>NC_134138.1:204361297-204991922 GCF_033958435.1 Carettochelys insculpta | reverse complement strand
ATGGAATCTCAAAATGGAGTCAGGATTATGCCGAGTCATTCTGACGCAGCAGATTTTCCCCACCCTTTTTGTTTACCTCAGTGACTCCTCTGGGGTTTCCCTGCAGGGGCATGGTGACGTAAGATTTTCCCGCCACACCTAACACCTCCTCTCCCCCAGCCCCATTGTTGGACCTGATCAAACCTATCCATCTCCACTTTTGGGGAAATGTCACATACAAAATCCAAGCAACATTCAAGTTCTTTTGAGAATTCATTAATTTGGTTCAGAACAAACTACTACAGTTTCTAGAAAAGATAACTCCTTCCTGAAGGTGGAAAAAGCAAAAGAGTCAAACAAGTGGCTTATTTTCATAAAGGAGGGTGTTCCCCCATTGTAAAATGGTAATTTTGTAGAAATCAGTAAAAACAATTCCAGTAAAAATGAGGAAATATTCATGTAGCAAAATCAGCAAATGTGATTCTTTGAATTTGCCCTATAAGGTTTTATGGCAAAACTCTTTACCTTACAATGGAAAAGCGAACCTATTTACAGTATTAGTGTACACTGAATTGTACTAATGATTAGATCACAGGAGCTTTAGGAATTTTTCATGTACCTTGCTCATAACACCAAATGGTCTCAGAATTCTGTTTAAAGTGTCTATTATATCCAGAGTATGATTTCTTCTTCTTTTGCACTAATGAGATCAGAGCAATGGTCCATCTAGCTCGTAAAAAATCAGAATTATGAGGGGAGAGGAAACATAGATTCATGAAAAAATTAAAAATGACATTTCTTGTGCAATAAATTTCATGTGTTTCTGATAATGATGCCACTGGCTTTGAATCCACAATCCTAGATTCGCTTAAATTAAACTCAAACTTTTTGTTTACCATGTTGGTCATGTAGATTATGCGTGCTTAGGGATTGGCATGGGGGAGGAGAGGGAAATCAAAGCTTTAAAGTGCACAGACTGGCAACTACAGTTGAGACCTTGACCTGTCACATCACACAGCTCCAATCAGACGAGATGTGACACTGAAATTACATAGCACCCTGAGCAGTGGGCACCTACACCCAGGAACTCTGCTGAATTTTTATATAGTAACTATCATATCAGTATGGCTATGGTCTGAAGAAGTGGGTCTGTCCCACGAAAGCTCATCACCTAATAAATTATTTTGTTAGTCTTTAAAGTGCTACTTTACTGCTTTTTTGTTTTTATCATATCAGCAGGGTGATGGCTGGGGCAGCAATTCACAGTACCAAATCCTTACATTTCAATGTCTCAAATACACATCCTGTTTGTCTTTCTGAGGTATTTTCTTTTAGTGTCACAGTTGGTGGAAAAACAAAGTAGCTGGAGGAGTACCATGCTTTTCCATATTGTCACACTATAGTATAGTTTGGTGTTAATTTTTTGTGGGCACTTAGTCCTTAACATTGATAGAAGTGTAGAGACGTTCACAGCTAATAACTACAGAAGATAATACTTTGCATTTCTATCTTCCCTATCAGCTGAGGACCTCCAATAATAATTCCTATTATAACTAAGGGAAGTCTCTTTATCTTAATTTTGCAGAATGGGAAACTGAGGTACAGTGTCTAAAATCACACAGCAAACCAGTGCAGAACTGGGAACAGAACACAGAAATCTGTCCTGATTTTCAGTCCTATGTTCTAGCCAATAGACTATATTCCTTCCTTGGACTGGATGTCAATTAATTTTTAAACTCAAAATAACTTCTCTGTTTCCTATTTATATATTTTTATTACACGTCAGCACATAAAATATCTGTGATTTCATTAGCAGCTTGCACAGTGAAAATTCCATTGCAAACTTCTATTGCAATTGTATAGAGAACCTGATAACCAAAAGGATATAAAGAAAAATGTCTTATACTAGGAAAAGAGCAGAAAAAAGCATCTTGAAATTAATCAGGCCCAAAGAAACCTCTCAAATTGTAACTTTATGGTCTTATCCAAAGTCTGTTGAAATCTATGGAACAGATGACTGTAATGGGCTGTGGATAACATTCTTAATATAAAAATTGAAGACAATATACCGCTAATTCAAGAAACTTAGAGATGAGTTTTTAGAATTCCTTTGGAATGCTTTTCTCCACCCCCAAAGTCTACTGTTGGGGGAGGGGGGAGGGGAACTAAATAAAACAGCTTGTAAATTTACCACATTAAAGACTTGATTAGGTGTGATGAAAGAATAGCTATTCCAAATGATTTTGCACCATTAAGTCAATGTCAATACGCCCATTCAGCCAAATTTTCCTCTCAGTTACACCGGTGCAAGCCTTTTCAGTTCAGTGGGGTTGCACTGGTAGAACTGATAAAAGAATGTTGCCCATTTGCTTCACTGGAATTGGGAGAAGGCCCTTAGACTTCAAATTCTATCCTTAATTCATGCTTGTTGTACCTACATGTCACTGCACATTAATTATTAATGCCACTTGTAAAATCTCCCACTGCTTGAAGACCTGTCCAGTGACCTGGCTGCAATGGAGTTATATATGGATGGAATGGCAGCCTTAGCTTGGAATTCTCTTGCTCTTGGTGATTTGTCTGCCAGATTCATAGCGTTATTTCAGTATACTATTCTACACTGAATGCAAATAGGAAAAAAGCAAGTAAACCCAAACAAGAGACTGAAGAGTATGCGGGTTAAGTAGGTTAAAAAGAATGTGAATTCGAGCTCCTATTTAAAAAAAAAAAACTTGAACCACACTATAGAAGACATTAAAATACCTGAAAATGAGTCTTTTATTCCAGTCTGATTTCTGTCCCAATTCTATGTTAGTCAGATGGTAGAGAGTCAGCTCTTTGGATAAGAGCCCTAAAGGCAAGACTTTGGTTTCCACAATTGTGTGCGTACTTGTTGGCAGTGAAATGTCTCACAACCTCATATGCAAATACAAAAAGGTAGTTAGGCAGCCATATACTAATATCTATACCCACAAACCCGTGGTGATAAAAAATGGCATCAGTTATTTGTGAGGGCTAGCTTATACTCATAAAAATGGAAGAAACTGCTGAAAACTTAGCTCTCCCTTTTTAGAAGGTAATTGGTAACCCATTCCATTAATCATTATTAAAAAACAGAAGAATGACTATTCAGAAATATACATCCATTTCTTGCTCCCAGCACAAGAATATAGCCAATATAATCAAACAGCTACACATTTAAAACTTCTAAAATAATTACCCTTTTGAAAAGCTCAAGTATAATTAACGTGTGGAAGTTATTGCCACAGGATACCATTATGGTCAAGGGTTTAAGATTAAAAAAAAGGATTAGACATTTATACATGGGTAATCAGAGCAGTCAGCATTACATATATTTTATAAGACGACAAGTAGGGCTGTAAGAACTCAGCCTTAAGGTAAAATTAACCCTTTAACTGACAGAAGCCAGGAAGAAATCCCCGCTTATGATCCGGCTACTGTACAACAGCTCTTTATGAAGTTTGTCTCATTCTCTTCTGAAGCCACTGGCAGAGACAGCAGACTGAACTAAATGGACCACGTTCCCTCCTAAGATCCATTCCCGTTTTGCAAGTGGGAAATGGAGGGAAGGAGTGCAAACAGTATAATTCATTAAAATTGAGTTAGATTTAGTGATTCATTTCCACATTTGAACTCACTGCTTGCCAATGAAAAATACAACTCAAACTTCAAAACAGAAATTGATTGCTTATAGTAACAATAAACACATTTACCTGAAACTGCAATCTGGCTTTGCTTCAGCTAATACTGAATTATGTGCCTAACTTTAAACGTGTGCCTAAGTCCTGCTAATGTTTAAGTGCTCTGCTGAATCAGGGGCCATATTCACTGTTCTTATGAATAAAGACAGGCATATGAAATGTCCAACATAGTGTACAACGTTTAATTTCCCTGGGAAAAATGTATCTTGTGGAAATTTCTCTTATCAGACCTTTTATCAGACCTTCGGGATCTGTGTTCCTTACAATAGTAGTGATCATCTTGGCTGTAGTCCAGAAATGCTGAGGATGGGGAGCAATGAATAAGGCAGTGCAGGTGCTGATTTCATACAAAGGTATATCAAGGCAGGGAAAATTTGGCCCACGGGCCATCTCTGACCCACCAAACTGCCAGTTCTGGCCCGTGGCCCAGCAGGAGCCCTGGGTAAGCTCCCTGCCTGCCACGCCCCCACAGGCCCAAAGTGGCTGTCTGCGAAGGCCATGTGCTCTCAGCACACTGCATGCCCTTAGGAGTGGGGGTTTCGCATGCTCCCCCTGCCCCCAATGCATTCTTGATGCTCCTGTTGGTTGGACACTAGCCAATAAGAACTCCCTGGGACATGCTTGCGGCACGGGCAGTACACAGAGGAAACATCCCCCACCACCAAAGGGTGCCTGGCACACAGCGAGCACATGGGCCCCACAGCCAGTCACTTTGAGTGGCCTGTGGGGCACAGAAGACAGGAAGCCTGCTCGAGGGACCCACTGGGCTGTTGGCCAAGATCCACCTATGATAAACACCTCCAAGCCAGAACCTGCACCTGGCACTCCACTTCATCCCTCCCCTCCTGTACCCTTACCCCAGGTTACAACTTAAACCCTCTTCAGCCCTACTCCTGCACCCATACCCCTCCCAGACTCTGCACCCCTATCCCCTGCCCCTGGTTACAACCTCCACAGCCCAATCCCTTGCACCCCGTCCAGCCTCCCTTCCCCTGGTCACAACTTCCTCCCAAATCCTGCATCTCCTTCTACATCCCTCCTCCAGGTGAGTATCCTCTTGTGCACCCAGACCCTACCGGACCCTGCGATCCTCCTACACCCCAGTGTGCTCCAGGGCACAAGCCCCTCCTTCAGCCATACTCCCTTTCAGACACCACAGCCCCTCCTGCGCCACAATTCCCTACCCTGCGCTCCTTTCTACAACCAACCTGCACTCCAGGCCCTCTACCTCCTCCATTAATATCATGGAAGAGTGGAGCACTTGACAACTTACCAAATTCTCAGAGTGGCCCCCCTTTCAAAAATTATTGCTCACCCCTGAGCTGTACCCTTGTTCGCATGTTTGCTAGTGACTGGCTGTGAACAAAATAAAATGGATATTTAAATATTCCAAATTGCTTATTTTGTTGCTGTGTCATACACAGTAGCATTATCTGTCTGAAAATCTTTGCAATCAAACCCTGACTCTGATACCTTTCCTTCCCACGCTTAATCTTCAACCCACAATACCTAACACCCATAACACAACACCCTGCATGTAGCTTTCACAGCAAACGTTTCTGTAGGAGACTGCTCACTGTTCATATGCTGGGACAGGTACAAGCTCTGGATATAGCTCACACCAGCAGTCATTCACTAACTTGCTTCTGATTTAGTAGCTCCAGCCAACAGGTTGTCACAAATTTGTCAATATATATATGGGAGAATTGCTCCTTTATTGTGCAGACTAATCAGAACAATCAGGCTAATGTTTATATCCTTTCTGCAGGATGAAACATTAATTCGGACCTTTCATCACTTATTCTGACTACTCATAAAGCTCTCAATGCGGTGAGGGTGACCTAGCATGGCCCTGAGCCAGAGGAAGGGAAGTCTCTCCATATTGTTGTCAAAGCAGATAAGCAACAGAGCACATGAAAGGGAAGTGCTCCAGGTTTTATGGGCCAGGCAGGCTCAAAAGGGCTATGCTACTGAGTGAGTTAACATGTACTAATGGAAGGAATAATAACTTGGTCTCATTAGTGAATCTGTGCACCCAAGCACCCTGGAGGGAGGGCTGCTGGGAAACAAACCAACTGCAGCAGCTTTGGATTCCTTTTTTATTGCAAGGTTTGCCCCCTCTCTCCTCTGTCTAGTTTGAGTCTGTCAGATATGTCATAAATGGTTTGGTGTTTGATAGAAATTGAAAGCAAATTAATTTGTTCCTTGTGACTATGACTGACATGGCAATATTTACCTCAAAATCTGCCCCTCTCATTTCATTTCCACCACTGGCACAGGCTGCTACTTTTGTGCTTCATCATTATTTAAGAAAGAGAAGAAATCCCTAAACAAACAAACAAACAAACAGCATCTACGATCAGTGTTCCTTGAAAATCTCTCCCGTTGGTTAAAATGATGTTATTCCCATTCAAATAGTACCTGTGTATGAACTTGGACAGGACAGACTTCTAGGCTATGTTTACACCAGAGAGTTTTGTTGACAAAACCAGGGCTTTGTGAACAATCCTTGCAGAGCACCTACACACAAAATGTGTTTTGTCAACAGTCTGGCAACAAAACTTGGCACTTTCACCGATAGCATTCTGCCTCTCTGAAATCTCAGTTTCTGTCAACAGAAAAGCTGTGTAAACTCTCCAGGAGTCTCTCTGTTGACAGAGAGGGCTTCTGGTTCACTGTGCAGCCCTGTTTGCTGAGCCTCCGGTTGGCTGTTCTGTCGAGAGAGGGCTGAGCTATCCGGCCACTCTCTATCGACAGAGCAGATTGCTCTTTTGATATGCTTTTGTGCGTGGATGTGATCTGTCAAAGATTTGCCAGAAAATCCCTTCCAGCAGTAACTTCTGTCGGCAGATTGCTGTACTGTAGACAAAGTGCTATCGTCTGAGCTTGTCATATCTTTCCATTGCCTGCTGGCTTCTCATCTCACGCCATTTGTTTCACAACATATTGGTGACTGTAAGATTCTTTAGCTGGGACCTTTTTTTCTTGTCTAGAATATTCATAAATTCTGAGGGCAGAAGGGATCCCTTAGTCTCATCTCTAGTGTGACATAGGCCACAGGATTTCTAAGAAATAATTCCTGTTTGAACTAGAACATAATTTTTTATACAAAATATTGCCAACAATGGAGAAACACGTAAAAGGTCATTACACCAGTGGTGACATTTTGGGCCTGATTTCTGAGTTTACATGAGTTGTTCCACTAACTGTCCAGGACTGTAAATAGTGGCTTCACAGCTTGTCCTTATTTAATTAATCACAACAAACAAAAACTGAGATAATGTTGCAGCATGTCCACAAAATTATAATTTTCTTTTCATATCACTCATTTAATTTCCTAGAATCTCTATGGCTACGTCTACACGTGAAGCCTACTTCGAAGTAGCTTATTTCGATGTAGCGACATCGATAACATCTACACGTCCTCCAGGGCTGGCAATGTCGATGTTCAACTTCGACGTTGCACAGCACCACATCGAAATAGGCGCAGCGAAGGAACGTCTACACGCCAAAGTAGCACACATCGAAATAAGGGTGCCAGGCACAGCTGCAGACAGGGTCACAGGGCAGACTCAACAGCAAGCCGCTCCCTTAAAGGGCCCCTCCCAGACACAGTTGCACTAAACAACACAAGATCCACAGAGCCGACAACTGGTTGCAGACCCTGTGCATGCAGCATGGATCCCCAGCTGCCGCCGCAGCAGCAGCCAGAAGCCCTGGGCTAAGGGCTGCTGCACACGATGACCATAGAGCCCTGCAGGGGCTGGAGAGAGAGCGTATCTCAACCCCTCAGCTGATGGTCGCCATGGCGGACCCCGCTATTTCGAAGTTGCGGGACGCGCAACGACTACACGGTCCCTACTTCGACATTGAACGTCGAAGTAGGGCGCTATTCCCATCCCCTCATGGGGTTAGCGGCTTCGATGTCTCGCCGCCTAACGTCGATGTTAACTTCGAAATAGTGCCCGACACGTGTAGCCGTGATGGGCGCTATTTCGAAGTTAGTGCCGCTACTTCGAAGTAGCATGCAAGTGTAGACACAGCTTATGGGTCCCAAAGCCGATGCTACTATACAGGTGGAAAACATTATTTACTGCTGGTGCACTGTCAGACCCTAACCTCATGTTTGGGACTGACTGGAGCCAGGTCTACATTTATATTGAATAGTACCAGAGAGGTAGCCACATTCGTCTGTACTCTAACGAATCAAAGCAGCTGTTGTGTAGCACTTTAAAGACTAACAAAATAATTTATTAGGTGATGAGCTTTCATGGGGCAGACCCACTTTCTCAGATCTGGAGAGATAACATTTCCATTACAGCACGGATGGTTTTATAATACATTTTTCCATTTCCATTTTACATTTTCCAATATAATCCATTTTGGATCTCTATATTATAGAACCAGCAGCGCTGTACAGGAAATATTATAGCTTCAGAACTGAAGCAGTGGGTCTGTCCCACAAAAGCTCACCACCAAATAAATCATTGTGTTAGTCTCTAAATTGCTGCACAATTATATTAGTATAATAAAGTTTTTCAGGGGTGTAAAAAAATCTATGCCCGTCGCTGAGTGATGTAGTCACACTGACCTAACCCAACTGTGTAGCCAGCACTATGTTGACGGGAGCTCTGCTCCTTTAGACATAGGTACTAACTCTCACGAAAGTGGATTAAATCTGCCAACAACAGATCTCTCTCCAATCGGTGAAGGAGTATCTTCACGTCAGCACTACATTGGAACAGCTGCACAGCATGTCGAGCGTAGACCTGCCCTGCTTCAGTCAACTGCTCTGATTCAACATTGAGTTTTCAACCTAGGACATCTCCATCTCATAGGTTTGCAAACTTTCTAATTGCTGAAAACTGGACCCTCAAGCCCCCCTCCCCTCACCTCCATCTTGCCTCTTCCCCAAGAAGCCATGCCCACCCCTTATTCCAAGACCCCACCCCTGCTCCACCTCTTCCTCTGAGGCCACACCACCTACTCTGCCTCTTCCTCCAAGGCTCTGGCCCTACTTTGCATGGTCCCCAATGCCCTACCCATACTTGCACCTCTCCTCCCTCCTCTGCTGTTGTCCTCTTCCTCTGTAGTTGTTGCTGGATCATTTCCATCTCCTTTTTCCACCCCCTCCAGAACCCCCCAACCGGCTCCCTCTGCTCTGGGGTTGGGATGGGAGCGGTAGCCTGACTTGGAGGCTGCTTCCTGCTTGGAGGTAGCAGGCGGGTCTGGCTGAGAGGAGCTGGTGCAGGTAATTAAGCAACAACTTAAAAAATGATGTCCAACCATTTACATTGAGCAGATAGTGTCTCTTTCTGTGGTGGCCATATATACTCGCTAGTCCGCAGTCTCGATGTGTGTTTTCATGCACCCACACTCATTTAGACAGCAAGACAACGCTGTTGTTTCATATGAGCGTAACTGAAATTTCCATTGCTTTGGATTACATGAGACAGGTAGGGGGACAGGGAGGACTTGCTAATTGCAGGGACATCAAAGGGGGACCCAATGTAAAAAGTTTGCTTACCCTACTCTATGCAGCTCTGCACTGCATCTGCCACCTCTAACGCTGTAGCCAGCCCCATTCTCCAGCCAGACCCCTGGCAGGGCCCTCCCTAAGGGGGTGTTGAGCTTGGGACACCCCCTCCCCACTCCTGCTGTGTCCCCTTTCCACCTCTCCCCCCAAGTTCCCCCTGCTCCAAGCAACACAGCCCAGGGGATCTGCAGGGGGAGCAGGTGCTGGTGCTGGCACCAGGGTTCAGGCCCTTCCCTGCACTCCCTAGCCGTGGTGGTGGGAAACAGAGTGATCTGGCCCCAGTCCACTCCACTCGCCCGGCACCTGTCTGTGTCATCCAGGGAAGAAGTTAGCAGAAAGGGCAGGGCCATGCCCCCCTGCCACCCACACTCACTGGTGGCAGGAAGCAGAGTGATGCAGCTGTGAGCTGGTGGATTGGAACAGGCTGATGCCCATTTTCCAGCCAGTGCCATGTGCCCACCCCTCTAATACCTCTGGGCCCCCCAAGCTCCAGGGAGCCCTCCCCACCCAAAAAAAGGACAGGACTCAGGACAGCTTCCATGTCCCGTACTGCTCATCACCTGCTTCTCTGCTAGAAGGGGAAAACATCACTCTCACCGCCAGCCGCACCTCCTGTCTGCTCCCCAGTCTTCAGCTGAGCCTCCCTGTCCTGCTCCTACCCCCTCTCCGCAACTGAACCTGTGGCCCCACACTCCTGGAGTGTATCTCTGGCCTCTTCCTGCAGAAGGGCAGGTGCAGGTGCTAGGGCTGCATAGGGCACCACAATTGGTAAGAAGACCCTGCATGTTGGAAGGCCTCAGAAAGGTAAAAAAGGGTGAGCACCCCGATATATACGAGGGTGAGGCCTTAAAGTCCTGATTGGGAGCTCACACCGTGTTTGCAGGCACTTAATTCCCTTGGAACCCCTCTTTATCTTCAGCAGTGATAGTGAGGTCAGGATCAGGCTGCCAGGGCCTCCTAGTCTGAGGTGCTGATAGCACAAAGTCAGAGATTCCAGTGCAACTCAGTAGGAGTCTGGAACTTGTTGACAATTTTTGAATGTTAAGCTTTAGAGGAAAATTTTAATTTAAACTTTAAAATTTGAAAACTGCCCCGCTCCAACCCCAAAAGGGAAGCATTTCAGTAACAGCCTTTTCCTTTGATTCCTTCCCTAGACCTGCTCAGTACTCCACAGGATGAGGTTAGAACCTGGGACTTGTTCTTGAGATACCTAAAGTCATTTCTAGTATCAGAAAGGATTGAGATTTATGGAGTGAAAAGGCAAAAGACTGGAACTAAAACAAATAAACAATGGGGGAAAGCAACAGCTTCTGCTGGACCTACCATTTCTTCAGTTCTCAACACAGTTACCCTGCACAGCACACTCTTCAAAGCTACAGAGTACATTATGAAAAGAGTAATAGAGAAATTAATAATTTTCTATATAATAAAAGAATGTGCAGATATGTGGCAGAGGAGAAGACTAAGATAGACAAGAAATCACTATGTAATATGCCGTGGTAATAGAATTGTTCTCTTTGGTTTTTTTTTATAAATAAATATAAAAAGACAAGTAATTTTCTCACCTAATTTGCTTGTAGAACTGATAATGAAGTGTTGTTGGCTGTAGCACCAACGCATATTTGTGATACTTGATATAGTGTCTCTGCATATTTAGAGGTTAAAATCTTCTCTTTTGCTGAGTAAAAATATCAATTTCACAGACTTTTCCCCCCAGGTAATATCTAGTTCATGTTTTATAACTTTCCTTTAATGGAAAGTCTATCATACAGCTTACATTTTCCATACAGCTAGGACACCCTGGTAAGTCATTTTTACACATGCTGCATATTTAAAATGCATCTAGGTAGTTATATTCCCATAATTGTTATCTTTCATTGCATGTGTTTTAAAAGGAATCCATGTAGTACATTGGCTCTATTCTACAACTATGGTCTCGTGGACTGAATGTCCAAGTGGGATCAGGAGGCTTCTCCTTCAACGTAACTACTACCTCTTATGGAAGTGGATTAACTATGCTGATAGAAGTAGCTCTTCAGTGAAGTGCTACAGCAGTGCAGTTGCACCTCTCCAGTGTTTTAAGTGTCCATCTGACATCTGGCTATGCCTACACTGAAAATGCTACAGTGCTGCAACTCTACACTGTGTCTCTTCAGCATGGATGCAGCCTATGCTCACTGGCAGGAGATCTCTTGTCACTGCAGGTAATCCATTTCCCTGAGAGGTGGTAGGTAGGCTGATGGGAGAATTCTTTTGTTGACTTAACACTGTCTATACTTGGGATTGGAACAGTTCAGCTATGTCACTCAGAGGCACTTACACCCCTGAGAGACATAGTCATGATGGCATAAATGTCTGTGTAGACCAGGACTGAGTGAAATCTCTGGGAAGAATTTAAAAAAAAAATGCAGGTTTTGGGTCAACAAAAACATTAGTGAACATTTTCTGAACTGTCAGGGAACAAGGGGAAACATTTTATTTTGACATTTCTGAAACAGAAAAATTTGATTTTTTAATTCAAAATGGACCTTATGCTTTGAATTTTACTTTAAGAAGGTAAAAAGCCCTAAAAAACAAAATGAAATATTTGATTTCATGTAAAAAAAAAGTTTGGTTGAACCTGCAACTTTCTTAAAAATCTTCTTTGATTCCTAGAGAAAAAGATTTTCATTTCAGGTTGACTCCAAGTGATTATTTTCAATATTTTGGTTTTTCCAATAAACTAAAAAAAAAATCAGTTATTTGCACAGCTCACTATGTGATCTTTGGTAAGTCAATTCACTTATGTATGTTTCAGTTATCCCCTTCTGTAAAATTAAGATACTAGCTCTTGTTTACCTCTGTGAAGCATTTTACGGAGTCTGTAATAAAAAATTATGTAGAGACTGTCATTCTCTCTTTCTATATACGTATTGTATTCATAAATATATGAAAGTGTTGTATCTTTTCCATGAGCAACAGCATAGCTGAGGTCTTTTATTGGACCATCTTCTGTTGGTGAAAGAGACAAGCTTTTGAGCTACACAGAACTGTTCTTCAAATCTGAGAAAGGCACTCAGCCTCACAGCTAAACACAAGATGGAATAGTAACAGAGAGAAAGCCGTGCTAGTCTATATAATATTAAAAAAGTAGTCAATTAGCACTTTAAAGACTAACAAAATAATTTATTAGGTGAGCTTTCGTGGGACAGACCCACTTCTTCAGACCATAGCTGGTATGTTCTGACCATGGTTCTGGTCTGGCTATGGTCTGAAGAAGTGGGTCTGTCCCAGGAAAGCTCACCTAATGAATTATTTTGTTAGTCTTTAAAGTGCTAATTGACTGCTTTTTTGTTTTGACAAGATGGAATAGATTGTTTAGCAGAAGCAGTTAGCACATATTTCAAGGGACCATTCTGAGAGTGATTACTCTGTGAAAAGAATTTGCCTACAGGTGCTCTGTTTTTGTCTTTTATCACTTTCCTGTGGAAGTCCATCCAAGAAAGGAATGGTGCATTGTTTTCACTCACATAGTTGATGTTGGGAACAGTTAGTGCATTGAATGAGGTATACCACATGTGACGGGCATGTTTAGGACCCATGAATCTTGAAAGGTGTGTTATGGGGGTTCCTGATTATCCAAGCAGTAGGGATATGTTTAACAAGTTTTACACCTGTTGCTATGAGTTTCTGGTGGCACTTTAAAGTGGTGCGCTTCAGATGAGCATGGTGAGAGGTTTGGGGGTTGTTTGTAGGCTGGAGGAGGGAGCTATGGGTTGTGAGTCTTATGAATACACATAGGGGTTCAGATGTGTGGTGGTAAGTGGCATATAGGGATATACACTCAGAGGTGAGGTGCTTTCCATATTGAATTTTCTCTTGGTGTATTTGGGTGATCCATGTTGTGATGCCATCTACTTTTCTGGTTGAGTCTTGTTATTTGGTGAAGGCTGTTTTGAGCGTGCTTAGGTATGTATCCTGGATTTGCTCCTTGCAGCATATTTTGTGGTATCTGAGTGTGTAATTATAGATAACAGGCTTCTTGGTGTTTTGGGGGTGATTATGGCATCTGTGAAGCTAAGTATGGTGATCTGGGGAGTAGGTTGTACATAGCTGCCTGTAGGGTTCCTTTGTTGAAGATGATTGTGGTGTCCAGGAAGCTGATGCAGGGATTGGAATATTCTGGTAAGAATTTGATGGATGAGTGGTGGTTGCTGAAGTTGTGATGGAAATCTATGAAGGAGTATAAGTCATGCGTCCAGAGGATAGAAATATATTAAATGTATCTCAGTTATATAATTGATTTCGCGGTGCATTAGTCTACGGATTCTTCCTCAAGGTGGCCTATGAAGAGACTGGCATGTTGGGGAGTCATCCTAGAACCCCTGGCTGCTCCCATGGTTTGGACAAAGCAGTTGTGGAGTGTAAAATTATTATGGGTGAGGAGAAAATGGATGAATTTGGCAATATCTTTTGGGGTGGATACCTGATCGTTGTCTAGTATTTTGTAGAGATTTGAGACAAAGTGGGTCTTTGCCCACAAAAGCTTATGCTCCAAAATATCTGTTAGTCTATAAGGTGCCACAGGACTTCTTGTTGTTCTCGAAGATACAGACTAACACGGCTACCTCTGTGATACTGATTGCCGCAATGTGATTGCCACTTGCTTCTCCACCGTCAGCAGCTCTCATTCTGGTGTCCCTGAGCTAGAGGGCAGGATAAGCTTGGCACATAATATAATATAATGGAGCTGTACATCTCCTAGAACTGGAAGGGCCCTTGGGAGGTCATCTAGTCCAGTCCCCTGCCCTCTTGGCAGGACCAAGCACCATCCCACCCATCTATTTGCCCCAATTCCTAAATGGCTTCCTTAAGGATTGAACTGGGTTTAGAAGGCCAGTGCTAAAATTTGCAGCCACTGCTCCCCATCCCAAGTTTGTATCATGATGGAATCCTCCCAGGCTCACTTCTCAGACCTAGGAGCAGCACGCCACCTGCTCTGTGAACACCAACATCTCTGAACTGTTTCTTGCTATTTGCCTAAGCAATCTGTTCTCCAAGAAATGGTCAGATTCCCTGCCAATTTGGTTTCTCCTAGGGCACAGGAGGATCATGGATAACATGCTTGTGACAATAGTGTAGAGCAGGTATATGGGCTCCATGGTTCTGTCAGAGACGCCAGACTCAGTTTGTGGAATTTTTTTAAAGAAGTGTTAAAATTATAGAATACGGATGACATTAGGGGATGGAAACTGCTTCAGGCTGGAAAATGGATCATTTGGGTGGAGTCACCCCTGCTTGACTCATTTCTACCTTACATGCATTGCTGAAACTTCCAAAAGATAGCGAGCTGCACAAGGTGGAGTTGTGCAGTGGGAAACGTGCCCCTGGTGTAGCACACTGTACACACATCTGACCATTCATGATAAGTATATGCAGAACCTATTATGCACATGCACAAGCAATATACTAATAGCAGTGGCTTTATGCTGATATAACTTGGCATCAGACAAAGACAGTAGAAAAGACATGGCCTTAGTGTGCTAGCTCAGTCAGTGCTAGCGTGGATATGTCTGTCTGAGCCAGAAATTACATCAGCAGCTGCAATGGGTATGTACCCAGAGGGTCATGATTAGCTACACTATCCCCCAGCTACACTATCTAGTCCATGAGTGTCCAATGTTTTGGCATGCCTGGGCCGCATTGAGTGAAGAGGAATTGTCTTGGGCCGCATATAAAATATATAATATAGTTAATGTATATAAATCACATAATAATGTTAAAAGTTTACGATCTTGTGGGGCTGCATTACTAGCTGTCCAGGGCTGCATGCGGCCCGTGGGCCGCGGGTTGGACACGCCTGATCTAGTCAAACACAAGATAAGGAATTAACAGACTTCTTAACATCAGTGCTCTTGAATGTTCCTCAAGACCAAAGGTGGGCAAAATAAGGCCCATGGTCTGGATCTGACCCACCACCATCCTGCAGCCTAGCAGCGGCCTCAGGCGGTATCCCCTCCTGCTGCACCTTCACACGCTGCTCACATTGGCCAGCACTGGGGGCTATGTACGTGTCTGCCTGCTGCACACACCTGTGGGCTGAGGGCACAATCTTGCAGCACCTTTTGGTCAGAAACTGGCCAATGGGAGCTGCCTGGGCTGTGCTTGTGGTATAGGTAGTACACGGAGCTTCACACCCCCTCCCATGTGGTGCGTTGGGCACTGGGACACACATGGCCCTAGCAGCTGGTCACTTTGAGCATGTAGGGGTGCAGCAGGCAGGGAGACTGCCTGAGGTCCCACTAGCCTGCTGACTGGGAGCTAAGGTAGGCACCTCTGAGCCAGAGCCTGCACTTGGTCCCCCACCCCTTCCTGACTACAACTCCTCATCCCAGGTCACAAACCAAACCCTCCTCACCCCCTCCTGCAACTCTGCCCTAGGTGCCAGCTCTTCCCAGACCATGCACTCCTTCCTGTATCCCACCTCCAGATCAGAATCCTCTCCTGTACCCAGATCCCCTTCCAGATCCTGCATCCCTCCTGCACTCCTACCCCAGGTCACATCTCACTCCCAGGACCTGCACCCCCTCCTACAACCCAGCCTCTGTCCTAGGTCACACACCTCTTACCTCCACTCTCTTCTGTGCCCTTTCTCCAGGTCAGTTATATCCTGCATGCTTGCCTCCTCCCAGACCTTGCACCTCCCTCCCTGCCACAGGTCACAATCCCCTCCTTCACCCAAGCCCCATACCTGCCCCTGTACTCCAGTCCTCCACCGTGAGCTCCCTCCTGCACTCAACCTCCATCCTAGATGCCATACCTCCTTCTTAATATTTTGGAAGTCTGCTGCCCTTGACCACTTACCAAATTCTTGGTGTGACCCGCCCATCAAAAATTATGGCTTACCCCTCCTCAAGATTCATATGTAGCTGGATTCTTTTCCTATACGCCTGAACCTCCCTCTTTGCATAGGAGAGGAAGGAGTCAGACACTCCAGCTACATCCACACTAGAAGCTTTTGTCTACAGCAGTTACTGTTGGAAGAGATGTTCTGACAAAACTTCCGTAGACAGATCATATCTACACATAAAAGCCAATTGATCTTTTGATCTGCTCTGTCAACAAAAATGCACCCTGAGCATCTACATAGCTTTTTTGTTGACAGAACACATTTTGCGTGTAGACGCTCTGCAAGTTTTGTCTACAAAATTACAGTTTTGTCTACAAAACTCTCATGTGTAGACGTCACCTTCCACAGCATTGTTCTTCTGGACCTTGCGGAAAGCATTTTCTAAGGCCATGTGTCAGGCTGTGGAGGTGTGCTACATTCCCACAAATGCACAACAAAGTTAATGCTGTATTAGTTTTTTCCACATCAGGAGGCATGAACAGTCCATCTTCTGAGAGTCAGTTGTCATAAGAGGAGGAGCGTTGGCATCACAATATTCAGCCTTTCCAGATAACATGGGGAAGATCTGTACAGCATTAGAAGAATTGAGTATCCCGTATGTAACAAGCCCAGATCAAAGACCAGAAAATATACTTCTTTCTTGCTCAAAAATTTCAGCAAAAAGGAGGATCACTGCATACTAAATGGTCACTAAGCAATTCTTTGACAGTGTGTTACTGTAAATGTCCGGGACACTAATACCCCAGGCCTCCAATGTTAAAAATACCATTCTAAATTCCCTGAGCCATACCTTCTCCAACACAGGTTTGCATGGCTCTGTGCTATCCTCATAGCTGGTCTCAGGCTAATGTAACATATGCATTCACTTAGGGCATCCCTTTTGCAGTTTTGTGATTGTAATAAACTATTCACTTGTCCCTTACCTGAAAAATGGGTGTCCCAAGGCTATTCTCACTCACAGTCAGAAAAGTTGTAAGACTGGCTTTCTTGTGGCTGTCCTCTTTTCTTACTGACTGAATCTTCACCAACTCTGGTCTACTCTTCCCCTTGTCCTCTCTGCTGGAGTCCTCTAGGGTTTCATCCTCCCTCTCTGGAGCCTTCCTGAAGGACTTTTCAAACACTTGCATTTGGCGCTCTCTCGTCCTTTTCACTTCTGACCTTCCCCCTTCTTGTCAGTCATAAATCTCTGCTGGTCTTTCTCCACTATCTTTTCAGGAAGAACTTTATCACCAGGTCATACTCATCATATTTGAAACAGATTTTATATCCTCTTCCCTCTTCTCTGTCTGGTTCTCTTTTACTAACCTTTGTACCATGCTCCTTGTACTTTGAATTCACAATCTTGGGGTCATCTTTGACTCCTTTCTCTGCTTCTCTAGATTCAAACTAAGAAAACCCATTGAATTCAATAGAAGTCTTTCTCTGACACTTTTCTTTCTAAGATCTAAAATTTGACTTTGACCTTTACTTTTATCAATATAGGGAAATTCCAACCCATCCCTAAACCCAGGGTTGTGAGTTCAGTGCTTGAGGGGACCATTTAGGGATCTGGGGCAAATAGGTTAATTTAAAAAAAAAGGGGGGTGGTGGTGCTTGGCCCTGCCAAGAGGGCAGGGGGACTGGACTTGATGACCTCCTGAGGTCCCATCCAGTTCTGTGAGATGTGTACCTCCATATATATCCCTTGGTAATTTTTCACCTCAGCTATTATGCTCTCTCCCTTTTCCACCTTCAGTTTATTCAAAACATTGGTTCTAATATCATCTTCTCCCACCATTCTGTGTACCTGCCTTTCCTGAATCTCCTCTTTCATTGCTTATAGTTCAAACCTTTTGTCATCACTTTCTTTAATCTAGTTTATCTATTGTAAAGTACACTGCAAGTTTATTGTGCTAGAAAAGTAAAATGATAGTATGTTGCCTTGTTAGAGCTCTTTCACATGAAGAGCCCAAATCTGTTCACCAGCATAGATATTACTTATTTTACAGATGGGTAAAATGAGACATAGAAAGGTAAGGGCCCTAGTTGTCAAAAGCAGTGATGAGCTACAGCTCTTACTGCTTTTTGGTCAGATCGCTATCACCATACGCTTGTTTTGAAAAGCTGTACTTCAACTGTGGTCTCCAGCACCAGTGGGATTATACATGGAGAGAGGTACTGTTCAATGTGACAGCAACGAAGGGTCCTGTGGCACCTTATAGACTAACAGAAAAGTTTTGAGCATGAGCTTTCGTGAGCACAGACTCACGTCATCAGATGCTGTGAGTCTGTGCTCATGAAAGCTCATGCTCAAAACTTTTCTGTTAGTCTATAAAGTGCCACAGGACCCTTCGTTGCTGTTACAGATCCAGACTAACACGGCTACCCCTCCGATACTGTTCAATGTGAGTAAGGGTATCAGAATCTAGCTCTTTAACTGGACTTGTGGGTGACCAGCATTTCTGCAAAGTAAGTATACAGAGTCCCACCCTGAGTCAGTAGGGCTATGTCTAGATTACAGCGATTTGTTGACAGAAGTTTTTGTTGGAAGATCTCTTCCAACAAAACTTCTGTTGACAAATTGTGACCACATTGCCAAGCAGATTGCAAGGATGATCCATTCTGTTGACAGAGAATGGCCTGATTGCTCTGCTGCTCTCTCGACAAAATGGCCAAGCGGAAGCACAGCAGAGAGGGCTGCCCAGTGCCCCAGAAGCCCTGTCTGTCAACAGAGGGCCCCCTGGAACATCCAAAATGGTTTTCTGTGGACAGGTCTCTGTTGACAGAGGCATTATGCCTTGTGGGGAGTGGGATAAGACTGTCAACAAAAGTGCTGAGTTCTGTCAATTTACTGTTGACAGAACACCTTGGGAATCTGGACACTCCCCAGGTTTTGTTGGCAAAATAGCCCTTTTGTTGACAAAACCCTCTAGTGTAGACATAGCCTAGCAGACCAGGAAGAGAATCAAGAGTCCTGATTAGCCACCAGAAAATAGCTCCTTGGCCTTTTGGCACAGGCTTATTTTTTTTTCGCCATGCTGTCGGAGAAGAAAGCCATAAAACTAGTCGGAGAAATTCCACTCCACAGAAAAAAGACTCATGTAACATCTCGGGAACTCAGACATTTCCAAAAAGAAACAGACATACAAAAAGGTGTGTTCTTGGGTGTCTGTCCTCCTGTCCTTTTAAAAGAGATGGTCCTGTTACAAAGCGGGCATGTGGCAATAGTGTCATTATCACCTATTCTCAGGGATTTTTTTCTGCTGGAAGGCCCCGGAATGGTGTTCTGGCCCCTTTTTCCAAAAGCCATCTGGGCGGCTGCATCCAAGCTGCATCTCGCCCTTTAAGAACCATTGCAGCTCAGATGCAGCTGCCTCTTTCTGACCCCCTCCACCACTCCTTCCCCCTCTGGGATGCCAGTGGCCACATGGCGGTGGCAGTGGCAGTGGCAGGGGAGGGATGGGGGGAATGAAGTAGAAGCTGGCGGGAGGGTTGTGGCCATGGGGGGGTGGCTTGGAGGCCGGCGGCAGGGGGGTAAACCACAGGGGGGTATTTGGGACCATGGGGGGGAAATAAGCTGGGGAGGGGGGGCTGGAGCCTTGCACAGGGTGGTTCAGAGGGAACATGGGGACATAAACCATGGGGGCGGGGTTGGGGCAGTGTAGGGGATAAACCACAGGGGCATTGGGCCATGCGGAAGGGCTCAGGGGCCACATGGGGTGGGGGATACTGGTGGCGGGGGGGGTTTGGTCGCAGGGGGATAAGCCTCAGGGAGGCAGCTCAGGAGCTGCATGGGAGGAGTAAGCCACTGGGAGAGGTTGGGGCTGTGCAGGTGGAGGTAAGCTGCCAGGCGGCTGCGCGAAAAGGGTAAGCCACTGGGTGGGATTGGAGCCATGTGAGGAGACAAGCCACTGGAAGGGGTTGGGGGCTGCATGTGGAGACAAGCTGCTGACAGGGCTTGGGGCCATGCGGTGCAATTTGGGCCCCACTGGAGAGGGGGCAGGTTAGCTGCCAGGGGGCAGTTTGGGTCCTGCCGGGGGGCAGCTTGGGCCTGCACATCAGGTAGTTAAGCCGCCGGATGATGATTAGACTCCCCAGGAGGGGGTGATTAGGATCCCCGCTGGGGGCATCTTGGGCCCCCAGAGCAGCAGATAAGGTGCCAGGGAGCAGCTTGGGCCCTGTGCGTGCGGGATGGTTTGAGCCCCGCACAGGGTGATTAAGCTGCCATGGGGTGGGTGTTGGGCCCCAGGCCTGGGGGTAGGGGACAGTTTGGGGCTTGAGTTCTGCCACCTTTTTTTCCAGAGAAAAAGCACTACCTAGTCTCATGTCACATTATCTCACGTCATTGTGAGTCAGGAAGGCTGCAAACTATTATCTCCATAGAAATTTGGCTTGACCTGACTGGGGAAACAATAATACTTACCATCATTACTTTGTTCAACTGGAATTGTTGCCTCATGGGAAAAATGACATGCTAAAGTGGGACTCCAGAGGTTGACCATGCCCACATGCACATTTGAACTGCTTTAACTAAAAGGTGTTTTCAAACGAATGTAGTTGAAGCAAATTTGTCTGCAGATGCTCTTTTTTTAGTTTAATTTAATCCAGTGAGAATGGATTAAACAGAATTGAAATAAACTGCACTTAAACCAGAATAAGAATCTTCATAATGTTTTACAGTGGCTCAGATAAGGGATGACCTACCCTTTAAATTACTCTGGATTAAAATAAGGCTTGAATTTAAAGAACAATAGTTATTCTGGAATGAGTCCATGTGTGGGCACTTATTTGAGAGTGTCTTGTTTTTATTTAATCTTGATGGATTAGACTAAGGTCTATTCTTCCCACTGACCTATTCTGGCATAGCTATATTACTTGGGGTGTGGAAATCCCAGACTACTGAGGGACATAGTTAGGGCCCTACCAAATTCACAATAATGAAAAATGCATCACAGATCATGAAATCTGGTCTCCCGCATGAAATCTGCTCTTTTGTGTACTTTTACACTGGTCTAGACAAGGGTCCGCAACTTGTGGCTCTGGAGCTTCATGTGGCTTTTTAAGGACTTGTTTGGGGCTCCCAGTTAAAAAAAAAACACAAAACCCCCCTGACTATTTTCGATAAACAGAGAACATCTAAAAGGCCAAAAATGAACAACTCAGATCTAAACAGCAAATGACATGGGATCTTGAAATGGATAAATCCCCATAGCATCCTCCAAAGAGAGAGAAGGTTCCAGGAGTGAAAGTCAGGAAGACTGTGGCATAAATACACATGTAAAATGTGAGGAAATAGAATATGTAAAAAGTTTGTGAACATCCTGCAATAAACATGTATCACATTTCAAATCACTGTGTGTGCACTGTTCTAAAAACAGGGGTTACAAAAATATGGTTTGTTGTTATTTATTAAGCACTGTCTCATATTCACATGCACTGCGGCTTTTGAATTATTGAGTGTTTTACCAAATTGGAAGAAATTGTCTCTGCTTGCTGTTTTGGTTGCCAACCCTTGGTCTATACCATACAGATTTCACAGGAGAGGCCAGTGTTTCTCAAACTTGGAGTCCCAACCTAAAAGGGGATTGCGGGGAGCTCGGGCGGGGAGGTTGCAAGTTTATAGTGAGGCAGGGGTTGCAATATTGTTGTCCTTACTTCTGCATTATCTTCAGAACTTGGTGTCCAGAGAGTGGCATCTGGTGGCCAGGGACCCAGCTCTGCCAGCAGCAGTGCAGAAGTAAAGGTGACACTGCCATATCATGTTGCCATTATTTCTGTGCTGCTGCCTTCAGAGCTGGCCAAAGGCCCAGCACCCTCCAGCCACACAGCTCTGAAGGCAGCAGCGCAGAAGGAAGTGTAAGTAGTTCTGTACTTACTTCTGCCCTGCTGCTGGCGTTGGCACAGCCTCCAGAGCTGGATAGCTAGAAGATGCCACTCTTCAGCCACTTAGATCTGGGGGCAGCATCACTGCCCGAAGAAGAGTGGAAGTGAGGGTGGCAATCTTACAACCTCCTAAGATAATCTTGTTATCCCCCTGCACTACATCTTTTAGGGTCAGGAGCCTGAAAGTCAGCATACTGTGAAATTTCAGATGTAAATATCTGAAATAATGAAATTTATGATTTTTAAAATTTTATGACTGTGAAACTGACCAAAACAGAATGCAAATTGGGTAGGGCTCTAGCCATAGTTATGCAGCTCTAACCACCATGTAGACAGCACAACACAGCTACCGCCTCTTGGGAAGACTATGCAAACACAAAAGCTATAATAATATATGGAGATACACATCTCATAGGCCATGTCTACACTAGCCCCAAACTTTGAAATGGCCATGCAAATGGCCATTTTGAAGTTTACTAATGAAGCACTGAAATACATATTCAGCGCCTCATTAGCATGTGGGCGGCTGCGGCACTTCAAAAATGACGCCACTCACCGCCGCGCGGCTCGTCCCGACGGGGCTCCTTTTCAAAAGGACCCTGCCTACTTCGAAGTCCCCTTACTCCTATGAGCAGATGGGAATAAGGGGACTTCGAAGTAGGCGGGGTCCTTTTGAAAAGTAGCCCCGTCTGGACGAGCTGCGCGGCGGCGAGCGCTGTCAATTTCGAAGTGCCGCAGCCGTCCGCATGCTAATGAGGCGCTGCATATGTATTTCAGCGCTTCATTAGTAAACTTCGAAATGGCCATTTCGAAGTTTGGGACTAGTGTAGACATAGCCATAGAGCTCGAAGGGACCTTAGAAGGTCATCAAGTCCCATCCCCTACTCTCTTGGCAGGAGCCACCCTCATCCTTTCTTTTTCCCAAATGGCCCCCTCAAAGATTGAGCTCACAACGCTGTGTTTAAAGGGCCACTGCTCAAATCACTGGGCTGTCCCTCTCCTCTCACCCAGTAGTGCTGAAGAGCATCTTCATTAAAGTGCCACGGTGGTGCAGCTGCACAGTATTAGTGGTTTAAGTGCAGACGTGCTTTAAACCAGGAAAAGTGCTATTCAGAAGCAACTTTGTCTTCAGTTCTGGGACAGGCCGACCTCTCTTTCATGGAGACTTCACTTGTGTTCTTTCTTGTTTTCTTGCTCTCATAATCTAAGCAATTCTGACAAAATATTCATATGCTGTATGTGTATTCAAAGCCATGATAAACGGGTATTGAAATCTGCATACATCAAATCTCATGGTTTTCAGCATCCAACATGTCGCAGTACAAGTTCTACGTAGCACTTTTTAAAAATTCACATTTGTAAGTGAAGTGCTTGTTTTACCCGGTGGAAGGAGTAATTCTGGCCTAGAATTCTTTGATTGAATTGGTATCTCTCCCCTCGCTTTTCTTTTTTTGCACCATCCTGTAAGAGTCCATAAACACATGACATTTGTCATAACAGGTTTGAGCCATTCAGTTGACAATTATAAATCCCCCATGGCAGTACCTGAGGTATTTGTGTTTGTGTTATTTAGTTTCAGCATCTCTGTAACCCTTTGTTTCCATTCGTGCTTCCAAAAGTCAACACTGCAATTGCAAGCTACCTGTATTTTATCAGTCTTTAAAGTGCTACATGACTGCTGGTTTGTTGTGTACTCAACCAGTAAAGTTCCTTCTCCTCTCGCCAGAAGGAAAAGAACTTTGAATTTCACAATTCACCCGCCAGAGGATACATGTGGAACGTGGTTTTCTTTTTCACTAAAACGTTACTGGAAGAATACACTGGTAAGTATGAAGGCTCCATCAGCCTCTTATTTTAGAAATTAAAACCAAGTCTGGGGTTAGATTCAGTGTACCAGTCTTTTATCTGTGGAAATCTTGGATCAAATTCTGCTCTTAATGATAGTACTGCAAAGCCGGAGTAACCACATTGACTAAAGTGAAACTAGGAATTTTCACCCTTGTGAATGTAAACAGTGCAACTCTTTGTCTAAAAGGCTGGCGTTAGTTGCGCGTGAAACGGTTTTCCTACTTACAACATAATCCACTACTGATGTTTGTCCATTGCTTATAACCACCACACATATTTGATAGTACCCTGAAAGACTGCACACTCCGGAAAAGAGTGGCCCAAGCTTAGAATAATTGGGGTGGTTTAGAACGAATTAAGGTGAACTGGCACAGGCTATTATGGTGCATGTGTCTCCCACTATGCTTGGATCTAAAGTAGCAGATATTTATGGTCCCCTGGTAGTTATAATTCAAAAAACAAAAAGAAACCAGGAGCTGGCTTGTTTACAGATGTACCCACACAATGATTAACCACCTAACCTCAGATTAATCACATCAAGAATATTCTATGTTTGAATCTGCCAGACTTAAAATGTCTGACTTTGTCCCCCACACTCTGCACCTTGGATTCAATTCCACCAGCACCGCTATCGCCACTAGTTGCAATAGAAACCGCTTCACAGCCCGCAAAAACCTCCTCCAATGGCTGTAACACTGCACAGCCTGAGGACGTGGAATGTTGATTGAAGCATGTTCTCTATGTGTCATGTGTCAAGGAGGATATGTCAGTAAATCATCCTTGAATTTCCATATAACCCATTTTGGTAATGCTATCAAACAGTGGCCTAATTATTATAATTTTTTTAAATAACAATATTAATGATAGTGAACTCAATTAGGATTCACGGAAAATCAAAAACTCCTACAGTGTACTTCAGGGTGGAGTGATGGGTCCGGTAAAACCAAAAGATTTCAAGTACAGATTTGGAATTGAACACAAGCTGGACCAAATTCACCTCTGACATACGTAAATTTCCATTTACTTCAGTTGAACTGCACCTGCTTACTCTAGACTGAATTTTGCCTAATGCATCTGCTACTGGATGACTATTTGCAATGAACACTTTATTAGACAAACCCCGCACCTCTTTTTTCTGTTCACAAACTATCAGCAAGCAGCTTGATTTCTTAAACTAAGTTGTTTTCTATTTAACCGTTTGTCAAATAGTTTGTATGAACAAAATGTAACCCAAGAGTTGTCTCTGTGAACGGCTTACCACAAGCATTCACAATTCATATTGTGTGATTGGTCACCTAAGTCAAATGATAATTATTTCTGTTCCATGATTGGATGAGTCCACACAGAGCTTTCAAGACAGCCATGTGAATTTGTCTTATGCCAATTCTCATGCCAATATCTGTTCACAACTAACTATTCCTGGCAATTTGGCTTCCCAAGAACAAAATATGCTCACTTGAACATCCTTAAATAAAACTGGGTGAAGACACGAACAAAATAGACTGTCAGATATATTTCAAATTAGTTCCCTGGCCTCTATTTTTGATAATTTTTAATTAATGATTTATATCGGGGTAGGTAATAATTTTTGGAGGGGAGGCCCCTCCAAGATTTTGGTAAGTGGTCAAGGGCTGCACTTTTCAAAGGAGGATGTGTAGGGTCCGCAATGGAGGTTGGGTGCAGAAGGGAGTTTGGGGTAGGGGACTGGGGTTCAGGAGGGGCGTGGAGTCTGACAGGGAGTTTGGGTGCAGAAGGGGGTTGTGACCTGGGGCAGGGTATTGGAGGATAGGTCCTAGGAGGAAGTATGGGTGCAGGAGAGGATTCTGGTTTTCAGACAATAGGAGCTGAGAGATTTTGCTGTGGGTGGGGAGTGCACAAAGCCCTCCTTCTGCAGCGCAGAAAGCCATAGGGAGCTCCAAGATATCAGGTGGGATGTGGGCTGGATTAAAATGCTTAGTGGGATGGCTCTTGCATGGGCCATATCTTGCCCATTCCTGTTTATATATTTTCAGCAACTTTGTACTGACAAAATTAGCTTTTACTCAGGGCTTAATTTGTAGTGAAAGAGGTGCCAGGGCTCAAGCAATTTTCTTTTTTTTTTTTTTTTTTTTAAGTTTTGTAACTTATGGGGCAAGCTCAGAGGTGCTGGTGCTAGGCGCTACCAAGCAGCAATGCCGGTGCTCAGCTCAGGAAAGAATAGAGAACTACTTTTACTTCTACCAAAACCTTTTGTAGTGATTTTGTCACTGTAGACTTGAATCAGGAGGATTTCATAATTGTCCAAGATACTGAAGTGGTTAGTAAGTAACACTACCTGGTATTCTTTCTAGAACACCATTACCTTCACTACAAATGCTTTTAAGTCACTGCTTATCGTACCTTTGTTATGTTGCCATACCTGACTGCATACCTAGCTCAGCCATGTAATTGTGTCTATTTCAGCAAAGACTAATCACACAAAAGATGGTCACCTCTAATCACTGTCTCTTTTAAAGTATATGTAAGGTGTTTAGCGTTGACTTGGTATCTAACATCTGATATATTTATATCCAAACTAGTTGGGTGTTATTATTTGCAGCACAAAATTTCCACCCTATATTTTCTCAGTGCTGGGCTTTGAGGTCCAAGGCAGATTGTGGTGGTGTTATTTATAGGGGATTCAGATACAACAAGAGAATTACGGATGGCCTCTGTGCATTATTTGCCCCCTTCAGGGTCCCTCTGCCCCACCAGCCTGAGGCCCTGCAGCTGGGGCTGCCAACTGGAGCTCCATGCCCCAGCTGGTTCCCAGCTGCAGGGTTCCTCCACTGTGGCTCTGGATTGCACAGCTGTGGCTTCCAACTGGGGCTCCTCACCCCAGCTGGCTCCAAGCTGTGGGGCTGTGGGGTGCACAGCTTCCGAGTTCCCTGCTCCTGGCTGGATATACTACGCAGCTGTGGGATCTCTCTGCAACCCCAGCCAGGGACCCTGGTTTCCAGCTGCAGGGCTACAAGGCCTAGGTGTGGGGCCCCTGATCCTCCCCATTTTTGGAAAAATTGTGCAGGACAGGCAGCTGGGAATCCCACAGCAGGGGTTGCCTGTCCTGCATATGTTTTACAAAAAAAGTCTGCCAACCCTAGAACCGGGTGCATTAACCTGTAGTGCAGCAATCCACACACATCAGCAGGAAGGTGAATGACAACATCTCACCTATGTGTACATCTGTTTTCACAGTCTGGTAATTTAATAGAAAGTATGAGATGACAGCTCATCCCCACTTTAAGCTGTGATGAACTCATAAAAATGCGGCAGTCCAAGGAAATGAGTACACTGGTATTCCCATGCGAGGATCAACTTGGGCAACAGCCTGGTTTTTTACATCCCTGAATTCAGAAGGGGCGGGTGTTTACAACAGGCTTTCCTCCCTGTCCCTGCCCAAACTTTTTTTCCTGTCTGTTAGTATTGCTGGTTCAGTGCCTCAAACGATAAGAATAGGGGAAGCAACAGCCTATGCTGGACTTTGGGCAGCTGCTGGCATTTTTGGCAGTATATTGTCTAACACTGGAGAAGGTTTAAACAATGCAGTCTAAGGAAGGCCAGCAGCTCACAGCAGTATAGTGTCTGCACAAGTAGGAAGCAGTATGATCCACTGTACTAAGAATCAGGACCTTCTATTCCTGACCTGCTGTGTGATGCAGAATGCAACACATCCCAGCCCTGTGCCTCAGTTTCTCCATTGTGAAGTGCTTTGAGATGTATGGATCGTGAGTTCTCTATATGCTCCCACTGATAAAGCTGAAAGCACAGTAAGCAGCTGAACATTTTGGGGAAAAAATAGTAGTGTAGGTTTATGTCGATCCATGAAACCAGGAGCTTCCAAAATCAGATGTGTGCACAGACTGAAAAAAAAAAGAACTGCATTTTAGAAGTAACAGACAGGGAGCCGTGCTAGTCTACATACTATCAAAACAAAAAGCAGTCAAATAGCACTTTAAAGACTAGCAAAATAATTTATTAGGTGAACTTTGTCCCACCAAAGCTCACCTAATAAATTATTTTGCTAGTTTTTAAAGTGCTAGTTTTTAAAGTGCTACTTGACTGCTTTTTGTTTTGATTGCATTTTAGAAGGCATGAGCTCATTCTATCCATTTAAATGCCAGAATAAGCCAATCAAGCTCTAAGTGGTGCTAGGGCAGACGCTACATTCTTTGCATAGAGCTGAATGTCACTCAAAGAAGGTGTCAACTGCTTTACAAAGATATCCAGGAAAATCAAAGAAATGGACTTCAAGCTGATATATTGATTAGCAGAGCAGGCACTTGTGTAAGTGACAATAGGAATTACCTTTTGAAAGCCCAATATGAGCCTGTATCTGATTAACCCCTACAAGATGTAAAAAGTAAAAGACATGTTCCACTGTAATCTCCACAGCTAGACGTGACTGGTTGTCCAAAATATTGTTTCTACTGCATCAGGTTCTCCTCTCTTGTGCACTGTAGCTCCTTATACGAGCACCTGCTCAGCCCCAATAGCAAGAGAGCACCAGAGGCTGGGCTATTTTTGTGTATTTTTGCAGCACTCCTGGGTAAGTCACAGAGAGCAGCTAGCATTTTTATTTTAAGCACAACTGGGCACATTGCACTTAGAGATTGCTCCAAATCAAGTGTATGAAACTTTCCCCCCCATTTTAATTTCCTTCAGCAATTTAGCACCTTTTCAGAACTCACACATAAAGAACAACCAGGAAAATTTCTTAACGCCCCTTTGGCAAGACACATGCAGAGAACCACTATAAAGTATTTTTCATTTTCAGTGCTGATGGCAAATCAGACTCAAAGTAAAGAGCAGACACCCCAAAACCAAAATGCACTATTTAAAAAAAATTATTTTAGCAACTGACACCCTCAGGCAAGATGCATGCAAAGAGCATGAAAATCTATAGGGTTTTTTTTTTCTTTTTGAATGGGATTACAAGAAAAAGTGAATTGGAAATGGTGTCATTTCAAAACATCATCTTTATTTTATTTATTTATTTAACAGGTACATGCATGCTTTAAAAACAGAGTTTGGGAAGTTTTTTTAAGGCTCAGATAGCCACAGGATAAGCAACAGAAAGCATCACTTTCTACTCATAAAGCAACCACATGCATAGTCATTTCAAATTTGACTCCATCCCTACCCCTGGAAACCTTTGTATCCTGACTCAGTGTACATCCAGACTACACAGCTGATATTATGGCACTGCTGCAGCAGCACTTTCACATGGCTGTGTAGTCGTGCTCGCCCGGTGCTGTAAAAAACCCACCTCCATGAGGGGAATAGCTATCACATTTGGAGTGCGGCTCTCAGAGCTATAGCACAGCAGTTCCCAGCCTTCTGAGGGCAGCAGCCCACTTTGACAATTCAGTAAGACTTTGTGACCCAAGGCAATTCAAAACCAGGGCGGTGGGGGAGTGAAGTTCTTCCCTGGGGAAAAAAATTGTAAATCTTGATTTGCCCCTGCCCCCAGGCTTCAACCCCTCGCAGCCCCAAAATGCCCCCCCACCTACCTCAGATGAGTGCTACTGCTACCCCCCACTGTTCCTTCACCGTGCCACTGCCTCCTCTGCACGGCTCCCCCAGCCCTCTTGCTCCCTTCCCCCACCTGCAGCTCTGGCAGTTTCCTGCCCAGCCACACTGAAATGGGACTCAATTTAATTGGTTTAACAGCCGGATTCCTCCTGCCAGCGGTTAAGCAAATTAAATTGAGTTCCATTTCAGCGCAGCAGGGCAAGGACTGGGAGAAGGAGGAACGAGTAGTGGCAGTGGCAGGAGCTGCAAATGGCTCCTTAAAGAGCCACAGGTGGCTCCAAGCTGCCTAGCTGGCGACCCTTAGAAAATCTAATGGTGAACCATATTTGGGTCCTGACCCATAGGTTGGGAATCCCTGCGATAGCACTATCTACACTTCCACTTCAGAGCCATGAAATTTGCATCATTCAGAGATATGTTTTTTTATGCCCCTGAGAGAGGAAAGTTTCAGAGCTGTAAGTGGCAGTGTAGACAAGCCCACAATAAAGTCAGGAGAA
The DNA here is from genome assembly GCF_033958435.1 of Carettochelys insculpta. Taxonomy (NCBI): domain Eukaryota; kingdom Metazoa; phylum Chordata; order Testudines; family Carettochelyidae; genus Carettochelys; species Carettochelys insculpta. Next base: position 204,962,039 of record NC_134138.1, on the reverse strand, counting down.
TTAAACCAAGGAATAATTTGGTCCCATATAGTTACTATGGAAAATACTTTGCGATATGGCAGGTAGGCACTTCTTAATCCATTTATGTCATGTTCTTTATTGAACTGTATAGTGGTATTTATTAAATGAAAATGTTAAGCAGTACTAAAAAAACAAAACAGCACTCATAGTATTTTAAAGACTAACAAAATATTAGTACTAAAAAAGTCTTACAAATGTTTGTGTATTACTGCTATACAGTTATTTTTATTCCAGTCATTTTTTTCTTCATTATTGAACCCTGCATCAGCTTTTCCATTATTTTGCCTGGGACTGATGCCAGGCCAGCTAGCCTATAATTATCTGAGGCAACCTGTCCACCCTTTCTGAGTATTGGCACAACATTAGCACACCTTTACAACACTGTGAATCTACTGATGTTCCAAGATTTCTTAAAAATGAATGTAAACAGGCCAGACTTTGGTTGTTGTTGTTTTTGTTTTATTTTTTGTTTCAGAGATCTCAGTTAGTATTTTTGGGTGCAGGTTAGCAGGGTCTGCTGACTTAAAAACCTTTCTCCCAAATAAATGCTGTTTAATATCCTCCTTTCCCCTCAAGTTTTGGGAAATTTTCCTCTTCATTCAGAAATTAGTCCTAGTGAAGCAACAAGTGTGTGTGCGTGTGCGCATGTATATATAGAATACTAGTTAAGATTGTAGGTGGTTTGTTCGGATTGAATGTAATCAGGTCATGATCATTGGGCCCCAGGCAACCTCCGATTTCCAGTCTAGTGATTAAATCTTCTTTGTCCATCATAAAAAAAAAGTCCAACATAGAGCTAGTACTTCATCCAATACATGCTGTTTGTATGAGAATATCATCTACAAATTTCAGAAATTTAATGACATTTTACTACTAGCTGCACAATACCGCCAACAAACAAACTGATGCCCTCCATCACTACACTGTTTTTTCTTTCCATAGAAACAAGAAAGCAGTCAAGTAGCACTTTAAGGACTAACAATTTATTTGGTGAGCTTTCGTGGGACAGACCCACTTCTTCAGACAATAGCCATACCAGAACAGTCTCAATATTTAAGGTACAGGGAACCAAAAACAGTAATTAGGTGGACAAATCAGAAAAAAAATTGTCAAGGTGAGCAAATGAGAGACTAGAGGGGCAAAATGCGTGGAGGGGGGAAGTCAAGAATTAGATTAAGACAAGTATGCAAACAAGACCCTATAGTGACCCAGAAAATTCCCATCCCGGTTCAAACCACGTGTTAATGAGTTGAATTTGAATATAAAAGAGAGTTCAGCAGACTCTCTTTCAAGAGTGTTTTAAAATTCCTCTTCAATAGCACGCAAACTTAAGTCATTAACAGAATGGCCCACTCCATTAAAATGCTGGCTAACAGGTCTGTGGATCAGGAGTGTTTGATGTCTTTTTTGTGCCCATTAACTCTTTGTCTAAGAGAGTTTGAAGTCTGTCCAATATACAAAGCATCTGGGCTCTGTTGGCACCCGATGGCATATATCATGTTAGTTGAGGAACATGAGAATGTGCCCGTGATTCTGTGAATAACATGGCTAGGTCCAGTGATGGTATCTCCAGAAAGGATATGTGGACAAAGCTGGCAGCAGGCTTTGTTGCAAGGAAAAGTTCCAGGACTGGTGTTCCTGAGGTATAGACTGTGGCTGTTGGTGAGAATCCTCATAAGGTTGGGAGGATGTCTGTAGGAGAGAACAGGCCTGTCACCTAGGGCCTTCTGGGGCGTGGCATCCTGAGTAAGGATCGGTTGTAGGTCTTTAATAATTCATTGCAGTGGTTTGAGTTGGGGGCTGTAGGTGATGACCAGTGGTGTTCTGTTCTTGGCTTTTATGGGCCTGTCTTGGAGTAGCTGGTCTCTGGGTATTCGTCTGGCCCTGTCATTCTGCTTTGGTTTGAATCAGTATTTTGTTACAGACCCCACCGGCAGTTCTTCAAGTGACTGAAAAAAGCAGGTCTATCAGGTTTGGTAAGTCAGAGTTCCCTCATCAGTGAGTTGCTCCAATTTTTATTTTATCTTATCTTTTAGGCCAAATCCCATTTTCCCTTGCTTTTGAGTCCTTTTATTTCTTCTATGCAACCTTCTTGCCAGTTTGTGGCAGATACTTTTGTGTAGCTATATTTCACCCCCACTTGGCCTGTCTCCCTGAGGCTTTAAAGTTGGTTATTTTGCTTCTACCTATCACTATAGTGTTTATATGTGCTGAGCTAGGAGAGGAGAGAACATGGCCCACACAGAATAAGTGATCACATTTAGTTAACTATCTTCATTTTTCTAAGGCAGACATCACTCCAGTATCTGATAGCAAACAAATACTTAAAGCAAACATATTCTGCCCCGGACACCCTTGTGTATTTCCCGTTAAATACTCCTCAGAGTATAACAGAGAGATAGCTGTGCTAGTCTATATACTCTCAAAACAAAACAAAACAAAAAAAGCAGTCCAGTAGCATTTTAAAGACTAACAAAATAATTTAGTGGGTGATGAGCTTTCATGGGACAGTGTGACTGTATATTTATAAATACCACAATAGGATATTTAAAAATGCATACTCAAATGCTGAGTGTTTTAACAGTCTTCCATTTAACTAATAGCCTTATTATAAAGTACAATAAAATTAACACACTACTTATCTCTTTGGTTCTGTCTGTTCTTCATTTCTTCCTTCACTCCATTCCCCTTTCCCCTTTCCCCTTTCCCCATTCCAGTGGTTCCCAACCTTTTCCAGACAGGGACCCATTCTGACAATTCAGGAAGACTTGGTGACCCAAGGCAATTCAAAAATGGGGTGGGGGTGGGGGGAAGAGTGGCAGAGGTGTAAGTAGCTAATTTTGCACCTGATGCAAGAATATAAAATTGTGTCCTCTCATGTTTATAGATTCATAATAGTTATTTCATAGAAAAGGGGAAATATATGAATTAAATAACAACACTACATTCACTATAGTTAATCAGAGTTGTGGTGGTAGATAGACACTCATCCCCAAACTCATTATCTGGATGGCGGTTGGTTTCAAGTGGAGTGCCCCAAAGCTTAGTTCTGAGGCCAGTGTTGTTCAACATCTTTATTAATGATCTGGATGAGGGTCTGGATTGCACCCTCAGCAAGTTTGCAGACCACACTAAGCTAGGGGGAGAGGTAGGTTCATTGGAGGGTAGAGATAGGATCCAGCGTGACCTGGATAAATTGGAGGATTGGGCCAAAAGAAATCTGATGTGGTTCAACAAGAAGAAGTGTAGAGTCCTGCACCTGGGACGGAAGAATCCCAAGCATTGTTATAGGCTGGAGATTGATTGGCTAACCAGGAGTACAGTGGAAAGGGACTAGGGGTTATGGTGGATGAAAAACTGGATATGAGTAAACAGTGTGCCCATGTAGCCAAGAAGGCTAACGGCATATTAGGATGCATTAGAAGGAGCATTGCAAGCAGATCTAGAGAAGTGGTTGTTCCCCTCTATTCAGCACTGGTGAGGCCACATCTGGAATACTGTGTCCAGTTTTGGGCCCCCCCAGTATAAAAAGGTGTGGATGTACTGGAGCAGGTCCAGTGGAGGGCAACAAAAATGATTAAGGGACTGGAGCACAGGACCTATGAGGAGAGGCCGAGGGATTTGGGCTTATTTAGTTTACAGAAGAGAAGACTGATTTAATGGAGTGATTTAATAGCAGCCTTCAACTTCCTGAAGGGGACTTCTAAAGAGGATGGAGAGAAACTTTTCTCAGTGGTGGCAGGTGGCAGAACAAGAAACAATGGTCTGAAGTTACAGAAGGAGAGGAGTAGGTTGGGTATTAGGAAAAACTACTTCACCAGGAGGGTGGTGAAGCATTGGAATGCGTTGCCTAGAGAGGTGGTGTATTCTCCATCCCCAGAGGTTTTTAAGTCCTGGCTTGACAAGGTCCTGGCTGGGATGACTTAGTTGGGGTCAATCCTGCTTGAAGTGGAGGGCTGGACTAGATGACTTCCTGAGGTCTCTTCCAGCCCTATGATTCTATGAAACTGCTTCCCCGGCTTAAACCCCACAATCAGGGGCTAGGAGAGTCACACTCAAGGGCTAGAGGGGGCTAGAGGTGGCTAGAGGAGTCATTCAGGGGCTAGGAGTCACAGAGGGGCTGAAGTGGGCTACGGGTGTTGCACTCAGGGTCTAGGGGAATTACCCTCAGGGGCTGGAGGGGGCTAGAGGCTGCTAGGAGAGTCACAGTCAGGGGCTAGGAACAGAGAGTAAGACGTGCTAGTCTATACACTATCAAAAGAAAAAGCAGTCAAGTAGCACTTTAAAGACTAGCAAAATAGTTTATTAGGTGAGCTTTCATGGGACAGACCCACTTCTTCAGACCATAGCCAGACCAGAACAGTCTGTTCTGAGTCTGTTCTGGTCTGGCTATGGTCTGAAGAAGTGGGTCTGTCCCACGAAAGCTCATCACCTAATAAACTATTTTGCTAGTCTTTAAAGTGCTACTTGACTGCTTTTTCTTTTGATCAGGGGCTAGGAGTCACTCACAGGCTGGAGAGAGTTAGGGGAGGCACAGGGATCCACGCAGCTGGAAGTTGGCTGGAGCAGAGCCGCAGCTGGGCCTGGGGAGGAGAGACCCAGACCTCCCGTGTCTAGAATCTGGCTGGGGCAGAGCCCTGGCCAGTGAAGCCAGTCGCAGGAACTCTGGCCAGGGCTGGCAGGGACCCCCGACCCCCACAGCTGGAAGCCAACCTGCAGGAACCCTCCTGGGGCCTGCAGGGACCCCATCTCCTGCAGAGGCTGGAAGCCAGGGAGCTGATCAGCTCTCTCTCCCTCTCTTCCAACCTCAGACTCAGGGCCCCACCTTACCTGACCTGGACACCGTGCCTCAGGTATGCAGTTTTCTGCCCTGCAGCTGAAGTTGTTCTCAATTTAATTGATTGGCTTAACTGCCTGATGGCTGTTAGTGTGTGTGACTTCTTAATAGACACCTGTGGAGCCACCCAGCCCAGATGGCAACCCTTTTGAAATGTAATTGCGACCCATGTTTGGATCCCGACCCATAGGTTGGGAAATCCTGCTCTGTGGAGTGGTTCAGTGCCTTTCTTCTGCTTCACTACAAAGCTGCATCTGCACTAGAGAGTTTTGTAGACAAAACTGAGGTTTTATTGATAAAACTTGTGGAGCATCTACACACAAAATGCATTTTGTCAAAAAAGCTGTGTAGACATTCTGGGGGGCCCTTTTGCTGACACAGTGGATCAAAAGATAGATCCGCTTTTATGTGTAGACATGATCAGTTGACAGAATTTCTGTCAGAAGATCTCTTCCAACAGTAACTTCTGTAGACAGATACTTCTAGATTAGACATAGCCTAGATGTCTAGATCTCCTCAGCTCCATTTTTTCCCATCCTATGGAACTGTTTGAAATTTGTTCACTGAACTCCAGTCTTTTCTTTCTAATCTGTCCCTTTCCCTTTCTATCCCTGTTCCATTTCATTCTCCATTTGTTTTTCTTACCCTTCCTATGTTCTCTTTCTCTTCCATTCTATTCTGTGCTGATTAGGTTTCAACTGAGGTGGCCACCCCAACTGTCCTATGGATGTGAGGGACAGGAGGGATTATGAGTGCCAGGCTGCACCACTTACTGCCACCCTGGAGAAGAAAGAATGGCATTCACTCCCATGAAGCTCTGGATGGTATGTGGCTATGCACAGAGCAAATGCGTTTCATACGTTGTGACAGTGTCAGTACATCTATTGAGAGAAGGTGTCAAGTGTCAATGTCTTCCACACCATTCACGGTGCTGTAGAACAGTGTTTCTCAACCTGCTTTTTTATAAAGTACCAATTTAAAAAATTATAAGTACTCCCAGACTTCTGCTGCATACCCCAAAGGAGGTGCATACCTCTGGTTGAGAAACATCTGTACCCTTTTCAGGAGTCCAATTTGTTTTGCATACCACCAAGTTACACCTCACTTAAAAACTACTTAGAAAAATACGCAAAAATATCACACAAGATTACTACTGAAAACCAGCTGACTTTCTACCATCTTATTATCAAATAAATTAATAGGACTAGAAATATTGTACTTACATTTCAGCATAAGGCATATGAAATGATAGATACAAGTCACAATGAATGAACTTTACTTGTGTGTTTTATATAGCCTGATGTAACACTAGGCAAATATCTAGATGAGTTGATGGAACCCGTGGAAGACCTCAGAGTACCTCCAAAATAGGGTGACCATCTATCCTGTTTTCACTGGGACAGTCCTGTATTTTAGACAGGCATTCAACCCTTTTTTTTTTCTTTTTTTACAAAAAATGCTAATTGTCAGCTCTGGGGGTGCATTTTGTCTACAGAACAGTCCTCCATGGTGCTGGCCATCTGCCCAGGGAAACTTCCTGTCCACAGCAATCATAGCGTGAGTGGAGGAAGGGAGGGGTCATGATGGGGTCAGAGTGGGGCTGCAGGCCCAAGACTTTGTCCAGGGGTGCCATGGGGAGGGTCATTGGGGGCCATGGGAGAAGCTGTCCCTTAGAGCATCTGGACCTGCAGTCTGTCTCTGTGGGCTTGGTGAATGGGAGCCACACCCAGCTGCTCACAGCCATGGTGGCATTGGCCCCCCACCCCGGGAGGAAGGCCTTCCTCTTCCCCTCCACAAGGTTGTGAAGGGCATAACAGGAGGCCACGATTTGAGGGACACTGCACTCCCCCATGTCCAGCCAAGTCAGCAGGCACCTAAACCATGGCTTCAGACTGCCAAAGGCACACTTGACCTGGTTGAGGTGGGTATTGAAGAGGTCCTGGGTGGGGTTCAGGTGACCAGTGGAGGGCCTCATGAGCCAGGGCATGAGGGGGTAGGTGTTATCCCCCACAATGCAGAGTGGCATCAGCACATCCCCAAAGGTCAGCTCCTGGCAAGGGATGTAGTTGCCCACCTCCATCCTTTGGCACAGGCCAGAGTTGCAGAACATCCACACACCATATGCCTGGCCTGACTACCCAACACAAACCTCAAGGAACTGTCCACAGTGGTTGACCAGGTCCTGCAGCATGATGGAGTAGTACTTCTTGTGGTTGATGTAGTGTACCGTGCTGTGGTCCAGGGCATAGCTGTGGATGTGGGTCCTATCGGTGGCAGAGAAGCTGTTGGGGAACCCAGGATGGTAAAGTTGGCCATGACTGTGTCCAGGTCTGAGCAGCAGATGACCCTCCAGAGCAGGATGGTATTGACTGCCATCACTACCTGCATGGGGCAAAGGCCGAACACACACGTGAGGGAATGAGACAGGGTGTCCCTGGTCCCTGGTGGGCTCCCTGGCCCCTTCACATCTCCCTTCCCCCCTGGGCTCTCTGGGCACCCCACCTTCCCATGGGGCTAACTCCCCAGCAGCAGGTCTGTGTGAGGGTGGAACAGTATTGTCCCCCCAGGGATAAGTCTTTCCCCATCCCCAGCTCGACCCCCTCAGCCCCCCCAACACTGCTCTCTGAGGGTTCCCTTTGGGCAGGGCTCCCCTTGCCATCTCTGCCCCCATAAAGGGCCTGCAGCCTGCACATACCTTACCTGGACGAGGATGGCACTGATGGTGTACCACCCCATGACAAACTGGTGCCCAGTGAAGCAGTAGCTCTCCAGGTTGGCAAGCTTCCAGAGGGGATGGTGACCCATTTCTCCAGGGGGATGGTGGGCTGCATCCAGGTGACCTGTCTGAGGAGGTCAGGGGTGAGCTAAGTGCAGAGCTCCAGGAAGGTGTCCTTCCTCAAGCTGAAGTTATGGAGCCACTGCTGGGCATTCCCCTGTCCCATGACCAGCTGGGCCCACCAGTCAGAACTGGTAGTGTACTTCCAGACCCTTCTTGTCACCCAGAGGGGTAGACGTGTGTGGGGCCCTGGGGCACCGAGGGCATGTGCCGTGATCCCAGTGGCAGGTCTATCCCACCAGAAGGGGTAGAGGATGGCTGCGATCACCTGAGCACCTGGCAGTAAGTCCAGTGCAAGGCCGGGAGCTGCTCTGGCACCATGGCGAACTGGAAAGCTCAGACTCTCTCTCAGCAAGCATGTGAGCCCTGCACTGGCTCTGCCATCCCTCATGGAGGTAAGCAAGCCTTGGCATGGGCAGGGAATGTGTTTATGGGGGTCCTTTAAGGGCATGCCTGGCTGAGGCTCCTGAAAGGGCTTGCCAGCCACGCGACCCTGTCTGACATGGGCTGGGGGGTCTGTTCTGTTGAGAGAGCTGCCAGGCTGTGCAGCCACTCTCTGTCGACAGAGGTTTTTCTTCAAACAGTAACTTCTGCCAACAGATTGCTCTAGTGTAGACTTAGCCTGGAACAAAGGAAGCATGCAACAAAGGTTCCTTGTAGCAGAGGAACGCACCAGCTCTAGTAACCATATCTGCTGTTTTTGAATCTAAAGTAGATCCTTTACACCACAAGAAGAGCAAACATCATCTTATTCAAAGTCATATGCTTTAGCTGAAGGCAGGAAGTGGGAGCTAGCCAGCCTATCAAAGAATCTGTGTTTGAAGCAGGAAGTAACAACCTAAGCCATTGTGTTAACATCATCTCTGATGATAGCACAATGCGGTCTCTCCTCGGTGGGCAAACATAAAATTAGATTAGCTCAAATCTAATCTGATTAGACTGGAATTAATTCAAGAAGGATGATTTATTATCTCTCAAGAGGGCTGTTGCTTTATGGGGAGGTTTCAGGAAGCCTGAAATATCTTGCAATAGTGTAAAACAGAAATAGTTTTGTATTCTGCTCACAGCTTGCCATTTTGCTGTTGTTAGAAATTTAAGAAGTGACTGGGGTGTGAATCCAAATCATCTCCTTGGTCATGACAGATGTACTGTATGACTGACAGTAGTGAAAATGCTCAGTGATATTGTCACATGGACAATTTTTAGCATGGCACACTAGATGCACAACCTGCTCACTGCATGTTTCACGATTCTCACTGTCATGAAATACCTGAACATAATGGTTCCTTTTTCCGTGCACCATAATCTATTTATATCACCCAGACCCCTCATAGCACAATGTTCGCAGTGGGAAAAAAGCTGAAACATTTTGGTTCTGATGGTTGTTAGACATATTTTTTGCATAACCCAGAAGGCCGAGCTTATCTGTGAATAATAGTTAACAACTTTGTATGCTGATAAATGCAGGCTCACTAAATGTTGAGTTGTAACATGTTAGATAACGGGGTTCCTCAGCCCTTCCCTCTCACTCTCATTTTTTCTGATTTTACGAAACAAACTGCTGAGGTTTGAATCCAGATGACTGGGGGTTAATCCTGCTGCTCTGCATCTTATGCACTCAGATGCACCACAGCACAGTAAGTAAACACTGCCATTCTGTTTAGCAAATGAGTACCCAAGCCACAGGTCAATGTCTTTCACTTGACTACAGCCAGGTCTACACTGGCCATGGAAGATCAAACATTTAGGGCCAATCTTCTGGGGTGCCATTTCGGAGTCACTGTCAACCCCAGAACTCCTTGTGAGCCACAAGGATTAAGTCATGTCGGCGGGAGGAGCATTCCCATGGACCTTCTGCAGTGAGAATAGGGTCCAAAGTTGAAGGCTGCAAAATCGATTTTAGATACGCACTTGGCATACCTAAAATTGCATAGCAGCCATCAGCATTCCTGATAAGTGTAGACGTAGGCTACAACACAAACACTGATCCTCCATCTCAAAATGAACCATGCTAAAAATGCATGTAGATTGAAAGATAAACTACAAATTCTTATGTACCCTTTCAGCTTCGCAGGTTCTCTTATCTCAATTCAGTTAAGATGGATTGCAAAAGGTATAGTGGTCAAAATTTGAAAGTCAAAATCAAAACAAAATTTCCGGAAAACATCAATGAAGTGCATGGATAGAACCATTCAGTGAAGATACTGTAGCCTCAGGTTTGTGCTATAAGCCTATTAGACTACCAGCTTTCTAATTAATATTTCCTTTATAGCTCTATCATTGGAATAAGCAGAATTAGGCCATAGAGCTAAGATAACATCTTGGCTTTGGGATACCATTCTCTTTTGCTGTATGAGAAGCCAACTACCTGATCTCATTATGTAAGGATTTCTATATTTTTAAAAATTCTTTGTCTAAATAGAGAAAAAATGCAGCATATCATTATCAGAGGGTTCAGGACGAAGGAGAAAACCACAGCCTGGGCCTATTCCAAAATGGATGTATCATGACCAAGGCATGTGTGGTCAAGTCCAATAGAATCATGCCAAGTGGTTGAAGCAGAAATCAGGCACCAAAGTCAAAGGTCACAGCCAAAGTCAGGACCCAAACCCAGAGATTAGAGGAGGACGCAAGAGCCAAGAATCAAGATGAGAGTTGGAACCAGAATGAGTCTCAGACTGGAGTGGACTAGAGGAGGATAGAAACATGGCAGGGCCAGGAATTATCACAAGTGCCAGCATAAGCGTTGAGCAGGCTGCTTATGCTGCTGTTCTTAAAAGCAGGATGTGCTGTCCCCTTTCAGCTAGTCAGGTGGACTGAGTAATCAGCTAATCCTATCACAATGCATCTGAGCTCATTAATCTGCCTGGAGGCTGTGATACTAATCTTAAGGCTCAGGTAAAGGAGTTGAATCTTAACACAAGAAGTGCACTTTTTCCCACCAACCAATTCCTTCATACAGTGTTTTATTAAACCATGGAACTCACTGCCACAAGAAGTGGAAGTGGGATTGCACATTTATGTGGAGATGGGGAATGTCCAGTTATAATTCATGAGAGCAAAAATTTGGGAAGGGATATTAAATATACGACATAGCTCTATCTTAAGACTAGTTAAGTTGTTTGCCCCCGTTACTCCGATTGGTAGGCTGTTCCAAAGCCTTACTCCTCTGAGTTAGAAATATTCTTCTAAGTTCCAGCCTGTTACTCGTAGGTAGTTTATATCCATTTGTTCTTTGGCCAACACTGTCTTTTACAGCAAATACTCTTCTCCTTCCCTGACCTTTACTTTCAAGATATATTTATAGACCAATCATATCCCTTCTCGGTATTCAATTTGCTAGGCAAACCAAGACAAGGTCTTTTAGACCCCTTTTGCAAGATGGGTTCTGCATTCTCTTAATCAACCTAGCAGCCCTTCTCTGTATCTGTTCCAAATTCCCTTCATCTGTTTCACAGGTGATTCACTTTGTCTCAGAGCTAACAATAACCTCAACCACTATTAGAGACTAGGATAAGACTTATGTGAGGCATACATGTGCCTTCTGAAGAATTCTTGTTTTAAACATCTAGTACTGGAAATTGACCGCTATCAGAGAGAGGATACTGGAGGATTCTTATATGCCTTGCTATATTGTTTCTTTCTTTCTTTCTTTTATTACTCATGGCACTATTTAATTCAGGCCTGTCAAACACCAAGTTATGGGGCTGCACGTGGCCCAATTGCTTTTTTTTGTGCCCCCCCAACTAGATGTTAATAAAACATCTAAATGCAGCCTGCCCAGGCATTCCCAGATAGACCGAGGACCTCCTGCCACTCCTGCATGGAGAAACAGGCTCCCTAGGGTTTTGGCAGAGTGGTGCACTGGATGACCTCCTGAGGTCCCTTCCAGCCCTTGGATTCTATGATTCTATGAGAGCAACTTACCTACCCCACACAGGTTTTCCCCATGCAGACAGCAGAGCTTACAGAGGGTAGGGGTTGTCAATGAAAAGCAGTTGTGTGTGTGTTTTCTTCTCCGTCTGAGCCCTGCCCGTGGGGCCAAGGCGGAGGTGGGTAACTGGTTCTGGCAGCTGCAGGTATGGAGCTGTGGTGGGTGGAGCAAGGGGAAGAGGAGGGCGAGGCAGAGTTTCATGGGTGGGAGTATGTGGGGGTGCAGTGCAAATCTCAAGAAGCCTGGGGGCTAGTGTATGGGGGTAGGGGCAGTGCAAGCCCCAAGGGGCCTCTCTCCCTGCCTCTTCTACGCAGGAAAAAAATGTTTGAATGTGTCTTCTCTGGCTCACTGAAAGCAGGTGGGGGAAAGGGGAATTTCTAGCACAGGAGGGGTTTCACTGTGTACCGACCCTCTACAAAGGTGAGAGAGAAATACATAAAATCAGCCAAAACATCATTCAATCCGGGTCATAATGATTGACAAAGCAAACCCAGTACAATGGAAATGTTCCAACTTAAGAACACCCTTAGCAACATAACATCAGGCTGTTCCACCAGGAAGCTGGTAGTGATCAGTTTCTCTCAGCTCTAATCTTCATTCTCTGAGTTTGTATAGCTCCATTCCCCTCAGATACCACATCTTTAAATTAACTCTTGCTGTTGTTCCTGCCAGCCACAAATCTCAAAGCCCGTTCATTCATTCACACTGGTAAGTCATGACTTTCCTGTGTGGCAGGTTATCCTCATTTTGAGAGCTGATGAAACTGACAGCACAGAGAGTGCAGCGCTAGCCACAGAATGCAGGCGTCCTGACACCTGGCTTTGCATGTTCACTGCAAAACCATCTGTCCCTTCTTTCTTAGAGATGTTTCAGCTTTTCTAATTTGGCTTTTCTCCATGGTCGGCTTTCATCATCAGTGTTTTCTGTCTCTTTCCCTCACCGCTATATGAGTCTTTTCTATAGCTTTTTGTGCTTTTGTCCTTTGCAATGTCACAAAACTGGCAAGAAGTAAAACTCTAAAAAGGAAGCTAAGAGAACAGCACCGTGTGTCCCAGGACAAATGGGAACTGTGTTACTTTTGTTGTCAACTGAAAGGAAAGACTACCTGCTTAATATACAATCAAACTATCAGTGTTCCAAAGGAGTATAACATCAAGCAGCGTTATGAAACCCACTGAGAAAAGTATGATAAACTAGAAGGGAAATTACGGCAAGATAAGTTACTGAAATGAAAGACAGCATTGAATAGACAGCAAAGTCTGAAAAATTATCAAAGACAGTGAAGCTGCAGTTAAAGTTAGTTATGTTTTGTCAGAGTTAATAGCATGAAATTCAAAACTGTTCACTGAAGGCGAATTTATAAAAGTGCATGGTGAAAACTACTGAAATTTTAGGTCCTGGAAATATGAAAACAGTCAAAGATATCTCTGTCACAGAACACAGTTGCAGAGAGGATAAATGAAATGGCAAGTGATTTAAGTGAGCAATTGAAAAAGAAATCATCAACTTTTGAAGCATTTTCAATTGCTCTTGACGAAAGTACATATTTCGGCTGTGCTGCACAGCTGGATATCTTCCTTAGTGCTTGTGACGGTGATTTCAATATAACTGAAGAGCTTCTTGAACTCGTACCTATATATGAAACCACAACTGGTGAAGACATTTTCAACTGCATGACTGTACTTTTGGAGAAATATCATTTAAATTTGTCAAAGTTGGTTTCCATAACAACCAATGGTGTTCCTTCGATGACACGGAAAAGAAGCAATTTTGTGGCTAGATTAAAAGACCTCCTAGCATCAAGAAACATAACATTTAATCAAACCCACTGCATAATCCACCAGGACATGCTGTGCTCTATAGTTATAAACACAGACCACGTGGTCAAATTTGTGAAAAAAATTACAAACTTTATCCATGTACAAGGTTGAACCAACGTCAGTCTTCATCATTATTAAGTGAGTTTTGGAAACAATGAGAAGAAATCATTATTTTCCTTGAAATGAAAGGACAGGACACAGACTTAATCAATAACAGTAACTGGGTACAAGATTTATCATTTTTAGTTTACATTACCAGACATCTGAGTGACCTGAATTTAAAACTTCAAAGGAATTGCCATATAGTAACTGCTATGCATAACAGTATAAAAGATTTTATGACCAAACTTTGTCTTTGGGAAATAGTTAAAAAATGACAATTTAATTCATTTCACTACATGCCAAGACCATAAAACCAGACAGCCCTGATCGCATTTTACAAATTAAGTATCAAATATTGTACTGTTGCAACATGAATTCAAGGACAGATTCCAGGATTTCAAATCACGTGAATATAAGTTCTTGTTTACAACACCGTTTAAATATGATTTTCAAAATGCTGAAGGAAATACACAAATGGAACTTAATGAAATTCATTGTGACTCTTTCTTAAAAAACAAATATAATGAAGTTGGCATTCTTGATTTTTACAGATATGTACCCAGGCAATTTGTTGAAATACTTAAATTTTCATCAAAAGTATTGTCAATGTTTGGTAGCACATACCTACGGGAACAGCTGTTTTTGCTTATAAAAACCAACAAAGCACCTGAAAGGTCAAGCTGAAGTGATGAACATTTATCAGTGGTAATTAGAGTAGTATCAGCTCAAAGTAGCAAACCAAATACTGAAAAACTGGTATCTCAAAAGCGGTGTCAGCTCTCTGGAAAGAAGGCTTGGGACTGAAATGCTGCAGGTTTTAACTTGAAAATTTAATGCTATTATATTTTATTCCTATTCTGCTGTTATATTTGCTTCTTAGTGCTGAATAGAAAAAAAAAGAATGTGATTTAATATTTTGTTTGTTTTTATTTATTTATTCCCAAATAAAATCACAAAATATATATTAGCTTTATATCAATAAATATATGGCCATTTTTGCAATTGCACAAATAATTGTTGATGCAAAATCTCAAGATTACAAAGTATCTCAGATTTTCAAAGAAGCCTATTCTATTTGATTAACCACTGTTGATGCTTGTTTCTGTTTTAACAAAACAGGTTATGTATCATACAAAAATTCAAGTTCTTTAAATTGCTTTTTAAAATTTATTTATTGTATATGAGCAAATAAAAATTTTACACATAAAATTTGATGAACTATTAATAAAATTATAAAACAATAAAATTCATATTAACCCTTGAGGTTTTTAGGTCCCAGTTGACAAAGTTCTGGCTGGGATGACTTAGTTGGGGTTGATCTTGCTTGAAGCAGGGGCCTGGATTCGATTACCTCCTGAGGTCTCATCCAGTCATATGATTCTATAAGTATTACAGTCTCAGTTAAAATTATTGTATTATATTCAAACAAGACCTGAGAAAATATTATAAAATACACCTAAAACATAATCTATAGTAATAAATAATTACGATGTTCCGATAGAAGTGCATTTTCTTTGGTTGCCCTGAAAGCTATCAGTTTGCATTTGTGCAGTCTTCAGTAGGCTTTGAGTTTGACATGCCTGATTTAATTGTTTGTTAGTTTTATCCCTACATTACAAAGTAACCTTGTCCTTTTATAGCATAAACCAGACAAGGGCTACGTCTACACGTGAAGCCTACATCGAAATAGTCTATTTCGATGAATAACGTCTACACGTCCTCCAGGGCCGGCAACGTCGATGTTCAACTTCGACGTTGCGCAGCACAACATCGAAATAGGCCCTGCGAGGGAACGTCTACATGCCAAAGTAGCACACATCGAAATAGGGATGCCAGGCACAGCTGCAGACAGGGTCACAGGGCGGACTAGCGCTTCCGGGGCAACAGCTAGCCGCTCCCTTAAAGGGCCCCTCCCAGACACACTCAGCCTGCACAGCACGCGGTCTGAGGAGCCATAGGCACACAGACCCCAGGCGATGCAGGCATGGACCCCCAGCAGCAGCAGCAGCAGCAGCCAGAGGTCCACCCAGCCCTCCCGGCAGGAGCAGGGCTTGCCCTGATCCATGCCATGCGGGAGGCAGCTGAGCACCTCCTTGCTACACCGGAGGAGCAGCTGCCCCCAGGGCAGCAGGGCTCAACCCCCAACCCTGCAGCACCCCGCCCCCCTCCCCCCCGCCTCACACGCCGGCGGCTGTGGAGCTACCCCACCAGCACCGACTGGTGGGAGCGGCTGGTGCTTGAGGAGTGGGACGACGACCGCTGGCTCAGGAACTTCAGGATGAGCCGGCAGACATTTATGGAGCTGTGCCAGTGGCTCACCCCCGCACTCAGGCACCAGGACACTGCCATGCGGCGTGCCCTCCCTGTGGAGAAACGGGTCGGCATCGCTGTCTGGAAGCTGGCCACTCCCGACAGCTACCGATCTGTGGGGCAGCAGTTTGGTGTCGGCAAGGCCACCGTCAGGGCTGTCCTCATGGAGGTAAGAGAACCCACGGGGGGAGGGCAGCGCAGGGGAGGGGGGCCCGGGCAGAGGAGGGCGGGGCAGGGGAGGGGAGGGGAGGGCAGGGCAGGGCCACGCACACCCTGCTCACCCCTCATTGGTGCTGTCCCATGTGCTTTCCCTGCAGGTTGTGCGTGCCATCAACGCCATGCTCCTACACAGGCTCGTGAGGCTGGGGGACCCAGATGCCACCATCGTGGCCTTTGCCACCCTGGGCTTCCCCAATTGCTTCGGGGCTCTGGATGGGACTCACATCCCCATCCGCGTCCCGCATCACAGTGGAGGACGCTACATCAATCGCAAGGGCTACCATTCTGTGGTCCTCCAGGCCTTGGTGGACAGCCGGGGCCGTTTCCAGGACATTTATGTGGGCTGGCCTGGCAGCACCCACGACGCCCGGGTTTTCCGGAACTCGGGCCTGTGCCGCCGGCTGGAGGCGGGGACCTACATCCCCCAGCGGGAGATCCCTGTGGGGGACACCATCATGCCCCTCTGCGTCATCGCAGATGCGGCATACCCCCTCCGGCCCTGGCTCATGCACCTGTACACGAGCCATCTCTCCGCTAGCCAGGAGCGCTTCAACCAGCGCCTGAACCACGCGCGCCAGGTGGTGGAGCGCTCATTTGGCCGCCTGAAAGGACGCTGGAGATGTCTCCTGACCCACCTGGATGCGGGCCCCAACAACATCCCCCTGATTGTGGGTGCCTGCTGCGCCCTGCACAATTTGGTGGAGAGCAAGGGGGAGGCCTTTTTCCAGGGCTGGGCTGTGGAGGCCGGCAGGGCCGACGTGCAGCCACCCGCTGCCCCCAGTCGGCAGGTGGACCCCGAAGGGACCCGGGTTCGGGAGGCCCTGTGGGCCCACTTCGATGATGAGGCCGTGGGGTGAACTCTGCCAGGCCCCCCACTGCCCACCCCTTCCTCCACCACACTCCTGCCCCAACGCCCACACCATGGAGCACCCAACCGCACCCCCCTCCCACTTTTCCTGGACAAATGACAGCACGCACTTGTGGCTGAACTTAAACTGCTTTTTCTTTGAGAACTTTTTTTTTTAACTATAAATAAAACAAGAACAAACTATATACAACATGTGTGGAACAAAAGTAATGTGTACAAATAAAACAATAGTAATAAAAAAGTTTGTTCAGTAATAAAAAGAAAACCAGGGATGATAAAGGGGAGAACTATTTACATGGGGGGGGACGGGGCAAATGGGGGGGCACAAATTAATGTCACAACTATATACAAGGGGGGGGGCCACGTCCTGGGCCCCTCGCCCCTAAAGTCCGGCACTGGGCGTGGGCGGCCAGGAGCCCCGCCACGGCTGCAGCCCTGTCCGGGGTGGCTGGGGGCGGGGTGGACCGGAAGATATGCCCGGCGAGTCTCAGCTAGCTCCAGGGGTCCCTCGGCGCTCCGGCCCTCGGTGGTGGGTGGCGGGGCAACGGCGGACAGGACGGCGACATGCGGAGCAGGTGGTGGTGCGGCGGGTGGAGCAGGCAGGGCGGGCGCTGCGGCGGCTGGCACGGCATGGGGGGCCAGGTAGTCCACCAGGCGGTTGAAAGTCTCCATGTAGGCCCCCCATGCCTCTTGGCGCCAGACCAGCGCCCGCTCCTGCAGGTGCAGGTGGCGTTGCTCCACCCGCAGGTGCTGCTCCGCGACCTCCAGCTGCCGTCGGTGTATGGCCAGCAGCTGGGGGTCCGTCGCTGTCAGCTGGTGGTGGCGCGGGGTCCGCCGTCTAGCCCGCCGTGGGGCCGGTCGGTCCTCGGCCGAGGGGCTTGCCTGGAGCGATGGCCCCGGAGGGCTCTCCGGGACCACTGATGCCTCACCGACGCTCTCTTCCAGTCCTTCCGATGGTGCAGCTGCGGAACACAGGAGAGGAGTGGGGGAAGAAGAATGGAGACAGGCGTTAGTGTGGGCCCCGAGCCGTGGCCTTTGTCTCCCCAGCCCTGTGCTGCAGGTTCCCCATCCCCGTCCCTGGGAGATGCTGCTGTGATGGATGGGGTTCAGGGGTCCCCCTGCACTGCACCCCGTCCCCTGGTGGGAGCGACTCTCACTTCACTCCGCAGGGTCTGACAGGAGAGGTTTCTTAGGCCACAGATGCCCAGTTTCTCCCAGGAGTGACAGCACCAGCTGTCAGAAGAGACAGTCCTTCCAACCCGTCCTGGGGAGAAGACCCCAAGGGGTGCCCCTCTGGGGTGTAGCTTTCCCCCTCCTCAGGCTGGCTGCCTTCCAGCTCTCCCTTCCCCTAGCCTCTACCTGCGGCCCCCGCCCCCCCCCCATTCAAAGCCAGCTCGGCTCCTCCCTCCTCTTTGTTCAGGGCAGAGGTGTCACCTGCCAGCTGTAGCCCCAGGATCATCCTTTGCCCCTGGGAGCTATTTGGCTCTTGTTGCTCATATCTAGCCTGAGTCTCCCTTTTGCACTCCCCCCACTCCATCACATGCTGCTGCTGCTGCTGCGGGGTGTCCCACCCCCTCCTCCCGGGGGCCCCTCGAGGTTCCGCTCCCCCCTGCCCTGGGGATGGGGCATGGCACTGTCGTGCGGGGTGAGGGGGGCAGGGGCTGATGCACTGCTGTGGGGGACATGGCCCTGCTGTCTTTGGGGCCATGGCCATGTGAGCATGTGGGGGGCCCTGGACACATATCTATTACCCCCCGCCCCTCAAGCCCAGGGGTGTACACCAGAGGGGGGTACATACCTGTTGGTCCACTCCCACGGTCCAGAGATCCCCGGGGGGCAGAGGCCCGGCTGCTGCTCCGGGATGGCAGGAGGAGGATCTGCAGCCCAGATTCTGCGGAGGAGGAGCCCCCCTCCTCCTCCTCCTCCTCCTCCTGCCGCGATGGCCCGGGGGTGGGCTCCGGGGGGGGCCCCCGGGGTGCGGGGCTTACCTCCGGGGCGGACTCCGGCTGCAGGGTCTGCTGGGGCTCGTCGGCCGAAGTATCAAGGGTGGCCGGAGGGGAGGAGGTGTGCCAGGGGCCCAGGATGTCCCTGAGCTCCCTGTAAAAGGGGCAAGTGACGGGGGCGGCCCCAGATCGGCTGGCCGCATCCCGGGCCCGGGCGTAACCTTGCCGCAGCTCCTTCACTTTACTCCTGATGTGATCAGGAGTGCGGGCAGGGTGACCCCGGGCGGCCAAGCCCTCGGCCAGCCGAGCAAACGCATCCGCGTTCTGCCTCTTGCTCCCCATTACCTGGAGCACCTCCTCCTCGCTCCAGAGCCCCAGCAGGTCCCGCAGCTCGGCCTCCATCCAGGAGGGGCCCCGCTGCCGCTTGCCGGCCTGGCTGCAAGCCTGGCTGGGCTGGCTGCCCTGGCTCCCCTTGGGGGTGCTGGGGGGGCTGCCGGGAGGCCATTAAAAGTCCTGTGCCTCCTGTGGCTGCTGAGGGACGTGCAGGCTGGCCGCGTGTCTGAGCTGCTGCCTGCACGTTCCCTCAGCTTCCTGCACAGCTGATGGCCGCCGCATGTAGCCGTGACGGGCTCTATTTCGAAGTTAGTGCCGCTACTTCGAAGTAGCGTGCACGTGTAGACACGGCTAAGGTGTCATTGCACTCACTGTTCAAATGTATTTGAGAAGAAGTGGTACCAGTATACATGCAGATATCCCTATGCAGGTGGTGGCATCAAATCCACCACACAACCACAAGTGTCTTTTCTTGCCACTCATTTTTATTTGTTCCCACATGAATAAAAGAGGGAATATTTATGTGAAGGCTACCAGCAATCAGGACATCAACTGTATTGGTGTTATATGTGGTTTGAAGAAGCTTCCTGAGGAATACCAGTTCTGCATGACCCCACTTTGATTCATCTGTATGAGATGTGGTAGATATAGAGCACCGGCATTTGTCTGTCTTTATCATTGACACAGATTGTTCAGTTTTACAGCAAAGTGACTTCCCATCCCTCTGGATTATATTCATCTATACCAACCTTATTGTTTCCAATAAGTGGACATTTTTGCTACTTTAAAAAAATATTTAGCCAACTTTCTAAATTCTGGCCTTGTAAACTCTGAAGCTGTCAGGCTCCACACTCCATGGACTTTCACATACAGACCTTGATGTGCTCACCTATGACACTGATAAGGGTAGTTCAAATGTACAGATCCAGTGTCAGCTCATCAAAGTTTGGTTTGGCAGTGTTGGTTGTGATGAAGTAGAAAAGACTGTGTGGCATACAGCTATGGAACAGAAGCCCTATGAGTATCATAGGTAGATTATCGGGACAACTTTTACAACTGTGTTTTAATCATTTACTACTTGTGTTAGAGATGTAGCATGTATAGGAAAGACTTTAAATTTGTAATACAAGAGTCTCTGCAGCATGAATGGCTGGCCCAACGTAAAGCGCCATTACCATGGCTGGCAAGCTAATCACCTATCTGTACAGGAAGTTTGGAATAAGAACATAGCAGAGCTGATCTGTGGACAAATGGTGCTGTTTCAAGTGGTTTTCACTAAACCACAGATAAAATACATGGCTGAAACTGATCCTGTGCTATCATGTTCTCAGATACTTACTGACAGGTGCTGTTTCGCTGCTTTCTAAAGCCACATTTCCAGGAGTGATACATAATCTTATGGGAGAGAGGAGTCCAAAAAACCGTAAGGATGACAGTCGAGAGTTTCATGTTAATACCTAGATCAACAGGTAACACCAGTGCAGTATTCAGAGCAGTCCACCAGTTGGCCACATCTGCTAATACCTCCTCTGAAGCATAGTCTACTCTTGAAAGTGGCATGTGTACAATTATTTTGATTAAAACAAAAAAGCAGTCAAGTAGCACTTTAAAGACTAACAAAATAATTTATTAGGTGAGCTTTCATGGGACAGGCCCACTTCTCACCTAATAAATTATTTTGTTAGTCTTTAAAGCGGTACTTGACTTCTTTTTTGTTTTGATAGTTTATAAACTAGCACAGCTCCCTCTGTGTTACTATTTTGATTTAGGATGTGATTTGGTTTTGTATTTGTTTCTAGTGACAAGTACACCCCCTAAATGTCCTAGTGTGAATACACTTATACCAGAAGAGTTGGTGACGTAAACCAGTACAGTTATTCCCCTTCCTTTATTGGAACAGCAAAACCTGTACCCAGTAACGTTATACTAATATAATTCCATTCAAACTCGGGGAGGAAGGGTTTACTGTTTTAACTATAATGGTATGACTTACTACGCCTTACCAACTTTGGCATTTTAAGCATTTTTGTCATATAGAAGGTTTTGTTTGCCTCAGGGAAAGGATTCCCAATAACTGAGGCTCCATAATTTAGCAGAGAGAGTTATAACAAGATGCAGTAGATGGAAGTAAAAGCTAGTTATAATGAGACTAACAGTACTGTACAGATTTTTAAGTGTGGGTAATTAAAAATTGGTACAACTTAGCAAGGGAGGTGGTAGATTCACCATCTTTTGGATGTGTTTCTAAAAGATAAAAAGTCTAGGACTTGATGCAGGAATTTCACAGTGAAATTCTGCAGCCTGTCTTGTGCAGGAGGGCTGATTATTTGATCAAAATGGTCCTTTCTGGCATTAAAAGCTATTGATATACTTTGAGTTACATTCTGGAGCTGGGCCAGTCAAAGAAATGGTGATTTTTATTTTTATTTTTATTTTTGCTAAGAGGTCTAGAGCAGGTGTCTCCATACTGCTCAGATTCACAGATAATATGTAAGGAGGTCTAAGTTGCATATAGTCTGTGGGTGTGAAGTCTAACAAGTGGAAGCTGGTTTAACTTACACTTTTACAGGGAGCTGAAAAAAAGGTGTAAATTTCACCACTTAAAATTCTCTTAAATTCAACTAGACTCTCTTTTGAATTTGACTTTTGATGCAGAACTTGACACAAAGCCAAAATGTAATGGGAAAACAAACCAGATGAAAGACTGTGAGAAGATGAGAAAAAGAGCTAGTGAGGGACCTTATGTAGGTTGGTCTGGTTATCTTGCTGGTGCAGTCAAAAGGTTACGAGTAGGTGAAATACTGAGATCAAAGATTAAGAACGTTCACCAGGCTGACAATAACCTGAAGAAATATATTGACATATTTTATATAGAATAAAAAAAATAACATTATTTCTGGAAAAAACACTGGAGAGAGGCACAAGATGGTAGAAAAGGTAGGATGGAGCAAGGATGGATACTGCTTTGATTTACTTATTGTATAATTACATTTTAGTTTGTGTTGCTGTTCCCCAGTGTCTCTTGCTTCTGTTCTCTGACTCTTGCCCTCATCTCTGTCTCCCACAGAGAATTCCATTTTTTCAATGGGAGCTACCTGACAAAATAACAAATGTTAACATTTAACATCATGTATTCACTCATAACTAGCAAGCAAGCATGCACAGTAATAGCAAATCTTTTGCCACCACCACAGAATAGAAGGGGCCCTTTCCTATCTGCTGACTTCTTTTACTAACCAAAATGCATGAGCTTCTTGAGTAATTGCCAAAGAATGCTGCTTTTTTCAGGCGAGGGGGAGAGGAGATTAATTCAGTGTTTCATAAAAGAAACCATAGTTTCAGTGGAAATTTGCAAACTGTAAAGGATCTGTGGATACCTTCATGCACTGTTCCCTCCAGCACAAACATATGTAATCAAATGGATGTTTAGAAAGCAGACTGACGCAAGATTAAACATGGACAATGGCTAAGGGAGTGCTTGGTTCTGGATTCAGAGTAGAGCTAGGCTAGGATTTGAGTTCAACGGTTAAGAATCAGAATCAGATTTAGTTGTTCCAAAAAGAGCTGAAGTCCGTACAGCAGAAATCTCATTAAATTAACTGCGATTTCTGACATCTTGAATGATAGACGCATTATGATATCAGTTAATCTCATGATATTAACTCAAGATGAAAGAGGCTTCACAAGAGCAGCTTGAAAGATTTTGGACTTTTCTGTTCAGACACTCAATGAAAACAATGGTGATAAGTTTCAATCTAAAGCCTTGTGTACACATAATCATTGCACTGACTGAAGCAAGTTGGTTTAAAAACTGATTTAATTCAAATGATGCAGTTCCATTCAGTTTGTTAATGTAATTTAAATGATTCCTTACCTGAGGGATTCTAAACCACCCTGTGATCCTTTAGACTGATCTTCTGTATATTGCAGGGTGTGGAAAACGCAATCTAGTAAAATTGCATTTAGTGTAGATTTCAAGGAAACCCCAAGAGATTCTTAGTCCACCACTAGGATTTTCTATATTCAGATAAGTGTGTGTGCATGTATACAGGAGTGTGTGGCTTTTGTACAGAGATTTCATATATATTAAATTTGTGTGTGTGTGTGCGTGCTTGTAATGTAATAAGATTTCACTTCCGCTGCACCCCGTTATATAAGTAAAGAGGGCATTGATCGTGGGATTGAGAAATTCTAATAAACTTGACTATTCATTTTCTGTTAGATTAGCTGAAACTTCAAGGAAGTTCCAAATTATGTTCAGAAAAGGGGGCCTGTTTTTTGGATTTCTTTTTTAAGGAAAATTTGGAAGAAACATAATAAAGTAAATGTCTCCCTTTTAAAAACTAAACATTGGATTGTGATATTCTCTTTGTTAAGCTAAATAGATTGCATCTGAGCCCATCATGATAAGGCCTGTTTTACAATCTTTTACTCATCCTTATGTCTTTTCTCTGAGCTTTGTTTTTTAACATCCTTCTTGGAAGGTGGGCACTACAACTGGACAAATAATTCCAGCAGCCATTCCACCACTGCCAAACACAAACATAATGCAATTCTGCACTCCAACTGTAAATTCCCCTATCTATGTAATGTAACTTTACTGGGCTAGGCTGGGCTATGCTCACTGTAAGAGGCAGAGGCAAACCAAGACAAAAGGGACAACTTAACAATTTTAGAACTTTATAAAAGAAAACTCCTAAGGAGTACCTGGAGCATAAACAGAACACCACCAAATACTTACTACTCACAGTAATAAACTATACGTTACCAAGGCTATGTCTACCTATACATTTTTAGCAACAAGGCTGTGTCGACACAGCCCTGCTGCCAAAATTCAGCACATGTGAATTCTGTTTGTTGGCACTTTTGCAGATAAAATATTTCTAACCCACACAAATGGCTTTTTTTTTGTTGGCAGGAGAGTGCTCTTCCCTGGCTCAAGATGCTCTCCCATTGAGTCCCCCTCTCCTCAGGACCGGATCCTATGCTTTCGCATCATGTGTTAGTGTCTGACCCAGTGTTACTACGTTCATAAAGATCTCATAAAACCTTTTGGCCACAGAGTCACACAGGGAGCTCACTTAGATTCTAAATGTTTCTAAACATTTCTAAGGTTTTCCTAAACCAGTTTAGTTAACCCAGTACAACTTTCTCAAAGAGATAATGCCTGAACTTCAAAGAGGTTCAAACTGAATATTTCAGTTTTGATTTCTATATTGTTAAATTTAAAAAAAAAATTGCCGGTGACTACACTTTTTGATGAAAAAATTTAACAACTTCCCAAGAACCACAAAAAATTAAAGCAATTTTAAAGTGATTGCTTACTTTTCCACACATCCAGAAGGCTAATTAAATCTGTAAAGTTGATTGTGTGTGTTTTAAAAAAGAGTACCAGATTCACCATTGCATTATTTCAGTTTTATATGGCTGTAGTGCCACTGAAAACACATTGTTTTTAAGGAGGATTTGTAAATAAGATACAAATGATATGTCTATACTGAGCTGTACATTTCTTTTATACTTAAAAAACATCTGGGAAAGTGTAAGGGAAAATTTCCCGAACACATTAGTTGGAATAAGCGTCGTAGAGAAGCAACTAAAACTCCTAAAATAAACTTTGCATTACTGATTATGCAATTACACTTATTGCGTAATGTCATTGATATATACTTACATTGCATTTACACAATATTCTCCACATTTAGATTAGAATAGCACTTAACACTGTAATGCAGGTCAAGAGCTTTAAGATAATCAATACATATTGTGTCAAAACCATACCTGAATTTAAAGAGCCTTGAAGTATAGATCAATACAGTAGACTAATATTCCACATACATGCCAATCATCTGTTTCAAAAAGACTTATTACAGGTATAGTTTCATAGGTTTCTTTGGCTTATTTTCTTTCTTTGGATTCTAAGAAAAAATAAATCCACTCAAGTCACAAAACTCGATTCAAAGCATGATCTGTCAATGAAGAAAAATAACTTGTGACCAATTTTACTTCTGGGCCTGGAGGAATTTTTTTCCCCAAAAAAGAAGTATAGGAGTATTCTAAATGTTTTTTGCATTCTGCAAGACTTAAGAGAAAAGGATTTTTAATACCTATTTAACTTCTGTGGCTAATTAGTATTTTGGAGAAAGAATATCTTTCTTAAAGCTATAATACCAGGAACATTCTAATTAAAAAGTTAGATCTCACAATAGCCGTGCTCTGAAACATCTGGGGAAAGTCAGATTTTAGTCTCAATATTTCAAAAAATGAAAAAGGTAACAAGGACAGATAATTTAAGAAAAGCAAAATTCAGATCTTCTTTATATCTCTCAAAACAACAAAATCATACAAAACCAAATGCTTATATATTTTTTCTTTTGCAGTTATCCCAAAGATTAAGTTTAAGCAAACAAAGAAAAAAGTGCTAAGGCTGGAAAGTAAGATAAAGAACAACTAAGATACCCAATGGGTGTCAAACTTGTTGCTTCCTGTTAGCCTTTAACTAGATTTGAACCACATTCAACAACTTCTTTTAACTATGGGTGGGTGACTTATGTTTGGAAGTGAGTTGGTTTGCAGATCAGTTTCTCTATTAGGAAGTGGTTCATGCTAAGAAAAAAACTGAGAATGTTATTTTTAGGGGTATAATTCAGTGTGCTTACTTTAGTAGAGAATACATTTAATGGCTTTATTTCTTTAGTTAACATTATGTTTAAAAAACAATGACAATAACTGGGAGGGAGCATTATACTGTTGACTTTATGTAAAACAGCAAAAAACAAATGATCAAACAAAACTTCTAACCCCAATGGCAATTTTTTAAAATCCCTACATTAAAAAGAACAGAGGGCTGAGAAAAGTCACACCTTTTAAATTGGCAGCTTATCAAAAACATTTTTAAAAATAATTGTAGAGGTGCAAAGCGCTGAAGGAATTGTGCTGCTCGCAAACTGGAAAGTGTCTGATGTTCTTTGGTATGTGACACATTTTGACCTTTGACATGCATCAGCACAATTTTTGTACAAGTCCAGGCTACTAGCCACTAGTGACTGATCAATAGAGGCTATCTATTATGGTATTTCTTCTCATGGTACTTTGCAAAGATGCACAGATATTTCTGATGCTGTCTAATTATGCAGCTCTAATCTACATGAAATTACAGCCAAAGAGATGTCATTGCAGGTTTGCACAGCAGATGTGCCATCCCAGCTGTCTGTACTATTTCCTCTCTGTCAGAGGTGAGAAGATATTGCAGGCTCAGGTTCCGAGGCATCTCCTTTTGGGTGGTGTATTGAAAGCTTACCACCTCTAACATTATAGAAGGCATTTAGGGGATGCCTATAGGCAGTGAGAAAATCGAACAGAAGAGCCTGTGGTGGAGGTCATTGTTTAAGATATTTTACAATCAAACTGCATTCCCTCAGTGCCCTTTTCCTTTTCTTTTCAGAAGTACGGTGTTGTTATTAGCACTAGTCAGGTGATTTGGTTTCTGTTCTCACCTCTGCCACAGATTTCTGGTGTGACAATGGACAAATCACAAAAGGTAACATTTTCAGAAGTAACCACTGATTTTGGGAGCACATGTTGACATGCTGTGACTGTCCCCACTGCAGGGAGTGGTTGTGAGTGCTATATATATATATGTCAGTCTCCTGGATTTTTGATAGTGTGGTACGTGTACCACACCCTGAGGGCATATCTACACAAGAAACATGAGAGCTGCAGTGCCACTTCTGTGGTACTATTGTGTAGATACTTACAAAAGTGTCAGGAACTGTCACTGTAGTAAATCAACTTCTACATGAGATGGGAGCTAGGTTGAGGGAAGAATTATTCTGTTGATCGAGCACCATCTACACTGGGGCTTAGGTCAGCTTACCTACATCTCTCAGGGGTCTCTCCTCAACTCTGAAAGTACTTTTCTCCTGTGTTGAAGAGATTATGGAGCTCTTCTGCTGGCTGGATGTTGCATTGCAGATAAACAGCTTCCAGTAGTCAGCCAGTTCATGACAATACCTCAGGCTCAGTTCTCTCAGATGCTGAGCACTTTCTTCTCCTATGGAGATGTATAGAAGCTCTGAGCACTCAGCACTTCTGAAAATTTGTCAGCCTACCTTGAATTGAGCATCAAAAAACAGAGGCATGCAAAATTAGAAACCCCTTTTGAAAATGTGAGTATTTACTTCTCTATGGCCGTGTCTACACTAGCCCCAAACTTCGAAATGGCCACGCAAATGGCCATTTCGAAGTTTACTAATGAAGCGCTGAAATGCATATTCAGCGCTTCATTAGCATGCGGGCGGCCGCGGCACTTCGAAATTGACGCGCCTCGCCGCCGCTCAGCTCGTCCCGACGGGGCTCCTTTTCGAAAGGACCCCGCCTACTTCCAAGTCCCCTTATTCCCATCAGCTCATGGGAATAAGGGGACTTCAAAGTAGGCGGGGTCCTTTCGAAAAGGAGCCACGTCTGGACGAGCTGCGCGGCGGCGAGGCGCGTCAATTTCGAAGTGCTGCGGCCGCCCGTATGCTAATGAAGCGCTGAATATGCGTTTCAGCGCTTCATTAGTAAACTTCGAAATGGCCATTTGCATGGCCATTTCGAAGTTTGGGGCTAGTGTAGACATGGCCTATATCTAGCTTCTCCCTTTCTAAATCAAGGATGAGAATACCTGCCTCAAAGGAGTATTATAAAGCTACCGTAATTTTCTGATTTTTGATGGAGGATGTTTTGTATCCACACGATTGTTATTATTATTAACAATAATAAATTACTAGTTTCCTTGTAGTTTGATGTCATAAATAAACAGAAAAAAATACTACACAAAGGCATTTTTTCTGATACTTCTCCCCGGCCCTTTTTTTAAAAGGAAAGGACAATAAAATTTGACTTTGTATTAAAAATAAATGTTTATATGTAGTAGATAGGAATCAATTTTTTCCTCTCAAATAACTATGACGTAGTGATGGGCAGATCTAATAAATTTCAGAGCTTAGTGTTAGTCTGGATAACTACCAAATTACTTAGGTCCTTAGCTGAGGATTTAGCTGAACTTCTTAATCTCCAAAATTGGGCAGGAAGTCTAGTTTGCATGTGATTTCTGGTACTTTTCTGCTTCCAGCCAGGCAGGAAATACCTATGAGAACAGTCTTTCCTGTGGTGCATCAGAACTTCCACTTCCAGACCTAGTGCTAACCCACAACAGCAGAAGTTTGAACATTAAAAACAACTAAATAATAAAGAAGTTAATCAAACTTTTTAAAATAAGGGTCAGTTAAATTGTGGTTAACCTACACTATAAACTGCTCAGGCTGGGATTTTGTGTTTTTACTTGGCTATTAAGCATGATGCACAATAATTATATAAATTAATGTAGAGCTTGAGGTGGTATGCTTTTATCTCAGATAATTTTTTTATCCCTGCTTTGGATACATTCCTGTGTAACTGTAATGTGAATTTTTGCATCTCTTCTTCATCAAAGCATTTAAGCACTCACTTGGTGTAACTTCTAAGGACTTTGAGCACATACTTGAGTGTTTTTCTGTAGAGATATGTAATCATTTCCTTAAGTACTTTGCTGAATCAGGGCCTGTATCAGCAATATAATTCCTACCTACTCCCTGTGAAATAAGTTACCAGCTCAGAATTTTATCAGGTGATGTGTGATATTTGCTGTGTTTTTTTAATGCCTCAGCTGCTGGAGTCATGTTATATTACAAGACTCTCAGGTTTCTTTTTTATTTTTAGACTAGAGCAGGGTTTCCCAAACTTTATATAGTTGGGATCTGATTTTTTTCAGTACCTTTTTTTTTGCAACCCAAAAATATAAAAACATATTACATAAAAGAACGCAAAATGAATTTTCACTGTTCGTTATTTATTCACGATAATAAAAGTATATAGTGATAATTTGTATATTTCTTAAGGACCGGTATTGTTTTTCCAAAGACGGGTACTGGGCCACAGACCATGCTTTGGGAAATGCTGGACTAGAGGGTTTAGTCAGTGTTGCTTGGGTCCTTGAGGGGACTCAGAGCGGGTGGTTAGGTGGATATGGGATCAGAGCAGGGGTTGGGGGTGCAGGAGTCAGGGCAGTGGTCTGGGAAGTATGGGGGGGCTTAGGGCAGGTGGTGCAGGTGCAGGAGTCAGGGTGGGAGTTGGAGATGTGGGGGGCTCAGGCAGGGGGTGGAGATGCAGGAGTCAAGGCAAGGGGTGGGAGATGTGGGGGGCTCAGGGCAGGTGGTGGAGATGCAGGAGTCAGGGCAAGGGGTGGGAGATGTGGGGGGCTCATGGCAGAGGGGTGCAGGATTCATGGCAAAGTGCAGGGGATTCTGGGTGGAGGACTTGAAGTAGGGGGCTATGAGGACTGGGGCAGCACTTGGGCCACTTGTGATGGCAAGGGCTGAGCTGCTCTGATGATGGGCATTTGCTGGGGTTCCTGGGCCCATGCTTCCCAGCTAGCAGCTCCTTCTGTGTGGGGCCAGGGCTGTGTGCCCCTGCAGAGCTGCTGGTTGACGGGACTCTCGCCCCATCCAGCACTGAGGATTGGGGCAGGGGTTTGGTGAAGTGAAGCCACTTTCCTGGGCTGCTGTCCAGCAACATGGAGAGCCATAGGCCCAGCTGGCCACTCTCTTCCTGATGTGGCTGCCCCACTTTGATCACTCCGCAGTATAACTGTCCAACTGTGCCTGCACTCCCTGTCCCCTGTCATTGTGGAGCATAACTGTTCCTGCTCTCAGACCCCTCCCTTTCTGTTTTATGAAAACAGTCAGATTCCAGGCATAGCCCATTGCCCTGGTACGACCAGCTTCTTACCTTACTTGAAGTTAGGAAGTTACATACCCAATTTGGTGGTCCCGGGTTTCACCATTTAGGAGGCGTTCGTAAACAAATGGACTCACAGATGGATGAATGGACTCATGGACAGACAGGCACACCAACACTCTACATATACATATAGATATATAGAAGTTTCTAGCCCTCACAGATTTGCAGAAACTGAAACCATCATTCAAGTGTACCCTAATGGGTCAAACACAAGGCAAATACAAGGAATCCCAATTTAGTGTTTAAAACAGCTTATGGCTTTTTAAGGCAATCTAATATTGGGATGCCTGACTCTTGAGTTTTGGAGGCTTAGATTTGGCAATATTGCTTGCTAAGCCTTTTACAAACTCTCCTTCCACTTGCCAAATCTGCATCCTTCTCCCAGTCCAGAGCCTTATTGCATCCTGTCCCCAGTATTTGGAATTGATCTCAACTTAAACTTTTTCAAGTGTGTCCACATGGCAACTTACCTCTGATAGCTGTACAGTCTGTATCATTTAGGGTATAAGATGTACAGAGCCTGTGTCCTGGTTTTTGCATCTGTTTACTATGAAACCTGAACAACTAGAGCTAGTTGAAATATGAAAGTCAATTTATGTGCAAATTTGAAACTGTTTCTGTTTTCAAGGACTTGGAATGGTCCAATATTTTGTTTTAAAACCTTTCAATAGCTCCTCCACATAATCTAATATTTTAATTTTTAATTGATATCTGTATCAATTTATCAAAATGGTTGTTGAAAGTACAACCATTTGGATGATATTTCTGATTTAGAAAAACAAACTATATAGGGAAAATATTGTTTCACAAAAACAAAATTCTGACAACTTTGACAATTACTGAAAGTATTTATTTGAAATAAGACTATTTTTGGAAAAAAATGCTTTATTTTTATTGACCAGCTCTGTTAACCACTATATACAGTTGTAGTGACACCACAGTTAAGCTTGCTTTACAATTTCAGCTGAAAGCAGGAATAAAATCTGTTTTATAATTTAAAGATTTATTTTATTCTCCAAATTTGGCACAATAAAAACCCAGGGCCAGTTGCAGTCTCCATTAAACTTTTTTGGTAAAATTATTAATGGGGAACAACATTTGCCCACGTTGTGTCTCCACTGTCATTCTGAAAACTAGCTGGCAACCTGAACTGAGATCATAAATATAATACACAATGTGTGCACACTTGCAGATTTCAATTTTTTATTGTGACCACCCAATTTAGAACAATCACAGCTTGAATTATCCATGCCCATAAATTTACCTAACCATTAAACAGGAAATATAAACTCATAGTAATTATCCATAACCTAGTACTTTGTGTATCTTATTTACATATACTGGTACAAAACTACAGCAAAAACTATTATCTATCAAATAAACCCCCTGCTCCTCAAAGAACATGAGTTAAAAAACAATAATAAGCACGGTTAGAGTGAAGGCTGTTAGTTGTTCAGGATTAGGGTGGAGATAAGTGGGTTACGTGTGGCTGAAGGGTGGTTGCTGAGGTTCAGAAGAGGAATCTGTGAGGGGTGTGTAAATGGGGTGTTGAATGATGACTTAGCTGTTTGTTGCCTTGTTGCTTGTTTTTATTGGTTTGTGTTGGTGGAGAATGTAGGTTACAAACTAAAGTGGTCCTGCACTGGAGGGGCCTTCAATATGTGGCTCTTCCCTTCCCTGCTTGAAGGGAGGAAATGGTACCTACAGGATTCTGTTTCCTTCTCCCTTGGCAGCAGACTGGCATTCCATCCAGTTTGCCATACACACACGTCTTCTACATTTACACGAGGGGTGGGGAACCTCTGACCCCCAGTCTGGATTTGGGCTGCAGCTTGCCTGGATCTGGAACTTGGTGATAGGGGTTGGGTTCCCCTCTCCACCACCTGGCCCATGGCAGGGCGGGAGATGGGGAACCCCAAGCCTTGAAGGACAGAGCCAGGCAAGCTGGGGCCCGATCCAGCCAATGGACTCTGAGCGGGGAAATGGGAGTTGGGGCGGAAAACGGTGATTGTCTGGGGGAAGTGGCAGTGTAGCTTTGCCCATCACTTTGACTGGCCAGACTTCCTGCCAATTAGAGCAGCAGGGAGCTGGCGCTGGGGTTGGGGTGGTGATGCCTGGCAGCAGCATCCCTGAAGAGGCTTTTCTCTACCGTTGCCATTTACCAAATGGGTGAGGGGGTGGCAGCAGTATGTGGAGGTAAGGGTTGCAGCCCACTCTGACCCCTTCTGCTGCCCAGACTCCTCCATTCTGCTCCTGCACTCTCCCACCCACCCAGACCCCAACCCCCAGCCGGTTCATGCACCCTTCCACACAGACTGACCACTCCCAGACTGTTCCTGTGTCCTTCCTCCTGCCCAGACCCTTTACTTCCAGCCCACTCCTGAGCTCCCTCTCTCTGCGGCCCCCTCCACTTATGTACCTTACCTCCCACGCAGATCCTCCAACTCCAGCCCACTCCTGTACACTCCCTCCCGCCCAGACAACCCACCCTTAGCCTCTTCCTGCATCTTCCCTCCAACCCACACCCCAAATGCTCACTCCCAGCCCACTCCTGCACCCTCCCTGCTGCCCAGCAATCCCTTCCCACACACTGAACCCTGAAACCCCCACATTTTTGGTCCCACCCTGGCTCTTGGCCCCCAAAAGAGTTAATCTGGCCCAGGGAAAGCCCTGAACCTCAGCCCCCTGCTTTTCCGCCCTCCGGCCTATGGTGCTGGAGCATGAGGGGAGTGAGGTGTCCAAGTGCAGGGCCACATCGGGAGAGCCACATCTGTGAGGTTTTGGGGAGGGGCATGGGGTACTCACTTTTATGTGGCCCTTGACTGAGTTTTCTGTGGATCAGTGGCTCCTGACCCATAAAAGGTTCCCCACCCCGATTTACACTATGAATATACATTATAACTTTTGAATGTATGCCATGTCCCATATATAATAATATACAAAACTCTTGACTGCCTTTCAAATACTTTACAGCCTAAGGTAATGCTTAAAAAGGACCAGGTAACTTGAAATTTAATCAATTTAAAAATTAGTTAAAAGTCAGTTTTGGATATTATACCTATCTCTGAATCCACACAATGTTTGGGTGATTTTTGTGTACATTTTTCTATTTTAGAAAAAATGTCCGTCTATCCGCTGTTGCTATTTGTAAAACACACACACACATACACAGGTAAAAGGTAAATCTGAATATGCATGTCTATACAGAATAAAAAATGACAATGACTTTGCAGCCCTATGTGCTATTGTGCATAAAGTAAATAAATAGAAAAGATTGGAAAAAATATCTTTGCCTAATCTCTTTCATTTATAACAAGCTTGTTACTTGTATTAGATATATTGACATATCAGACAAAAGTGAAATTTTTTACCTGACTGTGTTCATTTAGAATTTGGGCACTCTAAAGCTGCGTCTACACGTGCACGCTACTTCGAAGTAGCGGCACCAACTTCGAAATAGCGCCCATCGTGTCTACACGCGTCGGGCGCTATTTCGAAGTTAACTTCGACGTTAGGCGGCGAGACGTCAAAGTCGCTAACCTCATGAGGAGATAGGAATAGCGCCCTACTTCGACGTTCAACGTCGAAGTAGGGACCGTGTAGACGATCCGCGTCCCGCAACATCGAAATTGCCGGGTCCTCCATGGCGGCCATCAGCTGGGGGGTTGAGAGATGCTCTCTCTCCAGCCCCTGCGGGGCTCTATGGTCACCCTGGGCAGCAGCCCTTAGCCCAGGGCTTCTGGCTGCTTCTGCGGCAGCTGGGGATCTATGCTGCAGGCACAGGGTCTGCAACCAGTTGTCGGCTCTGTGTATCTTGTGTTGTTTAGTGCAACTGTGTCTGGGAGGGGCCCTTTAAGGAAGCGGCTGGCTGTTGAGTCCGCCCTGTGACCCTGTCTGCAGCTGTGCCTGGCATCCCTATTTCGATGTGTGCTACTTTGACATGTAGACGTTCCCTCGCTGCGCCTATTTCGATGTTGGGCTGAGCAACGTCGAAGTTGAACATCGACGTTGCCGGCCCTGGAGGACGTGTAGACGTTATTCATCGAAATAGACTATTTCGATGTCGCAACATCGAAATAAGCTATTTCGATGTTGGCTGCACGTGTAGACGTAGCCTAAGTCAGTACCTTAATATATGTATACTTCAGCACAATTCCCATTGATCTCCACCATTGTTTTGTTTGAGTAAAGACCATAGTATTGGACTCTGTATGGGCTGAACAGTAATATTTTAGGTTACTACTAGACAATGTTCCCTGTAAGCTGAGCGCTTGGCGGCTGCCCAGAAGAGATTCGGGTGCTGCCCAGATCATGGTCAGAGCACCCACAGCTCCCACAGACGGCAGCATGTGATTCTACTGGTGATGCACCTCCCCATATGCCTTGGTGCACATAACAAAATTTATTCACAGCTAGAAAATATTAGAGGGCACCCTGCTACTAGACTGTTAGTTTTTCTTTGGACTACGTACTCTAAAAGCAGCAGTAAAATAAAAGCAAATATAACCACAATAGCTCACAAAGCCAAGGGAAAAATGTTAAATTCAAAGTTAGACCTAAAACTCTGGCTTTGCATTCAGTCCTTTACTGGGGTGGTATACCCTCCCGACCCCACCCTCGTTTAACAGTCCTGTCAGTCTATAATTTCTAGCTAATTCTGAATTGCCTGGCTTTTGTGGCTTTCAATAGGAAAGAATGTTACTATTTTAATAAATGTAGAATATTTTGTGGTTGTATTTATCATGTCTTAGCCAAACTCTGCAGGAAATTGCACACAGTGTACACTGTACAGATCCAAGACCCTTGCTATAGCATGACTGATGAACTAAATGTAAACCAGTGAAGGCCAATAAGGGGGAAAAAATGGGTCTGATCGCATAACTTGTGAAGATGGATTCAAGGAATTTGTGGGCCTCGTTTTAAACATAGGGGTTTGAGATACAGAAATAGCACACCCCTCTGAGACTGTATGCCAATAAGATATGAAAGCATTAATACGCATAGGAAATGGTATGAACTAAAGAGCAAAACAGTAACCAAACTGGTGTACACGATGAGGGAACAAAGTACAAAGGGGGTGCCATGTGAAAGGTGCACTCTCCCCTGTGGAGCTATCAAAGCAGTAGCTCGTAAGAGTTCAGAACATGTGGTATGTGGGTGATCTGCAGAATAGGAGGGACCAGAGGACACACTGCTATGGAGCTCCTGCCATCCTCTCTAGCAGCCTCAAACAGTCCTTGCACTATGTCTAGCTACTTTTGCAGGGATGGACTTCAGATTCACCTTAAATAACTGCTTGTATGCATGGGTTCCTTCTGCAGGCAAGCAGTACTTTGCACACCACATTTAGCCTATGGCCGCAGACAGACTGCAGCTTCTAAACCACTGGCCACTTGTTGATGGAGAGGTGAAGGCATGAGGTAAGCCTGTGCCATAGTGGGAGCTACTGCAGGACTTCAGCCTTACGCAGAATTTAAAGGGTAGAGTGTGTTTGCTTTCTGTGTCAAGACAGCTCTGCTGACTCTTACCTTCATCCTGCGTCACTGAGTTGTGGGAAACTGGTGTGGCCAACAGTATTAGTCAGGAGAAGCTGTGCCTCCATTTGCCAGCAGGACTGTGGTGTGATCAGCCTGCGGATAATAAGGATTAGGGTGGGGAAAGGATTTCTTGTACCTCCTCTCTTTGGCACCCTCCCAAAACTGGGCACAGTTTTGAGCTGTGTGTATCTTACAGGTGCAGCTGTGGTATCTATGTTCTGAAAATGTGGATTTGCAGGCCAAATTCTTCCCTGACAAAGCCCCATTGACTCCATTTTAATCTTTGGAAGGAAATAATAAAGAGACAACTAGCCACATACAGACATTTGAGAGGGAATCACTGAAAAAAAGGACAAGGAAAATGCACTAATGATGTTTATGACATGGAGTAACAGCCTCAAGATGAACCACAGAACATTAAAAATCAATACTAAACAAGTAACCTGTAATAGAGTGTTCAGGACAACGGACAATAAAGGCACTGGCCCCTTTTCATTGGTCAGGCAGCACAAAGAGGCTAGATTGTGGCTGTAACCGGACATTCAAAAAGTCCTTCAATGAGGTACAGATCTTAACTGATGCAAAGCCAGCAGATCTGACTCCTATGCTAGCTGCCTCTGCCTAGAGTTAAGTAGGACGTCAGAAACTACAGACTGGCAGAGTTACAGTGGAGCTCTTTTCTACCTATTCTCAACTCCCACAAACTGGAGCAGCTGCTAGATCCCTCAGTAAGTTCAAGACCATGCTGAGTAGCCCACAGAATACAGGAGCTGTAATCAGCTCCTTGATGTGCCGTTCCATGGTTCCCTTCTGCAGTGGGTTGATTGCCAAAACAAGAGATAATCTAGCTCTTTGGTTTAGTGCACAGCATAATCCTACCCTGCACTATGCAAGGAACCAGGAAGGATCTTCTCAGCCCTTTTGTGATTTTTTATCTAGGTCAGTCTCTATGTATCTGCACATAGGGCTGAGTATCAGAAGCCTGAGTTCCATTGGCAGCTGTGCCACAGACTTCCTGTGTGAGACCTGTGCCAAAGCCACCCAAGGGGGCACTGTGAACTTGAAGCTCATGCTCCCGGTCTGAGCATTTTTATTAGTTAGGATCACAAGTAACAGCTAACGTTACTATAACTGAAGAGTTTGAGAGCAACGAGATTTCCATTTGTTTACCTCACCACACGTGCCAGCCCTTTGTGTGCAGTCACATTCACTGTTTCCCCCCGTAGTGTCAGTCAGCTTCCCTTACTGTTTGTGTGGGTTTCACAGCAGCAGGGGAGAGAAAAATGTTAAAAATAGGAAAATGTGATTTGAAACCACCAACACTGGCAGGGCGGGCTCAGAGGCAGGTGCAACATCTGAGACTTCAAATTAATTTAAAAATGCTTTCAAGGTAGTGGTGTGGCCCTTCAGAGCTCTAAGTGCCTCGATTAACCCTTTTGTTAAAATGGGAACAGCACCTTTCCCAACCACACTTTTAATATTCACCCATTAATGTGATTCATTACCCTTGCATAGACACAACAATGGACATGCCAAAGGTTGATGGCTATTAAGGTGATGACAATGAGCCTAATTTTTCTAGTGCTGACTACAGTGCAATGCACAGATACTCCATTACCTTTGTCATTTCCAGTATACATGGATCACAGTTTGTCTGAGCCTTTTCAGATACAAAGAAAAAAGAAGGTTATAAATGCTTTGAGATGAGCCAGATTTCACTTGTGTGGTTGGTAAGGATTCTTAGTATTCCTATGTATCTTACAAAATATTTCATTCTGGAGGTGGTCGTTGCCAAAGATTCATTAACATTTGTGCTAGAGGTTTTAAATTTTTGTTGCCATTTTATGTCTGAAGAAAGAATTGTGTGTGCTCTCTTTGATCCTGAGCTTACCTTTGTTTCTCACATTTCCTGTCTTCGTAAATCTGCTTATTAACACTTTCTCTATATTGCCCTATATTCAACCCTGTCTCAGTCACACTTCTGCTGAAAGTCTTATTCACACTTTTGTCTTCTCCAGGCTTGATTATTGTAATTTTTCATCTTCAAGGGCTGCCTAGGAGTTTGCTTTATCTAGAAGGTGCAGACATGTTCATATAATAATAATAACTCACATTTTATATAGTACTTTTCATCACAGGGGATTACGCAAAAACAGAGATTACACATGGAGATATCATTTTATCCATCACTGAAATGAAGGAAACCGAAAACTAGGAAGCCTATGACCTGTAATTCACCATCAGTGAAGTTTCCCCCAATGGAAGCAATGGGTAAGTAGGTCACAGAGTAGACATTGTGACCATGAAAGTTGCTGCGCTGGTGGAGGACAATGGTTCCAATCTGACTTTCCCTAAGGGCGGAACAGCAGCCCAGGAGCATATGACCACACAAAATGGAGGGAGAGAGCATTGCGTGCAGCTGAATTAATTATTTGTGTCCTGGGTATAATTTCTGTATCTGTTCAACCACAGATGGTACTTGCTCAGGTACCTTTGATGTCAAAATTGCTATAAAGAGGCCTTCACAATATCCTTGCAAATTATTAATATGACTGTCAGCCGACAGTCATCAAACTGTTTTAGTTAAGTTGTGAAGTACAATTCTCTTTGCAAGACGTAAAGGATGTTTAAAAGGTCACTGCTACAAAGGGTCGCTACCAGCCTGGTAATATCTAGAACCAGACCTTCCTGCAGGTGTACTGGAATCATCCCTGCCCCACTTCTTCCATTGACATTCTGCTCCCTCCACTCCTCTTCCTCCCTCTCCTCAGTTATTTGCTGCTTTTCGCCTCCCATCCTGCCCACCCAGGTCAGGAGAGATTTTGCCTGTAAAATGGGGCAGGGAGCTGCAGTCATCCAACACAGGTTAGAAGGTGGCCCCAGATTAGTAGTGGCTGGCAAGGGTGATCATCTGGCATCTGTCTACCTTCTTAGACTACAGTAACTAGACTTTGAGAGTCTAGTCAGTAGATCTGACTAGATACCATCAGATCCCCCTTTGGGCCAGACTTTCCATTTGAAAACTAGGGACCTGGTGACCCTATTAGACAAGACCATTTTTAGTCTTACCTGGGTTCTACCACGGGAGCTTTGTCTTCCAGAGTGGCAATTTTCATTATTTACATAGGACCTTAGACTCATCCATGCCAAATCCCCTGTTTTACTAATAGGTGATGCAAAGCAGATCCAAGTAAAGTCTATGGACACCATCTACACAGAATCATGGGACTGAAAAGGATCTCAAGAGGTCATCAAGTCAAGCCCCCTGCACTCATGGCAGGATCAAGCACCATCTCTAAACCATCCCTTGATAGGCACTTGTCTAAAAATATCCAGTGACAGAGATTCCAGAAGTTCCCTAGGCAATTTACTCCAGTGCTTAACCAACTTGACAGTTAACCACCCTGACAGTTAGGAAGATTTTTAATGACCAGTCTAGACTCTCTTTTATGCAATTTAAGCCCATTGCTTCTTATCCTATCCTCAAAGTTTAAGGAGAATTATTTTTCTCCCTCCCGTAACAACCTTAGGTATTTGAAAACTGTTATTATGTCCCTTCTCAGCCTTCTCTTTTCTAGGCTAAACAAAGCCATTTCTTTTAAACTTTCCGCATAGGTCATGTTTTGTAGACCTTTATTTATTTCTGTTGCTCTTCAGTGGATTTATTTGAACTTGTCCACATCCTTCCTGAAATGTAGCCAGAAAAGGACAAAATACTCTAGTTAAGGCCTAATCAGTGCAGTCAAGTGGAAGAATTATTTCTTGCTTCCTACTTACAACACTCATGGTAATACATTCCACAACGGCGATGGGCAACCACAAATTGTGTAGCCTATTTTGAGTAGATTTTGAATTAGGCTATTTCAAGGCATCCCTGTACTCCTCCTGCAATGAGGTATACAGGGATGCCAGAATAGCATGCCTGTTATCTTGAGAACTGTTTTGAGACAACATGTGCCTTTTTTTTTATGTGGGCACCTATTTTGGAACACCACCATATCCCAAAATAATGCCCACCATGTAGACTTAACCTTAGAGACACAACAGTCAAATCACCTCTTTATTTCCAACAATTTTGGTAGCCTAACCAAATGGAGCTCTTTAAGGCTCTCACAGAGAGGTATTTTTCAACATCCTTTTAAAAATGTAGACAGCAGAAATGCATGTAGTAAGCCAGAGCTGGTATCACCAACACCATATAGAGGCAAAAGCCCCTGTTCCTAAAAGACTTAAGGTAAAGTAAAATAAGCTACTAATCAACCAAATCTGAGTGCCCACAGAGCCTTCTGGCCCAGTTAAACTGTAGTTCAACTTCACACCTTTAATTAAAATGTGCAGCTCTCCCTGGAGAAAAGCTCACATTACAGTGGTGCAAATTTTCTAATAGAGACAAGAACATTAATATGCTTTATATAGTATAATTCTCAGAAAAACTGCAGTGCACACTGGTCAGGGAGACCATTACAAAACAGTGATATTGATTAGTATCAGAGGGGTAGCCAAGTTAGTCTGTATCTTCAAAAACAAGAAGTCCTGTGACACCCTAACGACTAACATATTTTGGAGCATAAGCTTTCATGGGCAAAGACCCACTTTGTCAGATGCGTGAGTGGGGGTTCCAGAGGAGGGTGTAAATTTATAGGCTAATGAAAAGGAGGGAGTCCCAGTCAAGAGGAGGGCCAGAGTTGATAAGGTCAGCTTAGTCACAGAGGATGTGGCCCATTATCAGCAGCTAATGTGGAGGTGTGAACATCAAGAAAGGAGAAACTGCTTTCGTAATTGGACAGTCACTCCCAGTCTCTGTTTAATACTTGGTTGATAGTGCCAAATTTGCAAATGAATTGCAGCTCTGCAGTTTCTCTTTGGAGTCTGCTTTTGAAGTTTTTTTGTTGCAGGATGGCTACTTTTAAATCTGTTACTGACTGTCCACAGAGACTGAAGTGTTCTCCTACAGATTTTTGTATGTTATCATTCCTGATATCTGATTTGTGTCCATTTATTTTTTTATGTTGAGACTGTCCAGTTTGGCCAAGGTATATTGCAGAGGGGAATGATGGCACATATTACATTAGCAGATGTGCAGGTAAATGAGCCCCTGATGGTGTGGTTGATATGGTTAGGTCCTGTGATGGTATAGATATATGAGCAGAGTTGGCATCGAGATTTGTTGCAGGGTTTGGTTCCTAGTTTAGACTTACTGTGGTGTGGTCTACAGCTGCTGATGAGAATTTGTTTCAGGTTGGCAGCTGTCTGTAGGTGAGGACAGGTCTGTCTCTCAAGGTCTGTGAGAGTGAAGAATCATTGTTCAG
Source organism: Carettochelys insculpta (assembly GCF_033958435.1). Classification (NCBI taxonomy): domain Eukaryota; kingdom Metazoa; phylum Chordata; order Testudines; family Carettochelyidae; genus Carettochelys; species Carettochelys insculpta. The sequence continues at coordinate 204,921,149 of NC_134138.1, read as the reverse complement.
GATGGGTTGTAGATCACTGATGAAGTGCTGGAGAGGTTTTAGCTGGGGCTGTATGTGATGGGCAGTGGTGTTCTGTTGTTTTCCTTGTTGGGCCTGTCTTACAGCAGGTGGCTTCTGGGTACCCGTCTGGCTCTGTCAATCTGTTTCCTTAGGTGGGTATTGTAGTTTCAGGAAAGCTTGGTAAAGGTCTTGTAGGTGTTTGTCTCTGGCTGAACGATTGGAGCAAATGCGGCTGTACCTTAGTATGCAAAGGATTGTGTGGTGTGCCCTGAATGGAAGCTAGATGCATGTAGATAAGCATAATGGTCCAAGGGTTTCCGGTATAGGCTGGTGTTTATGTGACCATTGCTTATTTGCATATCAGTGTTCAGGAAGTGGGTCTCTTGTGTGGACTGGTCCAGGTTGAGGTTGATGGTGGGGTGGAAACTGTTGAAATCATGGTGGAACTCTTCAAGAGCTTCCTTCCCATGGGTCCAGATATTAATGTAGCACAAGAAGAGGAGGGGTGCTTTGGAACGAGAGCTGAGGAAGCATTGTTCCATGTCAGCCATAAAAATGTTGGCATACGGTGGGGCCATGCGGGTGCCCATAGTGGTTCCACTGATTTGAACGTATTTCAGATTGTCCTCAAATCTGAAATAGTTGTAGGTGGCTTTCTTTTGGGTCTTTTTGTCTCTTAAATTATGCAAAAGTACTGACACGACATTCTGTTTTGAGTAATATAAAGATGAGCAATTCAGAGAGCAACTCAAAATTTCATTTATGGTTCCCACAACAAGAGCTTCGTGTTTAGCATAACTAATGGAATTTGTTCTTCTCTGGGAAGCCCTGAGGGACAGAGAATGATCTTGGTAATAATTAAAGGAACAATTCAGTGACCAATTAATTCAATGGAAGGACTCCCATTAACTTCAGTGGGCAGGGCGCTGTTTCTTACGTTATGTATTCATTGAAGAGTTTTGCAGAGCTGTTGCCCATTACTCAGCTCCTGTTCACACACAAACCCCTCCGACACAAATTTGCAGATGCTTTCAACCTGGCCTAGCTACCCTGTCATGGCGGACAGGCTCAGACCCAGATGCTCCTTTAACTCAGCCTAGAAGCCTATTCACTTTGCAGTGAGGACAGAGGCTAAACCTCTGTAGCGCTGATCATTTTCTGGTGCCTTCCCACAATTCCCCCAGTGAACAGGCAAGTTCTCCTACAAGTCACTGGAAAAGAATCATGGACAGTTTGGCTTACTGCACTTTCCCAGCAGCTTTAGCCATACACGTAGGCACGTTCAGCACCTGTGAAGATACGGTGGGTTTGCAGTCTGGCTCCTCACACCAGGGTCAGGCTAATCTGGATGCTCAGATCCAGATGCCAGTTGGCCAGGCTAGCTTTGCAAAGACGACACACCACAAGTGACCTCAGACAACAGAGAGTTTTTGGTTTTGTTTTTCATTTTAAAATAGCCTTGTTTAAAGATTATGTAGCATCAGAAAAAGTACTTTGAATTAATATCGGTAATAGTTCATTTCTGTTAGAGATGTGCTTTGCGTGTTAATCCAAGAATTAAATGTTTAATGTTTTCACTTAACATACACATGAGAAAAAATGTAGTCCATGTGAACTGCTGTATTTCTATGGGGTACAAGAGTCCAAGAACAGTGACAAGAGACATGTTGTTTTAGCTAGTGTTGTAGTCCAAACATGTCAAATGTGTGGCCCAGGGGTTGTATGGGGCCCAATCAATTTTTTTTTTAGAGGCCTACAACTACATATTGATAAAGTATGAAAGACCTGCTGCCCCACCCCCTGCCTGCTCGTGCAGGGAGCCACAAGTGACCAGCTGGGGGTGGTGGCAGATCTTTCTTGCCTTGCTCCAATTGATGCAGGCATTGGCAGGCAGAGGAACCGGCTGGGAGCTGCTGCTGGGTGTGAGAAGCCATGGGTGGCCAGCCCCGGAGCCATGTACTCTGGGTACGGCAGCGGAAGTGACCCCAGCCTGGTGCCCAGCCCAAGGCAGAAGGAGCAGTGCAGGGACCTGCTCCTCTTCAGCCCCAGCACCTATGAGCTCCTAGCACTGCTCATCATCACCATTTGCCTCCTGAGCTTGTGCCACAATCTGCTGGTGCTGTACGCCCACTTCCGGTGCCTGCACACCCCCATCAACCTCTTCGTGCTCAACATCAGCCCCTACCACCACTGGGATGGCTTCAGCAACAGCCTCTTCAGTAAAGCAGGGAGCTCCTCTGCCCCTTCCCCAACGTGTTCCCCTCTACTGCCCTCCTTCCCCCTTTTCTCCACCCTCCCCTCCTATTGCCACTAACCCCACATCAGAGAGTTACGGGGCCAGAGCATTTTTACTCCTGCCAGGGCAAGGATGGCAAGGCATGGGGATATGCCCCACTCTCCAGTAGGAGTGCCGAGCAGGTTGGGCACCAGGTTACCTATTTTTATGGGAGCTACAAATTGGTTGAGAGCCCTGTTCACAGCAGGTTGGTTCAGTGGCCTCTGCCCCCTATCATCACCCACGTCACCATAAACTCACCCCGTTTCCCACCAGCCCATCTCACTTTCTCTTTCCCCAGCCCCATCCTCCCACAGTCCTGCTGCCCACTTACTGTACAATCATCTTTTCTCTCATTTCACTCTATAGCTCAGGGGTGGCCAACCTTTTTGCCTGGGAGGGGGCGCATGGCAATTTTTTGCACGTTCCCAAGGCTGAACACAAAATAGCCCCAAACCCATCCCCCCCCCACCCCAAAGCTTAAACCCTCTCAGCCTCAAACCCGACCCTCAATCCCCAGGATTATCCCTCCCCAGCCCCAAACCTGGCTCCACATCCCCAGAATTAACCTGCCTCAGACAACGAGCTCCGTGTGCTGCCGCTGCTTCTCTGCAGCCACCACCTCCACCCTCCCTTCTCCGCACAGCTGCGTGGCTCCAGCGGAGGCAGACTCAGCCGCCCTTCCCCCATCGCAGTGCGGGCAGCTTTCTGCCCTGCCATGCAGAAATAATAGAACTAAATTTAATTGGTTTAACATTCGGCTCCCTCTCACCACTCTGCCAGGTATTACACCAATTAAATTTAGTTCCATTATTTCAGCTGCGGCAGGGCAAAGAGCTGCAAGTGGCTCCTTAAAGAGCTGCCTGTGGCTCTGGAGCCACAGGTTGCCAGTCCCTGTCCCAGATTGATTATACCCCATGCCCCACGTCCACTGTGGCCGGCTTGGGTAAAATGGCACTGCTGCGGTGGGAAAAGGCTTTGTGGGACAGATAAAAAGGCTTCACAGGCCATCTTAGGGCCCACAGGCCACATGTTGGCCACCCCTGTTCTAGCTCAAACCTGCATCCACACTTTACCCTTTGCCTTCTGCCACCACCTTACCCCAACTTCATCCCCTTGCACCCTGATTCTACGACATACTGTATCTTCCCCCGCACCCTCTCCAACCCCTCTATCTGAGCAACCATGTCTCCATACCATCAGGGTATTTCCCTGCTATCCCTACTGACTCTATTCCATTTTACCTGTCCACCAACATAGTTCACGCCAGGTTCATTCTCTTATTGATACTGATTCCCCACCATCTCTTTCTTCCCTTTTTTCTTTTACATTTAAAATAAAAATTAGTATATACGAGCAAACAACAGCTGTGCACATCAAAATTTATGATCTATTAATAAAATTATAAAACAATATCAGATTAAGTATGAAATTCTCAGTTAAAATGATTGTATTACATTCAAACAAAACCTGAAAAAATATAAATTATAGCTACAACAGTCTATAATAAGCAATAATTATGACTTTCTGAGAGAAGTATGTTTTCTTTGGCGACCCTGAAAGCTAACAGTTTTCATTTGTGCGGCCCTCAGTAGGTTTTGAGTTTGACACATCTGTTCTAGTCTCTACTTTTACAGCAGTTTCAGAGCTGCTAGTGAAGTGTGCTGGCTTTCAAAAATACAAGCTCAAGGTTTGAGCTTTATCATTCACATGTAGGGTTGCCAGACATCCCACAATGTGAGGGACAGTCCTGAATTTCCTTGACAAGTCCCATGTCCCACAAGTCCCACGTCCCAATGGGGAATGCAAGATTTGTCAGGGAAATTCCCCCGCTCCCAGCCAGGGAGTCTGTGGGGCTGCAAAGTCCCTCTGCCCACATAGCCAGGGACCCTGCAGCTGGGGCTGCTGGCTAGAGCTCCATGCCCCAGGCACTTACTGGGTGTGGGGTCCCTCTGCCCCTGCCATGGATTGCGCAGCAGAACTCCATGCCCCAGCTGGTTCTCAGTTGTGGGGTCCCCAGCTTCTAGGTTCCCTGCTCTCAGCTGGGGCTCCTGCAGGGCTGTGGGGTCCTTCTGCACCCCCCGGCCAGGGACCCCAGTTCCCAGCTGCAGGACTATGGGAGCCAGTCGTGGGGCCCCTGCTCCTCCCTGTTTTTGGAAAACTTATGCAGGACAGGCAGTCATGCTGGGGATCCTGCGGCTGAGGCTGCCTATCCTGCATAATTTTTCCAAAAATCCAGCAACCTTCTTCACAGGACAGTCTCTCTGTAAAGTTAAAAGGGCAATTTAAATTCTATAAATTCAACAAGTATCTATCTGTATTGCTTATTTTACTAGCTATTATCACTAGTAACATGTAAGTTTACTGTAACAATTTATACTACGTATTTAATTATATGAAGTGCAGTAAACAGTTTCTTCTTTTTTCAGTTTATTTACTTTTTGCATTTGAAGACAATTTATGTTTCGTTAATACCATGGTCAGGAAATGGCAAGGACAAAACTTTTTTAGATCTCCCTTCATCCATTTATTTATCTTTATAAAGGAATTTTTCCAACCAATTCTATCAAATAATTTCACCTCTTCCTCTTGTATGGTAAGTTACTTTCCCCTTTAAATTGTTTATGGATCTCTTCCACAGCAATGGAGGGCAATAAACATAAAGGAAAATGTGTTTTAATTTACAAACACGACACAAGAGTGCAATGCTGGAAACATTCAATTCATTTTTAAAACATGACAAGGTTTAAAGTCAATAGTGGCCTTTTCTGCATTTGCTAAAGGAAATCCAAGTGTGTACAATGATTCCCAGCCATTTTTACAATGCTCAATTTAATATTACTGTATATAAAAGTGAAACCTAATTTATACACCTGTGACAGCAGATGAACAACATTTTATCAATATAACTACTAAGACAAGAAAAAAAGATGAAAGTATTATGTATTCTAGGCCACTGTGCAACTAAGCAGGGTAAGTTGCATACATCTGCAGAAAGCAGCAGAAGGTGTGAGACAGTGCACAGCATACAGCTTTTTTCTACCTCTGTCTTTCACTTTTATATTTTCCCCACCACTCTATTTTTGTTAAAGATTGAATGAATTTTAAACCAGCTTCACAAAAATCAATGATATGTTTACAATCACCATTCAATGACAGAGTGTTTCAGTATCAATACAAATACTAAATTATTCTGAGATTTTTCTTCCATTTACCTAGGGAGGCCTGAGCTCAGGGTTTCTTATTCATGGGGGAGGAAGGGGTCAAGTAAATGCTGTTTTAGGTGCTAATCATGGTGATTTAAACTTTCCCAGGGGAATCGATATCCTCAAGCCCTTGAGCTTGACTGTGACATCTAGCCACAGCTCTGAGTAAAGGTATTTTTCTGGATAAAGCAGGCCAATCTGGGGCGGGGGGGGGGGGGTGGCGGCCAGGGGTGCATTTGCACCTCTTTTAATGGCCTGTGTTGGGGGGGGGGGGGCATCCAGAGGGGTAGCAGGCCCTCGGCCACCCTCCTGTGCCACAGGCCCTGTCCCTTCCCTGCTCCCCCGCATCCTGACCCCTTGCTCCTATGTGGTGGATGGCAGCAGAAGCCAAAAGAGGTTGTCTCCCCAGGAATCCCTGCACAGTTCTATGATGGGCCTTCCCAGGCTCTGAGCCCCACTTCTCTGAGCAGTGTGTGTGTGTGTGTGTGTGTGTGTGTGTGTGTGTGTGTGTTCAGGTAAGCACAGTCTGTGTCGGGGGGAAATAGGGGCCTTGCTGGGAGGAGTGATTCACACTGAGTGGGGTGTGATGGTGGGTCCTTGGGCCAATCAGGGAGGGGGCTGAGGGGCTGAACAGGGGGGTGTCTGTGCCCCAGCGGCAGCAGCCTGAGCCCAGCTCCATCAGTCACAGCCCCAGTGCTTCTGGCTGGCCATGGTGGCAGCCCAGCTCCAATCTGGGCCCATTCCCAGCAATCTGGAGCCCCTATGGCCAGGTAAGATAACCCGGCCCCTGGATTGCCCCTCCACCTCCTCACACACTGTACCCTACTCCCAGCCCCATTTCCTGCCCCCTGTCCTCTCCCACCTTAGCATCCTGCCCTGAACCCCTCATGAACCTTGATGCTTTGTGCTGGGCCTCTCACAAGCCCCCAACCCTTACTCCTGAACCCCTGACACCACCAGCACCCTACCATTACTTCACCCCCACACATTGCAATTTCCTGCCCTGAAGCCCCTCACGTACCCCAACCCTGATTCTTGCACCCCCACATCCCCAGCCCACTGCCTTGAGCCTCAAACACTTTCCATCCCATAATTTTTTGGAATTATTTCTAATTGACTCATAGATTTATTTAATATTTTAAAGCTGAACTATGTGTTGATAATGTATTTTGGTGTGTTCACTAGCTTGAGTTGTTAAAAAGGATGATAATATTGGTATTCCAAGAATACTGCTCGTTTTCTTTTCGTTTTACTTCATATTAATGGAATCATAGAATCATAGAACACTAGAAGTGGATGGGACCTCAAGAGGTCATCAACTCCAGTTCCTTGCCCTCTTGGCAGGACCAAACGCCATCTAGAACATCTCGGGTAGGTGTCTGTTCTAACCTGCTCTTAAATACCTCCAGCAATGGAGATTCCACAACCTCCCTTGGTAACTTAAATAAACATTGTAAGAATTACTCCTTGTTAATTATCCCTTATTTTAATATATTTTCCTCCACACCTATGGACTGTTTATAATATATATTTATAGCTAGATTTTTGTTCTTATTGGTGATGCATATTCACACACTACCTCAGTATTGGTGTTTCACATAAGAAATGTTTACAAACCCCGCCCCAAAAGAAAATTCAATCTGTTCAACGATGGAAAAGCTTAGTGGGAACACTGCTCCCCTACCCTGCATTCAGTCAAGGGGAGCCCCTGCGCTTGAGCAGGGCTGGAAGCAGCTAGGAGAGCCCTGGGTGCAGGAGCGAATGGGGAGCCAGGATGCGAGTGGGGAGTGCGGTAGGGCACCAGTGGCTCCAGTGTGTATGGGCGTGCCCCCAGCAGCAGGGACACTGGGGGAGAGGGACAGGGACAGGCTGGCTGGAGGAGGGGTTGGGGGTCAGGGCCAGCTGGAGAGCCGGGGCTGGGGGAGAAGGGTAGGTCTGCTCTGTGTGTGGGGAGGGGTTCACATTTCCAAAAAAAAGCACATACACACCAGAAATTCCTATAAAGGGATTGCTGAGCAAATCTGGGAGGAGAGGAGATAGTCTTCTTCATGAGAACACCGCCTAGTTTGATAGTCACCAATTTCTGGTGACTTTAATCTATCAGTCTGGAAGTGAAAAGATTCCTTTTGTCAGTCTGCTGAGTTTTCCAGTCTTCTTTGTATTAAAGGGATGCTGTCAACTTGAAACCTAGTCATCTGGAAAACAATATGAGTTATCAGTAGTTTCAGGTACAATAACCACCCCTGAGTGAGCTCACCTACTTGAGGTGGTCTTATAATCACATTTTCTTATTCTCTGCCTGGTACTAACAAGGCAAACTGACTAACTATGGCCCTGATCTGCTACGCACCTTTGCAGTTTGTAATTTTACTAAGGCTATCCGGTGATTAAAATAAATTAATCATGTTTAATCACACAGTTAAACAATAATACAATACCATTTATTTAAATATTTTTGGGTGTTTTCTACATTTTCACACACATTGATTCCAATTAGAGCACCTACAAGCCCATTCAGTCCTACTTCCTGTTCAGCCAATCACTCAGTTAGTGCTCTGTGGTCAGATCCTGGTGGATGGGCATCAACTTCACACCTCCCCACACACACACTCAAATTCACAGAAACCAGCATTCATAGGCCCCTTTGTAAGCACAATCCAGCAAACACATCAGTTATGGAAGCCTAACCCTAAAGAAACTAGCCATGTGCTGCCAACAGGTGTCAGTAAGGAAGTTATGTACACAGGGAAGGTACTTTGAGTTAGAACCTCTGAGGAATGGAGATTGTCGAGTTTAACAGTAAGCTGGTTGTGTCTAACCCTAGGGCGACATGACAGTATGCACCACTGTACCTTTTCACGCACCCTTTGACTCGTCAACGTGGAGAGCTTGACAAGCCCATGGAGTGCATTTGAACTTGTACTGAGTCCTATTCCAATGCAAGTGTTGAGATGGTAAACACCAACCAAGTTTTGTCATATAAATCTGCTTTTAAAATGTGCCTAGATATTACAACGATGGGAACATTAAAAATGTAAAACTAGACAAGCAGGAGGCAAGATGAACAGTGCATATAAGGAAGGGAAAGCAGACAAGGCAGATTTAGATTTGTCTTTCTATCTTATTTGAAGCCAACTAATGAAACCAGTGTCATAGATAGATAGATAGATAGAAAGATAGATATAAGGAGTTCAAAAGTTACCTGACCATAAGCTAAGTATCTTTACTCAAGAAAAGGCAAAAATAAGAATTGTTGGGGTTAACCAACCTCTCCAGGAGGCATCATGTGCTGCCGTGCAGGGACCTGAATCAAAGCCCAGAGCTCCTCATACCTGCAGTACTGTGCTATTGCTGCAAAGGCAGCATGTTTGGCCCCTGAGGGGGAAGGGGACGCTGGAATACCAACCGGTTCATGCTTAAATCTGCTAGCAGAGCCAAGGATTCAGTTTGTCAGTCCCTCCCTTTTTTTAAACATTTTGTCAACGCTTGCATAGCTTTTCATGACAATAAAGTCTCACTGAACTGAACTGAACTGAACTTGCACTAATCAGATGTGGAAGAAGAAGTTAACCTTGTCTGTAACAATGCGTCTTCAACAGGATAGACAGAGAAGGAAAAATGAGAGATGCTTCCCACTGAAAGGAATATCTCACGCGATCAGTGTGAAAATGTAAAATAAAACATCTTACAGGGTTATAGCCATGATTCTAATTAATATATGTTATACCACTGGAAAACAAAACCAGAAAAAAACTGACCTAGTGACCCAGAGCCAGAGAAAAATGTGAAATATGAAGGGACTTCTCTCATATTAAATCAGTTAAGGACCAACATTAAGGATCATTTGATTGTTGATTTCAGTATTTGACTATCTGAAAACATGAGCCCTCATTCCTCTGTGATGTACTTTCAAATGACTGGGGACATGTCAGGACCTGCAGCTGCACTCCTTGTGAGGCGAATGCTTCTGCTATGGCAATCAACAATGAAATGGCAGCTTTAGCATTTAAACCATCTTAATTAAGTGTTAGAACTTAACCTCCTTTGAGGTGAATGGGGAAAGTTTATACATCTTGTAATGCTATTGTTTCAGCCTGTCTGGCTCCAGACTCAAAACAACAGTTAATGGATTTGCATGAGGAAGGTTATCTTCAAAGCCAGATGGGCTAGAGATGGAACTCTTGGGGGTGGTGGGGTTGTTAAATTAAATGTTAAATGTTGGAAAATTAACTACAATCTAGGAGGAGGAGGAAAAGACCCCCCTACCAAACCATCACTATACACAAAACAGTATTTATTTTGTTTATAAATTACCTGAAGCCTGAATCTATTAAGATATAGAGTGAGTGAGCGGACAGCCCAGCTTAATGGTTCTCACAATTGTTTGTTTGCTACGGAATCAAAGCTTTCTTTTCAGAACAATGACATTTCTAGCCGTTATCACTGTGATTAATTAGTTCAACAGCTGTACAGCACTTTGAAGATGGAGAGGCTATGGAAGAGCTATGCATTATTACTGTGAATTTAACATTCCCAAAATTCTGCTTCCTTGTTAAGCCAGACTTTCAAAGACCTGCCCCAAACAAACAACTGAAGACATGAAGTAGATCACTTAATTCCGTCAAAGAAATATTAACTTCAAAGCTAAGTTAGAACCATTTAAATGCAAGTAGGGTTCTCCATGAAATAAGAGGATTGGCAGGAGCCAGTAGTGTATTCACACCCCAGGGGGCAGTGGTGTGTATGTGTGTGTGTGTGTGTGTGTGGGTATGTGTGTGGCTAGATCAATACATTACATTATGAACAGTAACAGAGAGGGAGCTAGTCTATATACTATCAAAACAAAAAAGCAGTCCAGTAGCACTTTAAAGACTAACAAAATAATTTATTAGGTGAGCTTTTGTGGGACAGACCCACTTAGTGACAGAGAGGTAGCTGTGTTAGCTGTATTCTATCAACCCAAAAAAGCAGTCATGTAGCACTTTAACAAAGAAGTGGGTCTGTCCCATGAAACCTCAACACCTAATAAATTAGTTTGTTAGTCTTTAAAGGGCTACATGATAGCTTTTTTGTTTACATTATGTATGTGCTACATCTAGAAATTGGAATCCATGAGTCCTCACACAATGAAAGCTGCAGTGTAATGAGGGCTAACTCTCTTCACCACTCTGTAATCTAACTTGACTCTGAAAAGGATTAGACAACTATGTTATAAATGTCTGGCCCTGCTTACACTACACAGCTGTGGGCACGGCTAATCTTTGTGGAACTGCAACAGAGTTGGATTATGGATCCTACTTTCTTGTGGTCCAAACCAAAGTGTCAGGTCACAGGAGATTTTTTTTTAAACATTTGAGCAAACCTATGGCCTACTTCTATGCCCACTGAAATCATTTTTAGGTTGAGAGAGGAAGACACCACTTCTATTTTTTGCATTATTTGCGTATAATTTATACCATAATAACTCAAATACCAAACATAAGCAAGAGTTGCTTTGCTAAGTTTGACAAAATCTCGTTTTACAATTTTAAAGTCAGACTTATTTCAAGTATATGCCAGGGCAGAGGATAAATGTCAGAATACCTGAAACTGCACAAGAGAATAGAACACATCCTAGTACAATTATGCGTTTTGTTTTTACTGCTATGTTGATAATGCATAAACGTGGGTTTAAGTTAATAGCCGATAAAGCCAAGGCAAACTTTTGATTGCTAGATAGTGCTCAAGCATTGTCTTCAAACCCTTATGAGGAAACCAGAATGTGCTGCTTTATGTGGAGGGCTAAAGCAGCTACTGCAGAAGACTGCTTGCTTTGCATAAGGAAGTGAACAGCTTATTTTCTGGATGGCATTTTTCTTTGCTTTCTTCAGGATCAACTTGTAATCTTGTTCACTTTCACTACTAACCCCAACCAATGCATAGCCTCACTGGCAGTAACTGAGCTATGAGCAAGCATAAAAATACCAGTTTTCAATATGAAGTGAACAGAGACAAAGAGCCTCTCTGAACCTTCATCATTTTAATTTGATTTCTATTATCATTCTTTTTGCTAGCCCTGAAGTAAAACCAGTATGTTTGAGTTGTTTTGTTCTGGTGCAAATACAAATAATTAGATCTATTTATTCTCGCACTTATACACAGAACCCTGCAAATCTGTGGCTATCTAATTTATATCTGCAGACATTTGTGGACCATGCTTGCAGATAATGGATCGGATGGTGATAAGAATTTAGTGTCCATGCAGGGTTATACAGGTTTTGCGCTGGAGTAACTGATTTATGCCTAACTTACAACTGTGCAAACAAGAGAAAAATTAGGCCTATTATTTTTACAAGCTGCTATATTTATCATGACAAATTATGGCACAGAAGAATAAGAAGGCAAGCTGAAATAAGATGTACACTTTATATTGCTTTACACTGACTGCTGAGAAATATATAGCAGAAGAAAGTGATGTTTTCAAATACTTCCTTCATGCACCACATCAGCACGACAGCAGCCTCATCTCTGCTCGTTAACTCCAGGCTGATAGAGGAGGATCCTGGTAAGAAAAGGCCTGATTGCCTACTTATGGGAAAACCTGCAGGAGACAGCTAAAGGAGGAAATCTTAGCAAGGCTCTCTTTGAGGAATTTTCTTTGATCATTCAGTAAAGGTTTGTGCCTGTGGAACAAGCTTGGAGCCTGCACACAAATCTGTGCCTCTTGAGTAGCTAGGAGGATACCTCTGCAAGAGATGGTTGTGCATCGGTGCACCCACAATTCTCCTCTGTTGCCTGACAGTCCCGCTCCATTGGAATGCTCTCACAGCTTCTGCAAAGAGCAGCTGCCCTTGGAGTCCCTTCTTCAAGACTGGCACCCACCAGAAAAGAAAAGGCAGCACAGCCTTGAGTATCAGAGATGTAGCCGTGTTAGCCTGTATCATCAAAAAGAAGTTCTGTGGCACCTTATAGACTAACAGATAAGCCTTGAGGTGTCTTGAGGTGTACGACATCTGAGATAAGATTGATCCTGCTTTAGGCAGAGAGCTGGACTCGATGACCTCCTGAGGTCCCTCCCAGCCCTAGGATTCTATGATTCTGTGAGCTACAAGCTTTGTAAAACTCAGAGGACAGGGGCCATCTTCCTAGCTCCCACTTCCCTGTCTCTCCTCTCCCAGTGGATCTCCAGGTCCTCAAAGTGCTCTCCACGATGTCCAATAAAACAGAAATGAAACACTACCACAGAGGCAACTGAAGCCCCTGAGCCAAGTATGCGTGGATCCAGTTGCATTAATTTGGCCCAGGCCCAGAGTGACCCTAACAGACTCTAGAGGTAACTGCACATGACATTCTAGTAAGCAGAGCCAGTCAATGTATATTTTAAATTAAAAAAGGAAATACTGTGGTGAAATTTTCACAATTTCCCATTTTAAGAAAACTTTCTTCCCTGATTTTTGACCATTTATAATGGTAGTTAACTAGTTATGCTGACAACAGGCAAATCTGGGGGTCCTTTAGGCGGTAGATACCATAGTTTCTTCCTTACAGCACTTCTCTTGCTGGTATAACTGTTAAGGATTCGTCTACAGCCTTTTGACATCACATGTCCTGTTCAAGAATCACAGAACATTAGAATTGGAAAAGACCTCAGGAGGTCATCCTGCCCAACTTCCTGCTCAAACCAGGACCAACCCCAAATAAATCCTTCCAGCCAGGGAGCTGTCTAGCCTCGCTTTAAAAATCTCTATGGATAGAGATTCAACTACCTCCCTAGGTAAACCATTTCAGAATTTCACCATTCTCCTAGTGAAATATTTTTTCCTAATATCCAACCTGTATCTCCCAACAGCCTCTCTCCATCCTCTTTGGAAGTCCCCTACAGTTAAAAGCTGCTATCAAAGCCCCCACTCATTCTTCTCTTCCACAGACTAAATATGTCCAATTCACATAGTTTGTCCTAATAACCCATGTGCCTCAGCCCCCTAATTATTTTCATTGCCCTCTGTTGGCCTCTTTCCAATTTGTCTACATCCTTTCAGTAGTGGGGGGTCCAAAATTGTACACAATGCTCCAGATGTGGCGTCATCTGTGCCAAATAGAGGTGAATAATCACTTCCCTCAATCTGCTGGCAATGCTCCTACTAATGCAGCCCACTTAGCCTTCTTGGCTAAAAGGGCACAATGTTGGTTCAAACCAGCTTCTCATCCACTGTAAGGTCTGATATATGTTAGCTTTCAACAGACGGGGCTAAGACATGAAATCACTTTCTTTCTTCATGCTGTAGTGCAGCCCCCCGGCCCCATTCTGTCTCTTCCATGCCTCCGTAAAGAGAGGAGGCTTAACAAAATCGGCCATGTTATTTTTATTTTTTGCCTATTTGGAAGCTGACAATTTTATCAGCAGAGGCAGGAGCAGTTAGTAACTTTCAGGTTGACAACATGTCGAAAATCATTCAGAAGGTTCAAACCACACAGTTGTCGTTAAGAGGGGTTACAGAAATCTGCTGGGTTGGGTGGGAAGGGAAAAATGTAGGAGTTTGTTCAGTTTTGACAAAGGTGGGCTAGAATCACCCTGGAACTCATGACTCAGATGTTATTGTGGGCACAAGACACAGTTTGCTTTACTCCTAGGAAACTCTCTGATGCTGAAGCCACAGCTTGGTAACATGGGTGACTCAGAAGTGTGAAGATTCATATTTTAGCACTTGGGAATCAGAGGCAGCATTAAAGTATTTAAAAATGAATTCTGATGAAAACGAAGAACTTTACAAATACTGTATGCCATAGGTGTGATTAAATACAAATTACTTAATTGCTCTCTGCCACATTTTTTGGTTAGCATAGTAGAAATGAGATTACTACTTTAAGAAAAACATTTGGTTGATCCTTTAAGGAAGGCCTGAATTGATACAGGATCAGATTCAGTAACTCCTCCACCTTTCACTATATAAAATGCAGAACAAAATCTTGCCCATGGTTAACCCTGCAGTTTGAATACATAGTGAAATCTGCACAAAGGACCACCTTTTTTAAGCTATCATCTATCCTGAGACAAAGTAGCCATAAAATAATATACTGAATAAAATTTTGCTTTGCCTTTAAATAGGAGATTTTAGGGCGATTTTTCTGTTTTACAGCACATCAGGACCCTGATTTGGATGACCTCTATGGGTTATTGCAATATAAATGATAATAATAATAATAATCAGTGTGGCTAAATCATGCAATTTGATCATGAGACCCACAATTCTTGACTGTTTTTCTTGAAGTTGATCCTACTGAATAATGAAAGACACTGTTTCCTATTACTTAAGAGATCCCTTCCAATATGTTTAATTGCATCACCAATCATTTATGTAGTGCTGTACGTTTACACTGTGCTTTGCAGTAGATTTAGTAGATCAACAGAAGTTAAGATCACTGACCCAAGTTTCAAAAATGTTACTAACTGTGAGATTGTATCACTAAGCGGTTTAAGATCTTTATAGCTGGATTGATTTATTGTGACATGCTACAAAGGTGCAAAACAAAATTTCAGTTTTTTTTGTGCTTACTGTAGATTTTCTGAATTTTCATAAAACAGTTGAAGAGCATAAGCATTTCTGTAATATTCTTTAATAAGCACATTGGTGAGATGAATTCCCAGTAAAGAACATGATATCAAACATGAGTAACAAGACCCATGTGTTCCATGGAGGTCATGATGTAGTAGGAGGTAAAAAAACAGAACAGAAAAATGCCTCTTTTTAAAAAAGAGGCTTGGTGGTTAGGATATCTTTCCACTATGGCTTTTACGTCCCTTCCCAAGTAGTATATGTCATGACTGACAACAGAGTTGGTCAAAATCAAAGAGCAAATAAAACACCTATAGCTGTTTAAAAGAGATTCGTAAGCATCATTTTAATTCAGTGTTGTGCAGAGGAAAAGGTTTTTCTCTGAACTAAAGGTACTGGGAATTCTTGCAGGATCCCTCTTTTTGGTCACTCAGCTTTATCTCTTGTGTTTGATTTGCTTTATGTTTGAAACATGGAGATATACATATATCATAGAGCTGGAAATTAGCTCAAGAGGTCGTTGAGTTCAGTCCCCTGCACTCACGGCAGGACCTATCACCATCCCTGACAGGTATATATTTTTAAATCTAAACTGCTCAGAAACCTTGACACACCTCTTCAAGGACTGAGCTCAAAACGCAGGGTTAACAAGGCTCTAACCACCACGCTATCCCACTGCCTAGCTCAGTGACTTTTACTTTGTTGTTAGGCCTCAAGACTACTGAGCCACATCAGCAGCATAAAACTCGACGTGTTTAGGATTAATAGTTTGTATACTGCCACACAACCCTTTCATCCAGGACGTCATCCCAGTGCAGGGGACAGTTCGGCGGTTCCCTACTTGGTAGAGCTCTGAGAAAGCACAGAACAGCAGGGCTCGTTATCAAGTACTTAACTTTCAAAACGTTTGGGAAGCTGACTGGTCAAGTGTCCTGGAATGTGTGTAAACAAAGCTCTCACCTAATCAAACGGGGATGATTAGCTAGTTGAATTACAACAGAGTTTGTCAGGGGCAGAGAAAAGAATATAAACTGCTTAATTAGAGAAGTGTCTGTCACTTACACCTGCATTCCTGATTCAAGTGAAAAGCAAACACTGACTGCTTTCCATATTGTGCCTTTCAGTATGCTAATAAGATTATACACATGCCATTTAGGGTCCCCAGCTTTGAGTAGTGTCAGGTTACTGTCTCAGCTTGGCACCAAAGGGTATTCATGCAGGATGTGCTTTGCAGGACTGAATTTCAACTCAGGTTAGCAATGATGCACTGTCTAGATTGGGTTTTTAAACACGGATGCAATCCCTTTGACGTAGGCATCACTGGTTTGCACTGGTGCACTTTAGCTTGGTAATTCTCCAGACAAGAAAGGAAGCCTCGTTTCACACGTGTGTGGCTTGCATACATCAGGGAGATGCACTGGCACAACTACAAACTTCCCTAATGTAGTCAAGCCCTTAGTGTCAGTTATTTTATTGGTGATTATGAGAAGCTCTGTGCAAAGTCTTCATGTGCCACTTTGAAATGCATCCCTACAAATGAAAGTTCCTAATTTGATTATTCAAGCGGGCTTGAAACTGGTTTGCAGTCTCTTACATCAAAGTCCCAAACATCTCCTGTCACAGACGATATCCTCAGTTATGCCCCACAGCCACTGCCAACAGGAACCAAAATGCTACTTTTAATTAAAAATGTTACTTCCAAATGCAGTTTGCAGTTCATGTTCTTGGTGCGAAGTGTTTCTCACTTTGTGAACTTTCAGATCCTTCTTTGCTGTTGATCATAATACTGGGGCCTGCTCTGATGGCCTGTGTAGGCTTACAAATACAACAGAATTCAACAACTATTATCTTCTTTTTAGTTTCATCTGAAACAAGTTACAAGAGGCCTGATTCTCCCCTTCTTTACACCTTATGTAGTCAGTCACACCTGTGCCAAGAGGGTGTGAAATGCTACCACATGAGAACAAGTCACATTTTACACCCACTTTGCACGCTTTCCGTAAGCGTTAATGACTGCACAAATCATAAAGCAGTGGAGGATCAGGGCCAAATCTCCTTAGGTCAACACTAGTACTTGTGACTACAGCATGACATAACCATGTTCAAAACATGCTTGAGCCCAAATAGGCTTCTATACACTAGATTTTTTTCTTCCCAATACTGTACTCCCTCTGGCCCCTGCATTCAGCTCTAGCGATGGCAACAACAGTAAAAGAAGAATCATAAATTAAAGTACACTTGGCCGCTGGCATGTTTCCCATGGCATCACATGGTATGTCTTCATTGCAGAGTTTACTCAGGTGTTGCCCCTAACTTGGCTCCTGTACACACACAAAACCCTTTGACCCAAGTTTAGAAGTGCTTTCAACCCAGGCTAGTTAGCATGACTGTTGCCAACTATTGCTCACAAGTCTTATGATCATTAGTGGTTTTCTTAAAGGCCCAGATCCTAGAGCCATGAAAATATGGGAGAATTTCAGCTTCCATTAAAATTCAAAAGTAACTTCTAGCCCTTGTGGTTGCAGAGACGATATGGAAAATGTGACATAAGTGAACCAAAAGCTTCAGAAATGGGACAACAAATAACAAGAACCCAACAACTGTTGTTTGGCTTAAAAATCATGAGATCTTATGATTTTGACTCACGATTTTTGAATACTTGGTGTTAGCATCGTTGGGGTCACCCAAAGCCATATTGAACAACCAGTGTTAGATTGCATAGGGACTTTAAACCTGGCTCCTAAATGTCATATTCCACCAGTAACACACAACCCCTAATATTGAGTTAAATATTATTGAGTCTGTTCTGGTCTGGCTATGGTTTGAAGAAGTGGGTCTGTCTCACGAAAGCTCACCTAATAAACTCTTTTGCTAGTCTTGAAAGTGCTACTTGACTGCTTTTTGTTTTGATAGTGTATAGACTAGCACGGCTTCCTCTCTGTTACTATACAACCACTAAAGTCACTATACCCAAAATGTAGTTATAACTGGCATGTTCCCTGTTTTCCATGAATGTTACTTCCATTATATGTTCAAGTCAGCCTACATTTTAAAATGAATGATAAGATGTTCACAAGCACTGCAGACCCTTCTCAGGAGGGAGAAAAGAAAAGAAAAGGAAAAGAAAAGAAAAGAAAATTGTCATCGCATCTGTATAGAGCTTTAAAAAACCTGCTTTCCACCCCCATCCCTTTCCTCCTCCTTTTATTTTTCATGGTGGTTTTCCCTGAAGCCTCAGCTTCTGCTCACTCTTCAGCTGTTGCTGTGTTTCTCACAGAGACTCTGTGGATTACAGGGGCATTCTGCCTAAGACTAACTGACACTGATAAACAGAGAGAAAGCGTCCAAATGTTCTTGCATTATTTCTCTCTTTGCTCATGTCTCATGTGGTTTTTTTAACAGATTTTTTAAAAGCTTTTAACTTCTCAAGCTAACAGTCAAGCACAATAACACAGAGCAAATATTGCACTCTGACCGATCCTGAAGCAAAGGACAGAGGAAATACCAACAAATCAGGAGTCGTCTTTATTATGACAAAATTTAAAAAATAAATAACACTAAACAAAATCTTTAAAAAATATTACTCACAAAATCTGGGAAGAACCCATCTCTCAAGTACTTCAGTAGTGAATCACATGAGCCATGTATTCTCCCTATTTCCCACCAGCAGTTCTGTTCGATAAGGTAGCGCTCTCTCAAAAGCTCATGCTGTCTATAGTTACGGGGACACTTGAACAGCAGGGCGTTCTTCTTCAAATTATTCTGAAGTATATACAGATAAATTAAATTTCAAATACCTTCTATAATGTATATTCTAAGGTAGTAAATATCTGTTTATTGATTTTGTGTATCAAAATTACTCACTATTCCTTTACAAGGCTCTCAGACCATAGAAATACAGTATGCTGAAAAAAACCTCTCCTAAGGCCCTGACACCACAACTCATTGCAGGCAGGCAGATTGCTGCACAATCACAGACTTAGGGCATAAGCTAGCAATATACGCTGAAGAAAGAATGACGTGAAACAAATAAGTAGGAGAGAGCACCCAGATGATCTAGTAATAAGCACTACAAAAGGAAAATAGTTAATAAATTACTCTCACTAAACTGGTTTTGAAAACCTCAACTAGGAAAAGTTTTGAAAGTGTCACAAGTGGTGCTATAAATATGGCAAGAAGACAAAAACATGAGTTGCACTGATTTGATCAACTCCTTCACTAAGAGTTTTATTGCAAGTGGGAATGCTGCACCCTAGCCTGCTCTGAAAGAAATGATAGCCAAAACATGAGTAAGGGTTAGTCTACACTGAAAAGTTACAGCTGCATAACTACATCTCACAGTAACAGAGAGATAGTTGTGCTAGTCTATATACTATGAAAACTAAAAAGCAGTCCAGTAGCATTTTAAACACTAACAAAATAATGTATTAGGTGATCATCATTATTTTGTTAGTCTTTAAAGTACTACTGGACTGCTTTTTTGTTTTCATAGTACATCTCACAGGAGTGTAAGAGATCCACCCTGAAAGACAGTGCTAAGCTGACCTAACATCTGGCATACACAAAGCTTGGTTTTTGCAAGAATCCTTCCGTCAACCTAGTTACAGCCTCTCAGGTAGGTGTATCACCTATGCCAGTGGGAGAACCCTTCCCATGACTGTGGTGTCTACACTGAAGGAAGTGGTGCAGCAGCAATGCACTGCTGTAAGTTTCCACGTGTACTGCAAACATACCTTTTGACCATGTCTATACTACCGGCACACAGCTGTAGAGACTTATTACAGTGATGGAAGTGGTCCATCCATCACTGCAACTAATCCATCTCTCCATGAGAAAGCACCTAGACTGAGGGAAGAATCTTTCTGTCGATCTAGCTGTGTGAACAGTCAAGGTTAGGTGAACTTCACTACATCATACAATGTGTGACATTTGTTACAGCCCTGAGCTATGGAATAGGTCAACATAAGTTTTAGGTGCAAACCAAGCTTAAGGGAGTTACCAATTAAACTGTTTGTTATCTCGATAAGTGGGACTTAGTGAAATTCTGTTACCACCTTTGGGTAGTGATGTCTGCTTTGGACTCTTATTTGAAATAAGCATTCTTTCCACCGAGCACTGCAGCTTTTCAAGTTCCCATTTGCTCATTAACTAAAAATGCCAACTGCAGCACCAGCCTGTACAATAACCTTGTTGGTGCAGTTGCCTTTCAACTCTCTGCTACTGTAGAGGTAAGGCCAAAACAGCGTAACCCAGTCTGGCAATGAACCCCAGCAGCACTCAGCACCATAATAAATAATGCAGGACAAATACAGACTAGGCATGAGACGTGGGAAATGTGATATCTCAGTTTTGAGGTCCAGGTGGACCAAGTTGGCAGTCTTGGTTAGAAACAGAGTAAGTGTGAGAAATCACTCATCCTTAACAAATACTAGTTTCATAGACCTTGCTGGTTGTGAGAAGCATTCAGCTTCAGCAAGTCATTGAAAACAAAATGCACATTTTTTCACTTCAGAGGATTTAGTAGTTGATTAAATACAAAAAGAGGGAGCTTGGTGGGTAAAAAACCTAGCCTTTCAGTTCAGGGAATTCAGGTCAAGCCCTCACTGAAACGAGTTCATGTCTCAGTTCAGTGTCTCTAGCGGATAATAGCTCACATCACAAAACCACTGTAAAGGATTTGGCACACTATGGCATGATGGATGATCCCTACTCAGACAGGAGAATGCGGGGCGGGGGAGGCAACCTGGTACTCTATCATCTCTCAATTGCAGAAAGAGAGACTCTGGAAGTCAAGGGAATAAGAGAAGGAAAGGCTAGAACGCTGACATCCCTTGCTTAGAATTACGTCAATTTCACAGCAAAATACACAATTCCAGGATTCCTTTACATATTTAAAGACAAACCCTTTCCACCAATTGGAGATACACATCTCCTAGAGCTGGAAGGGAACTTGGGAGGTCATCTAGTCCAGTCCCCTGCCCTTTTGGCAGGACTATCCCTGGCATCTATTTGCCCCAATGGCCTCCTCAAGGATTGAGCTCACAACTGTGGGTTTAGTAGGCCAATGTTCAAACCACTGAGCTATGTGATTCCACTAAAGAAAGGTGTGAGGGAGGAGGTTTTAGAGAACCTACAGAGGGGCCCACACCAAGGGAGGCCTATGGAGCTCTGCTCCAGAGTGTCCTAGAACACGAGAGGAATGTGGGGATGGATAGATGTAAGAGCATCAGTCTGTGGCTATACAGATCCATCGGTCATTTCACCCTCTAAGTTCTGTTGCCAACTAACTCCAGCTCTAACTGCTACTGCATGATCAGTCTCTGAACTCATTACCTCTGTACAAAAACCACAAACAGTCAACACCAGAGCGGGGGCAAAGGGGACTGCTTCCCCCAGACCAGGATTTAAAGGGGCCCAAAGCTCCAGCTGCTGCTACTTTGCCTGCAGTGTAGGCTGTGCTCTGGATCCCTCTGAAGTACCATGGTAGCGCTGCTGTACATAAGAACATAAGAATGGCCATACTGGGTCAGACCAAAGGTCCATCCAGCCCAGTATCCCGTCTGCCGACGGTGGCCAGTGCCAGGTGCCCCAGAGAAGGAGAACAGAAGACAATGATCAAGTGATTTATCTCCTGCCATCCATCTCCTGCCCCTGTACTGAAGGCTAGGGCACCATACTTTACCCCGGCTAATAGCCATTTATGGACCTAACCTGCAAAAATTTATCAAGCTCTTTTTTAAACCCTAATAGGCTGTGTCTACACGTGCCCCAAACTTCAAAATGGCCATTCAAATGGCCATTTCGAAGTTTACTAATGAAGTGCTGAAATGCATATTCAGCACTTCATTAGCACGCGGGCGGCCATCAGCTCATGGGAATAAGGGGACTTCGAAGTAGGCGGGGTCCTTTCAAAAAGGAGCCCCGTCTGGACGAGACGCGTGGCGGCAAGCAGCGTCAATTTCGAAGCGCTGCGGCCGCCCGCGTGCTAATGAAGCGCTGAATATGCATTTCAGCGCTTCATTAGTAAACTTCGAAATGGCCATTTGAGTGGCCATTTCGAAGTTTGGGGCACGTGTAGACGTAGCCATAGAGTCCTGGCCTTCACAGCCTCCTCCGGCAAGGAGTTCCACAGGTTGACTGTGCGCTGTGCGAAGAAAAGTTTCCTTTTATTAGTTTTGAACCTACTACCCATCAATTTCATTTGGTGTCCCCTAGTTGTTGTATTATGGGAAAAGGTAAATAATTTTTCTATATTCACTTTCTCCACACCATTCATGATTTTATGTACCTCTATCATATCGCCCCTCAATCGCCTCTTTTCCCGACTGAAAAGTCCCAGTCTCTCTAGTCTCTCCCCATATGGGACCTGTTCCAAACCCCTAATCATCTTAGTCGCCCTTTTCTGAACCTTTTCTAATGCCAATATATCTTTTTTGAAGTGAGGAGACCACATCTGCATGCAGTACTCAAGATGTGAGCGTACCATAGTTTTATATAGGGGAAGTATGATATCTTTTGTCTTATTATCTATCCCTGTTTTAATAATTCCTAACATCCTATTTGCTTTACTAACTGCCGCTGCACACTGCGTGGATGTCTTCAGAGAACTATCCACTATAACTCCAAGATCCCTTTCCTGATCTGTCGTAGCTAAATTTGACCCCATCATGTTGTACGTGTAATTTGGGTTATTTTTTCCAATATACATTACCTTACACTTACCCACATTAAATTTCATTTGCCATTTTGCTGCCCAATCACTCAGTTTGCTGAGATCTTTTTGTAGTTCTTCACAATCCCTTTTGGTTTTGACTGTCCTGAACAACTTGGTGTCATCTGCAGACTTTGCCACCTCACTGCTTACCTCATTTTCTAGATCATTGATGAACAAGTTGAACAGGATCGGTCCCAGGACTGACCCCTGGGGAACACCACTAGTTATCCCCCTCCATTGTGAAAATTTACCATTTATTCCAACCCTTTGTTTTCTGTCTTTTAACCAATTCCTGATCCATGAAAGGATCTTTCCTCCTATCCCATGACCGCCTAATTTACATAAAAGCCTTTGGTGTGGGACCGTGTCAAAGGCTTTCTGGAAATCTAGGTATATTATGTCCACTGGGTGCCCCTTGTCCGCATGTTTATTAACCCCTTCAAAGAATTCTAATAGATTAGTTAGACATGACTTCCCTCTGGAGAAACCATGCTGACTTTTGCCCAACAATTTGTGCTCTTTTACGTGCCTTGCAATTTTATTCTTTACTATTGTTTCTACTAATTTGCCTGGTACTGATGTTAGACTTATCGGTCTATAATTGCCAGGGTCTCCTCTAGAGCCTTTTTTAAATATTGGCATTATATTGGCCATCTTCCAGTCATTGGGTACCGAAGCGGATTTAAAGGATAGGTTACAAACCACTGTTAATAACTCCGCAATTTCACATTTGAGTTCTTTCAGAACCCTTGGGTGAATACCGTCTGGTCCTGGAGACTTGTTACTATTCAGCTTATCAATTAACTCCAAAACCTCCTCTAATGTCACTTCAATCTGGGAGAGTTCCTCAGATTTGTCACCTAAAAAGGCTGGCTCAGATTTAGGAACCTCTGTAACATCCTCAGCCGTGAGGACTGAAGCAAAGAAATCATTTAATCGCTCCACAATGGCACTGTCTTCCTTGATCGCTCCTTTTATATCGTTATCGTCCAAGGGCCCCACTGCTTTTTTAGCGGGCTTCCTGCTTCTATTGTATTTAAAAAACATTTTACTATCATTTTTTGAATTTTTGGCTAGCTGTTCCTCAAAATCTTTTTTGGCTTTTCTTACTACATTATGACACTTAATTTGGGAGTGTTTATGTTCCTTTCTATTTTCCTCACTAGGATTTGACTTCCACTTTTTAAAAGCTGCCCTTTTCTCTCTCACTGCCTTTTTAACATGGCTGTTAAGCCATGGTGGTTCTTTGTTAGGTCTCTTACTGTGTTTTTTTATTTGGGGTATACATTTAAGTTGGGCCTCCATTATGGTGTCTTTAAACAGTGTCCATGCAGCTTCCAGGGATTTTAGTTTAGTTAATCTACCTTTCAGTTTCTGTTTAACTAGCTTCCTCATTTTAGTGTAATTCCCTTTTTTGAAATTAAATGCCAGAGTGTTTGACCGCTGCGGTGTTCTTCCCAACACAGGAATATTAAAAGTTATTATATTGTGGTCACTATTTCCAAGCGGTCCAGTAACAGTTACCTCTTGGACCAGATCCTGCGTTCCAGTCAGGACTAGATCAAGAATTGACTCTCCCCTTGTGGGTTCCTGTACTAGCTGCTCCAAGAAGCAGTTATTTAAGGCATCAAGAAATTTAATCTCTGAAAGGTTGCGGATCTCTCAAGGCATCTAGACAGACTTATGGGCAGTGCTGGGGAGGAGCCGGTGGTCGTGGTACATGTCGGTACCAATGACATAGGGAAGGGTAGAAGAGATGTTCTGGAGGCCAAATTTAGGTTACTAGGAAAGAGACTGAAATCCAGAACATCTATGGTGGCATTTTCTGAAATGCTTCCAGTTCCATGCACAGGGCGAGATAGACAGGCAGAACTTCAGAGTCTCAATGCGTGGATGAGACGATGGTGTAGGGAAGAGGGGTTTAGATTTATTAGGAACTGGGGACACTTTTGGGGTAGGGGGAGCCTATAGAGGAATGATGGACTCCACCTAAATCAAGGTGGATCCAGACTGCTGGCATTAAACATTAAAAAGGTCATAGAGCAGTTTTTAAACTAAGAGGTGGGGGAAAGCCGATTGGTGCGGGGGAGCACCTGGATCGGATGGAGACTTCTCTTACACGAGGCTCCATAGATAGGGATTCCCTAGAAGTTAGTCAGATAGGGAATGTGGGAAATAATATATGGGCAAGATCAGATGTGCAACAATCGCATATAAAAAAATCCAACGCGTCTGTGAAAGGCGGACATATAAATAGTGGTAGCTTTTTAAAGTGCTTTTACACAAATGCTAGGAGTCTGTCTAATAAGATGGGTGAACTGGAGTACCTCATATCAAAGGAGGAAGTTGACATAATAGGCATCACAGAAACATGGTGGAATGAGGACAATCAGTGGGACACTATCATACCGGGATATAAATTGTATCGGAAAGACAGAACAGGTCGTGCGGTTGGCGGAGTGGTACTGTATGTGAAGGATAATATAGAATCAAATGAAGCAAAAATCCTAAAGGAATCAAAATGTTCCATAGAATCATTATGGATAACAATTCATTCCTCTAATATGAATATGGTATTAGGAATATATTACCGACCACCTAACCAGGACAGTGATAGTGATGCTGAAATGCTGTACCACTAAGCATGGCTGTAAATGGGGTCCCAGCCCTGTGGTCTGGGCAGCATTGAGAGCTAAATGCCCTAGGCCCTACCTCTTATGCCCTTGACCCCACCCCTTCTGGAGCTGCCCCTCCACTTGCCCTAAGGCCCACAGCAGCTGTCAGCCCTGATGGTCACCAAAGTTCTTAAGATGTTGTTTGGTGCATGGAGCTTTCAGTGGTAGTTTAGGGGGTTCACTCCATTTCTCTCTTCCAAAAGCCCTCTACTCTCTAAGCTTCCTCAGGTAGTAGCATGCCAATCTGCTGCTCCCAGTCCATACATGGGGATAGTTGGAATCACATGAGAACAGATAGTTGCATGATTCTCTGGCAATTTCACTTCTGAATTTTCACCTGTTGCAATTAAAAATGGGCTGTGAAGATGATAATTATTCCCTTTTGCCTCATGACTAGCATTTTAGGGCAATGCTAAAGTGGACACACTTTTTTAGAATAAAAATGTCCTATAGTAGCAAAGAATACAAGAACCTTCAATGAAGTTGGTTTGATATTACATTTATATTCACAGAATGATCTATTGGCTTGACAGTTTTAATTTCCTTTGATCTTCCATTTGTTTAGTGCAGTCCATTATTCCAGGACATGACTTTAAACTGGGGTGGGCAATAATTTTTGATGAGGGGCCATTCTAATTTGGAGAGTGGTCAAGGGCTGCACTTTTATATGATATTAATGGAGGAGGTGCAGAGTCTGGGGAGGAGGTTGGGTGCAGATGGGAGCTTGGGGTAAGGGACTGGGGTGAGGAAGGGGATGTGGGGCCTGGGAAGTAATTTGTTGTGCTCTATGACAGGAAACTGGGGTATAAGGGTTTGAGTTGTGACCTAGGGCAGGAGAGGGTTGTGACTGGAGAGAGGGGATTGGGATACAGGGATTGCACGGGGATGCAAGCGGAAGGGCAGAGGGTTGGAGGAGGGATGGTCTGAGATGCCAGATGCAGGCTATGGCGGGAAGACTTACCTGGGTGACTCCCATCCAGTAGCTCAGTAGGTTTCTCAGGCAGGTTCCCTGCTTGCCCCGCCCATGGAAGGGGCCATGTGCATCTCTGAATAGCTAAAAACCTGAGAGGAGGGGGAGGGATGCTTCACACACCATCTGTGCTTCAAACATGCAGTTCCCATTGGCCAGAAAACAGCCAATGGGATTTTGCTGGGGCAGCATGTGAACCCTCCCACCACTCATAGGCTTGCAGCTGTTGAAAGACAAATAGGGTGCTGAAGCTGCTTTGCTAAGCAGTGCGTGTGTGGTGAGAGGGGCAAGTAGGAAGTCTGTCTGAGACTCTCTGGGGGCTAGATTCAACAGCTTGGTGGGCTGTGGGTCATATTTTGCCCAGCCCTATTTTAAACTATGCTCCTGCTCAGTTGCCCTTCAAGAAGCATATGCAGTTGAATTTTGATTTATGGATGCAGTACTATCATTACATACACAAACTGGGGATCTACTGGTGCAAAGAATTAGTTTTACACATAATAAGCGCCAGTAATTGTATATGCAAATGAAGTTAGGCATACAGTTGCACAAGTTCCCTTCTATATTTCAAGCCTTAAGTGGAAGTAGAAAAGATAGTGATTTTAGAGTATTGTGTAATAGGCCAGATCCTCAGCTGGTGCAACTAAGCATGATTCCATTGTTTTTTCTTTCTGTACGATATGCATTTTCTTACAGGCTGTATTTGTGTCCTCTCAAGATTTGCTGCATCTGATTAAAACATTCCAACATGTTCTTTCGTTGAAGAAGCAAAACAGATTAAATATGTTTTTGATTAAATTTTGCATATTTGTGATGGACACTGAACTCTGCACATGACCTTCCAGCTCTGGTTGTAAATGCTTCATTAACATTTTTGCCAAGTGCTTTGTTTTACAACTGTGAGAACATGTAGATGCCCTCTAGTGGCTTATTTATATGGAAGTTTCTTGGTTCAGTTTTACCCTGAAGAACACAAGAGGGGCTATGCACTCTACAGCTTGGTGTTCAGAAGAACCAAATAATGAGAAATGAGGCAGCCGTGTGACAAAGTCAGATATAGAACAGTATTCTACCTCAATAACCTCTGTTCTGGAGCTGCATCTCTATGCAAGCAAAGAAGATGGGTAAAGACTAGAGCCTGGGCAAATAGCCAGTCTGCGTAGCATGTTCCTTATTTTAAGGCAGTGGAAACAAGATAGAAAAAGTACCCTGAGTTATTTTTGCTTGGAGCAGATGTAACTCCCATTCCAGGACTTGTAGAGATCACAGAGGAGGATTTTTAATGCCTGCTATGCTCAGTCTTGCTGGAGAACTGGTGGCCCAACTGATTTTCCATTCCTTTCTACCTTTGGTCTCATTTCTTAAAGCATCTCTGCATAAATCTAATAAAGGCTGTGTGGCTTTGAGGCTGAGCCTTGAAGCAAAGGCAGGAAAGTATCCTAAAAAATGAGGTTGGATGTGACACAGAAGACTATGGACCTAATTCTGATGTCCCTTTAATAAATGAGAAATAACTTTCCTGAATTCTATCTAGGTACTTAGCCCTCCCTCAACACAAGTTACAGGGCTATAACTGTGTAAGCAAATGTAGAGTCATTTGACCACGTCTGCGTTACAGGCTGCTCCCCAAAACCCATCAGTGCAGCTCAATATAGTTCAGGCCAATGATGAAGCAGCAAAGAAAGACAATAAACAAACAAATTCTGACACCAGAACCAATGTCTGCCCTTAATCCCACTTCTAGCATTCCCATTCCCAGGACACAAGTCTCAATCTACATGCAGTATCCTTAATGGAGTCTGATGGGCAACAACCAGGGTGAAAGTACCTGTAAATTTCTTACTTGTACTCTGCTATCACAACTGGGGTCCCTGCCAGCTCTTTAAATAGCTCCCTACTGGGTTGTGCTGCAGCTCAGCCAGCTCTTGTCAGAGCTGTGCATGGGAGCACACCCCCTTACTTTCACCTCTGGCAACAACAATGGTGCATCGCAGATGACTGACTTCCAACCCTACTCCCATTTGGAAATTGCCCATTTCCCATGAGGAACTGAAGGGTAAAATCCAGTTCAGAGTAAGACCCTGAGGCTATGTCCCTCACATTCCTTTGTAATTACTCACTAGTTTTGTAAAATTAAGGTTAAATCCCTTGACACTTTAACTAATTGAAAAAGAATTTTTCCAAAGTAACAACATTTCTCTTACACTTCATATACCGACACCTACGCAGATACTTTGCTCTCTGACATGTAACACTAATTTTTAGAACACACGAGATAAAGCAGTATGAGTGAAGGACAAGCAAGGGAGAGTGGGAAAGAATTCCACACCCCCGGGTGGAGTTTCATTATATGGTGATGTTCTTCATTATGGAACTCCACAAAATAAACTTCAAAGACAAACACAGACACAACCGGCAATACAAGCTAAATACATGTGAGAATTTTAAACTGAAAAGAGTGTCTATACAAAAGGATTGCTCCAACTGGGCTAACAGTTTCAAAATGACTTAGTTGAATGCGTACTATTTTCTCGTGTAGGCAAAGCCTTAGCACTGCAACTAGAGCTGGTCAGTAAAAGGGTCTTTATTTGCCTATGGAAAAATTTTATTTTAAGTCAGAAAACTAAAAGTCCCTTAATGTTTTTGGAATTTTTTTGACCGGTGCCAACTGTAATCCTGTAGGAAAAGATACCACACACAGCAAGTGACGTTACCAAAGAGTAGCGTCTCCTGGGCTGATGGTACCCAGCCACTTGCATTCTCTCTTCCCTGTTATGAGCTGAATTCAAGCTATAACAGGGTTATATATTCTACTACAGACAAGCCCTCGGTATTTATACAATTTCTAGAACAATGGTTGGGGCCTCTAAGGGCTCATCTAAACTAACGCTGTAAGTCAATCTAAGATACATAAGTTTAGTTACATAGCCAAAGTCAACATAAGTTAGGCTGACTTATAGCAGTGTCTATACTATGCTAGGCCAGTGAGAGATGCTCTCCCACTGTCGTAGCAGGTCTTTACCAGCAAGGCTGTCTCTATCAATACGCAAAATGCACAGCGCATAGGGCACCAGCAATGGTTAGGCCCTGCCTCCAGCTGGCCCTAGGGTGGTCTATGGCCAGGGACATTCCCTCCCTCTGGCTCAGTCCTGCACACTCCACCCTTTCCTCTAAACCCCCTCTCTTGATCCGTCCCCACCTTGCCTCTCTCCACTTCTGCTCTGCCCCTCCCACACTCTACTTCTTCCCCAAGCTCCCGCCCCTGCTTTGCCCAGACCTGCCCCCATTCCACTCCTCCCCCAAACCTCCCTCCCCCAAATGGTGAAGCCCAAGGGATTAGAGGGGGCCTGGGTCTGGTAGCAGAGGTCAAACTTGGCCTCACATTCACTGCAGGTGGCACAAAGTGGAATGACCTGCCCCATCCTGCTCTGTTCCACCAGCTCCCAGCCACTTCACTCCACTTCCCACCACCACTGAGTGCAGAGGGGAGGCAGTTACACCTCTTCCCTCCATCTCCTCCTCTAGCAATGTATCTGAGAGCTGGCAGAGCGCAGCAGGCTGGGGCTTACCGCTGCCACTGTGAGTGTAGAGGTGGGCCCAACCTCTGCCGCCTGGTTGCCCACCCCAACTCTGAGCCTCCCCTCCAGCTCTTGCTCCCACAGCCCTGAGTGCGGCCCTCCCCACTGAGTGCCCTTCTCCCACCCCGCAGGTGGCTGCAGAGGGCACCAAAACTTCTAGGGATGGCCCTGCCCAGAACTGCTAAATTGACACCATTGCATCCATTGCAGCCGTGCTGATTCAGCCAGTCATGTAGACTTGGCCTAAGTCTCTTACCCTACTGTAAATAAGTCTGCAGAAGAGAAGACTTAGATGAGCAGTATGGGAATTAACTCAGGCTACTGAGGTCACAGTGCATTTGTGTGTGAGCTAGTAAGGTTATAGACTTCAAATTAATAATAAAACTAATAATGTGCAAAAATATTCCCCATCTAAGCAATGAGTGTACAGTGTGATTAAAACTGAATACACTTCTATGTTACTAACATACTTACACTAGGTTATAACCTGGAGTTACCACTAGCACTGTGTTCAAAGCATTCTAACACAAAGGCCGTGTCTACACTAGCCCCAAACTTCGAAATGGCCACGCAAGTGGCCATTTTGAAGTTTACTAATGAAGCACTGAAATGCATATTCAGCGCTTCATTAGCATGCGGGTGGCTGCAGCACTTCAAAATTGACGTGCCTCGCCGCCGCACGGCTCGTCCCGACGGGGCTCCTTTTCGAAAGGACCCCACCTACTTTGAAGTCCCCTTATTTGTATGAGCAGATGGGAATACGGGGACTTCAAAGTAGGCGGGGTCCTTTCGAGAAGGAGCCCCGTCGGGACAAGCCATGCGGCGGCGAGCTGTGTCAATTTCGAAGTGCCGCGGCCACCTGCATGCTAATGAGGCACTGAATATGCATTTCAGCGCTTCATTAGTAAACTTCGAAATGGCCATTTGCGTGGCCATTTCGAAGTTTCGGGCTAGTGTAGATGTAGCCAAACAGTGCAGAAGAGGTCTTCAGTGGATTTATCAGTCTCTTCCTCTCTTCCAGTAAAAGAATCAGTCCTGATGACCAACAGAAGGTCATGTTACATTTGTGGAGGGACAGGGCCCCTAAGGTCATCAGATACTCAAGTGTTATGAAAGCAGACATCTTATAAATAATTATAAAAAAATCTGTTCCATTCTTTTGCTCTGACTGCAGATTAGCAAGTCAAGCCCTCAAAGATGGGTTTTTTATGCTCCGCTCAGTCATAAATGTTATGAAACTTAGCACTTGACTAAGAATCTGTTTGACTTTGCAAAATACATTTGTAGTTTCTAATCAAAATTGCCCACTTATAAAGTGTTTTGTGAACAGAAGATTCTAACCAACCACAAGCAACTATCAAACAAAAAGGTGCAATTCTCCTGTAGTTCCCACTGTGCAAACAATCATTCTGGCAGTAACAGATTCTAAAAGCCCTGATCTGGACTTAAAATCTCCCTTGACACAGTTACAGCATTCAGGATGTGAAAAAAACAAAACAAACCCAAAACAAAAACTCAAAAAACAAAACCCGTAGTACTGCAGCTACGCCATAGCAATTCCCAGTGTGGAAGCAGTTATAATTACAGGAAAAGGTACACCAAGCCCATGCCTCAACTCACATCACCCACCCACATTCCATATCCCATGGGCTTACCTCACAGATGGGAGCTCCCTTCTGCACCCCCAGCCAAAGCCCTCACTCCCTCCTCCAGGCCAATTCCTTGCCCCAATCTGGAGACCCCTCCTGCCTCCTGAACTGCTTACGTCAGGTCCCTTCAGAGCCCACCTCACCCAGTTAGAGCCAATGCTGCAACCCAACCCCTGTCCCAGCCCAGAGAAAGGGAGTGAGGAAGGAGGAGTGTGAATGCAATGAAAGGGGGCAGGGACTAGGGAAGGGAAGGGAGCATGGATAGGGTGTCCGATTTTGTGCTACTAGCAATTTGGCAAACCTAATCACTCAAAAAGGTGGCACTTCTACTGTGATGACAAAACCACGACTGTCATTGTGCGTATAGTACTATGGGTTTATGCTGTCGCTCATACATTAGCATTTATACCACTATAGTCCCTGGAGTAGTGATATGGTCAAAGACAGAAGTGGGCAATATTTTTTGATGGGGGAGCCACAACAAGATTTTGGTAAGTGGTCAAGGGCCAGACGTGTGCCACAAAGCCTCTTACTACAGGACAAGCCCAAGAGAGAAACCAACACAACACCACTAGCCATCACCTACAGTCCTCAGCTAAAACCTCTACAGCGCATCATCAGGGATTTACAACCCATCCTGGACAATGATCCCCCACTTTCACAGGCCTTGGGAGGCAGACCAGTCCTTGCCCACAGACAACCTGACAACCTGAAGCAAATCCTAACCAGCAACTATACACCGCACCACAGTCACTCTATGTCAGGGACCCATCCATGCAACAAACCTCGTTGCCAGCTCTGCCCACATATCTACACCAGCAACACCATTACAGGACCTAACCAGATCAGCCACACCATCGTGGGTTCATTCAGCTGCACATCTACCAATATAGTTTATGCCATCATGTGCCAGCAATGTCCCTCTGCTATATACATCGGACAAACTGGACAGTCTCTACATAAAAGAATAAACGCACACAAATCAGATATCAGAAATGGCAATATACAAAAACCCGTAGGAAAGCACTTCAATCTCCCAGGCCACACAGTAGCAGACTTAAAAGTAGCTATCCTACAGCAAAGAAATTTCAGGAACAGACTCCAAAGAGAAATTTCTGAGCTACAATTCATCTGCAAATTCGACGCCCTCAGCTCTGCCTTAAACAAAGACTGCGAATGGCTGGCTAAATACAGAAGCAGCTTCCCCTCCCTTGGTGTTCACACCTGCAGATCAACTGCTGGTAGTAAGCCTCACCCTTGCTGACTGAGCTAACCTTGTTATCCCCACCCTTGCTCTGGCTTATTTATACCTGGCCCTGCAGATTTCCAAGACCAGCATCTGATGAAGTGAGTCTGTGCTCACGAAAGCTCATGCTCAAAACTTTTCTGTTCGTCTATAAGGTGCCACAGGACCCTTCGTTGCTGTTACAGATCCAGACTAACACAGCTACCCCTCTGCTACTTAAAGGAAAAAGGCTCCCCAAATAGATGGAAAGAGTTTTAGCTTACTTCATGAGCAAGGGGCTGAGATCAGCTTTTCATGTCTGTATTTCAATTTCTGGTTTTTAAAAGGTAGATTCACCTCACATACCTTGCTGTGGTCTTGTTTTTAGTAGCAGCAATACTAAATCTTACATTTAGATGGTGGCAGCTATGCATTGGTGGCAGCAGACATAGTCTTTACAAGTATGCTCTGGAGAGCAAAACATTAGGCTGGGTCTACACAGAGACATCCTGCCGACAGCTTCATTCAGTCTCGCAATTGCAAACGGCCGAATTTTTTCAGGCATAAGGGGCTGGCGACAGGGGGGTTTTGCTGGCAGAGGCATGTCTATATGGCCTGTTTACCGCTGGCAGCACCCTCTGCTGACAACAAGATCTCACGTGGCTATGCTAATCAGCCATGGATATATGCTAACGAGCAGCCATTTACAATTGCGAGACTGCTCATTAGCATGCTTTAGGTAGGG
Organism: Carettochelys insculpta; assembly: GCF_033958435.1. Classification (NCBI taxonomy): domain Eukaryota; kingdom Metazoa; phylum Chordata; order Testudines; family Carettochelyidae; genus Carettochelys; species Carettochelys insculpta. The sequence goes on along the minus strand of NC_134138.1, from coordinate 204,887,579 downwards.
GGCTGGACTTGAGGACCTGCTGAAGTCCCTTCCAGCCCTGGAATTCTATTATTCTATTTCTATGAAGCTGCCGGCAGGATGTCTCCATGTGGACACAGCCTTAGGGTGCAATGCTGCAGCACGCTCCCATGGGCCGAAGCCTAAGCCTGCGTGGAACCCCTCTGAGGAATCAGCATCTTAAACAACAAGGAAGAAATTTACTAAATTGAGAGCAAATCTAGTGCATGGAACCCGCCGAGCTCAGCCTTTTAATCTCATGACATTATACTGTAGGAGCATTAAGAGGCCTGTCTTTCTCAATCACAGCCTTTGAAGTGGGAGTAAATGGTTTCTCCAATAGATTGTTGGCCCAATATAATTTCAGGTTTCATAGTACAATATTGATATTCATTTGCTGCGGTGTGAGTGGTACCACAGGCGCGAACTTTAGAACACGTGTGTGGCATCATTTCACACTAGCTATAGGCTCTGAGTGATTTTCAAAGGGAACAATTTGCAGGAATTTGGCCTAGTAATTAGGTCTGGTTATTACTGAATAGAGTTGGAAAGTAACTAAGTAGAAACATCAGAGAGGTAGCTGTATTAGTCTGTAGCTTTGAGAACAACAAGAAGTCCTGTGGCACCTTATAGACTAACAGATATTTTGGAGCATAAGCTTTCGTGGGCAAAGACCCACTTCATCAGATGCATGAGAGTCTATAGTCTATAGACTATATAGAGTCTGTTAGTCTACAAGTAGATATACTTAATTACACTATCCAAGTATGTTATTTTGGTATTTATACTTTACTCAGGTAATTTATTTTTTCCATACTTTGACTTTTACTCAAGCAGTTTTAAAGAAAACATTGTACTCTTTCCTTCACCACCATTTCCGGAAGCACTTCGTTACTCGCCACTCCATCACGCCGCTGACACTTGCACCAGTCAGCATTCTGATGAGCTGAAGCACAGCCACATGTGCAAAGCATCCAATCATCATGCAGTGATGGGTTTTTTTTTAGAAAAATAACCAATCAACAAGCACAGTGGCCCTGTCAACAATGTAGCTTTTAAAAGATTTTTTCAACACTTTTTAGTTCACAAGCAGTATCTACGCATGGGTGGGGGGCTCCAAGCCTCGCAGGCCAGATCCAGCATGTGAGGGAGAAGAAGTGTATCACTGTGCACTGCTGTAAACCTTCTCTGTGGCTGGGGGAACATGGTACTAGAAACTGCTCATTGGAGGGTTTCCCCACTGCTGCTATTGGACAGATTTTAACCAACAGGAGCAGAGGAGGGCAGTACCTGGGAGTGGCAGGGAGCGTGGAGCCAGGTGAGTGTCCACCTACTGCTCTCATGTTCAGCCCCTGCATCCCTATCCCTCTCCCCTGCTCCTCCCATTCAGCTCTCCCAGCCTTAGTCAGCCCCTGCATTCCCCTTCCACCCAGCTGTCCCACTCCAAGTCTGCTCCTGAACTCTCCCTTTCACCTGCACCCTCCCCCGTGGCTAGACACCCCCAGCTCACCCTGCACCATCCTGGACACCCCACTCCCAGCCTGCTCCAGCACCCTGCCTCCCACACAGACTATGGATGGAAAATCCCATTTAAGTGGTTAACCTGTTAAATGCTAACTTTAACCAGCTAACTGATTACTGCAGAGGCGGGGGAGGGTATTGGAGGGGCAGGGATGCCTCTGCTCATGGCATGTGAGGGAGTGGAGCAGCTCTGGCTTGGCTGAAGTGCCATTGCTTGCATTACCATTGCAAGTGAAGAGCAATCCAATGTGGCCAGAGCAACCCCCATCCACAGCAGCCCAGACTGGTAATGCCTCCATGTGGCCAGAGCAGCCCCCTATCCACGGTGGCCTGGGTATGTCATGGGGCAGGGTGCTCCAGCCAGGCCATAGCAGTCCCAGTTCTCAGTGGTCCTGGGCACACTATGGGTGGGGATGTTCTGGCTGAGCTGAAGCAGCCCCTGTCACAGTGCGCCTCTGGTAATTTGAAATTTCTGCAATTTGACAACTGTATTTAATTTGGTCACTCTTAAGCTTTATAAATGAAAGGTGGGACTATAGTTAAATTCCAGATTTGAAATATAAATATAGAGTAGATGTATGTAAATAGTGTATAATACACACATATATGTGGGGATGCATAACTGGTTAGATAGTTGTTCACAGAAAGTAGTTATTAATGGCTCTCAGACAGGATGGAAGGGAATATGAAGAGGGGTTCCACAGGTGTCAGTTTTGTGGCCAGTTCAGTTCAATATCTTCATCAGTGATTTAGATATTGGCATAGAGTACGCTTATCAAGTTTGCAGATGAAGTTTGCAGATGGGAGGGGTTGCAAGTGATTTGGAGTACAGGGTCAGAATTCAAAATGATCTGGAGAAGCTGGAGAAATAGTCTGAGATAAACAATTTAATAAGGACAAATGCAAAGTACTTCACTTAGGGAGGAACACTTAGTTTCATGCATACAAAATGGGAAATGACTCCCTAGGATAGAGTACTGCAGAAAGGGATCTAGGGGTCACAGTGGCCCATAAGCTAAGTATGAGTCAACAGTGTGATGCTGCTGCCAAAAAAGCAACCATGATTCTGGGATGCATTAGCAAGAGTGTTGTGAGCAAGTCACAAGAAGTAATTCTTCTGCTCTGTTGTGCACTGATTAGGCCTCAGTTGGAGTACCATGCACCGCATTTCAGGAAAGATGTGGAGAAATTGGAGAGGGCTCAGAGAAGAGCAATTAAAATGATTAAAGGTCTAGAAAATATGACCTATGAGGGAAAGATTAAAAGAACGGGGTGTGTTTAGTTTGGAAAAGAGAAGGCTCAGAGGGGACGTGATAGCGGATTTCAAGTACCTAAAAGGGTGTTACAAAGAGGAAGGAGACAAAATTATTCTACTTAGCTTCTGAAGACAGGACAAGAAGCAACGGGCTTAAATTGCAGCAAAGGAGGTTAAGGTTGGACATTAGGAAAAAGTTCCTAACTGTCAGGGTGATTAAGTGTTGGAATAAATTGCCGGTGGTGATTGCAAAATCTCCATCATTGGAGATATTTAAGAACAGATTGGATAAATATCTAACAGGGATGATATAGATGGTGCTTGGTCTTCCCATGAGGGCAGGGGACTCCTGGATGACTCCTGAGGTCCCTTTCAGTTCTAGTGTTGTATGATTCTATGATACAAACACACAGACAGACGTATAAGTGTGTGTGTAAAATATATATGTATATTATATGTATGCACATTTTATGTATGTATATACACATATATATGTGAAAAACAAGGGCTTCCTCTTTTACTTCTGGATACTTGAACACAATTAAGTGGCACCATGTGTGTAGTTTTTCCAGAAGGATACTTTCACTTTTACTTAGCTACGTTTTTTTTCAAAGTAGCAGTATTTTTAGTCAAGTGACTTTTTTGGGTACTCCACCATTGTTATTGACTATGATTTTCCCTAGAAATCTGGAATCAGGAAATGTGGTTTTGGGACAGTATGCTAAACTTAAAGAAGTGAACACATGTTGTTTTGAGCTTCCTGAGTTATTGTTATTTTTTGGTCTTTACTTGGGGTCACTGTCCCATTCATAATGGGATATAACATTCCTCTTCATTTCTTGCCGTAAACTGTTGTGTTGGGTTGCTGAGCGCTACAGGTTTGAGAGAGAGAGAGAGAGAGAGAGTGTGATTCATCCCAATTCTAAAATTCACCTATTGCAGCAATTTGGGTAGATGGGAGGCATTCACTCTGAGGAATGTATATTGTATATACTTGCCCAAGTAGCAATGAAAGTTACTACACATGCTGAACCCTTGTCATGTTACTCTAAAAAGTAATTCCCCATTGGCTCCATACTGTGTATCTATTTTTATATGTGGGTACAATTCCTTTGATTTCAGTGGGACTTCCCACAGGAGGAAGGGTAAATATGGTGTGAATGCTTGCAGGAACTGGTCTCACAGGTAAACAGAAATTATTCACAAATGCTTCCTGCACAAATCAAAAGAGGAAAAGCAAAAATGAGAGAAATTGTATACAGCAGACAGACTTAGGAACAGGCGGGTGTACAAAAAGCTTATGCTAAGCAGGTAGTCTTGCTTGCACTCTCACTTTTACTGTGCCCATGTGCAAAATTTACAAGATTGAAAGGGAAGAACAATTACTCATAAACGGGACAGTATGTAAGAAAATCATTAAAAAGTGCATACTGACTCAGATTGAAAGGTGAATCAAAATCAGACAGCATTTAAGAGGCCAACACAGTCACAGAGCCCATCAAATGACTAACCCATCCACATGTCAGAGCCAGAGGCAACTCCACAGCTACCAACACAACCAACTGCCTGAGGGCTCACACAAGGAGCCAGATGCTCTGTTTGGAAACCCAGTTTCCACAGGTTGGCATCTGGATCCCAGGACTGTCATGCTGAGAAGAGGAAGAGTGACTACAATATGTTGTGATAAAACAAAGGCTGTGCTGGGCTATCTATCTATTAACCATTAAGTTATAGATAAAAAATATTTTTCAAGTGTCTTTACCTGCAAGTATTGTTTACCCAAAATGAAAAGCACAGATACTCATTATTAAAATGGAAATAAAAAGGAGAACGATACTTTGCACTTGCCACCAGGCCTGAGAAGCCAGGTGTAAAACATTTCTGGTCTTGCAAAACAAACCTCAAGCAGTTATATAAACAAACCTCAGATTAGTTATACTGGCAAAAAGCCTCCTTTCATTAGAAACGAGAGGGACTAAGACTACGCTTAGTTCTGCATCTAAAATGTGTCAGATGAGATGAAACCACAATAGAATTCTTTCCTTCTTTTATATTAAAAAAAAATTCAGCCTACAAGGTTTTGAAAATTAAAACAAAAGCCACATTGCCTTTTTGTTCTGGGGATGGCAGCATGGGACTCAAATGCACATATAAAACTTCCTGGTTTTTTCTTTTTTTTTCAAAGTTACAAGTAAGTGAGTCCAATTTCCATTGCAAGTAATTGCAAACTGATTAAGTGGGAGTTGGATAGACTCCAAATGAAAGAAATTGTATTAAGAATGCATATTCAACCTTATGAATTTATGCCCAAAGATTAGTTTTCAAACATATATGCAACATCCAAGTAAGGGCCTCATGCACCCGAACAAGGTAGCGTTACATCTCTGCTCTCGCTATAGAGAAAGAAGAATCATCTTTAGCCAGGGACATTTACATGACTTGTCATGTTGCTTGCCAGCAATCAATACTTGGAGCTAGCAGGGCTGATCAGATTGGGATTTGCTAATTTTGTTATGTATACACACATGGTCATCAGGTCTCTTTTGGGTTTTTCCCCTTTTTTTCCCTCATTTAAAAGGTACTTGTAGGCCTGTGTTTCCAGTTAGGTCTTGCAAGGGGAGTGTGGGAGAGGAAATCTAGAAAATTGACCAGCAAAGTTATATTTTAATTTCCCAGAGTAAGAATTAGGAGTTCATCTCTGGACAGGGGATGTTAGGAAACCTGAGCCTACAAATTTATCCTAAATGTAAGATTAACTGCAAAACGTATGCAGGATTTCATAAGGTGTCACAAAACAGAACAGCAGCCCTGTAGCACTTTAAAGACTAACAAAGTGATTTACTGTGAGATGAGCTTTCGTGGGACAGACCCACTTCTTCAGGTGTCACAGTAATCTATAAAAACAAATGTTGATGGGAAAAGGTTCAAAGGGGACAGCAAAAATTGCGTGAGTCCAGACTAATATACTAGCCTATTCATATAGATATAAAGACAGTGTTAAAAGCATGCTTAGTGAACATAAATTTGTCAAAAATTAGGCCTAAATAGTGGACAATATAAGGAAGGATGGGCTATTCCACCCACCCCTCCCTTTGTACAGGGCTGTCCTGAGTGGGGCATGGAGCAACTCCCCCATAACAAGCTCTGCCCCTTTACCCATTCCCCTGCCCTGTCCTCTTATCCTTTCCCCTAAGCAACATAGTGTGGGGGATTCCAAGCGCTTGGCGTGGCAGCAGCAGGGTTCACCTCCCCTGCACTTACCAGTCTGCCAAACCGCCCTCTCCTGGCCCAGCTGTGCTTCGCTTCTCCACAGTGGCAGGGAGCACGGCATCCTCAGGCCAGAGCATTTTACTTCCTGCCACTGTGTCAGGCCCCCATAACCTTCCCAGCACCCTCCAATCCATAAGATGGTTGGGGCAGCCACTGTGGGGCCTCCAAAAGTGCGGAGTCTGGAGTAGCCACCACAGTTCATCCTCAGGATGGGACAGCTCTGCCTTTGTATGTCGTTAAGGAAAAATGTTTTGGAGAAAAAACTGGCTACTCAAACAAGCCTCACTATCATGGACTGGGACTCCTTCCTTTCCATGAGCCTATATATTTAGACCTTCCTCTGGAGCCCACCCTCATGCATCTGATGAAGCGGGTCTTTGCCCATGAAAGCTTATGCTCCAAAATATCTGTTAGTCTATAAGGTGCCACAGGACCTCTTGTTTTTGAAGATACAGACTAACTCGGCTACCCCTCTGCTACTGTCATAGCTGACATTCAAACATTTGCTAGGACTCTAGACTTTCTTCATCCTCATCTAGAGAGAGGTCCTGACCAGCCTGGACCTGGGGAAAGAGACCTAGGTGACATTGGCACTTCTTTCAGCTCTAGCTGAATAGCAGCCACCACATGGATGAAATAGGCTCAGACTTTCATATGAAAAGCTCCAGCCCACCTCAGCGTCTTCTATTTTCCCTCAAAGGACAGTTACTACCATCTTTGATACCAGCTCAGTGAATGTCAGACAAGTGGTTGTTTCCCTGTTTAATATTCAATCCAGTTAAAAACAAGAATAAAAAATGTTGTGAAAATGAGAGCCTTACTTACTGTTTTACATTTCAAATGTAACATGTCTGTAAGAGTTGTGGATTAGGATAAATTGTATGATTCAGATTTCTTGTAACTGTAAATATTTCAAGGTATCTAACAAATAGCTGATATAATAGAAAGATTAAACATTAGACAGACAGACAGATGTGTATGTAAAATGGGTGAAATCTTGGCTCAATACTATTCATTTAAGTGGGAACAGAATTTCATCCACTATCCATTTTATCTTTGTTTTTGTAGTGGAAAAATGGTGGGTGAAGACTATTGGAAAAGAATTACTAAGGGAGGACACAGAGAGGGAAGGGAAGGAGAAAATAAAATACATGCAGCCAGGAGCTTGCTCAAAGTCACACCACCTGTGGATTAACAAAAGACCAGCTGATGCTACCAACCATCACCTAAACGGTAAAGTTCTGCATCTTAATTTATTTATTAATGACGCTGTCGTAAATAGGACTATTACTGACTTGGAAAAGTACCACTGGCACTCAGACCTTACTTAGAGGTCAACAGGTCAAATCTCAGCTCTCCTCCTTGGAAAGGTTGCTAACGCTCTGGACTAGACAATGGATACCCTGGTAAAATGTAAAGACAAAAAATACCGAGTACTACTGGAAAATAAAATTAGTATTTAACTCTCTCTTTATATACCTTACCTCATACTTTGAGGCTGTGGCCACACTTGGCCAAAACTTCGAAATGGCCATGCAAATGGCCATTTCAAAGATTACTAATGAGGCGCTGAACTGAATATTCAGTGCCTGATTAGCATTAGGACTCTTCTGGCTGCAGTGCTTCGAAAGTGCCGCTTTTGAACGCTTGCGGCTCAACGCAGCTACACAGGGGTCCTTTTTGAAAGGACCCTGCACTTTTCAAAATCCTCTTATTTCCCTCTGCTAAGAGAAATAAGGGGATTTTGAAAGGTGTGGGGTCCTTTCAAAAAGGACCCCCGTGTAGCCACGCCGAGCCGTGAGCATTCGAAAGTGATGCTTTCGAAGTGCCATGGCTGGAAGAGTCCTAATGCTAATGACGCGCTGAATACTCAATTCAGCGCCTCATGAGTAATCTTCGAAATGGCCATTTGCATGGCCATTTCAAGGTTTTGGCCAAGTGTGGCCACAGCCTGAAAGAAAGCAGAAGATCTCAGATCTATCTTATCTGATCTGAGTCAGGACCCCCTGAGTTGGTCAATTGTACTTTAACCAACGTTAAAGATCCAAGCAAAAAAGCAACATGATACAGAGGGATCCAGATGGTGCTACAAGTAAATTTATTAGTACTCAAAGAACCAAAAACAAACCCAAAACAACACACACACACACACACACAAACGAAAAACCCAAACAGCAGCCAGAGGCAAGGTGCTGCCATACTATAGAAAAGTGACAGAGTGGGTACTGAGGATTCTCTGTGCACCTACTGCTCACACATCTACCCCACTACCTCACATCCTTCCCCTCCCAACATGAGTCTAAAGGAGAAACAGGACAAAGAATGGTATGTTCCCCTATTTGTTGGATTATGCTGGGTTTTAGGGAGTGAGACAGGATGCCCAAGATTGTGCACATGCCCAGCACTAAAACTCAGGCACCTAGAGGGATTTTTTACGTGAAAATTTAGGCTCTGAGAAGGTTTAGGCAACTACAGGATTAAGTAGCAGCTAAACAGGGGTTTTGTGGATTGCAGTGGTGGGCTTTAGGCATCTAGGCTATCTCATGGATCTGGCTTTAAATGTTTGTATACTTTTAAATAAATAGGAGATTTAGAAAAATCAAAATGTGTTCATAAACAATTTACAAATAGAAAGAAGGCTCTATTTGTCATGTGATTTGTGTGCAATGAATAATATGACATTTCTGGATAAATCCAGTCTTGTGAAAGTCTTCCAAAATCATGAGTTAGGACCCACCCCGCCATCATAAGATTGTCTTAAATATCAAGAATGTTTCACATTTTAAGCTCTTCTACATAAATTTTAGTGTTAGAAACTAACTTGCTTAAGCTCTTATAATCACCTGACTCTGGGAATAGGCACTTTAATATCAAGAAACTTAAAAGAACTTCACAAGAACTGGAAATATTAAAACCAAAGCCTTAAATTACATTTGTTTAAAGAACCTAACCTGTTCTCCTAACAAAAAATAAAGTTAATGGAATTTAAAAGGAAGGAAAAAAGGGATTAAAGTGTACACAAGAGATTGTCACACCTTCACAATGTCAGCTCAGCGAGTACTACACATACCTAAACATAAAAAATAGGCTTGCGACATATGATCTTTTCTAAGGATCAGCACCTTCCTTCTCAATGTAATCCATAAAAGAGTTTCTAATATTTTCAAAAATATCCCTTCTGTTATATGATCTGAATAATACTTCATAGGAAATGGGAGCAGCATGTCTACATTTCCATTGGACTCAGAATGCCATGCTTTACTGTCAATAGTAGGAATTTATATTATTATTAGTAGTAGTAGTAGTAGTAGTAGTGGTATGTGATTGGCAACTTTACAGAGACATAAAAACCCAAGTTTTCTTTGCCAGGTCATTTATGATCTAAGGGCTTGATCCTGCAAAGACAATTTTAGAGGAAGATCTCCATGCCTGCACAGTTAATACCTAAATCAGATTAATACATGAATGAGCCAAGTCTTTTGATCAATCAAATCAGCAGTGTAAGTCCTTATATAAAAAGGTTCTGCTCTAAACAGGAGACTGTTTAAAATGGGTACCTTCCTATTGTGCAAGTCTGCTTTAATTTTGTATTCCATGTTTACTTAGTGTTGCCAAATCATATGATTTTATTGTGAGTCTCAGAATATTAAAGACCAACTTCATGGAGTAAAATGATAATGTGAAGACTCCAGCTTTTATTTAAAAAAAAAAGATCTATTCCTCAGTGTGATGACAAAAGCCTAACTGTATGAGCTGATCATATCTGTAGAAATTACAACACACTGTAATTATCCAAATTTATTAAAATCTGATGATTTGGGGGTCTTCACTCACAATTTTTAAATATTTGGGGTTATTTTAGTAACAAAAATGGATTGTTAGTACTTTTCACTAGTCAGAAAGCCCAGCTGAACCAATCCACCTCTGAAAAAAGTTATCTTCTGCCTTGTGTGTCATCCAGTGAAGGCATGCAATTTCTTTCTCCTCGTTTTTGCTTCAGAAATATCAGTAAAAGTAAGTCCCAATTTTGATTTGATGTGTCATTTTCCATGACTGAATTGTATTTGGGCCTCCAATCAGTATAACTGGGGGGGACAAGCTACACATTTGGAGAAAGAGGGAAACATTTATTTATGCAGTACATTTTTTGGAAGGAAGTATTTTTATGAGAGACTAATTTCAAATACAAAGGTGGTTCTTTGAAGCTATTTAGACATTTGGAATGTTACCAGAAGGCCCAGAGGAGATGGATCAGTGGGGCAGAGTACAAGTGAGGCAGTCAAAGACGCTCAATAAATACCATCTTTTTGAAATTTATCACTACCCAACACATCTCGTAGAATTCCAGCTAAAATCCTGCCATCAACAAAATCAACTGGAGCTTTGCTATGGACTTCAGAGCTGTGTCTACACGTGCACGCTACTTCGAAGTAGCGGCACTAACCTCGAAATAGCGCCCGTCGCGACTACACGCGTCGGGCGCCATTTCGAAGTTAACTTCGACGTTAGGCGGCGAGACGTTGAAGTCGCTAACCTCATGAGGGGATCGGAATAGCGCCCTACTTTGACGTTCAACGTCGAAGTAGGGACCGTGTAGACGATCCGCGTCCCGCAACGTCGAAATTGCCGGGTCCTCCATGGCGGCCATCAGCTGGGGGGTTGAGAGATGCTCTCTCTCCAGCCCCTGCGGGGCTCTATGGTCACCGTGGGCAGCAGCCCTTAGCCCAGGGCTTCTGGCTGCTGCTGCGGCAGCTGGGGATCCATGCTGCAGGCACAGGGTCTGCAACCAGTTGTCGGCTCTGTGTATCTTGTGTTGTTTAGTGCAACTGTGTCTGGGAGTGGCCCTTTAAGGGAGCGGCTTGCTGTTGAGTCCACCCTGTGACCCTGTCTGCAGCTGTGCCTGGCACCCTTATTTCGATGTGTGCTACTTTGGCGTGTAGACGTACCCTCACAGCGCCTATTTCGATGTGGTGCCGTGCAACGTCGAAGTTGAACATCGACGTTGCCAGCCCTGGAGGACGTGTAGACGTTATTCATCGAAATAAGCTATTTCGATGTTGGCTTCACGTGTAGACGTAGCTCAGGAGAGTCAGAATTTCACCCATAAGGTTTTCTATCATATTTATAAGTACAAAATAATATCCCTCCAGTTTTTCAGAATGTGCTTCATCCAGAGCTTATTGATGGTAATGGAGATGCTCCCGATGACTTAAACCAGCTTTGAATCATACCCATGTCTCAGTCTCCAGATAAAGTCAATGGCATAGCTGTCACTAGTCAAACCCAAACAAGTGAGTTGAACAGTTTTTCTTTAAAGATTCTGCAACAAGTCGGAGACCATTATGTTTTCAGGTAAAGTGCCCCTCATTTTAAAAAAAATGCTGCAGCCACATATTTTCTAAAATAAGAATCAAGCATATTCACATTCAGAAATTCACAAAAATATGGTTGCATCTTTCACAGCCTTGCTGTTTTTGAACGTTCACTGAATGAAGCTAGGCAACATCCTATAATCACCAATCTGAATTATGTCAGCAGTATGCTGCATTTCTAGCATGCCAAATCTTAACTTTTGCTGATCTGATACCTGAAGTATTTAACTAGATCGGGGTCTGCAATCTGCAGCTCTGGAGCTCTATGTGGCTTTTTAAGGACTTCTTTGTGGCTACTGATGCTATAATTGCAAAGTGAAAAAAACCCCTCCTGATTATTTTCGATAAACAGAGAACGTGTAAAAGTCCAAAAATGAACAACTCATATCTAAATAGCAAACGAAGTGTGATCTCGAAACATTGGATAACTTCCGCTAGTGTCCATCAGAGAGAGAGAAACTGTTTGGGAGTGAAAGTCAGGAAACAGTGGTACAAACATACACACGTAAAGTGTGAGGAAATAGAGTATGTAAAAAGTCTGTGAACATCTTGCAGTAAATATATATTGCATTACAAATCATTGTTTGATTTGTTCTTCAAATAAAAATTACAAAAGGTATGGCTTGACATTATTTATTAAGGATCATCTCAAATTCACATGATCTTGAATTATTTTTTTACCAAATTAGAAAAAAAATGGCTCTTCATGCTATTTTGGTTGCCAACCCCTGAACTAGATGCTCATGGAAAGAGGGAGGTGAATCTGAAAAACAAAGAACAAATTATAATAAAGGATGAAAAGCAAGTATTTTGTGTAGAGGCTGAACTGCCTGCAAACAAACCAAAGATTGGTGTTAAATCCTGAACTTTAGTAAGCAGGAGATGAACTGGGTTCATCTAACACCAACAAACATGATATAGCTGGAGGGCATTTCACCCTGGTTAAATACCAGATGAATTAAAGGCCGTTGCCGACAGCTGTGAAGAATGTCATGGGGATGCAGTCTGATTGCTCGCTGAGTGCTATGAGTGAAGTATGTCCGCTCCTTCTTCGTTAAGGTCAGCGTGTATTTCTAATGGTTCATCTGCGGTGCTTTGCTTGAGGCACCATTGAGAACACAGGTGCTGGAAAATGTCTCTTTCATGCAGCTAGTACTGGAACAAGCAGGATTGAATAGTGTCAGATGAAACTTAGCATCAACATGTCTGCAGTTTAGAAGCAGGATTCTCAAACCCTGGCATTTGAGGAGGAAGCAAACCAGCCTCAGAATAACAGACCTTATTTGAAAGGCATAAACATATTATTGCCTTCCTCTCACCCTCCCTCCCCAGCCCTTTGCCTACTCTGAAATTCAACAGAGCTAGCACAATTCTTAGATAAACATGTTAAAAATGCCTCTGTTTAAGAAAGCACCAAGATTTGATTCTCTTCAGTACTATGGCATTTGGGCAGTGGCATTCAGAAAGCGGGCTCTGCTTTTTCCTAGACTGGTTCATCCATTCCAGATCATTACATATATGAATCTCAGTGTTCATGTTCTGCTGTCTGTCCCTCATTTTGAAAGGCTCTGGAAAACTTCAGCAACACAACATTGAGAAACATCAGGTCAGCCACGTTCCCACTCTGATTACCCATCCATTCTCAGCGCCTCTTCTCTCAACTCTTCATGCGCTGCTACCAGAGGAGCATTTTCCATATCTTAACTGCAGTCAGCAGTTACACAAGTAGAAACAGCAATGTACCTTGTTTCCCCCAAATAAATAAATAACCAGCCTGAAGTGCTCAACTCCCAGAACCTTTCACCCACATAGTTCCTTAAAAATAAAATGGAGTGCTTATGAAAGATACTAGATTGATTGTACTGCCAAAAGAAACCCTTATTTTACCATCGACTGAAACAGCACAGGCTGTGGCACCAAATATGCCTCTCAGTAACCCACTAATAGCCAGAATCCTTTGTTGCAGGGACATGAAGGTGTAACTCACAACATGAAGGTGTAACTGTAGCATGGACAAGCAAGGCGTGCCCATGCTGGCTTTAACCTAACTAGGCTGAGAAGCTATAGCAGTGGAAACATGGTGGCATGAGCTTCAGCATGGACTAGCAACTACAGTATGTATTCAAGCTCCCTGGAAGGCTTGCATTCTGTTTGCCAGTCTATGTAAAAGCCTATTCAGTCATGTCCACGCTGTTCTCATTACTTGTGCTAGCTACATTAAAACTAACAAGACTGTGCCTACCAGTGTTGCAATCATAACGCCATTTCCAATGCAGACACACCTTTAGGGTAAGAGGGCAGTTGAGGTCTTGTTTATATGCCAGATTATTCCTGAGCCACAAATCAGTGACTGACAACTGTTGTGGCACCAATGTTGACCCCCTAAGCGCAGACGAGAGCAAGCTAGTGTTTACATTGCTTGAGCTTCAAGGATCTCTGATGTGTCAGTGCTTGATCTCTCTGCTGAGAATGTTATGAACAATGCCATTTTTGTGGTGTGCACACTTGGCTACTAGTAACTAAAAATTAACCTGCAAATGGCCATTGGATAACAACAATAATCATGTCCATACTGGGCTTACTCTCATTGACGGTCAGTCATCAACATATATGCTCTAATGTAAACCCTTAAAACGGACAGGGTAAGCCTATATAAGCAACCACACAGATTGGTAAACTCCACTGAGGCGATCAGCAGCTTGGTCTAGCTATGCTCAGCATGATCCAAGAACGGAAAGACTAGGTCCAGTCAGTCTCCTGAGTCTTCTAGCTCCATCACAGGATCTTGAAAAGTTCTCCCATTTGATGACTTCAGAGGAGATTCAACAAGCAGGTTGACTGTTAGCTTCAAACAAACTCAGATGATCTTTAAATGAGGACAACCAGCTACACTTCCACTCATACTGCATCACAGCAAGCAGCTTGGAGCTGCTTTCTGATTACATTCATAATTTTTGTTAATGCCTTTCTCGGAAAGAAAGCAAAATCTGCAGCCATTCCCTGAGAGAAAATTAATCAAAATTGTTTCTTCAACACTCCCTGACCATATAATGCAGGCTCATCTGATCAAGAACCTATAGCAAATGACCGTAATCACACTGATACTAGAAGCCCCATTCTCCCAGATGACAACTCTCAATGAAATCATTCATCTACTCGTGGAGAAATAGAATCCCAGGATAAGAGGCCTTTTAGAAATACTGTACCACAGAAAAATATCTGTCCTTGACAAATGCAGTCTTGCCTCACTCAATACTGTCCAGAATGTGGCTAAAAAGATCATTTTCCCAGCCTGTGTCAGCCTTCTCTTTGCATCCCTCTACTGGCTCCTCTTTCTTTATAGCATCAAGCATAAGCTGGTTTCAGGGGTGTGCACAGAAATAAAAATTTGGCCACTTTTGGAGGGGCACCTTTTGGCCTCCCCTGCAGTTCTGGGACCAATGGCGCTTACTCTTCCTGTCCCTGCCCCACAAGAGTTGTGTGCTTCTCTCACTTGTGCATGCCCCTGACTGCTTATATTTACTCTCAAGCTGTGTCTACACGGGCACAAATTTTTGAAATAGCCATGCTAATGGCCATTTCGAAGATTACTAATGAGGCGGCTAAACTGAATATTCAACGCCTCATTAGCATCAGGGTGCTTCCAGCCGCGGTGCTTCGAAAGCACCGCTTTTGAATGCCCGCGGCTCAGTGTGACTACACAGGGGTCCTTTACGAAAGGACCCCACACATTTCAAAATCCCCTTATTCTGTTCAGCTGAACAGAATACGGGGATTTCGAAGGCTGTTAATGGCCCGAAATATGCTAATGAGGTGCAGATGCAAATTCCCATGCCTCATTAGCATAAGGTCATATGATTTGACAGCATAAGGTCACTCCAAAACAATGTGTAGAAGCGCCCCCCCCCAGGGTCTTCTGGAAGGAAGTCCTCTTTCCGGAGGCTCCTTCTTCCCGAAAATTTTTGCGAAGAAGGGGCCTCCGGAAGAAGGACTTCCTTCTGGAAGCCCTCCCAGGGGCCGTGCTTCATATTTTAGGATTGAGTAGAAGATCCACCTTATCTGAGTCAGGAGCCCACTGGAACAAGTCGCCTGTACTCTAATTAATGCCCAGACACAAACAAAAGAACAAAGTGACAGGAAAGAATACAGGTGGTGCTTGAGGCAAATTTATAGGTACTTAAAAATCAGCAGTAAGCTGCTACTATGCTGATTGGAAAACTGGCAGGGTGAATGAGGGCAAAGAGACTAAGCACACTCTGTGTGCTCACTGCCCACCTATCCACCCTCACTCTCTCACGTCCTTCCCCTTTCAAGACTGTCAGGAGTGGAAAAGGCAAAGAATAGAAAGAGAAAGAAGGTAAAAACGCAAGAGATTCAGCGTGGGATTTTCCGCAGAACACAGTATTGACTTAATTTTGTTCCCTTTATAGTTAATTGTAAAACCCTCATTGACTTCACCAGAGCAAAGTTTGGCATATCCTGAGGACTTATGAAAACTTCCAGTGCCCAGAAGAAGTCCAAATAGAAGATAGCCATGGTGGTATGATATGCTGAGTCAGAATGGGAAATAGGCTCAGAATAAAACACTAGTGGCCCAGTTTTCAAGAACCCTATGAGTTACTTGTGTCCTGTGTGGGAAGAACTAGGCCCTTGAAAAAATAAGTGCAAAAGGAGGTTCACAAAAATATATACAGTTGCAAGGCAGCTTGAAAAGAGAACCACCACCTTTTGCTCTATTTGCTCCAGATTAAAAATACACTTGCTGCTATCTGCTGATTGTTTTGAGAAAGTGCTGCTAGAAGATATACTATTCTGCTCATGAGGACATTTGATCCAAGAAGCCATGTTAAATTAAACAAGGATCACATACAAGAAACACTTGTGGAATGTGAAGTAACCCACTCAAAAAGCAGTAAAAGAGAGATGGAAAAAGGAAGACAGGAAGGAAACAAAACAAAATAAGTCAGGGAACACAGAAATTGCCATGATGAACATGTAGATCAGTTGTCAGAATTAAAACTAGTTGAACATTTTCTAAACAAAATTTTTTTTTCCATCAGAAAAAAGCATTTAATTGAAATTTTCCACAGGTTAATATCAAGTTTAATGAAAAATTTCAATTTCCTATATTGGTGAACAGAAATGAAAAATTTTGCTGCCAATCAACATTTCAAAATGAAACAACAGTTTTCATTTGAAATCTCAAATATAACTACACAATGGTTCTTGGGCCATAACAAAACTTATTTGTCCCTCATTTTTATGTGCACCACATTCATTCATTTAAAAATAACATTTAGGTGTACACACAATCATTTTTAGTGTTAGCATGTTTGTACTTTGATATAAGAGCTCTAGCCAAATGGTGTTTCTATGGCAGCAAAATCCCTATTGTAGATGCAGTTGTATTGGCATTAAAGGACTCTTCTACCAGTTTCCCACACAAAATAGCTTATTTCACATGGGGAACTGGTAAAAGCTGTGTTTACACTGGGGGTTCTCCCAGTGAAGCTATATTGGCCAACCTTGGAAGTGTAGACTAGGTCTCAGGTCAGTGGTTTGATTACTATCAATGTGTGCTTCTGAGCATTTAACATTTGTCAAGGGGCTCCATTGGTTATACACACCTGGGGAAAATCAAGGAGCTTTTTAAGTCCTAAAATATGGATTTTGGTGCCCAGCTTTAGACTCCCAAGGCTGAAAACTTTATCTTAAGCCTTTAGGACTTAATGTGTATTCACAGCTTAAGTCACTAGACGTATCTTCATTGTATTAAAATAAAGAGGACTAAGGCTGAACTCTGTTGTCTTTTTGACGGAGATCCTTTTCCATGCAAGTGTGAAGGAAAGCTACCAACATACCACTTCACATAAACGTCACATTAAACCCTATTGCTGTCACAGCTAATTGAAATTTACAGGCCTGATACGCCTTGTATTAACCAAAGAAGTGTCAGGCTTTGTTATTTCCACTGGGGTCTGACAGTCCTCTTTGAACATTATAAAGTGTCACTCTGTTTTCTCTTGATGACAGGAAAATAACATCTGCATTTCTCCACTACAAAAAGCTAAAGATGAGTGACTATTATTGCTATGGTCAGTATTTTACTGCTGTCAAGAATATGAAGGTCTAGGCCCTGTAGTGACCAAAAGCCTAAAAAAGAAAAACAGGTAAGGCTGCAGATCTTACAATAACTGTCTTGAAGTTTAGCCTAACAAATGCTCCATATACCCCTTCTGTTTAAAAAGTATCTAGAAGAGTTCTTCCTTCCTTTCTTCACAACCATCAGGAAGGGTTGGAGGTAGTGGAAAACTGGCTTAACAAATTAGTTTTTTCTTTTCCAGAGATCTAGGTTCAGCTAGCAGATTGGGAAAGATGCATACATGATCTCCAGATCAAATTTCCCCTATCATATCTGGCCCTGGAATGATGTAATTGTATACAGAGATGAATTTGGTGTCTGAAAACCAAAGAAAATATATAGGCACTAGCTAAAGCAAGGAGGGCACTATGCCAACATCTCCACTTGGGCCCTGATCTGAAGTCAGCTGGAATCTTTCCATTGGTTTCGATGGGTTTGGATGAAGGCTAACTGAACACTTAAAACAAAAAAGCAGTAAAGTAGCACTTTAAAGACTAACAAAATAATTTATTAGGTGATGAGCTTTCATGGGACAGACCCACTTCTTCAGACCATAGCCATACCAGAACAGACTCAATATTTAAGGCATAGAGAACCAAAAACAGTAATCAAGGTGGACAAATCAGAAAAAAAATTATCAAGGTGAGCAAATCAGAGAGTAAAGGAGCAGAGTAGTAGAGTCAAGAATTAGATGAAGCCAAGTATGCAAAAGAGCTCCTATAAGGACCCAGAAAATTCACATCCTGGTTCAAACCACATGTTAGTGTGTCGAATTTGAATATAAAAGAAAGTTCAGCAACCTCTCTTTCCAAAGTAGTGTGAAAATTCTCCTTCAGTAAGACGCAAACTCTTAAGTCATTAGCAGAATGGCCCATTCCATTAAAATGCTGGCTGACTGGTTTGAGGATCAGGAGTGTTTTTATGTCTGTTTTGTGCCCATTAACTCTTTGTCTAAGAGAGTTTGAAGTCTGTCCAATATACAAAGCATCTGGGCATTGTTGGCACATGATGGCATATGTGATATTAGTTGAGGAACATGAGAATGTGCCCGTGATTCTGTGACTAACCTGGTTAGGTCCAGTGATGGTATCCCCAGAATAGATATGTGGACAGAGCTTAAATGAAATATATTGGTTTGCCCTGGGTTGGTGTAATGAGAAGGACACGGCTACCCTTCAGAGCTGTAAATGAGAGACAGAGAAAGGCAAGGGAGAGTTCAGAACCCAGAGTCCAGAGACAGAACATGGTTCAGAACTCAGAGTCTTGTGTCCTGAAAGTGGATAGGCTTTGGAGGAAGAGCAAACAGTAGGCTAAGAACTTCAAGGAGGGTATCCTGTAAGCAAGGAGCTCCCTGATAAGGTAGTGGAGCCAGATCAAGCTACTGAAAGTGAAAGGCAGTTAGGGATCACTCATAAACAACAAAAGAGACACAGCAAGAAAATGCCAAGCTGTAGGCAGCAGAGGCAGATGCCTGTTGGCTCTCTGAGACAGACAGCTGAACATGGAGGGCCAGAGATGGCTGAAAGATGAGAATAATGGAAGGGTGACCCCACTGATATCTCCCATTGAAGGCTAAAACCCCACCCAAGAATGGAGCAGAGCTCAGGAGCACCTCAGTGAGAGGAGGCAGGGTGAGATGTGGTGAGTGATGCCAAAGCAGTGACAGAGAGCTGGAGCAGTGAGGAAAGATGCCAGAGATGTGTCAGAGAACTGGAGTGGTATGAAGAGATACTGGTGCTGTACTTGCTGTTGATGGGCTGCTAGATCTTGAAATAATGACCATACTGGTTGGACGGTGCTTGGGAATTCAGAATTATGGCTGTGGTGCTTTAAATCTTGTGAAATGCTATACTCTGAGAGCTTCCATGGAGTTACTGAGGACGCCAAAAGAGGAGTGGGGGGTGGGGGGTGGAACTGAGACCGATGTATTAGCTAGTTACAAGCCACCATAGAAGGGTGCCACCTGCTTGCAGAGAAAACTATATAAACTAAACCCTGCCACACAGCAGTGAAATTCACAGCATAGTTTTATAACACTGTTCTCAGAAAAAAATGCCTGATAATGTTAATCAAAGAAGCCTGTCTAGAATTGTATAAGCAGCAGGCAAATTTAAACACAGTTTTTTCCAACATAATTTTAACCATAGTGCGGAGAGACTTTATTAGGCTTCTGTTCTCAACAACCCTTCACACAGCAGAATGGAGGGGGGCAAAATTTCTAGGGGCTTGATTCCACTAAACGAGGGATTGATACTGCAGAAGTTGATCCACTGGCTGTTGCTTTATTGAGTCTGCTTAGACACAATAAATTGATCTCTCATTGCTCTGCCATCTATACCAGTACTCCACTAGGATCAGAAGAGTAGCTGGTGTTAGTAGGAGAGCAGCCACCGCCAACCTTACTGCACACTAGATGCCATAGCAAGGACATGGACACATAGATAAGATTGATGGCGAGGGTTAGTGTAAACAAGGCCTAGGGGTCAGACTTCACTTCTTGCCACTGATGAAAGAAACCAAGAATAGTGGAGGGTGAAACAACATACTCAGCTTAAAAGTAACCAATTCAAAATAAAATAAAGCCTCTGAAGTCTGAACAGATGTTAACCTTTTTTTAACAGTCAGATGGAGGAACTTACACATCTGCCTCCTCCTGTTTTCCTCTCCTGTTATTAGCTCCTTCAGCTCACAGATTTCCTAAACTCAGATTCTAGTTAAGTGGGAAAAGATACAATATTCCTAGCAGTTCAGATTCAGTATAACAGAATTATTGTTGGCTTCAGCAAGTAGCACTCACCTTCAAGTCTATGCTATGGCAAGACAGAAAATCCTTTCGGGATTTAAATAGCCTAGTCCATATCTCACTTTCACTTTTCTACATGTTGCCTATTGATAGTGCATACATGAGCAAATGATCATTTAAGGAAGTACAGTATATGAAGTCTTCAAAGACATATACCTTTGTGTGTGTAGAAATCACTACAATCCTGTGGGGCAATTTATCATCATTTAGATAGATTACCTGCATATCAGTTAGGTGTAAACTACTAATTATTAATATGTACTCCAGTCTGTGATGCCTATTTAGAAGTGTTTGTTTAAACATGAATGGTGAACAACTATTTTCACAATGCAGCAGATCAATGAGAAGAAGAATTCTATTTTCTGCTGTAATCTTAGCTCAGTGGAGCTCTGTTCATAAGCATTTGGAATTTAGAGGCTTTCAAATGTCAAATGCTTAAAACTTCCTGACCCAGAAATGGAATAGGAAAGTAGGAAATTAGAAATGATTTGGGGCATCTGAAGAAACTTACATGGAGCTCTGCACCCTCTGATCTCATTATCCTCAACAGGAATGGAGAATGCTCAGCACCTTGCAGGATTAGGCCTTTAAGTATCTAAGAGACTGCTCTAGCTCCTGTCAAAATCAATAGCATAATTAGTCCCTTGCTGATGTGGTCTCCACTAGGGTCTGGTCTACACTTCTAAGTTTAGTCAATCTAAATTGAGTTGCTTCAGTCTAGTTCAGCCTACAGCAACATTCGTCTCCTGCCAATATAATCATCCCCTTATAGCAACACAGTAAAAACTCCCTGAATGACAGTCACAATCAACTTACTTAGGTTGATACAGCACAAATATAGATGCTACATGATCTGGGTAGACCCTCACAATCCTCCAGCTGCTGTCTCACAATTCTCTTGTCCCTACAAAAGTGGCCACTCCAGTCACAATTTTGAACTCCATTTCCTGGGACCACAGAGACCAGAAGCCCATTCTCCTTTTTAACCACTCCCCACTCATGTTTCTAAAATGCCTTTTCCTGATTGTCCACCTTGGCAAGAACACTTACCTGCCCCATTCACAAAGAGGGCTACTAACCAGATGCTCTCCTACTGGAGCAGCAAAGCCACAGAACAGGTGCAGGAAAGAAACATCAATATCTACAAGCAAATTGCACATGGATGTTCTAACTGGGGCAGTACAGGGATCAACAGCAATGCTGCAAAAAAGTGGTGGAACTTCACTGGAGCTACTACAAGGTGGGAGAAGGCAACAAGAAATCTGGTGTCTTGCCAACCTCATGCTTTTGACAAACTGCATGAGGTATTTGGCAGGGACGCCCCAGAACCACCATACGACTGTGTATTGAGGAGCCTGTGGCTTTACTGTATAATATAGTGGTAGAAGTCTACTGACAAAAACCACCTACTGCAAGTGTGGGCACAGTAACATCTATATGTCACACAACCAAATTTATTAGTGATACGCATTCTGCTCATTACTGATGTCAATAACAAGAGTGGCAGTAACCTACCATATCCTCAAATTCTGCTGAACAAAACCGTTTAAAAGTTCTGGGCCTATGTTTGTCACCCAAACAGCTTATAACCACTAGCAGTCAGAACTTCCTTTTCGTTGATGAAAAACTTTGCCAAGATAACCAAGATCAGGACCAATTCCAGACTCACTCAAATATCTCTGAACGTTCTGCTCTGCTATGACAAATCACTTTAGCTTGCTTCTTTTAAAAACCATCTATGCTGATAAAAATTATTAACATACAGATTTATGTACTAAGGGCCAGACCTGCATTAGGCTACTGTGATGGAGCGGTTGCCCTGCACTAGAACAGAAAGGGTTAAAAGAGCCCCGGGAGCAGGCTGAGGGTGGAAGTCATTTAGGAGACGGCTTGAGGTAGCCAGTCAGAACCTGGCAGAAGTGTGTAAAAAGATGGCTAGCAAGGAGGAGCTCACACTCCCTCCAAATCCTGGCTGTCTGCCAGCAGCAGTACCTTGGACAGAGCAGTGGTGGGGAAAAGCAGCATGAACCAGGGCAGCTCAGGAATGAATAGACTCTAGGCTGAGGACCAGGGAGGAACTAGGACTGCAGAGGAGAAGCCAGGTCAGGAATAGGCAGCAGTCGAATCCGCCCCCCCCCTTCCCCCTCCGCACCAGTGATGAAGTGGCCATTCCAGACTACAGATTGCCACTGAGGAAGGGGCCGGATGACAACTGGCAATGGGTCACTGATGCAAAGTGGGCCTAGGGGTAACGGGGTTCCTTGAGTGGGAAGGACCCCAGAGAGTGAACAGTGCTGCAGGGCAGAACCCTGAGGATAGGTTGCCATGGTCTGGGAGGGATTCAGGTCCTAACAAGTGTTGGAAAATGGACAAACAGACAGGTAACAGAAGATAAGACACCTCCAGGAGAGGGCGTCTGAGGGTGGACTGAGCCAGTTCTCAGACTGACCAATAAGGGGTACCCTGGCGGTGCATCATGAACTGTTACAACAAGTCCAGTCCTAGGCTATGTCTAAATTGCAGGCTTCTGTCGGTAGACCAGAGGTCTCTTGGCAGAAGTGTGCAATATTGGGAGCATTTGGCTGATATCCATGTCTTCCTTGTTTCACAAGTAAGAAGGGATGTCTCAGCAGAAGGGGTTTTCCCAACATTTGGCCCCATGTGGACAGGCCAAATGTCAGGAAAGCCTCTCCTGACACAGCTGTTGGCAAGAGATATGCAAATTCAGTGCACAATTTACTTAGCTTTTGCTGACAGTTCTCAGCAGTGTAGACACAGTCATAATCATATACAGATACTGACACTGGATATCTATAAGCGCTCCACTAAAACATTAATAAAACCTAACGCCAATTGCTTTTGACCAATGATCTCAAAGCACTTTATCAAGTATCACTATCCCTATTTTTCTGATGGGAAAACTGAGGTATGATATGACCCAAACAAGACCACTCAGCAGACCTGTGGCACAGCCAGGAACAGAATGTCCTGAATCCTATTCTAGTGCTCTATCCAGTAGGCCACATTGACACAGAAGAACATTTAGCACATGCTACATTTGTTCAGCTCTCAGATGTTTGTTACAGAGTTTATCACAGGAGAGGGCTTGAGGTAGCCAATAAGAGCCTGTTTGTTACAGAGTTTATCACAGTCTCAACACTACACATGGTACATTCAGGACAAGACCAATACTGTCTATATTCTTACAGACGCAAGGGTAGGTCCCTAACACAAGATTTCAAAAGCGCAACTCATTACAACTAATTACATTTAAAGAGAGATTTCAATAAAATAAAAATGTTAGTCAAAGAGGCCCTACAGTTTAAAATAAAGGAAGTAAAAGTGTTAGAGGCAGCATAGATGCTGCTGGGGGGAGAAGTCTCAGAAAGGAAACAAAGAAGATAAGGAGTCACATGGTATAACTAAACAGCAAGGTTCAGGAGGCTATCTGAGCCAAATACAAATCCTTCAGTATCTGGAAATCTACCCTGAGTGAAGCAATTTAATTAAAATAAAAGTAGGTACCCTTCATAAGCATATATTCCAGACAGCAATAACTAAATAGATTTTGAAAAGCATATAGCTGAACACGTAATAACAGGTAAGAGATTACTTAAATACATCAAAAGCAGAAAGTGAAAGAATCAGCAAATCAGCTGAATTACCAGGGCTTAACAGAACCAATTAAGGATACAGTTGAGAAATTAAGGCCATGTCTACTATGGCACAACTACAGTTCTGTAGTTATGCTGCTCTGTCATTCATGAAAATGCTTTTAGAAGCAACAGAGTTTGTCTGTAGCTACTTCAACTTAAGCATTCACATCCCTGTCTTTACCACCCAGAATGGTATGGCAATACATTCTCCAGACCTGCTCTTTTTTTGGCAGAGACTGTAGGATGAAATGAAATACTCTTAGACTTATGCCTAGATTGCCAAGAACTGTCAGCAAAAGAGACACAAATTGTTCAACGCAATTGCGTTACATCCTGATGACAGTTCTGTTGGGAGAGGCTTTCCCAACATTTGGCCCATCCACACAGTGGCTAAATGTTGGGAAAACCCCTCTGTTGAGACCTCCCTGTCTTCCTCATTCTATGAGTAAGAAGAGATATTGGCAGAACGCTCCCAGTTTGGCAGACTTCTGTTGGGAGACCTCCAGACTTCAGTTTAGTCTCAGGGGCCATTCCTACACATGTTACTTTCTCTGAAAGTGGCATGCTAATAAATGGCCTGCAATATGCTAATGAGGAGCAGATGTACATTCCCTGTGCCTCATTTGCATAAGGTCACATGATTTGGAATCCAGAAGAAGCTTTTCCGGACTCCAAAACAGCATGTAGAAGCATGGCCCCTGGGGGTTCTTCCGGAAGGAAGTCCTCCTTCTGGAGGCCCCTTCTTCCTGCCCTTCTACATACTGTTTTGGAGTCTGGAAGGGATTCTTCTGGACTCCAAATCATGTGATCTTATGCTAATGTGGCACAGGGAATTTACATCCGTGCCTTATTAGCATATTTCAGGCTATTTACTAGCATGCCACTTTCTCCGAAAGTGGCATGTGTACGAATGGCCCCTGAGACTAAACTGAAGTCTGGAGGTCTCTCCAGACCACCTCGGAGAAAGTGGCATGTGTAGAAATGGCCAGGGTGTTTCTACACAGCAAAGTTATTTTGGAAAATGGTCACTACTCCAAAGTAACTCTGTGATCATCTACACAGCAAAACTGCTATTTCAAAAGAATTTTGAAATAATAAATATTCTGAAATAAGAGATACTTCAGAATAGGGGCTATATAGACAGGGAGTAGGAGGTATGTTGAAAGAGGGGGCGTCCAGCCCCACCTGGGGTGTCCTGCTGGCCAATCAGTGTAGAGGCTCTATTTGGAAATAGCTGAGCACTATTTCAATATGCATTTTGGCTGTGTCTGTACTAGCAAGTTCTTTCAAAAGATCCCGTGGAGTGCCTACACACAAAAAGGGTTCTTTGGAAAGTAAATCAAATGAACATGGTGCCTCTTCTGAAAGTTCTCTTCCCCTCCTGGATCAGGAAGAACGCCTTTTTTTGAAAGATTCTTTCAAAAGAAAGCATGTGGAGATGCTCCGTGGGACCTTTCTTTTGAAAGCGATGTCCTCTTGGCGCCAGATTTTTTCAATCCCTGGCCCATTCTTTCAAAAGAGCAGGAGCTGTATAAACACTCTATTGAAAGAGTGGATCAATCTTTTGATCTGCTTTTTTGTGTGTGGATGCACTCTTTCAAAAGGAATTTTTTCAGAAGAGATCTTTCAGACAAACTTCTTTCAAAGGATCTCTGTAGTGTAGATGTAGCCTGTGGCTGCATCTCCACTTGCCACTTCTTCTGGAAGTGGCACGCTAATGACCTAACCGGAAGATGCTAATGAGGCATGGATGCAAAATTTCCATGCCTGATTAGGATAGCGGCACATGGTTCGGAGTGCAGAAGAAGCTCTTTCGGACACTGAAGTACGCATGGAGATGCGCGGCCCATGGGGATCTTCTGGAAGGAAATTTTGGGGAAGAAGGAGTGTTTCCTTCCAGAAGATCCCCATGGGCCGCACGTCTCCACGTGTAGTTTGGAGTCCGGAAGAGCTTCTTACGGACTCCAAACCACGTGCCGCTATGCTAATGAGGTACAGAAAATTTGCATCCACACCTCATTAGCATGTTCCAGTTAGCTCATTAGCATGCCACTTCTGGAAGAAGGAGGAAGTGGACACACAGTCAGGGTGCATAGACATACTATTTGCAAATAAGCTATTTCAGCAAACTCTTCTGGAATAGCTTATTCTGAAATAACACTGCTGTGTAGACATGGCCTCAGGGAGTGAGATACTAGAAGAAAAGGTATTGAAGCAACTCTGATTATTTAAAAACAACAAACAGGCCCTCTCAGAAGTACAGAGAGGACCAGTCCACTTGAGCTTTTAAGGCCCCTAGCCATAATAAAAATAAAAGATGATGACAAATGAAAACCAAACAAGAAAAAAAAAAAGAGTAAGGCATAATTTGTGTCTTAATAATCCAAAGCTTTTTTTTTGGTGCAAATGCAATTATTACCTTAGGATGCACATAAAAACAAGTTGCAAATCTCCAATGCCAAAAAATTAAAAAGTCTCTAAATTTGAGACTCTTCTTTGAGCTTGATGCCAAGACCAAATGCCGCCCCCTCCCCCGCTCACTTTTCCCCCACTCTCCCAGCTAGCCCTGGCAACAAATCACCAGACTCAAATGGCATACAATCAAGAGTCCTGAAGATCAACTATGAAGTGATCAAGCTACTATCAAAAATATACAGTCACTCATTAAAAACAGCCACTGTGGCTTCATAAAAAATGAAATACATATTATTATAGAAGATATTATAATGCCATTATATAAATCAATGGGTTACCGCATCTGAAAGTGCGTGCACCCCATCTCAGAAATGATATTGCCAAGTTAGAGGAAACTAATAAAAAAGTTGATAAAAATGATCAAGAGCATACCTGGGAAAATCTCTCATGAAGAGAGTTCAAAAAGATTGGAACCATTTACTACAGAAAGGGCATGTGTTTGAGAGGGGCATAAAAAAGGTATATAAAATAAAGAATGGAACAGAGAAGGTAAATCAGGAACTTTTGTTCTCCTTATCCTACAACACAAGAACAATGGTGAATTCAGTGTCATTACAAGGTAGCAAATTCAAAACGGATACAAGGATTTTTTTTTTTCATGTAGCATGTGATTGGACTGTGGAACTCAGTGCTAAAAATATGGCCAAGAATTTAGCAGAAGCCAAACAAGGATTGCATATTTATATGAGTTATTTCAAATTAAATGTAAAGATGTTGGCAGGGACATTAAATCTCATACTTCAGAGATTAAAGTAATCTCTAACTATTAGAGACCAGGACAAGACCAAATATGAGGGTGGTAGATTATACCTCTTCTGCCTACTGCGTCATTCTTACATTGTCCTTTGAAGCATTTGTTTGGCAGTGGATTATCTACCAGATAAAGAAGGTGGACGTTGGATCTGATCTGTCATGGCAATTCCCACGTTCCTAATGTGGACAGACATTAAAGGGACCCACCCACACCCACACTTTGTTTTACAGCTGCCTTTTCACCCTCTTGACAAATAATGCAAATAGGTTAAAGACATGTTGACTTCATGACATGCAAATTATACCATCCTGTGCATCACCCGTGAATTTGGCTCTATTTTTTGAAATGGTGTTATTGTAAAACACAAACAATTATAATGACTGTGGCTAATGTCCATAATTCTGGGCAAACACTGTAGTTCTATTGGAATGGGTGCAGAGGAACAATTATCACGCCCATTGCAAAGCAACCCTATTTAATGATGTAATATAAAAAGAAGTAAAAATTGCCACTGCCCTGGACTATGATTGTGCTGCCTCTTTCATCTGTGCGGGGCTCCCATCTTCCAAAATATATAGCTTGAAGGTTAAAAAGAAAACCACACAGGTTTAGGCTGGCAACTTTATTTTGAGAAAATGAAAAAAATCTAGGGAAAGGCTGAAGTCTATTTACACTTGAAACAACAGAACAACTGGTCCGGAAAACAGAGCCTAATGTGTGATTTGGCAGCTGGCCAGTGATCTAGAAAGATGTTCATTTTCTCTGCTTGCAAACTTCCTAGTTTCTTCCTGCAGGCCACTTTTTAATATGACATTAAAGAACTACTCAACCTAACTTCTCAACAGGTAAAGCTGTTTTGGTTAGGAAAATATCCTTAGCTTGGACTCCCTAATTACAACTCCCCTGTTTTGTCTACGGAATAGTAAGATCTTCAACCGTTGGTATAAATTGGCTGTGAAACAGCATTTACATCAGTTTTGTCTACCCACATTGCGATGTCATCCTTTGTCTTGTCCTCACCCTTTTTCTTTCCCCCTCAGAGTAGCATGTCCCCCCATACTTTTCCCTAGCTTACATTCCCTGACACTTGATTAGGTTTTATTAAAACCTGACACTGTAGTATTTCTCTATCAGTTAAACTGTGTGACCTAAGGTCTCCTAACTCTTATTCCTATGAATTTATGATGTGTGCACATTATCACACGTTTTCAGAGTGTTGGTAAAATAATTTCATACATATTATACCTACACATCTTCTGCTAATTCAGCATCAAACTAACCTCCCTTTTTATACCATATCTTTTATGTCCCAGGGAACACCAGAGTGAAAACCAGGTGCTAGACTACTAGGTTAAGAGTATTTTCATTCCTATGGAGTTAAGCTACTCATCATTCACAGCAAACTGGCTTCCCCTAAAAGTAGAGCAAACAGTTGCTGAAGACACCGTTCTGAAGACATTTAGTTTCAAGTGACTTGACCTGTCTAGCATCCGCTGAAGACCATATGCAGCTGCACAGGGCTAAGATCTATAGTGGGCTTTCCTAAACAACAAGTTACTATTTATACCCCAGGTTATCCATTGACTCCTGTGGCAGAATAGGTGGTAGTGTTGTATGGCCAGTTCTTCCCTCAGTATATCATCTTGTCCTACAGTCTCAGACTTATCCTCTCACCACAACCTTCACCCTTTTGGGTGGCCACATTTTCACAGTGAAACACGGGTACAGGAGTGAGCGTAGAAAGGGAAGGCTTTTCTTTGGGTGAAGGTTTTGGAGGTTCCCTGTCTCTTCCCATCTATTGCCAGTGCCTAGATCTCTATTTTTTCCATCCATAACTCCCAACCTTTCTATTCCCAAACATCCAGTCAACGGCACTCCCACTAGGACGTCTGCCCGCACTTTCAGTTGGAGCTCATTCACTGAACAGCGGGTAATATGAATAAGAACAAGAAAATACACCGAAGAGAATGGTATACAATGGCTGGTGTAGCAACAGTAGCCAGAGCCCACCCCAAGCTGACCACTCTCTTACTGGTGCAGCAGCTTACTTTCACTTTTGGTACCACTGCAGGTAGCCAAGTATGGAAAGACACAAGTGTTATACTAACTGAAGCAGCTTTATCTCAATGTAACTTGCATCAGCCAAAGTTTGCAATGTAGATATGGCCTAACTGATTTGTTTGAGAGCCTACAGGAAATCTGTAGAAATACAGAATTGAGTCCAGATTTTGTGAGTCCCAGATTTTGTGATGCCGGGGGGGTAGAACTGGTTCCCAATCATGAGTAAGACAGAGGGGGTGTTGGGAAGTGAGGGAACAGCTGATGAGTGTTACATAGCAGGAGCTGGAATGAATGCCATGTGCTACCTTTCTTTATCTCCTAAGTTTTAAAATAAATCCCTTGGTAATTTTGAAAGTACAAGTGATATGGCTGATTACAGGAGATTCCATTGTGTTCACTGGATTGAAGACTTCAGAATATTCTCTACTTAAAGAGCTCTGTGACTGAGCCAGAGGCCTGTGGCCTGACCTATTCAAACAAGACTAGGTTAACATGGAACGGAAGAATTATTCAGCTAAGCCCTTAAGCACATGCTTCACCTGAAGCACATGAAGATTACCATTTGAAGACAATCTGAACAGCGTGAGCTTAACATTAAGCAAGTACTTTGCTGAATCAGTGCCCTAGTGAATATTGTGATGTATCCTGTTACTCTTTTACTTGCATTTCCCCTTTACTTACTTACTTTCCCTCCCCTCTCATTTCTCTTATATGTCAGGTTTCAGTATAAAACTAAACACTTGAGACATCAGCTCAAGCAGAGACCAGCAATAACTTTAAGTCCAACTGTCATTTAGCTGGAGATTATTTAAACATAATGTATGTCCTGAAACATCTATTGACATGATATTCTCCAGACTGTCTTATACTAACATCATGCTGGCACGGAGCTATCGAAAGCTCCCACCAACATAGGAACAATACTTCAGTATAACCATACAGGAGGCTCTGGGGTGACCGTTGAGTGCACTCTGATTTTACAAACTGTCATATGGCGAGATAGTGGTGGGTTTCAATGCTGTCACCTATTCAGTCAGCCCAGATGAACTAGAATCACCATTTCAGTTATATCATAGCTCGGGGCGAGAACATGTCACCCTCTTTATTTCCAGCTCAGAACAAGCTGCTTAGGCAGATGCTAACTGTGGTCCTCCCTGCCATGTTCTGTAGAGTGGCCTTTGTCTGGGTTAATTGAGCCCCCACTCCATTTAATAGGCTGTTGAAGTCTTATTGAAACAGAGCTAGTGCCGCAGGTTAAATACATTGCAGTGCTCTTGTTAATCCCCTCATTAACAGAGCTGTAAAGCTTGTTGAGAGCTGTGAGTTTGCATATATTAACAGAGAGTTCTTCACTCAAGTGCTATCAATAAATTGACAAAGCCAGTTTGCAAATAGTGAAATCAACAGTGACACAAAGCTAGATACCTTAAAAAAATAAACATCTTAATAACTGATAAATCTGATTTTCACACCTGGAGGATAAAAAAGTAGGTTGGAGTGGAAGTCTTTTATTGGATGAACTTTAAACAGGAGTTATAGAAGAGTGATTTTAATTTTTTTTCAGCCAGACCAAAGCAAGAGAGAAAAATGTCACTTTTTCAGAAGAAGTTAATGGCTGAGGCCGGGTTGTAGCTTTTTAAGAAATTATTTAATGAGCCACATAGGCTGCACTGCAATTATGAGAACCAAAGAAAGCAAAGTAATAAAAAAAAACCCAACCAAAATAAGATCTGAACTTAGATGAGATATAACATGGCTTGTACTGAGAATGCATAGCATCGCCTCCAAGGAAAATAAAACAAAGTGGGCCACAAAAAAGAAAGCGGATGGCAACACAAAGGGATTACTTACATCATGGCTTTAAAACACCAGCCAGGAGGAGGTGCATAAGAAAGATTTCCTCCAGCATGTGCAAAGTAAAAGATATCTGGATCTGTGGAGCAAGCAAATAGGGAAGAGGAGATCAGAAGAATATACAAGAGGAACTCAATGTATAGCCCCCAAAGGAAATTAGAGTCTGTGAAGTCCTAAAGGGAGCACCACTTTCCAACAGCAGCGTAAGGGCAAAGTAGGTCCAGGGCCACTGGTTACCAATAAAGTCAAAGGGAATTTTGCAATCAACTACACTGAATCCGGGATTGAGTTTCAAGAGCAGGTTTTTATTACAGATGAACTCAAACAACAAACAGTCTCTATGCCTATAAAAAGATACAACTACGACAACAATATTTTGGTTGTGTGCATTTACTTTTAATTTTAAATATGTGTATAAATATGTTTCATCCTAGGTGTGGCCAAAGGTGCTCAGTACTATGGTGACAAATGCCAAAGAAAGCCTGCAAATAAAAATAAACAACAAAGAAAATAAAAAATAAACTGAGCACCTGGCAAGCTGCTAATGTGGTTCTGATATTATACAACTGGGTCTGGATGTGGGAGATTAACAGAAATTTCTGTAATATGGTCATTATGCATCTTCTACACCCATCTGGAGTTTTAATTTAAGAGAAAAACAAACTAAAGTTCTGAATGGTTTCAAAGTGCAGAAGTATGAATAAAGGATTGCTGTCGTTACTGATGAGAAATGAAATTCTTTTTTTCTCTCTGGCTCATACAAATATTTGAATTGGAAGGGACACTTTTCATGACAGCACAGACTTTAATTTCCTGCTAACCCTTCTCTGGTAGATGAGTGTGACAGCTTAGAGAATCTCCACTCAGGATGATTTGAAAACTTGGTAAGTAGCTCCATTGCAGAAGTTCTCACGCATGGCTTTCCCAATGTGTAACTTAAAATGTCTCTATCACAACTGAAGCTCATTGCCCTGTCTTTATAGATGTATCAAGCAACTGGTCCACACTCTCTTTATAACATCCCTTTGTTTAGGGTTGCCCCTGCATCTACATTTCACCTGGACAGTCCGGTTTTTGGCTTGTGTGTCTGGGTGCCATGTATATCCAATTTTGTTAGTCAGTCCTCTTCTCTCTAGTCTGAATGCACCCTTTTTTAACAAACTTATTGAGTTCTTGCAGGTCCAGGATGGGTTGGAGTCTATCCTTGGATTTCAGGATTAGGAGATAATGGGAGTAGAACCCCTGGCCCCTGAAATCCTGAGGAACCTCCTCTATCACCCCTAACTCTAGGAGTGATTGCAGCTCCTGGATAAGATGTTGTGCATGAGAAGTGCTCCTGAAGAGGGACACCAGAGGGGAATGGGAGGGTGGAGGGGTGCTGAACTGGATAGCATATCCCTTTTCACTATGCACAGGACCCAACAGTCCAAGGTTATATGGGACCAAGCATGGTGGAAGGGAGATAGACAAGCTGAAAAAGGGGTTGTGAAGGATCCAGTTGAGTGACAGATATGTTGCTCTTGATCGTACCTCCAAAAGACCTATTTAGGTATCAAAGAAGGTTTCTGCTGGCCAGAGCCCTGACCAGAGTTCTGAGAGCCCCTACAACCATTACAGCTTCTATGCCTGTTATTGTCCCTGGAATGTTGCTGGTATGGGGAAGACAGAGGGCAGGGTGTAAAGTGTCTATGCTCGGTGTCTGGCATATGGATCCCCAGAGATCTCAAAGTTGGCCTTGAGTCTTTAAGGTTATGCAAATGTCTATCTGTTTTCCTCAAAAATTGAGAGGGACCTTCAAATGGGAGGTCCTGGATCATCGGCTGGACCTCGTATGGAAGGCCTGAGACTTGGAGCCATGTACCCCTCCTCATGGTAATATCCGACATCATGACACATTACCATGAAAGCAGGTTGCTCGGGTTATCAGCTTGCCTTCCTTGACGAAGGCCATGAACTCTGTCATGGAATCCTGCGTGAGCCTCTGTAAATTATGCCAATGAAGATGAAGTTTTGAAAGAGTACCTACTTACTAATGCTTGTTGGTCAGAAATGTGGAGTTGTAAGCCTCCTTTGGAATAAATTTTTCTTCCAAACAAGTCTAGTTTCTTTGCCTCCTTGTTCTTTGGAAAAGGGCCCAGGTACACATGCCACTTCCTTTCTGGTTGGCGCATCTACAGCCAGAAAGCTTGGAAG
The DNA here is from genome assembly GCF_033958435.1 of Carettochelys insculpta. Taxonomy (NCBI): domain Eukaryota; kingdom Metazoa; phylum Chordata; order Testudines; family Carettochelyidae; genus Carettochelys; species Carettochelys insculpta. The sequence goes on along the minus strand of NC_134138.1, from coordinate 204,854,226 downwards.
AGGGTGGCTATAAAGGTGCTCATATCCCCTAGATAGTACAAAGTACCTCCTCTCATTTCTCCTGGCCATGGGTGGCATTGAGGCTAGGGTTTGCCACACCTTTTTGGTATTGTCTGAAATCATTTTGATTGGGGCAGTGCCACACATGTGAGAGCAGAGGTGTTAAGCATGTCTACCGCTGAATCTATCTCTTCTCAGACCTCCTCTGCTTGTACCACCAAACCATGAACCACCCTGCGCAAGAGCGGTTGTAGAGCTCTATTGTTACCTACTGCAGGTGCTGTGGTCATGCCCACTAGCACCTCATCAGGTGATGAGGATGAAGATATTACAGCCAAATGTGGCTGTTCTGCACCCTCAGCACCTGGTCAGTCCCTCAGACCAAATCCATGTGGGTCCAGGTGTTGCAGAGTCAGAGCACAAATGTCCCACAGTGCTGCAGTGTGGGAAGTCACTGGCGTCCATGCTGGTGACAAGTGGATAGGTGCTGTAGGTGGTGCCATCAGGGATAGAGGCGTGGCCATTGGCACGATCTTGCATAATGGTGTTGAAGACATTGGGTCCAGGGTAGAAGCAGACGCTGGGGCCACCATTGTCAAAGCTGCTGTTGCTGCTGGTGCCAGAGAGAAAAACGAGGCCAAAGCAAATGAAGGAGCCCTGAAATGAGGCTGGGGGATCTGGCCCTGGCCTCTTATGAGAGGCCCATGGTGTCCAAAAGGGCCATTGCGGATGTGGTTGAAACTGTACAGGTGGAGCAAGCATTATCTATGTCATGAGAAGGACCTCATGCTCCTACTTCTAGTCCCACTGGAGTGAAAGGAGTCAGACTCTGACTCTGACACTTAGGACCAGGGCAGTACCCCATGCCTTTTGGTGCCACAGGGAGGATCCTAAGGTCTGACATCAGCTGGTGAATGGGTGCCAAATGCATGATGCTGAGCATCAGTGGTCTTGTTAGCATATCTGGCTTCCCCCCGGATGGCAGCAGCCAGCTAATCAGGGTGCAGAGGGCTCCCTTCTGAGAAGGGGAGAATGGTGCTGTTGCCTGCATCAGAATCTGTGCCACCTGAAATGCCTCCAAGGTTGAAGGGAGCTGGATCGCCATTGTGTCTTTTGGAGAGGATTGACAGTGCAGACTCCACCTCATAGCAGGCCTTGAGGCACATTGGCATAATGTGGTTCCAAAACGGGGCAGCCCCGCTCATGTCTTACCACCAGTGCCTCCCTTTGTCTGGAAGAGGGAGATCTGCCCCTCTCCTGTTTCTTCTTTTTGTGTGGGACGGGGGATTGAAACCTGAGATATCCCCTAGATGGTACATGGGTTTCCTAGGTGCATGGGTCCCTTGGCTGCATGGTGCCTTGGTGTCTTGTCCTTGGATGGTCCCAGTGTGTGCTGCAGTCAGAGTGATGAACTTGGTGCTGGGTCCGATGAAATTGGGTGCATTAGGAGGAGCATTTCGAGCAGATCTAGAAAAGTAGTTTTTCTTCTTTATTCGGCACTGGTGAAGCCACATCTGGAATATTGTGTCCAGTTTTGGGCCCCCCCAGTATAAAAAGGATGTGGATGTGCTGGAGCAGGTTCAGTGTAGGGCAACAAAAATGATTAAGGGGCTGGAGCACAAGACCTATGAGGATAGGCTGAGGAATCTGGGTTTGCTTAGTTTATGGAAGAGAAGGCTGAAGGGTGATTTAATAGCAGCCTTCAACTTCCTGAAGGGGAGCGCTAAAGAGAAGGGTGAAAAACTGTTCTCAGTAAAGTCAGATGGTAGAACAAGAAGTAATGACCTGAAGTTGAAGAGGGAGAGGTGTAGGTTAGATATTAGGAAAAACTACTTCACCAGGCGGGTGGTGAAGCATTGGAATGCGTTGCCTAGAGAGGTGGTGGATTCTCCATCCCTTGCAGTTTTTAAGTCCCAGCTTGACAAGGTCCTGGCTGGGATGACTTAGTGGGGGCTGATCCTGCTTGAAGCAGGGGGCTAGACTAGATGACCTCCTGAGGTCCCTTCCAGCCCTGTGATTCTGTGAGAGAGAAATCCTCTCAGATTGGAGTGCTGCATTTATTAGGAGAACCTTCAGGTGTTGGACTCTGTCTTTTAAGGTTCTTGGCTTAAAAGTCTTATAGATTGAGCAGAGATCCTTCTGGTGAGATCTTCCCAAACATTTTAAATACAAAGTGTGATGGATCACTCTTGAACATGTGTTAACCACAGTCAACGCAGGTTTTGAAGCTTAGTGACATAGTCATATCCTGACACGAGGCCTCTAGGGCAGGGAGAACAAACCTAAGAGCTGTGACAGGAAATCTAAATTATTAATTGACTTAAACAACTATTTACGCTAGAACAACTATTTACACTATGAAGAGAATAGGTACTGCTAGAGCACTTATGAAAACAAGTGGGAAGAAGTTCCAGCTAATCACCACTGTGGAAAGAAGGAATAAGGGGGTAGGGGTCAACAGGGCCTTATATTGGGTGCCATGAAGGCACCACTCCAGTGTGTGTCCAGGACAACCATACAGCTACCTGCTGCGGAAAAGCTTTTGGCTGCCATACACATGCACACACCTAACTTTGAATGCACATGAACAATCACTCACAGAAGAACCAGATACTTCCGAAAAAATCATCTGTTATTTTTACGAATCTTAGCCTGAAAGTTTTTCTGAGACATGGATCCGTGGGAATGAATGCCATATATTTCTTGATCATATGTGTTGCTAAATAAAAGGTTTAAACAGTTATTTTATTCTAGTTTGAATTTTAACTTCTTTTTATATTTGGAAATACTAAAAGTATATTCTGGCCAGTATGTGAAATGAACATTTTTTGCTTTTTTAAAAAAGTTATTCTCTTTATAGTGGTGGTTATAAGCCCACAGTTATGTTGTATCGGTGTGCTATAGCATGTTGTGTCCAGAGATGGGCAGAAAGTGGTTTCTTTGGCTGTTTCTATTTCAGTTTCTCCTTCCTGAATGCCACAGGTTGTCTTGACTGTGGTTTTTATTTTCCTTAACTGTCAAGGTACCTTTATAGCAATGTGGAAATTTAAAACTTAAGTGTGGGAGTTGGTGGAGACTGATTTTTTTTTTTTTAATTTCTCATCATGGAGAAGTACCGGAGCTAAAAAATATTCAGCTCAGGCTAAGGCCAGCACGGCAATACTAATGTAGTTGCGCCAATGTAAATTCTCTATTGTTGTAGCTATATGTCAATGGGAGAATGTGCCAGGATCCCCAGGGGATGCAATCTGGAACTGTTGTTCCCATTAAGTCACCAACCTGGGTTGTTTCTCACAATTCTTTGCTCATGACAAGCAGCAAATCTGTCCAGGCACTAATCGATCTCGAATAAATGGCTGAGCTATCTTGGTGGGAAAAGCTCTTCTGCCAACTTTCTGCTGTTCACATTGGTGCTTATGAAATGGTGTAACTTATTTCACTCAGGGTGTGGTCTTCCACTTTCCTGAGTGGCACAAATTATAGTGACATTAATGGTAGTGTAGACAGACACTCATTGATTTTAGTGAGTTTTCAATCAGGCCTATCAAGGAAAAGGAGATTTTAATATGTTGGATGATTTGGACTGGTGCATTTTAATCACAAACAGGTCATATTGTGGAGATTCATAAATACAGACTTATTTTCTAATCTGATTGCAACATTTTATGCACTATAGATTTTAAATGAGTTTTTCAGTCAAAGTATCAAAATGTTGCATGTAGCCTTCCAGCATACAATTGTTTGTGTGCTTTCCTACAGAAGCTCCTCCCTACATCATATGTAGCTTTGCTGTTGAGACTTTGGTTATTAATTTGAACTGGACATACCTTTTCCATGAAATGAATACCTTGAGATAGAATGCTTTCCCATTTAAATATCCAGGCTTCTATCTCAGTCTAGGGTTGTGAAGGATGCTTGACAAATGTAACAAATTTGACACAACATTGTCCATTTATGTCAGTCTTACACAAGAGCTTAACAATAATCATCTTCTAACATATAACATTTTGTGATTTGTAGTAATTACAAAATTAGCATTTCCCCCTGCACAATGTCTGTTAGTTTAGGTTCCCCTTGATAGTGTTTAGAGTCTCATTTATTGTGTCACAGCTAAAAGTTAGCCTAAGCTCTTTGAGATGTGTTTTCTCTGAAGCACCTAAGACACTCCGACTGTGTCTACACTACAAAAATACCTTCGACATTGCAACTTCAAAGCTGAGTGTCTACACACACTCTACTTTGACCACTGACTAAGATCTAAAGGAGGGTCCATGGTCTTTTCACATCCAGTGTGCACTGTGTAAAACACACACACACAAACCCCACAGCAATCATGTTTCTTCTTTTATGTTGGTTCCTTCTCCCACCTTTTATCAGTCTTGTCTAATTAATTTGTAGCCAGTGGGTTCCCAATCACTTTTGAGGTATTTGGGCAGAAATGTAATAAAATAATGAATTAACAGAATATCAGTTCAGACCTCCTTAAACTCCATTATTATCAATCGAGCACATGGAAAATATATTAATAAAATCATGAAGGATATAATCCTACCTCTTCAAAGGCACATAATGGGAGTTGCTTCTGTTAAGTACTTTGATTATGCCTTAACACAAGTAAAAATAGTTTTCCATATGAACTTGAACCACACAAAGCAAAACAACAGGATAGTTAATAAAAAGTTATATAAAACAGAGAAATCCACCATCAAACGGTTGAAAATGCCCCTTAATGAAAGCAAAAGCCAACAGTTAATGCCATAATTCACCTGCAATGAATCAAAGTAAGTTTGAAATCGTATGAGAGAGAGGTGCCATCTTGGCCAGACTCACACACCTTCAGAGCAAGTAGCATGAGTTTCTGCTTCAGCTTAAGAGCCGGTATTTATAGCTGACCTCTGTAGCAGTCTAGAGTCCTCTCAGGCACCAAGGGGTACATGTGTACTCTGCACAGGGCAGCATGCCAACTGGAAGCAGTGTTAATATAAGTAACAGCCTCACATGCAGAAGCTTGTTTGTCTACATGTGTTGCTGTTATTCATGCTGCATTAAAGAGATGATTATCATTTAACAAAGAAAAGCTAAAAATTACTTAGACAACTTAGATGGCTTCAGGTCACCAGGTTCTAATGAAATGCATTCTAGAATACTCAAGGAGATCAATGAGGAGATATCTGCACCCTTGGCTACTATCTTTGAAAAGTCATGGAAGATAGGAGAGAGTCCAGGAGACTAGAAGAGGGCAAATATAGTGTCCATCACTATAAAAAAAGAAATTAGGACAACCTGGGAAACTATAGACCAGTTAGGTTAACTTCTGTTCTGGGAAAGATAATGGAGCAAATAATTAAGGAATCCACTTGCAAACATCTGGAAGATGATAAGGTGATCAGTAACAGTCAGCATGGATTTGTAAAGAACAAATCATGTCACATTCCTCACATTATGGATTCAAAGTTTTTGAAGTCCGTCTATACCATGATAAAGTCAGAGCTCCTTCCTAACACAGGCCATAGAATTTCACCCTGTATTCCCTGCAGTGGATGGAATTATTTTCCCTGACTAGGTACAAGACGTTAAAAAGAGGCTGCTGACTACTGTTTCCCAGAACTGTACCATACTATCATTCTGAATTGCTTTTCTGAGGTTTTCACAGAAATTTTATTTTTTTATTAGAAACCCCCATCTTTTTTACCAGACCTGTTTTCTCACTCAAAAGGAAATGATGACACAAATGGCGAATCAGATCCTCAGACACCAGCCAGAATGGAGAGGAGCTTTGCTGGTTTCTGAGGTACTGTCCTTCTGCTGTACTTTTTACAACAGTAACTGACTTTCTGGTTTCCCCTGGGGCTCTCGATCTCTGCTCCACCCCAGGCCACCCATTCCCCCCAGGCTCCAGCACTTCTTGCCCCCTCCTCCTCATCACTAGAGTGGGCTTTCCCCTTGTTTCACCTCTTCCTGTCCCCGCCTGCTGCTGAAGAGCAGACCAGTGGTGGTTGGGAGAAGGCTGGGGGAGGACCTGATCGGCAGGCCCATCCATGGGCGCTGAGTGCCTACTATTTTTATCTCTGGGTGCTCCAGCAGAGGTGCACCCACTGAGTCATCTTTTGTGCTTTTTACCTTAATGAAATAGGCTTGCACTGAAAGAAGTGCCTGGTATTTATATCTGTTGACAATCAGCTTGCTACCAGTCTCTGATGAGAATGCAAATAAGCATACTTAGACAACATGTCTCTGCTAGGAATAACAGCAATAGCAAGGAGTAGAGCAGCCTGAAAATGCCCCCGTCAGAAAGGAGTGAGACAGAGTTCTCCACACAAGAAAGGTATTGCTTAGAACAGTGGTGTCCAATAGAAATTTGAGGATCACCAGAGCCTCTGCCCCTCAAGCCAGGCACCCTCCCCACTCCTGCACAGGCTGCCAGCGACTCTCCAGAGCCACCGCTGCTGCTGGATCTGCAACTGAGCTGGAGCCACCTCTCACCATCATGCACATCGCACCTGGGTCTGTGGCAGGCGGCAGCCACCAAGGCTGCAGGAGGAGCCACCGTTACCGTCACCATGCACTTGTCCCACCAAGTGGTGGGGCACGTGCATGGAGCAGGCAGAGGGTGCACCATGTGTACAGCTCTAAGGAGCTGCATTTGGCCACACCACAGTGTCCAGTTCACCACGTGATGAACAGAAAGCGTACTGGGGCCAGAAAGCTGGAGGCTTTTGAATGGTGCCCTTGCTGGAGCACCGAGGGACAATACCGATACCACTTCCCTGGACTGTGACAGAATGGTTATAGATGGATGTATTTTGCTCATCAGAACACTGAGAAAAGTAAAAGCTCCAGGAGAAACAAACTCTGTCAACCTGATATTTGTGATATTTACTCAGACAAAATTTGGGAATGATGTATTTTTTTAATCATTTGCTCACGACCTGACAGATTGCCCTGAGATTTTATCTCAAGAGGCATGTCTAGTTTTTAGCAATTAACCAGAATAATCTGCTCTACAAGAAAGTTGCCATCAAGGCAAGAAAATTTCACTGTCTGTGCAACTTTACCTATGCTACGTTGCCTTTCTGGTCTAGAGGAGCTCATGTGATTTGCTATCACTTTAGTTCTGTGTTTTCCTGTCATACATTGAAGCTTTATTGCTCAACTTCTAGTCACTCACGCAGTTAGTCATTGAACACAGTTTCCATAATCTCAGAGGTAGACACAGTGCAGCTACATGCACCACAGTGCTGTCAGCTCAGTAATACTCATTAACTAATCAACAGAAGACATGAAGTTAAGAGGAAAGGGTCATACAATCCTTTTTATTTCCATTCAGAGAGGTTAGTAAGCCTCAAAGCCAAGTGAAACATTTACTAGAAAGAATCAAACCACAGAAAAATAAGCCTATGTTTTATGCTACGCTTTCTGAATGTAGTTATTTTCAGAGCTACTTCTGCTACACTAGACATAACTCTTACTTCCACTGTAGCAAAGCAGGGCTACCGTGTCTCCTGTAGTCTTCTCATCTCTGAATTTCAGCCCATTCCTCCCTACTGAATACCGGTGCTTCACCACACCTTCAGCCAGAGAAAACACATTATTTCTCAGAGCTGGCTTCTGTCTATTCACCTGCTGCACTAGAACTGAGTGGGAAAAAAATCAGTATAACAGCTGGGGGTGGGGTGTGTGGTTTCAATTAAAAACTTGAAATATATTTTTCGGAATAATTATTTCTGATTTTCAATTTGACATGCGTTCAGAGGGTGCCTCCCTTAGATCATGCTCAGACACAGGCTGGGAGAGTGACGACCTGGCTTAATTTCTTTGGAACCTGGAACGTAACATGGGAGTAAATAGTTCCACTACTGTAGCACCTGTCCTGTTCATTTTATTCTCCATAGGGAGAATGCCATTTTTGAAGATAATTTGCTTTGAAGAATTGTAAATTGTCTCCAAATATTCTGGATATGTTCTCCAATTCTGACCAAGGCAAAGTCACTGTAGGGGGTCCAGAGAAACTGTTCCACACATCAGAGGGAGAAAAAAATCCTGTGTTTTACTGAATTTTGTTTTTGTTACTTATTAAAAAATAGCTATAGCATCAGTGCTGTGATCCTTAACTCTCCCCCCTGGAATAACCTTAATGTAAACCTTGAAGCTAAAGTGAAGTTACTTCTGTAGTTGTCCAGATAGAGCGAAAGGAACACATAACTTTTTCAAATGAGTTGGGGATATTCAATGCCTTGTCTTAAATTTCCTCATTCAAGGGAAAAATTTCTGATGTTTATAGCTGTGTGTGAGCTGAGCATGTGGACTGGGATTTAGGAGGAGTTGTAGGCTGTGTTTACAATATAGTGATTTGTCGACAGGAGTCAGTGGTGGGAAAAATCCCTGTCGACAGAATGTGTCTACACCGAGTAGAGGCTGGTTCAGTTGACAGAGAGCAGCCACATCCCCTGACAGCTCTGTCAACAGAATGGGCCGCTGTGACCAGGAATACAAGCTCACATGGATGCCAAGCCCTTCCTGGAGCAACAGCCGTGTGTGCCCTTAGCCCAGCCCCTTGGGGCCATGTTCTCTGCCCATGCTGAGGCTTACATACCTCCTGGATGGACAGAAAAGCTTTCAGTGATAGAGTTTGACCTTTTCAGTGAGCTACGCTACCAGAGCAGCCTCCAGGCTTGTGCTGGCTGCACACATTGTTGCTCCAGCTTCTGCTGCATGTCATCCCAGCCATCCTCCTGCTCCAGAGGGGTGAGCCAGACACTTCCCATGAGGAGGACCCCCTCTTTGCTATCACATTGCTGCACCAGCGCCTACACTCTGAAGTCACCAGGCGAGTCTGGCCATACACCACCAGTTCGGACAGGTGGGAACGGCTGGTGATGAGTGAGTGGGATGACAAGCAGTGGCTCCAGAATTTCTGCAGGTGGAAGGACACATTTCTGGAGCTCTGCACCTGGCTCACCCCCACCCTTTGACAACAAGACACCCACCTGAGGCCTGCCATCCCCCTGGAGAAAAGGGTCGCCATCACCCTCTGGAAGCTGGCCACCTCTGACAGCTACCGCTCCAGGGGGAACAAGTTGGGCATGGGGAAGTCCACTGGCAGCACTGTCCTCATGCAGGTAAGGCACTCCCAGCTTGCAGGCCCTGCACAGAGTGCAGAGGTGGGTCCCGTTCAAGGGGGACCCTTGGGGAGCAAGGGTGGAATTGTAAGGGGGGATACGGAGGGAGGAAGCCCCATCCCCAGGGGATTGTGCTGTCACACCCACATGCAGTCCTGCTACATGAAGGGCAGCTTTCTGGGGGTGGGGTCCTGAAGAGCTCAGGGTTGGGGGTGGGGGGGGAAACAGGAAGGGGATGGGGAACAACCTGGGGTCAATGGCTCAACTCACCCCAGTCCCTCACCCATGTGTCCTGCCTCCTCCCACTGCAGGTTGTGAGGGCCATCAAATCCCTCCAGAGGCTCATCTGCCTGGCTGATGCTGATGCTGATGCTGATGCGGTTGTGGCTGGATTCGATATCCTGGGGTTTCTCCAAATGTTTCGGGGCCATCAACGGAATCCATATCCCCCTCTGTGCCCCAGACCACAATGTGGCATGGTTTATCGGCTGGAAGGGGAACCACTCCATCATGATGCAGGCCCCAGTTGACAACCACAGACCCTTTGTAGGCATGTATGTCGGGTGAGTAGGCTGGGCACATGACACAAAAGTGTTCTGCAACTCTGGCCTCTTCTGAGAAGTCTTATGGAAGGCACAGCAACAAACCACACTGATGCACAGTAAGAAAAGCAAATATGGTAGGGAACCAGCTTGGCTTACAAGGGAAATCCTTGGTGAGTTTAAATTCAAAAAGGATGTGTATAAGACATGGAAAATTGGACAGATGACTAGAAAGGACTATAAATATATGGCTGAAGAATGCTGGGGGGTAATCAGGAAAACAAAAGCACAACTGGCATTGCAGCTAGCACGGACTGGGAAGGGCAATAGGAAGGGTTTCTACAAACATATTAACAGTAAGAGGGTGATCAGGGAGGGTGTAGGGCTATTACTGGATGAGGGAGGTAACCTGGTGACAGATGATATGGGAAAGGCTGAAGTGTTCAATGCTTTTATTGCCCTAGTCTGCATCGAAAAAGGTCAGCTCCCAGACTACAGCAGAATGCAGTGCAGTATGGGAAGGAGGTGGGTAGCCCTTGGTGGGGAAAGAACAGATTAAGAGCTATTGAGAAAAGCTAGATGCACACTTATCCACGGGTCTGAGTTTAATGCATCCAAGGGTATTAAGGGAACCGGCAGATGTCACTGCAGAGCCTTTGGCTATTACCTTTGAAAACTTGAGGCGCTCGGGAGAGGAAAGGAGGACTATACAGGGAACTATAGACTGGTCAGCCTTACCTCAGTCCACAGAAAAATCATGGAGGGGATCTTCAAGGAATCCATTTTGAAGCACTTGGAAGAGGGGAAAGTGATCAAGAGGAGTCAAAATGGATTCACCAAGGGCAAGTCATGCCTGACCAATCTGATTAGTTTCTATGATAAGGTAACTGGTTCTGTAAACATGGGGAAATCAGTGGTTGTGCTATATTTCGACTTTAGCAAAGCTTTTGATATAGTTTCCCACAACATTCTTGCCATAAGTTAAGGAAGCATGTATTGGATACATGGACTATAAGATGGATAGAAAGCGGACTAGATGGTCAGTCCCAATGGGTAGTGATCAATGGCTCAGTGTCAATGATTGGGGGGTTGGAGCACATATCTATGAGGAGAGGCTGAAGGACTTGGGCTTATTTTGTTTGCAGAAGAGAAGGGTGAGGGGAGATTTGATAGCAGCCTTCAGCTTCCTGAAGGGGGCCTCTGAAGAGGATGGAGAGAGCCTGTTCTGAGCTGTGACAGATGGCAGAACAAGGAGTAATGATCTGAAGTTAAAGAGGGAGAGGTGTAGGTTGGATGTTTGAAAAACTATTTCACCAGGAGAGTGGTGAAGCACTGGAATGCGTTACCTAGATAGGTGGTGGAATCTCCATCACTAGAGGTTTTTAAGTCCCAGCTTAAAAAAGTCCTCTCTGGGATGATTTAGTTGAGGTTGATCCTGCTTTAGGTAGGGGGCTGGACTAGATGACCTCCTAATGTCCCTTCCAGTCCTAGGCTTCTATGATTCTCCATCTCCTGCTGGGGGCTGGTCTTTGGGGACATGGACATGCTTTTGTGCATGGTGGGGGACATCGCCTACCCTCTTGTGCCCTGGCACATGAGGCCCTATAATGGACCCCACACAGGAACTCTTTAATGCTTGCCTCAACTGGGCTCACATGCAAGTGGAATGTGGCTGTCTGAAGGCTTGCTTTCACTGTCTACTGACACACCTTGACGTGGGGGAGGACAATGTACTGCAAGTTGTGGGAGCATGTTGTGCCTGCCACACCCTTGTAGAGGGGAAGGGGAAAGCCTTGCTCCCACCTGAGGGGAGGGCTGCCCATTTCTAAGAAAAGTTGAGATGGGCTGAGGAACTGGGAGGCCCAGAGGGAGAGATTCTCCCAGGGACCCGAATAACCTCCCCAGGGCATCCCAGCAGGGGTCTCAGGCCTGCTGTCCTACCCACTTCCCCACCAGGACCCTTCCCTTTGCGCACTTGCCCCTCCATGACCATTCCTCAATAACAAGGGACACAGGGGTTGTGAACAAATAAACCTTTATTTCTTAACAGATGAACGTGTACGAAAAAAAGCATGTGAACAAAAACTATTTACAAAATGCAGTGGTGTAGAACTATTTAAATTGTGGTCAGGGCTTGGGATTGTGGGGAGCATTCGCAGTTGACTGGGAGGGCATGGGACAGGCAGTGGCATGCCTCAGCCTAGGGGAGGGGTGGTGGGCTGTGACCCCATGGGGGAGCTGGACCCTGAGCCATCCTTGCTGAGGCATCCCCTCCTGCTGCGTGCTTGGGCTCCCCAACGGAGCTGGACTGGGGCCAGAGGCACAGAGAGGGGCTGTGGTGGGGTCAGGCTTGGTGATGAGGGCCTGGGGGTAGGGAGGTTGAGCTCAGCAGAGGGAGCAGCGGGGACCTGAGGGGCAGGGGGACGGGTGAGGACAAGATCCATCGGTCAAGGTCCAGGACAGCCAGGGTGAGGTCTGGTGGGGGGGAAAGGCAGTGGGAGCAGGGGGAGCTGGGTGTGGAAGGGGTGCAGGTGGCTGGGCCAACTGGTCCTGCAGGACACCAGTAACAGTCTTGAGGTGAGACATCAGCTGGTCCCACGCACATGCCTACCACTCCCAGTCCCTTGCCCACCACACCTCATCAGCCTGCATTTGCTGCTCCTGTATGTCTGCAGTCCACATGAGACCCCCCCCGGGTCCTCCGTGCTATGTCACCCTCATCTTTGCCTCATCCTGGGTCCCAAGCTGCTGTTCTGCCAGGTGAGACTCAGGCTCAGGTGGGGTTCCTCAGATGTGTCCAGGGGACTCGTTGGGGGGAGGTGTCCTCCACTTGGAAGAGCTCATGAAGCTCCCGGTAATACGTGCATCTTGGCTGTCATGCCTCAACCAAAGGACAGTGTCCTGGGCAGCTCTTTTATCTTCACCCAGACCTGCCCTATAGTCTGGGTGGACTGTTCCTGGGCCTCCAGGGATGTGGCGACCTGGCTGTAGCCTGGGGCATTGCGACTTTTGGCAGCCAGGTCCAGGAGAACCATCTCTTCTGCCCAGAAGCTGAGTAGGTCCTGGATTTCAGGGTGCTCCCAGGGGGGCCCACATCCTCCTGAATGGGGGTGTGTCCTGGGGCTTCTCTCCCCACTCCCTGGAGAGGCTGGCGACATCCCTGGTTGGCTGGGAAACCGTTTGCCTGCAATGGTTGCAGGGGGTGGCTGTCAGCAGGATGCAGGCACACATGCTGGCTGAGCTCCTCACATGCTGCCTACTTCCTGGTATGAGCTTTCCAGGGCTCCTGTACCTTTAAGGTTGTCTAGAGGAGCAGAGCATAAAGCTCAGACTGCGGTGGACAGAGTGTCTCCTGGCTCCAGCTAGCTGGCGTCATGGAGGACTCCTCTGTTGACAGAAGCCCCCCAACCCAATTTGGAGCGCAAGTGGTGTTCTCGTCCATCCTTCCTGTTGAAGGGAAAGGGCTAGGTAGGGACCGTCGAATAGAGGAAGTAAATGCATGGTTATGCAGGTGGTGTCGGAGAGAGGCCTTTGGATTCTTCGATCATGGGATGCTGTTCTGGGCACAAGGATTATCGGGAAGAGATGGAGTCCACCTAACCAAGAGAGGAAGGAGCATTTTCGCAAGTAGGCTTACAAACTTAGAGAGGAGAGCTTTAAACTAGGTTTGATGGGGGAAGGTGACCAAAACCGTGTGGGTAAAAAGGAACTTGGAGGCCAGGAAGAATTGCAAAGAGGAATATACAACAAAAGTGGACCCCTGGTTCAAGTAGTGAGGGCGGGGAGATCGACTGGTTATCTAAGGTGTTTGAACACCAATGCCAGAAGCCTGAGTAACAAGCAGGAGGAATTAGAAGCCCTGGCCCAGGCCAAGAACTATGACTTGATTGGGGTAACAGAGACTTGGTGAGATGACTCACATGACTGGAGCACTGTCATGAAAGGGTATAAACTGTTCAGGAAGAACAGGCAAGGGAGAAAAGGAGGAGGAGTTGCACTGTATGTAAGAGAGCACTATGATTGCTTGGAACTCTGGTACATAGAGGGAGAAAAGCCTGTTGAGAATCTATGGGTCAAACTTAGTGGTGTAGGCAGCACTGGAGATGTGGTGGTTCATGTCTGCTACAGGCCACCAAATCAGGATGATGAGGTAGATGAGGCTTTTTTTGGACAACTGAGAGAAGTTTCTGGATCACGGGCTTTCGTTATCGTGGGGGACTTCAGTTACCCTGACCTCTTTTGGGAGACCAATATGGCAGTACACAAGCAATCCAGGAAATTTCTGGAGAATGTTGGGGATCACTTCTTGGTACAAGTGCAGAAGGACCCGACCAGAGGTCATGCGCAGCTTGACCTGCTGCTTACAAACAGGGAGGAACTAATAGGGAAGGTAGAGGTGGGTGACAACCTGGGAAGCAGTGATCATGAGATGGTAGACTTCAGGATCCTGATCAAAGGAAGGAAACAGAGCAGCAAATTACGCACCTTAGACTTCAGAAAAGCAGACTTTGACTCCTTCAGGAACCTGATGGGCAGAATGCCCTGGGATGCAACAATGAAGGGAAAAGGAGTCCAGGAAAACTGGCAGTATTTTAAGGAAGCCCTATTGAAGGCGCAGAAAGAAACCGTCCCAATGCGCAGCAAGAGAAGTAAATATGGTAGGAGACCAGACTGGCTTAATGGGGAAATCCTTGGAAAACTTAGGCACAAAAAGGGAGCTTACAAAAAGTGGAAACTGGGACAGATGTCTAGGGAGGGATACAAACGTATAGCTCAAGAATGTAGGGCAGTTATCAGGAAGGCAAAAGGGCAACTGGAATTGTGACTCGTGAGGAGTGTGAAGGATAACAAGAAAATTTCTACAGGCATGTTACCAAGAAGAAGGTGATCAGAGAGGGTGTGGGGCCCCTACTGGATGAGGGAGGTAACCCAGTGACAGATGATGTAGGGAAAGCTGAAGTACTTAATGCTTTCTTTGCCTCTGTCTTCACGGACAAGGGCAGCTCCCGGACTAATGTGGGAAGTGATGCATTGTGGGATGAAGGTGGACAGCCTTTGGTGGGGAAAGAGCAGGTTAGGAGCTATCTAAAAAAGCTAAACGTACATAAATCCATGGGCCCGGACCTAATTCCCCCTAGGGTTCTGAGAGAGTTGGCATATGTTGTTGACAAGCCCTTGGCCATTATCTTTGAAAAGTCGTGGAGATCAGGAGAGATCCCGGATGACTGGAAAAAGGCAAATGTAGTGCCCATCTTTAAAAAAGGGAAGAAGGATGATCCAGGGAACTATAGGCTGGTCAGTCTTACATCAGTCCCTGGAAAAATCATGGAGGGGCTCCTCAAGAAAGTCATTTTGAGGCACTTGGAGGAGGGGAGAGTGATTAGGAATAGTCAGCATGGATTCATGAAGGGCAAGTCATGCCTGACCAATCTGATTAGTTTCTGCGATGAGACAACTGGCTCTGTGAATAGGGGAAAATCAATGGATGTGATTTATCTTGACTTTAGCAAAGCTTTTGAGATGGTCTCCCACAATATTCTTGTTGGCAAGGTAAAGGAATGTGGATTGGATAATGGACAGTAAGATGGATAGAAAGCTGGCTAGAAGGTCGGGCCCAGGGGGTAGTGATCAATGGCTTGATGTTGGGATGGCGGTCAGTTTCTAGTGGAGTGCCCCAAGGTTCAGCTCTAGGTCCTGTTCTGTTCAACATATTTATCAATGACCTGGATGAGGGGTTGGATTGCACCCTCAGCAAGTTTGTGAATGACACTAAGCTAGGGGGGGAGAGGTAGGTACGCTGGAGGGTAGGGACAGGGTCCAGACTGATTTAGACAAATTGGAAGACTGGGCTGCAAGAAATCTGATGAGGTTCAACAAGAACAAGTGCAGAGTCCTGCACTTGGGCCGGAAGAATCCCAAGCATTGTTACAGGCTGGGGTCCAACTGGCTCAGTAGTAGGTCTGCAGAAAAGGACCTGGGAGTTGTAGTGGATGAGAAGCTGGACATGAGTCAACAGTGTGCCGTTGTAGCCAAGAAAGCTTATGGCATATTAGGTTGCATCAAGAGGACCATTGCCAGTAGATCCAAAGAAGTGATTGTTCCTCTTTATTCAGCTTTGGTGAGGCCGCATCTGGAGTACTGTGTCCATTCTGGGCCCCCAATTATAGGAAGGATGTGGATACATGGAGAGGGTCCAGCAGAGGGCGACCAAAATAATTAGGGGTCTGGAGCATATGACTTATGAAGAAAGGTTGAGGGAATTGGGACTGTTTAGTCTGCAGTAGAGAAGACTGAGGGGGGACTTGATAATAGCCTTCAACTTACTGAAGGGAGGTTGCAAAGAGGCTGGAGAGAGGCTGTTCATAGTGGTCACGGACGGCAGAACATGGAACAGTGGTCTCAAGTTGCAGTTGGAAAGGTCCAGGTTGAACATGAGGAAAAACATTTTCACTAGGAGGGTGGTGAAACATTGGAATGGTCTACCCAGGGAAGTAGTGGAGTCTCCATCCCTGGAGGTGTTTAAGTCTTGGCTCGACAAAGACCTGGCTCGGCTGATCTGATGGGTTTGGTCCTGCTTAGAGCAGGGGGCTGGACTCGCTGGCTTTTTTAGGTCTCTCCAGCTCTATTGTTCTATGATTCTATGATTCTATGAACCCCACTTAGAGCATTTACATTATTTTTTGTCAACAGAATGTGTCAACAGAGGCATTCCGCCTCATATGGGAGCGACAGAACTTTGTCAAGAAAACTGCTGCGTTGTAGATGCTCCGTGAGTTTCCTGACAAAACTTTACAGTGTAGATGCAGCTTTAGGTTATTAGGCACCCAGATCTTACTGCCTAACTTCTTTGAAATTCCCATAATGATGATGGCTGCACTTGCCAAGCCAATACTGGCAATTATTTGCTTTCAAAGCTCTTTAAGTTACTGAAAAGAAATACAGGAAATCACTGTCTCCCCCTGATAGGAAAAGCACATTTTTTCCATTTAAAATTTTCCTTAACAACACTAATAGGTAGGGAAAGGTTTGTCTAATGGTATTCACAGAATAAATTCCCATAAGTTTTTGTCCAGGATGAAGAGAAGATGATGCTAAGTAGGAGAATAGTTCACTAACACACTGTGCCCTCAGACCAAGGCTCTCTCCATAAAGTCACCAAAGGGTAAATGCTGAAAAGAACAGCTGAAAACAAAATGAAGAAAAGAGAATTAGTGAAGCGCCAGGCCTTCACTTCTGATATGCTAGTCACTGGCTCTGAAGTACAATCTATGTTGACCACGTACACAGAAGGTCACTGCAAATTATTTTCCTTGTCACTTACTGAAGAAGCCATAAAATGATCCACATTTATTGCAGTGCATCAAAAAAAGATAAGAAAGTTGGGATTTTAGCTGACAAACCCAGGCTTCTGCCCCTCTGCTGAGTATGTGATTTGACGGCTGTCATAGCCCATGGCCAGGTTCCACTCTGGAAGCCTGGTGACCCCAGCAGAGCCTGTTGCATCAGCTTGATGCAAAACATGACAAGGCCTCAGCCCCTCATATCTCCATTTCACTTGAGCAAATGTGTTAATAGGTCTAATGCCATCTTATATTCTCACTTTGGTTCGATAAAAGGTGACCACTCACAAGTGTGAGGATGCTTTAGAACGACAAAGACTGCTGAGGTGAGGGTCACTGAAGAGGCAAGGTGCAGAAGTTCAGGAGCTCATCTGTTAGGAAAACTGAAACTCATGTTCTGCTCTGTACATTTTCATAGGATTCTAGTAGTGGGTTATGTCTCAACTTTTTGGAGACATCCATTCTTCCATCTAGCTATCATCTCTTCCCAGGTTCTTGAGCAATAATAGTTTTTCTATGGTGGATGGCCAAAGTTTGCAATATCCTTAGTTATGTTCAGTTGTGACAGAAGTGTATGACAGAGGTGCCAGATGATACCAGTGCTATCTTTAATTGTAATACATAGCCATCTGAGTGTTCTCATTGCAGTTGAGAAAGCAGAATTCACAACATGTGCCCTTCACACTATCATAATCCTGGGATTGCTTTTGGCTGGGCTTATTGTCTGTCTTGGATTAAAGCAGCTAGAAATGGCTCTAACCTGCACCAGCTGCTCACAGCCCCAAGACTCATTGCAGCGGCTGAGTCATGTTTTAAAAGTTAGTCATAAGAAGACTGGTAGATGGTACATCTCAGACAGAATATATCAACTTCTTGACAAGGATGGACACATCAGCTTCTGCAATAGAGAGGTACAAGAAACATCGTACTTTGCATAATAAAACTGATAGTTGTCTGTCCGCCTGCATCACTCCTATGTGGTAAATTGCTTGAAATGATAGTTTAAAATGGACTTATAAAGTGCCTAGATTTTACTATGAGGGGTCCCAGTGATCACAGCTTCTGCAAAGAAAAATTGTGCCTTGCCAATATGCTAGAATTCTCTGAATGTGTAATTAACTAAGTAGATAACAGAACCAGCTGACAATTTATACTGACTTTCAAAAAAAAACCCATAAAAGCAGTCTTGTAACATTTTAAAAACAAAATGACTTATTCAGTGATGAGCTTTCATGGGACAGACCCACTTTTTAGATCTGGAAATTCTGCTCATCGCCTAATAAACCCTTTTGTTAGTATTTAAAGTGCTACGCGACTGCTTTTTTGTTTTGTGAAGATCCAGATGAACACGGCTACTTCTCTGTGACTTTCTAAACAGACGGTCAAGAACCTCAAAGGCAGCTGCTGTAGACACTGGTCATGGGGTGAAAAGCAAAGTATTCATGTAGATCAGAAACTGACTGAATGACAACGCAAAGAGCAAGGCAAAATATTCAGTTTTCATCACAGCAAGTGGTTAATAATTGTGTGCCTGTGGCATGGCACCATCCTCTTCTGATCTTCTGTTCAGTCTACACAGACTCAAGACCATCAGTAGTTCAACATCCCACTGTAATTTATTTACATTTGCTCTTTCCTGGATTTTGCTGACCCATGCACTATAATTATTTACCGCTTCAGTGTCTCCTCAGTTTCCTGCTAAGAAAAAGAGAGAGAAGAGCTCTCTCTACCCAGATAGGCTTCCAAGTCCTGGCTCTGCTAGCTTGCCTCATTATTCCCTGCACATCCTTCCTTTGCCGTCGCAGATCACCTGTGTTAAAGGACCATTTTTTCATTAATCCTCTCACAGTCAACTCAAATCCATCAAGAAAGCTCATCAGGTACACCCGGGGGTGGGGATGGGAGTAAGTAATTGGTGTTTAAGTGACCAGAGTGCCTGCTCAGCTATTGGTTCCCAGCACTCTGTCACACATTTTCCCATCATCCTCTGTGCTTGCTGGTCCTATTTTTGATTTCCTTGGGCTCTTCCTCCCTTGCTGTAGATGTTACTTGGCCCGTGTCTCTCCTTGCAAGGCCACCCTTTTTCCACCCACAGAAATTGCATTTGGTGTGCAAAAGTTGGTCTAAAAATTCTATTTCTACCTACAGGTCCTTGCACCAGGGGCCATCCAGGAGACTAGCATCCCTATGTTAGACTCCTTTGATATTTTACCTGTGGCCTGCCCTCCTCACCTATTTCTCTTTGCCTTCCAAACTGTGCCCAACTTTTCCCCACTGGTGTTTAGTGTGACTGTGGGGTGTTGGGGGGGAGGTCTGGTGACCCCAAAACCCTTGCTACAGGACTCGGGAAATTTGCTTCCTCTACCTTGTTTTCTTATCCCCAAGTATACCTTCCAGTTTTAACTTCCCTCCTGCAATTATCCAAGAGTTTAGGCTTGGGGGGAAAAAAAAAGAGCAGTTCAGTAGCACTTTAAAGACTAACAAAATAATTTATCAGGTGAGCTTTCGTGGGACACACCCACTTCTTCAGATCATAGCCATACCAGAACAGACTCAATATTTAAGGCACAGAGAACCAAAAATAGTAATTAAGGCTGACAAATCAGAAAAAATTATTATCAAGGTGAGCAAATCAGAGAGCAGAGGGGCAGAAGGAGGCAGGGGAAGTCAAGAATTAGATAAAGCAAAGTATGTAAAAGAGCCCTTATAAGGAGCTAGAAAATTGCCATCCCAGTTCAAACCACGTGTTAATGTGTTGAATTTGATTATAAAAGAGAGTTCAACAGCCTCTCTTTCCAAACAGCTGTGAAAGTTCCTTTTCAGTAAAACACAGACTTTCAGGTCATTAACAGAATGGCCCACTCCATTAAAGTTCTGGCTGACAGGTTTCTGAATCAGGAGTGTTTTTATGTCTGTTTTGTGCCCATTAATTCTTTGTCTAAGAGAGTTTGAAGTCTGTCCAATATACAAAGCATCTGGGCATTGTTGGCACATGATGGCATACGTGATGTTAGTTGAGGAACATGAGAATGTTGCAGTGATTCTGTGAATAAGCTGGTTAGGTCCAGTGATAGTATCTCCAGAATGATATGTGGACAAAGTTGGCAATGGGCCTTGTTGCAAGGAAAAGTTCCAGGACTGGTATTCCTATGGTATAATCTGTGGTTGCTGGTGAGAATCCTCATAAGGTTGGGAGGTTGTCTGTAGAGAGAACAGGCCTGTCACTAGGGCCTTCTGGAGTGTGGCATCCTGATTAAGGGTAGGTTGTAGGTCTTTAATAACGCGTTGCAGTGGTTTGAGTTGGGGGCGGTAGGTAATGACCAGTGATGTTCTGTTATTGGCTTTTTTGAGCCTATCTTGGAGTAGCTGGTCTCTGGGTATTCGTCTAGCCCTGTTGATTTGTTTTTTTATTTCTCCTGGTGGGTAAATCAGGTTTATGAATATTTGGTAGAGATTTTGTAGTTTTCGGTCTCTGTCAGTAGGATCAGAGCAAATGCGGTTGTACCTAAGGGCTTGACTGTGAACAATGGATCTAGATGTGTGTGCAAGATGGAAGCTAGAAGTGTGGAGGTAAGTATAGCGGTCAGTGGGTTTCCGATAGAGTGTGGTACTGATCAGGCCATCCTTGATTTGTACTGTAGTGTCCAGGAAATGTATCTCTCGTGTGGAGTAGTCGAGGCATAAGTTGATGGTGGGGTGTAGATTGCTAAAGTCTCTGTGGAGGTATAAATTGTCCCCAAACTGGAAATAACTGTGGGTGAGAACAATGTTACAGAGGTCAGAAACCAGATTGGCTGTGGTGACATCAGGGATGATATTCCTGATCAGTCGTAATCCGTCTTCGTGTGGAATATTAGTGTACAGCGCCTCTACATCCATGGTGGCAAGGATGGTGTTGTCAGGAGCTTTTCCAATGTTTTGTAATTTTCTCAGGAAGTCAGTGGTATCTTGGAGATAGCTGGGACTGTTGGTGGCATAGGGTTTGAGGAGGAAGTCCACATAACTGGATAGTCCAGTGATAGGGCATCCGGGGTTTCCAGGTTTGTGGATTTCGGGGAGTAAATAGAATAATCCAGGTTGGGGCTCAGATGGTGTGTCTGAGTAAATAAGGTCCTGAGTAGCAGCAGGGAGTTTCTTAGGTAGCTGTTGGAATTTCCTTGGAATTTCCTCTGTACAATGTGGTGTTGGAGAGTTGTCTGGCTACCTCCTGTTCATAGTCTGACTTATTCTTGATGACAACAGCACCCCCTTTGTCAGCACGTTTGATTATAATGTCTGGGTTATTTTTGAGACTCTGGACAGCATAGTATTCAGCATAGTTGAGATTGTGTCTCATTTGGTATTGTTTGCATATAATGTCAGTCTGAGCACGGTTGCGGAAGCACTGTACATAGAAATCCAGACTTTCACTACGATTGTCGGGGGAGTCCACATAGAATTCTTCTTCTTTTGGTGTTGGTGGGGGGCAGGGGTCGAGAGAGTCAGAGTCGATAATAAAATTATGTTAAGTTATAGATTTCAAGTGTTCCCACAAGTGGCATTTATGTTGCTGTTGCTGCTTTACAGAAGAGTAGTAATCTTGCTCATTAGGCTAATGACTGCAAAACTTACAGAGATGACTCCAGGCATTGAGGGAATGGTGATGTCCAAGGACTATATCCTTTATCTGTAATTCTGCATTGGTTCAGATTCCCAGTGACTTGGTTTATTTCAGTAATTAATTTCTGAGAAGGAACATTTCCCAATTAAATTTGATTATAATCACTTCTAAACTGCTAGTTAAGGACGAGTTAATTCATCTATGGTGTGAGAAGACAGAACTCCTCTGACTTCACTGAAGGTGGGTTTGCCTTTGGCAGGGCTGAATTTTACTCACTATCACTAGGTAGAACCACTTTTTTCCTCACTGTACATCAGAAAACAAGCCAGAAATTTATGCTGAGTTACACTGCAGGCAGTGCGATTGTCTAGTACTGGCGGCTCATTCAGCACACTTATGTGCGTCAGTACTAACTCAGTATGGACCTGATCAAGCTCCCATTGAAATCCATTTCCAATGATTTGATAGGAGTTGAATTAAGCCCTAAGGTCTAAATCCTCTGCTGGGGCTCTTCAGAAATGTGACATAGACCAAGCAGACAGGGGAAAATATGGCTTTCTGCCACCTTTGTGCTCTTCAGATTCTGAGCTCCTGCAGAAGGTGAAAGGGACCGTGGCTTGAATTGCAGCAGCCCTTGAGGTAGTTCCAGTTTACCCCTATCTCTTCAGGGATGCTCATGTGCTGTTCAGCAGCCTAGAATCCTTATAGATATTGGAACTGAAGTCATGCCCACTTTGACCCTATCCCTTCCATCACTAAGGTTTGCAAGTGGGGGCAGCACAAGTTACTTCTGTTGGCTGTATTTTGCGGCTGCATGGGGAATGGGAATTCCCCCCTGCCTCTGGCAGCTCTCACACAATCCATATGCGCTACTGAAGCAGTATATAAGGGCCTGTAATCATTAAGGTGTCTCAGAACCATTGTATATACAACTACTGATATGCCAATATTATGCCAGGTGTACCAAAACTTGCACTCACTTCAGCAGCTAGGCCTTGTAAGCCCCAGCCTTGGTGCATCCCAAGTGCCACACAGACACATGGCTTAGCAAAAGGGGATTTCAATAGGGCTGACAGGGAAAAGAAAAGATTGCAGCTAGCCAAATACAGAGTTTAAGTATTTCCAGTTTAAAGTGAGCAACACAGTTCTTTCCTGAGTCAAGCCAAATCAAGAGTATAGTGTCAGGAGTATCCTTTCCACTTCAGTCTTTCCACTTCAGCAAGCAAATAGGAGCTTGGAGGTTTTCAAGCCAGGCTCAGTGTGTCTCACTGAGGGACTTGTGCTCTGCCTCACCAGGCAGGCACTGCTGCTTCCTGTGAATGAAACATAGATCTGCATGCAGCTGTTATATGCAGCAGTCAAAGCCTGTTCCAAACACACCTCTGAATGTGTTTCCTGAGTACATCTCCCTCCATCCAGCTTCTCAGTCAGGAATGATGGCTCGAGATTATCTAGCTAACCACAGCTGAAACCCCTGAATGTCCACACCTGAAACACCTAAATGACCAGATCAACCAGACCAGCAGTAGGATTTGGCCACTAGCTGCTCTATACTTATGCCACACGTTGGTGATTGCTTCTGTACTTGCCTTGTTCTGATCCTTGCTCCACTCTACTGCTCTCCTGGCTCTAAGCCCTGATTCTGGCCACTAGCAAAACAGTCAGGCTGAACTTCAGCCCCTCTCATTCTTCCTATATCCCTTCACTCATTTTTAGCATCTTGTTACGGCTGAAACTGCAAATGAAAAGGAGCCACCCTTCCCCACAAAATAAAAATACAATTTGCATAGTGACATCTGAAAATAACTGAAATTGCCGAAGAATGGCTCTTGGCACAAGGAATGCCTGTTTCATAGAATCATAGAATCATAGAAGAGTAGGACTGGAAGGGACCTCGAGAGGCCATCGAGTCCAGCCCCCTGCCCTCATGGCAGGACCAAGCACTTTCCAGACCATCCCTGAAAGCCATCTATCTAACCTCTTCTTAAATATCTCCAGTGATGGAGATTCTACCACCTCCCTTGGCAATTCGTTCCAGTGTTTGATCACCCTGACAGTTAGGAACTTTTTCCTAATGTCCAACCTGAACCTCCCCTGCTGCAATTTAAGTCCATTGCCTCTTGTTCTATCCTCAGAGGCAAGGAAGAACAAGTTCCCTCCCTCTGCCTTATGACACCCTTTTAAATACCTGAAAACTGCTATCATGTCCCCCCTCAATCTTCTCTTTTCCAAACTAAACAAGCCCAGTTCTTTCAGCCTTTCTTCATAGGTCATGTTCTCTAGACCTTTGATCATTCTCGTTGCTCTCCTCTGGACCCTCTCCAATTTCTCCACATCCTTCCTGAACTGCGGTGCCCAGAACTGGACACAATACTCCAGCTGAGGCCTAACCAGCGCAGAGTAGAGCGGGAGAATGACTTCTCGTGTCTTGTTCACAACACACCTTTTAATGCATCCTAGAATCATGTTTGCCTTTTTCGCAACAGCATCACACCGTTGACTCATATTTAGCTTGTGGTCCACTATAACCCCCAGATCCCTTTCTGCTGTACTCATTCCTAGGCAGTCCTTTCCCGTTCTGTATGTGTGACACTGATTGTTTCTTCCTAAGTGGAACTGGCAAAATTATTTATGCACACTGCTTTATTAATGTTGTATCTTTCAAACTTGTGGTATTGGCAACCTACCAAAATCACCCATTGTCCAGTATGTACTCTCCTATCCTGGGGTCACTTCACTTTTGTATTTGCACATCCTTCTGCACTGCTTTGGAAGAGCCGTGTAAACTGATAGCACTCAAGTCATGTATGGATACGGAACACACAAACTATAAAGTATTTAGACATCTCCTTGCTCCGTAAATACATCTATGCATTGCACAAACAGAAGTCATGCTGAAATACACTAAAATCATTAGCCTTCATGAAAATTTAAGGTGCCATTTTATTATCTTTTGTCTGTTCCCAGGCTCAACACACCACAATTCACCAAATGACAAAGGTCCAACCACCACTGTCTTTTAAATGACTATGAGACATGAAGCAATGGACAATCAGGCCCAAGGTCTCTCTCTTAGCCCACATATATCAAGAAAAAAAATTCACCTTGCCTACTTGACTGTACAAAGCACGTGCTTAGTTCAATGTTATAACATAGGTATGTACTCCAGTGAAGACAAATGTAATGTTACAGCTTAAACACACTAACAGCTCCCTCATTTTGGGGCATTTTTGACACAAGTTACAAGAATAAAGAGCAAGAACCAAAACAAATATTCAAAACCCAGGACTGTCCTTCAATGTAATGTAGATGTATTTGAGAAGAAAGTCCCAGAAGGATGCAAGGATTGTATAAAGCAGTTGGCAAGGGCCATCAGCAGAAGGAGATCTAGGCTATGTCTAGATTGCCGAGAACTGGCAGCAAAAGATATGCAAACAGCACAATGAATTTGCACATCTTTTGTCAACAGTTCTGTTGGGTGAAGCTTTTCTGACATTTGGCCCTTCCACACGGGGCCAAATGTTGGAAAAAGCCCTATGTTGAGACATCCCTTCTTCCTCCTGGAACGTGGTGTACAGGGATCTCAACAGAACACTCCCGACTGGCAGATCTCTTCCAACAGATCTGCAGGCTGGGCTCACATTCTGTCGACGAAACTTCTGTCAACAGAAGCTTTGTTGACAGAAGCCTGCATCTAGACTTAGCCCTAGTGGGCCCCTTTAGGAAATCTATCAATAGTGGAGAAGCATCAGGGGCCTGCAAGTTTGCAAGAGAAAAGAGTGATGTCTGCTAAAGTTGCATATGTGGAAGGACTAGAGGTCAGCTAAGGCTGCAAGGGAGAAAAAAGACAGGTATTCTTCTGTGGTCGTGCAGAGGGTAAGATTGAAGGACTTGTTGATGCTGCAGGGGAAGAAGAGAGAAGATGGACACCTACGTACATGTGACATTTGGGTTCAAGAACAGACACCTAAAAATTCCAACCTTTGCGCTCTTTGGTATTTGCTGTCTGTAATCATGGTGTGCCATTCTAGGGATTTAAAACATAGACTTAAAGCAGGAGGAATTTATGAGGTAGATAGAAACAGACACTCTCAGAATTCCAGTAAAGAGGTTGAAGGTGAAGTGAAACATACACAAAATCAGCAGAAAAAAAATGGTACTTACAAGATTTCCTGTGCCACAGGAAAATCTGAAGGTGTATATATATCAGGCTAGCTAATGGAATCTTTCCTAAGGCATTTGAAAACTGAGACGTAGAAAATACTCTCTTGCCACACACATATTTATGCACAAAGGCTAGGGCTACACTAAGCCATAGTACCGGCAGCTTGATGCAAATGAGCAATCTTGGAAATGCAAATTGATGCTTATTTGCATATTAATGTGGCTAATTTGCATTTTCACGTGAGATTGCCCCACTGGGAGAGGCTGCTGCTGGCAGAAAACAAGCGGTATAGACATGGTTCTGCTGACTAAAATCCCCTTTGTCAGCAGCCTTTTATGCCTGGAAAAAATCAGGGGTAAAGGGCTGCTGATAAAGGGGTTTTTTACTAGCAGAACCATATCAACACAGCTTATTTTCGGCCAGCCACAGCCTCTGCTGGCAGGGCGATCTCATGTGAATATGCAATTAGTCATGCAAATATGCAAATGATCATCTCATTTGAGACCACTCATTTGCCTCAGGCTGCCAGCACTATGGCTTAGTGTAGCCCTAGCTAAAGACTGGTAGACTCACTGTTTACAGAACTGTAATGAAGTTAATGTCTCCAAATAACCTTCTGATGTAATATATGAGTTGAGACCCACAAAGTCAGAGGCTAAATCAGCAGTGTCCAATAGAAATGAAAGGATCACCACACTTGTGGTTCTCATCCTTCCATATTCACCACAGCTCCTCACTGCCACTCTGACTGAATGCCATCTCCCAGAACCAGGTACCCCCAGACCTCCCCCTGGTCTATCTGAACGCTCTCTCCCAGGGCCAGGCACCACCCCCACTCCTGTGCAAACTGAAGGCCGGCCACTCACCAGAGCCACTGCCTTTGCTAGAGCCACTGGGGCCACACGAGCTGCACCAAGGCTGGGGCTGCACCTCAACCAGAGCCATGTTGTGGCTGGAGCCATGCAAGCCAAGCTGCACCATGGCCAGGGCCGCTGCCACGCTACTGTCCCACCAACCAGCGGGGCACATGCATGGAGCGGGCGGAGGGCACTCCAAGTGTGCAGCTCTGAGGAGCTGCAGTTAAAGGCTCCAAGAGCTGCATGCAGATCTGGAGCCAGATTCGCCACACCACGGTGTCCTGTTCGCCACATGTGGTGAGTGGCAAACGTATTGGACACCAATGGGCTAGTTAAATCATACAGCATCCCTGCAGCACAAGTACTTACTAATAGTTCTTTTCCTTCTCAACCCCAGCCCCAGCCCCCTGAGAGTAAACAATGTGGCACCGCTGGTTTTTAAATTCATTGTGAATAACCAGAAAGGCAAATAGAAGAAATCGAAGCTGAAGAGCACGCTGTCTTTACTAAAGGCTGTCTGAACCAGTGGGTGCCACTGTGCATTGCACATTAACTACTAGAAAGATAAAAAGAACCAACCAAGAAAACAGTAGAAAATCTAACCTATATAGGTAAAATATATATTTGTTTATTCTGTTAAATATATGTTTCAAACCTTTTTTTAAAAAAATATTAAATCTTTTCTCAGTGTCTCTGGCAAACAGTGGTCAGCCATCTGACTGAAACAAATGGTTAGAACATTACAAATGAAAAAGAAAAGAAAGATTCTCCCCCCACTTCCATTTAAGTATTTTCTTTTATTGGACACCTAGAAAATCAAAACACACAGATAACACTCGTGTTTGCTTTGCAGATTTTAATAAGCTCCAGTGCAGATCATGTCAAATAGGGACATAATTCAAGGAGTGAAAAAATGTCACATTTAATCAGGACTACCAGAAAAGTAGGGTGGGGGTGGGGGGGGTGTTCTGTTCAATTACAAGTAACACACATGGCTTTGAAAGGCCACATTCTGATCTGTTGAACTGGTATAAATTCAGAGCAATTCCACTAACTTCAAGCTAAAGAAAAGGAAATCAGAGTCTTCCTCTAAATTCTTTGTTGTAATCTGCAAAGGAACTTTGGTTGCAGTTACTTACTTAAAGCAGGGGCATCCCATATGTTCGCCACTTGCCACATGTGGCGAATAGGATATTGCATTGTGGCAAATATGGGGGTGGTCAACCTGTGGCTCTCAAGCCGCATGTGGCTCGTGGAGCCTTTAAATGTGGCTCCTCTTGAGAGCCACACACAGGGAGTGCCCTGGGTGGGAAAAGCACCCAGCAGCCCTGACAGCAGCTCTGGTGAGTTGCCAGCATTGAATTAGAATGAGGTGCTGAGGTGCTTGGCTCTGGGGAAGGGGGAGGGCCTTTATTTAGAGCTGGGATGTGTGTGAGAGGGAGAGCTGGAAGTGTCTGGCTTTGTAAAGTTTTGTGTAATGTAACATGGCAAATATGGAAAGATGACAATCACAAATTTGGCAATTTTTAGATTCCCATTGGACACTGCTGACTTAGGGTATGTCTGCACAACACTCAGAGAGCTGAAGCAAAGGGGCTGTTTAACTGCAGTGTAGATATTCAGGTTCTAGGACCTTGCAAGGTGAGAGGGTCCTAGAGCATGGATCTCAGACTAAGCCCCAATGTCTATCCCACAATACAACAGCCCTGCAAACCTGAGCCCAACTCAGCTGGCATAGGACAGCCACAGGCTTTTAATTGCTGGGTAGACATACTTTAGAGCCAGATTCTGCTGCCACTGCTGTAAACCAGAGAAAAACACCATTTACTTCAATGGAATTATTTATGGATTCGGACATATGTAAATGAGATCGGACTATACGTCAAAACACGTTGGCTGGGAGCAGAACAGAGACTGATTCATCGAGGTCAGAGTCTGACCTCTGTTGCAATAGGATAGATTTGAAATAATTCCACTAAAATCAGTAGAATTAGTCAAAATTTACGGTAGTGTAAATGAGAACAAATGGAGGCTTTCAGCATTTCCCAGAGCATATTAACACCAAGAAGTTTTATTTTAACTTTATAGGCCAATCCTACAAGTGTATAAGCTCAGAACAGTGGAGTCCATGCCATTTATATGCCAGTTACTGGTGAAGTGGGTGCAGTCAGGGCCTCAATACATCCAGAGAGTTCCCAACTGTCCAAATGACACCTCAGCAGAACAGTCTTGGAGTCACTTCCTTGCCCTCTGCCCCCACCCCTCTATCCACCATGCTGCACTGAGCTCAGACCCTCAGATCACAGGATGTTAAAAACTATTTTTTCATGCATGATAACCTATACAAAAATTGTTGTCCAAAACTTTGTAACAAGGTGACTGGCAAACACGACTAAAACGGCACATGTAACGATTGTGGCAAGGCCCCCTCTCAGCCAGGCCATGGCTCAGGTTAGTCTCTCTGGTCTTTCCAGTGTCTCAGCTCTTTCCCCCCCAGGGGCTGGGTCTTGCAATAGGTCTCTAGGGTAGGGAGCCCAGCCACTGCTTCAGGGGCTCCATACTCTGCTGTCCTGGCCCCCAAAGCTGGTCTGCCCTGTTCTCAGATTAGTCTCTCTAACTCTCTTTCCCACACCTTTCCTCCAGTCAGTCAGGCAGTCCGTCCGTCCACCCACCCGCGTGCCCGCTCGCCCGTCCATCTGTCCATCCATCCACTCTCTCTCTCTCTCTCCTCCCCTCCTTCCAGCTGAGGAGGGTTTTTAAAGGCCTCTTACCAAGCAATAGTGGAGTCAGCTGGCCCCAAGTTGCCTGAGTCCGCTCCCACCCAGCTGCTTATAATTGCCCTGCTTATATTTAGCAGGTCTTTCTGCCTGTTTGGGCTGCCTTTCCCCCCCATCTGAAGGAGCCCTCTGACCCAGCCCTGCCACACTGTTTAAATCCACTGAAAATACCATAATCAATACAGTATAGTTGTAACTGTCTTGACCTCACAATATTAGAGACACATGGTGGGTGAGATAATATGTTTTACTGGACCAACTTCTATTGCTGATGGAGACAAGCTTTCAAACCACACAGAGTTTGTGTTTCTCACCGACAGAATTTGGTACAGTGAAAGATATTACTTCACCTACCCTCTCCCTCTAATCACCAGTACAGCATAAGTAAAGTGTTTCATTCCACCACCCAAAATTTCATTACAGTGAGGGAACACTCTTTCAAAGCAGTCATCAATGTCTAACATTAGATATCCATTTTCCCCATTTCATTTGTACCTTAGATATAATGATAAAAAGGTTTAGGCTGTGTCTACACTAGGTCCGTACTTCGACGGGAGAATGGTAAGTAGGGTGTCAGGAGATTACTAATGAAGTTCTGCGGTGCATATGCAGCACTTCATTAAGCTAATTCTCCCCCGTGTTTGAAGTATCCGTGGGTGAGCTGTGGCTACACGCAGGCCGGCACTTCAAAGTTTGCCACTTCGAAGTTGCCGCAGGGGAGAATTAGCTTAATGAAATGCTGAATATGCGCCGCAGCACTTCAATAGTAATCTCCTGACGCCCTACTTACCATGCTCCCTTCAAAGTTGTGAGCTAGTGTAGACACATTCTTAGAAAGTTATGCTCCTATTGGCATTTCATTTTCTTGGTTTACTGGTCAGCCATATCAAAACTGTTGTAAAACCATTTTTACTAGTTATTGCTTTCACCGGGATTCCGTCTATCACATAATTAAATAATTGAATAGGATCTAATTAAATCAAAGGAACCCAGAGATAGAACTTGTTTCTTTTCTGATATTCCAATCTCATGTTTTAAGCAGCAATAGAACTGATATATTCACTGTATAACACTTTCAAATCTCTGAAAGTACTGAGTCACGTAGAAGAGGAAAAAGTTATATCCTACTGTTTAACAAAGAAGTCCTTTGAGCTGTCCTCTTTGGCACCTTCTTCTTTTACACAAATAAGCCACCTTTTCCTATATTATTTTTTAAAAATCATTTGTGATTACTATTACTCATATTACTGGTATTTTTCTAATTCTTCACATTGAGATTTATAACATTTCATCACATTTCTAAAGCTTCCAGGGCATTTTCTTATAAATTACTAATTTCATCCATTTGACCCTAGAGCAGACAAAGAGCTTATTCTGCCAACCATATTAGAAGAATCCACATGGGCAGGGGTTTCACAATAAAATGCCATGAATAGCTATATTCTAACCTGGGTTGTGAGTTTGATCTTCCCTGTTTTTCATAGTGTCTCATGTGTACTTCAGTTCCTGTACTGTTTTTTCTCACCTTAAATATTTCACCTTAATTTTCCTGTAGAGAGAAAATTATAGCTGAGGGCCTCTCTTTTTTATACCATCTTCATATGGACAAACATGTTCTTTAAGATCTTTATCTCTCTGCTCTCTCTACAATATGAATTCAAATTGGTTCATCAGCTCTGGATAGCATTGAATCTCCTCACTTTAACATTTAAACACTATGGCCACCTCAGGCATAAGGGACTGGCAACAGAGTGGGTTTTAGCTAGCAGAGACATGTCCACACAGCTTCTGTACTACCAGCACCCTCCTGCCAAGAACAAAATCTCGCATGGCTATGCTAATTAGCTGTGCAAGTTTGCAAATGGTCCTCCATTTGCAATTTCATGACCCATCATTAGCATAGCACTGCCACCAGCAGTGCTGTGCTAAATGGCCGTGTAAATGTGGCCTATGTTACAGTGTCATGTGGAACATTTGTTCACCAGCCTATACTTTAGTGGATTTTTTTCATTTGTGTTAGATGGAATGCCCCAATAAAAACATTTAATTGTAATTCAGTCACACATTAAAAGTCCTTTCTTTGCTTTTTATGTTGTTCGGGTGTTTTCTTGTCACAAAGACAGACGTACCACAAACAATATTTAGCACACAAAGATGTAGGTTTTTATTGTGGTTGACTTGTTTTCACATTAGGAACAGATGTAATTTATTCACAGGTGGTTAGTTGTTTAAAGCCAAACTTTAAATAATAAACAGTCCCAAGCTCTGATTCTCCTTTGGCTTTCACCTTGTTAAATCTTTTACCCTACTGCAAAATGGAGGCAGATAAAATTACCCAAGATATCAACCACTCAAGATACCTCCACCATGAAAGATTTTGCAGGAATTCTGATAGAGACAATGAAATCCCTCTTTGTCTCCAACACAAAAATTACATACGATCTTTAACACTGTTTCGGGCTTAGCATGAGATTTCTGAAACATAGTGCCCTATGAGGCTGCCTCCAGAAAAGAGAACATTTGGGACTCCCTGTATTTATAGTGGCAGACAATAGGTCATCATGAAGCTCTGCCTAATGATATATAGATTGAAAAGCTAAGATCTAAGCTTAAATATTAATTGTTGAATACACAAATGAATGTGTTGTGTTGGATTTATACACACTTTAGAAATTATACTTTTATTTGTGAACCTCAGACTGTGAACCTTTACTCTATTCACCTGCTATATTTAATACAGATTATGAATGATAACTGTCATCCTGAAAGTAAGATGAAAACTAACGAAACCAATTTTTCTATAAAGTCAGTGTCACATCTCTGATTGCTCACCCTTTGCCACTCTCCGCCTTCTCCCTAGCTCTGCAGTTCCTTTAATTTTTCTGAGTCATATGTTGTGGGCAAAGCTTTGCATATAAAAGTACCTCCTTCAGTAGCACATCACCTACAACATGAAATATGCCATACATGATATTCCCCCATTTGTTAATTTTCACTTGGCATGTGCAGGTCTATGCAACAAAATCTAAGTTAACATAAAGTCTGGTAATTTTAAAGTGCTTTAGCTCATGTATAAAATAATAACGCATTTCATCAGTAACAAGTCTTTGAAAACTCTTTATTTTCTATCAGGTTTTGCACTAGTCCATGTCATTTTAGAAACTAATGATATTAAAGAAGATTCAGACTGTTCTGCACTTAAGACACACCACCAGCATGTAAAAGACTAGACAAAGAAGGACCCAAGGTAAGAAAAATGTTCTTGGAATATCAAACTCAAAAGCATTATTTCTGAGCCCTTTCTATTTAGAAGAAGACCTAGCACAAATTATGAAGCATTGAATTTTAATTTCAACCCACCTATTACAGCTAAGGAAGAGTTTAATGTCTCAAGATGCTATCATGTTTGTTACCAGGAGGTAACATATGACGCCCTACTTGGGTCACATCCACCACACCACCTGGCGAATACACATTTTCCAAGCAAGGTGGCTTTACTATGAGCCAGAGTGTCTGGTGAGAAGTCATAAGTTTCCAACTCACATCATATAGTCAAAAATTTCTCCCATGACTTCCCAAATGATGGGGGTGATAGGAGAAAAGCTCAATGCTTAAAACAGATCCAGGGTCTCTCCTTTTCATGATTCAGTGAGGCAAGATAGAAACACAAACACATACTTTTGCATCAGAAGCTACCTTCTTTTGGGCACCATTTCATACTGCTGCATCTCTCAGCAACATTTCTGAAGACAACCTCCCAACCTTATGAGGATTCTCACCCACAGCCACCGTCTATACTGCACGAACACCAGTCCTGGGACTTTTCCTTGCAACAAAGCCCGCTGCCAGCTTTGTCCACATATCTATTCTGGCGATACCATCACTGGACCTAACCAGGTTAGCCACAGAATCACGGGCACATTCTCATGTTCCTCAACTAACATCATATTTGCCATCATGTGCCAACAATGCCCAGATGCTTGTATATTGGACAGACTTCTAACTCTCTCAGACAAAGAGTTAATGGGCACAAAACAGACATCAAAACACTCCTGATCCACAAACCAGTTAGTCTATATTTTAATGGAGTGGGCCATTCTGTTAATGACAAGAGTTTGCATCTTATTGAAGAAGAATTTTCACTCTGCTTTGGAAAGAGAAACTGCTGAACTCTCTTTCATATTCCAATTCGACACATCAACACGTGGTTTGAACCGGGATGCAAATTTTCTGGGACACTATAGGGGCTCCTTTGCATACTTGGCTTCATCTAATTCTTGACTTCCCCACCCCGCCACAACTCTGCTCTCTGATTTGCTCACCTTGATAATTTTTTTCTGATTTGTCAACCTTGATTACTGTTTTTGGTTCTCTGTGCCTTAAATATTGAGTCTGTTCTGGTCTGGCTATGGTCTGAAGAAGTGGGTCTGTCCCACGAAAGCTCACCTAATAAATTATTTTGGTAGTTTTTAAAGTGCTACTTTACAGCTTTTTTGTTTCAACATTTCTGAAGAATTTTTTCTAGGAAATTAAGCATGGTCATTAATAAATTCAGAATGCAACTCTGAGCCACTAAACAGATCTTCATCCCTGGAAATGTCCAAGCTGCAGATACTCTGAGATTGGTATGACATACCCTTAATCTTATGTGACACAGTAGCAGGTAAAGCCTTGACAACTGACAATCCTATGAGCCAGTAGCCAGGCAGTATAGCTCAGTTTGTTCGAATTTTCCCAGAATGCATGACTATAAACAGGGTTGTCTGATGGCAGTGACAATGTGGCCAGCCATACACTGCTGATATAAGGTTAAAGTAAATGTAATATCCTAAAGTAATGGTTCCCAACCTTCTCAGTAACACAGAACACTTCAACAGGACAAACAATTCCATGGCGCACTCACTTTTTTCAGCAGAACTGAATGCTCATAAACATCACATTTACTTACATTTACTATGGTTACAGTCTTACTAGAGAGGTTGGCAACATAGTACCTCCAACAAGCTAAACAAGGACCAAATGCATTAATATTTCAAATCCACCATGGAATATACAGCCTTCAACAGGTTGAGAAAAAGGCCGGCAGATGAGCGCATGCCATGCTAGAGATGGTGAGTAATCGAGTAACCGCTGATGTTCAGTGGTTACTTGATTACTCATGGTGCAAGGGGATCCAGAGAGCAGGCTCCACTCTCCTCCCTCCCCACTGGAGCCAGGATGCAGCATTTAAAGCGAGTCACAATTCCAACAGGTTCGCATCCTCCCTCCCTGCCACAGCAGGGGTGGGGGCAGGCTCCCCACCAGCCCACACAGGCTAGAAAGCAGCATTACAGCTGCCTATCAACACAAACAGTCTCCTGCAGGGTTCGGACGTCCCCTCACAGCAGCTCTGCAAAGAGCCACGGCAAGGGGAAATTGACCAACATCACACCGGCTGGACTCAGTCAGCCTTACTGCTTGAGACCCAGCTGGTGCAGGATTGTCAGTTCCTCCCTCTCTCTCTCTCCCTCTGGCCCCGTGGCTCTGCAAAGAGCTCCAGTGGGGGAAAAGGGTGAAACTTCACACTACACTGGACAGTTCTCGAAGCACACCAGTGTGCCATGGCACTCTGGTTGAAAACCACTACCCTAAAGCATGTGTCCCACAAGTTGGGCAGAGGAGTACGGCAGAGCCCACGCTTTCACTTGTACTGTAGAAACTACTAAAGAAAAGTCATTCAAAAACATGTCCTACACCTATGTGGCTGGCAGTGATTGTTAAGTCCTGCTTTCATTAGTGGCCAGATGAGCAGTGAAACCTTACAGCCAATGAAGCAGTGGTTTGAGCATTGGCCCTATAAACCCAGGCTTGTGTGTTCAATCCTTGAGAATGTCATTTAAGGGTTTAGGGCAAATATATTTTAAAAAGGTCTCTTATGGAGGGTGCTTGGTCCTGCTGAGAGGGACTAGACTCAACCTCTCAAGGTCCCTTGCAGCTGTATGAGATAGGTATATCTCCATGGATTTGCTATTGACTTCAAAGGACCAAGCTTTTCACCTGAGCATGTTTTCGTTCTTGAGAGTTTTGCTGAAATTAAAAGTGAAGCAGAGGATTTTAGACCCAAGCTTGCTCTCAAATTTTGCTTTCATTCTGCAGTAAGACAGACCTGGTCTTGTGAAAAATTGCAGCTGAGGCATGCTGTTGGCAGCCACACACTGCAATTTCTCATTCTCTTCCATTGACAATCTACAGAGACCAAATCAGTAAAACACTGCTCACCAATTACACAGGTTTCTAAGGAATTTACTTGGAAAAGGTGTGAATTGCACAGACAAGAAGTCAAGCCCATGGCAGTGCTATTCACAAAACTCTTCTCATGTACTGGCTCTGCCTCATTGGATATTGCGCTAGCAAAAGAAAAAAAAATCAATCTCCATTGCACTGTTTTTCTAAATATAAACTTGCCTTATATCCCTTCATTTTAATTTATTTCCGTGGAACTTGCACTACAAGAAGACAGCAAGGCAATGCAGTCAGAGAAAGGTGAAGCTCTTTTGTAACTTGCAAGGTGAATCCGAATATGCAGTGTTCTGATACTAATTTTATCTTAACGGGGAATATAATGTATTTAGGACCCTAAAAATATTTTATTGTAGCAGGGTCACTTCTTTCATGATATGTCAGCATCTTTTGGTGCCCCAGTATCACTGGGAATACAGAATATTTTTTTAAATCCTGTGATATCTTGTGTGCCTTGGATAAAGTAAGCACACAGCTGTTTTTGTGTACCCTGAATCCACATCATAATAATAAAGAATTGCATTACACTCAACAATTATAAAGTGCTTTATATTTGGAAAGTGCTGTGCAAACATGAATTTTGGCTGCATGCTCATCAGATATTTTCTGAGTTAGGCAGGATCACGGCTGATGAGTACTTGGAAGGGAGAAGCCAAAGAAAAAAACTAGATTTCTGGAGTGAGTTATCTTGTTCTTAAAAAGGAAGGGTGGGAAACGATTTCACAAAAACTTCAACATTTCAAAACTTTTAATTTTGGAGGACTTAGAATGGTCCCTATTTTCACAAAATACTATGTTTCCTTACTGAAAATGAGTTTCAGCATGTGAAACAATGCAATAATTATTTTGAAAATACTTGATAAAGTGTTCATCAAAATATTTTAAAAAATGAGGGAAATGGAAAAGTTAATGTAAAAATCATTGTGAAAAGTTTCTTTACATTTGAATGAAAAATAAAAAAATGAATGCAATATAGCGTGTCAAGCTCTAGATAGGAATCAGTAATGAACCGGTGCTGGGCTGTTGGAGGCTCCATCTGTGTACCAATTCATACAGGACACAAAACCAGCAGCAATTATTGATGCTAACAGTAATACTGATTGAGATACCTTTTCTCCAACTAACTTCTCTCTCGCTCGGGGATGGAAGAAAAAAGTGACACTTTCCCAAGATCAGCACACAAAACAAGGCATACTTAACCAACACCAAAACAAGTGATCACCTGCAGTAAATTACATAGCTTCTCATCGTATGGCTATCATTCAGTTTCTTGCAGTAACTGAATACGGTGACGTGCTGATCAACACCCTATTAATCTATGTCCTTTGATCAACAATGCAATAGC
Source organism: Carettochelys insculpta (assembly GCF_033958435.1). Classification (NCBI taxonomy): domain Eukaryota; kingdom Metazoa; phylum Chordata; order Testudines; family Carettochelyidae; genus Carettochelys; species Carettochelys insculpta. Next base: position 204,817,202 of record NC_134138.1, on the reverse strand, counting down.
TAGTAACAGTGACACTTAAGGTAGTGTCACCAGACTTCAGAATTAACACTGCACAGCAGGGATGACGCATGTGGGGCACTAGGGAGCAAGTGCCCCCAGTGCCACGGTCAGGAGCAAGAAGTCCGTCCAGCAGCCAGTGGGAGGACTAGTGGTGGGAGGACAATGCAGTGGCTCCAGCAGCAGAGGTCAGCCCCGCTGCACTCACTGGCAGTGGCAAGGAAAGTGACGCAATATTACCCCACCTCACTCTGTTCCCCTGGCTGCTTTCCTTGGGACAGGAGAGGGACTGTCCACGCAATTACCAGCTGGAAGTGCTGTTGGGGAGTGGTGGGGGGTGGACTCTTCCCTGCCAGCCCCAGGCCCGTGGGACACAGTGATTGGTCGAAGAGATGGGCTGGGAGCAGAACAAGGGAGAAAAAGAGGTGGGATGGGGGTGGAACAAGGGTGGGATGGATAGGGCAGGGGTAGGGCAAGGAAGAGCCCGGGGCTGAGGAGGGTTGTTCTAGCCTTTCTCTGGCCACTGGCCACCCGGATTGCCTCTCACCCATTGCCCTGCTGCAATGAGATTAGCAGAGCTGTTGTTGCAAGCTCTCAGTAGATTCAGGGTAACATCAATGCAGTGACCAATACCTGGCTTATATTTTGGTTCACAGGTGCCATTTAACTCTTAAGAAAGATTCTCAGAACTGTGATCCTCATCAACAAGAACATGAATGTGAATATAAGCTAACCGCCATTTACATCAGAGCAATGATCCATTTAGCCCAATATCCTGTCTTGACAGCTGTTAGTGCCCAATGTTTCAGAGGGAATGCAAACACCAGGGCAATTCATCAAGTGATCCCATCATCTGGCACCCAGAGCATGGGATTGTGTTCCTGACCATGCTCTGGGTGCCAGATGAACCTGTTCTCTGTGAACTTATCTATCTTTTTTAAGACTTTACACCATCTACTAGCATTAAGTTCCACAGGCGGACTGTGCTACGTGAAAAGTAATTACTTATGTTTGTTTTGAACCTGCTGCCTATTAATTTCATTGGGTGGCCTCTGAATCACATGTTATGTGAATGGACAAACAACGCTTCCCTGTTCACTTTCTACACACCATTCATGATTTTATAGACCTCTGGTTTATTCCCCGGTCACCTGGCACAGCACTCCCCATGGACCTGGCACCTTCTCCTGAGGTTTAGCTTGAGGCCAATGTCTGCACATCCATGTTTGCGAACCATAACTCTGTCTCTGCTGTCCATCAGCAGGCCTCTTTGAGCCTCAGAAGCTGCAGTGTTCTCTTTGTGGCTCAATGCTCCAGCTGAGTCCATGTGCCCCCCCCCATTACAGTAGAGGATAAACTCCTCAATAGTCTTAGTCATTCTCCCCAGTTATGCCCCTGTGCCACTCACCCAGTGGCTGATAGAGGAATCTTGGTCCTCTTCCAAAAATTTCAACCCAAAGACCCTCAACTCAGCAAACATGGTCTTCTCTCTTGGGCATCACTGCTCTATCACTGGGTTTCTTCTTATCACTGACTTCCCTTTTCTTTCTGGGCCAACCAGTCCCTAAAGCCTCCTCCCTCTTTGCAAGGAATGAGTCTACATGCACTTGTCACTTTCTCCTGGAAGCGTCTGTCTCTTCCCAATCAAGCTTGATAGGCCCTGCCTATTCTTGCCTAACTGAACCTTCCTAATCAGATACCTAATGGGTTAATTAGTGGATCAGCCTTGTTCAAATTTATCTGAAGAATTCTGAAAGAATCCGAACACATGGGTGAGGCAATATTTTCCTTTACAAAAGTGGCACTGACTCTTTCCCAGAAAATTGTTTTCATCTATGTGGCTGATAATTCTGTTCTCTACTATACTTTTAACCTTTTGTTTCTTACTGAAGTTAGGCTTTCCAGCCTGTGATTGCCAGGATTGCCTCTGGAACCTTTTTTAAAAACCTGCATTATTTTAGCTGCCAGTCACCAGATACAGGACTGATTTAACTGGTAGTTCACATACTATGGTTATTAGTTCTGCAATTTCATATTTTAATTCCTCCACAACTCTTGAGTAAATACCGTCTGGTCTTGGTGATTACTATATTATTATTATTATTATTTTAAAGAAAGTTTAAATTCTGGAACACAGATGGCAACTGGCAAAAAGTACCAGCTTGTCAATCCACTACAAGGCCACGCATTTCAGTTCATAGAAAAAGGAATTGTATACTGTTGTGTAGTGTTTCTGTGTACCGCAGCCACATGTGAGGTGGCTGCAATTCATTTTCTGTATTATGTATAATTTTCAAAATGTACTTAGATTCTTCAGGATGAAAGACACTATGGCTGTGTCTATACTAGAGCCTTTTGTCAACAGAAGGGGCCTTCTGTCAACATAACTTAGGGAGTGTCTACACACATAAAGCATTCTGTCAACAGAATCTCAACAGAACACTGCACCTGTCTTGACAGTGTTATCCCTCAAAAATTTGAGGAATAACATTCCTTAGACACGATTCTGTTGACAGAAGTATAGTGTAAACACTTCTGTTGACAGAGAGACCTTCCAGTTCACTGGGCAGCCCTGTTTACAGAACTTCTGATTAGCTGTTCTGTTGGTGGAGGGCAGGACAGTCTGGCTGCTCTCTATCGACAGAGCAGATTGTTCTTTTGATCTGCTTTTGTGTGTACGTGCACTATGTTGACAGAATGTCTGCCGACACAGCTCTGTCGATAGACGTTACGGTCAACAGATGCTTGTAGTATAGACATAGCCTATATGACCCAAACATCCAGCAGCAGTATGCAAATGGACAGCCTTGAAAATGCAAATGGCCACTCATTTGCATATTCACTCAATGGCAGATGCTGCCACCGGCACAAAAAAGCTGTGTAAATGTGGTTCTGCCAGCGAAGCCCCCAGATTGTCGCCAGGCATAAGAGGCTGATGACAAAGTGGGGGTTTCACTGGCAGGGCTACATTTACACGGGTTTTTTTATGTATGTCTGCCAGTGAGCATAAGAACATAAGAACATAAGAACATAAGAATGGCCATACTGGGTCAGACCAAAGGTCCATCAAGCCCAGCATCCCATCTGCCGACGGTGGCCAATGCCAGGTGCCCCAGAGAAGGAGAACAGAAGACAAGTGATTTATCTCCTGCCATCCATCTCCTGCCCTTGTTATGAAGGCTAGGGCACCATACTTTATCCCTGGCTAATAGCCATTTATGGACCTGACCTGCAAAAATTTATCAAGCTCTTTTTTAAACCCTAATAGAGTCCTGGCCTTCACAGCCTCCTCGGGCAAGGAGTTCCACAGGTTGACTGTGCGCTGTGTGAAGAAAAATTTCCTTTTATTAGTTTTGAACCTACTACCCATCAATTTCATTTGGTGTCCCCTAGTTCTTGTATTATGGGAAAAGGTAAATAATTTTTCTATATTCACTTTCTCCACACCATTCATGATTTTATATACCTCTATCATATCGCCCCTCAATCGCCTCTTTTCCAAACTGAAAAGTCCCAGTCTCTCTAGCCTCTCCCCATATGGGACCCTTTCCAAGCCCCTAATCATCTTAGTCGCCCTTTTCTGAACCTTTTCTAATGCCAATATATCTTTTTTGAGGTGAGGAGACCACATCTGCACGCAGTACTCGAGATGTGGGCGTACCATAGTTTTATATAGGGGAAGTATGATATCTTTTGTCTTATTATCGATCCCTTTTTTAATAATTCCTAACATCCTATTTGCCTTACTAACTGCCGCTGCACACTGCGTGGATGTCTTCAGAGAACTATCCACTATAACTCCAAGATCCCTTTCCTGATCTGTCGTAGCTAAATTTGACCCCATCATGTAGTACGTGTAATTTGGGTTATTTTTTCCAACATGCATTACCTTACATTTACCCACATTAAATTTCATTTGCCATTTTGCTGCCCAATCACTCAGTTTGCTGAGATCTTTTTGTAGTTCTTCACAATCCCTTTTGCTTTTGACTGTCCTGAACAACTTGGTGTCATCTGCAAACTTTGCCACCTCACTGCTTACCTCATTTTCTAGATCATTGATGAACAAGTTGAACAGGATCGGTCCCAGGACTGAGCCCTGGGGAACACCACTAGTTACCCCCCTCCATTGTGAAAATTTACCATTTATTCCAACCCTTTGTTTTCTGTCTTTTAACCAATTCCCGATCCATGAAAGGACCTTTCCTCCTATCCCATGACCACCTAATTTACATAAAAGCCTTTGGTGTGGGACCGTGTCAAAGGCTTTCTGGAAATCTAGGTATATTATGTCCACTGGGTGCCCCTTGTCCGCATGTTTATTAACCCCTTCAAAGAATTCTAATAGATTAGACAGACACGACTTCCCTCTGCAGAAACCATGCTGACTTTTGCCCAACAATTCGTGCTCTTCTATGTGCCTTGCAATTTTACTCTTTACTAGTGTTTCTACTAATTTACCTGGTACTGATGTTAAACTTATCGGTCTATAATTGCCAGGATCTCCTCTAGAGCCTTTTTTAAATATTGGTGTTATATTGGCCGTCTTCCAGTCATTTGGTACCAAAGTGGATTTAAAGGATAGGTTACAAACCACTGTTAATAACTCCGCAATTTCACATTTGAGTTCTTTCAGAACCCTTGGGTGAATGCCATCTGGTCCTGGAGACTTGTTACTATTCAGCTTATCAATTAATTCCAAAACCTCCTCTAATGTCACTTCAATCTGAGTGAGTTCCTCAGATTTGTCGCCTAAAAAGGCTGGCTCAGATTTAGGAACCTCTGTAACATCTTCAGCCGTGAAGACTGAAGCAAAGAAATCATTTAATCGCTCCGCAATGGCACTGTCTTCCTTGATCGCTCCTTTTATATCTTTATCATCCAAGGGCCCCACTGCTTTTTTAGCAGGCTTCCTGCTTCTAATGTATTTAAAAAACATTTTACTATTGTTTTTTGAATTTTTGGCTAGCTGTTCCTCAAACTCTTTTTTGGCTTTTCTTACTACATTATGACAGTTAATTTGGGAGTGTTTATGTTCCTTTCTATTTTCCTCACTAGGATTTGACTTCCACTTTTTAAAAGCTGCCCTTTTCTCTCTCACTGCCTTTTTAACATGGCTGTTTAGCCATGGTGGTTCTTTGTTAGGTCTCTTACTGTGTTTTTTTATTTGGGGTATACATTTAAGTTGGGCCTCTAGTATGGTGTCTTTAAACAGTTTCCATGCAGCTTCCAGGGATTTTAGTTTAATTACTCTACCTTTTAGTTTCTGTTTAACTAGCTTCCTCATTTTAGTGTAATTCCCCTTTTTGAAATTAAATGCCAGAGTGTTTGACCGCTGCGGTGTTCTTCCCAACACAGGAATATTAAAAGTTATTATATTGAGCAAACATACAAATGAGTGACCAGTTATATTTTCAAGACTGTCCATTTGCATACTGATGCCAGCGTTTTGGGTCAGTGTAACCATAGCCTATGAGTATAAATTGTTATTGTTCCTGGAATGCCCTAGTTGTTTTATGTGGTTAAGTATGTGGCAGTGGCAAGGATCAAAAGAACATCCTGATTTAAGCTACAACATAAAGAATGCTCTTTAATAAGTAACTTAGGGGTGTAAAATCCTTGACAACATCCCTTTAATTTCATTCATATAATTTTACATGGTCACAGTATTAAAAACAAAGCAGCTTTAAAAGAACATACAAATCACTTCGCTTTCTTTGAAAATATGAAATAAAAAATGCCAAATTCTACAATCTTTATTTGATTATTACCCATTTAAAACTCTCAAAGCTCAATTTTTGCCTCGCTTCAAAAGCCTGACTTGTCTGAATCACTTGCAATCATTAAGTTTCCCGAAGATCTGTGTTAGAAAACTAAAGTGCTTTTAACAGCTGTGTCCCAAGCTCAGGACACAGGTCTCTGCATACCATGTCAGCCCTGAGGAGGGAAAAAAGGAGCTTCAACATTTTGGCTAGAGTTTATATTGTCTTTTACTGCCATGTAAGCAGCTGCTGCTTTTGCCAAAGAAGACAACTGATGTTGACAACAGACATCATAGGGGAAATAGATATTGAAAGTCTGTTCTGTGTTCAGTCAGTGAGAGAAAAAGTAGTGACGAGGATCTTCACAAATGGCAATAAACTACATCTCAAACAATGGAAAAATCTTTAGAAAAGGACATGCAATTCAGCAGCTGAAGGAGGTTAAAATGAATGATCCCTCCCACTCCACTTTTAATGCCTCCATACTCTACTTTACATGAGATATGGGCAAACAGAACAGGTTAGGAAAGAAAAATCATTTCAACTCTGCAAGAAATATCTATTGCAGTCCTTCTAAAGACCTCAATTGAGACTTGTAGCTGGCAGCCACATAGTAAGCTCTCATTCAGTCCCTCTGATGAGTCATCTAAGAAGAATACAACAGCCCTTAAAACCTTCACAAATTATAAGCAATCCTGTAGCACCTTAAAGACTTACACATTTATGTCTTAGTTAATGAGCCGTTGGGGGTAAGACTTCTGAGGAAGTGGGTGATACCATTGAAGGCTCATTACCTAATACATAAAGTAGTTAGTCTTTACGGTGCTACAGGACTGCCTGTTATTTGTGAAGCTACAGACTAACATTGCTACCCCTCTGAGACGTAAAGCCTCATCATTTTTAACTAAGTTAAGCAGATGGTTACCTCTACATTTCCTTGTACTACCCTATCCTTATTATAGGAAATGTCTATAATATGTCTCCAGCAAATTCTGGAATTACCTACCTCCACAAACTTACTGTGTCTACACTTAGAGAAAACTTCGAAATAGCCATGCTAATGGCCATTTTGAAGAATACTAATGAGGCGCTGAAATGCATGTTCAGCGCCTCATTAGCATGCTGCTGGCTGCGGCACTTCAAAATTGCCGCTTTTCACTCCTGTGCGGCTCATCCTGAAGGGGGTCCTTTTCGAAAGGACCCTGCCAACTTCAAAATCCCCTTATTTGTGTCTGCTGAATAGGATAGGAATATGGGGATTTAGAAAGTGGTGGGGTCCTTTAGAAAAGGACCCCCGTCTGGACAAGCCATGCAGGAGCGAAAAGCAGGAATTTTGCGTGCTAATGAGGTGCTGAATATGCATTTCAGCGCCTTGTTAGTATTCTTCAAAATGGCCATTAGTATGGCTATTTCGAAGTTTTCTTTAAGTGCAGACATAGCCAGGCAGCGGCCAGGGGCAGCTGCACATGGCTGGAACCTCATACCCAGCAGCCCTGCAGGGACGGCGCTACTTCCCAGGCAGCCCCACATGGCCACAGCTGGAACCAGCTTCCCAAGAGTTCTGCAGGGCCGAAGCTGGGTCTGGAGCTGGGAGCAGCTGTACCAGGACAGAACCAAATTCTCCTGGCAGCCCCATAGAGCCGTGGGCAGCCACGCAGGGCTGGAGCCAGAACTCCGGCAGCCTAGCTGGGCAGAGCTGAACCCAGTGTCCCCCAGCAGCCTAAGCAGTATGAGTGGAAGTCCCAGCAGCAACCTAGGACACGGTGCCCACAGACCACTGGATGACCTTCCCTGGTCTGGCAAATTCTCTTGTTTGGCACCAATCAGGTCCTGACCATGCAGACCAGCAAGGTGCAATCTGCTTTTGGATTTGTTGGATTTAAAAGTTATGTGAGTGGCAACTGCAAATGGGACAGGTAACATTTGCATGGATATAAATTGAAACAAAGAAATACATTAATATTTTAAATGACTAAACTTTCTTAATTTTTATAAAGGACTAGAAGAGTTTTGGCAATGGGCAATTGCTCAAGTTCAGTCAGAATTTGTTCAAACTAATGCACGTCTCAGTCAGCAGTGGTACATACAGGCTGCATCTACACTACAAGATAACTTCCAAAGCAACTTCAAAGTAGAGCGTCTGCACACAAAATGCACCCTCCCTAACTTCGAAGTAGGCTTCCTCCTACTGCAAAGTAAAGCATCTACACACAATTAGCCCCTACTTCGAAGTAAGGGGCCAGGTAATTAGGCAGGCATGGGGTCGCATGGCTGACAAGCCCTTCCAGGCTCACAGCCAGCTGAGCCCTTAGAGGGCCCCTCCCAACATCCACACCCAGCACACGCTCAAGGCTGCAGACAGCAGCAGAGCACGCACAGGGGAGAAGAGTTGCGCACTATGCCTGCTGCCACCCTCCCCAAAGACAATGTGCACTCCACCTTGGCCAGCCTGCTGGCCATGCTGGTCACCCTGCAGTTTCCGCTGTGCAGCCTGGTCACCCACATGGGATGCAGCCTGTAGGCCCTGGCCATGGCACTGCTGCCCCTCCCTCGGTTCGCCCCGATCTGGAGCCTGTGGGCCTTTGCCACCAGCACCGAGTGGTGGGACTGGCTGGTGCTGGGGGACTGGGACAATGAGTGTTGGCTGAGGAACTTTTGGATGACCCGCCAGACATTCAAGGACCTCTGCCACTGGCTCACCCCAGTTCTCCAGCATTGGGACACCCGGATGCAGCCAGTGCTCCCAGTGCAGAAGAGGGTGGCCATCACGCTATGGAGGCTGGCCACCCCTGACAGCCACCGGTCCGTTGGCCACCAATTTGGAGTCAGCAAGGCCACCGTTGGAGTAGTGCTGATAGAGGTAAGTCTGGTCCCCACCATGGACCCACCCTGGGACGGGAGCTACTGGGCAGGGGGCCCCTGGCAGGGAGGGAGTAGGGGGCAGGGGGGCTTCCTGGTCTGGCATTCATGGACATGTCTTCCTTCCTTCCCTGCCCCCACAGTGAGGCCAAGCCATCAACACAGTGCTCCTGCAATACGTTGTGACTCTGGGGGACTTGGAAGCCACCCTTGCCGGGTTCACAGACAGGGGTTTCCCCAATTGTTTTGAAGCCCTGGACAGGACGCTTGTGGCGATCCGGGCTCTGGACCACAGCGGGGGTGCCTACATTAAGAGGAAGGGATACTACTCGGTAGTACTCCAGGCCCTGGTGGATGCGAGGGGCCGTTTCCTGGACATGTGTGTGGGGTAGCCAGGCAGGGCCCATGATGCCTCGGTGTTCCAGAATTTGTGGCTGGGATGCTGGCTGCAGAAAGGCACATATGTCCCCCTGTGGAAGCTCCCACTCGGGGACATGATGATGCCCCCCTGAATCGTGGCCGACTCCACATACCTGCTGCACCCATGGCTCATGTGGCTCTATACTGGCTGTACCACGCTGGCCCAGGACACCTTTAAGCATGTCAGGAGCACAGTAGAGAGGGCATTTGGGAGGCTGAAAGGGAGGTTGCGCAGCCTCCTCATCAGGCTGGATGTCAGCCTCCCAAACATCCCCTTGGTCATTGCCACCTGCTGTGCCCTCCACAATCTTGTGGAGGGTTGGTGGGAGCCCTTTATCCAGGGCTGGCCTGCAGACTCAGGGGCTGGATACAAACAGCTGCCCGTTGCCCCATGCTATGAGGCCCAAAGGGATGTGGTCAGTGTTCAGGAGGCCTTGTGCCAGGCCTTCACACTGGGCCTGCCCTGACCCTCCCAGCCACACTCCCTCACCCCTCATGCTCCCCTCCTCACCTCTCTCCCCTCCTGCACCAGGGACACAAGGTTAGGGTGAGAACATTGAACTTTACTATTGGGGGAATAAACATATTTGGCAAAACAAAACAGAATGACGTGTGAAACTGTTTACAGTGGATGGGGGAATGGTCCACAGGAGGGAGGCAGGGGGCTAGGTGAGGGGATTGAACTGGCGAGGGGCTGGGATGGGGGAAGGCTCAGTCATCCAGGGTTGTAGGGGGCTGTGAGTCGCATTGGCCGTGTCTGCCCCTACCACCCCAGGTCCGGGGCCCCATGTGGGGCTGTGACAGGGCCAGGACGACAGGGAGGTAGGGCTGGGGTGGGAGTGCTGTGGGTTCAGCCTCTGCAGGGTGTGCAGGGGGGGCACTGGTGTTGGGCCAGGTACACCCGCCTCGGCCAGCAGTCACTGAGCCAGCTCGAGGTGGGTAGCCAGTGACAGGTCCATCACATGCTGAGCAGCTGCCAGAGGGGTGGTTGCAGTGGGGTGCAGCTGCTCTAGGGTCTGGCGAGGGGGCTGCTGTGGGCCAGGCTGGCGAGGAGGCGGGCAGTTGGGTGGGCAGGTGGCCAAGACTTGGGTCACAGCATCCAGGCTGCTGGCCAGCCGCACCCACATGTCCCACTCCATCACCAGCCAGACCTGGAGCACCCCGGTCATCTCCTGCATGACCACCCAGTTGGCAACCACCTCCTTGTCATCTCCAGGAGGCCCTGCTGCGGCCACAAGGGAATGCAGGCTGAGGCACTGGGGAGGCCTCCCAGCCCCCTCAGGCTGTGGCTCACTCCAGTGGGTTGTGGCAGCTTCCCGACGATGGACCTGTGGAGACAGAAGGTGATGGGGGATGGCCCATGAGTGCTGGGTCCCAACCCTGGGGGGGGGCAGAGCCCCCACGCCACTGGCCCCCCCACTGCCCCCGATGGCCCGTGAGTCCTGTGGGATCCTGGGTGCCCAGAGGTTCCTGCCTGGCAAGGGTCGGAACATGTGGGCTGTGGGGCTGCAGGGCTGTTTTGGCTGGGAGCCTGTCCCCGGCCCTTGCAAAATCCTGCTCACCCCACACATACCGGCTGCAACCTCCTGGGGCTCAGGCGAGGCTTGGGTGGAGGAGGCTTGGGTGGGTACTCTGGAGGGAGGCCAATGATGAGGATCCTGTCGCTGGAGCCCTCCTCATCGCCCTCGGTCTTGGTGGACCTCTCCCCACGCAGGGTACTCATGGTGCCGGAGGGGCTCGCCTCCTCGTCACTGTCTGCAAGGTGGGATTGGCCTTGTAGACCAGATACTCTGGGGTGGCCGACTCCCTCGGCCCCAGGAGCCTGTGTAGTTTCCTATAGCATGGGCAGTGCATAGACCATGACCCCAGCTGGCTGGTAGCATCACGGGCTTTGATGTAGGCCTGCCTCAGCTCCTTCACTTTAATGTGGATGCTGCTGGCACTGCTGTTGGGGTGGCCTTGGGCAGCAAGGCCACTAGCCAGCTGGTCGAAGGCCTCAGAGTTTCTCTGCGGGGCACCAGTTTGCTGAAGGCCCTCCTTCTCCCACAACAGAGTGAGCAGGTCCTTCAGCTTGGTCTCGGTCCAGCAGGGCCATGTCCTGGCATGGTCCTTGCCTGGGCTCTGCGACCCCTCGGACTCCTCAGCCGGGGCCCCTGGCAGGGGCAGGGGAGTCGTGATGTGCTGCCATGGTGGCCGGGAACACAGAGGCAGGCTGGTGCTTCGAGCAGGAGCAGTCTGAGTGGGAGCTCATGCTGCCCCTGCTTGTGGCACAGTCCCAGCTTCCTGCCTGGCATTGCCAGGGAGCTGCTTACTTTAAGGCGGCTGGCAGACACCATAAAGCCCTGCCTGGGCTGGCCAGACTGTCTCTGTCCTTCGGGGTCTGCCTCCTTAGTGGACCCCTACTTTGAAGTAAGGAGTGCAGAACATCTACACACACTTTACTTTGAAGTTAAACTTCAAAGTAAGCCACTACTCCATTCTCTGGAATGCAGTAGTGACTTTGAAATTAGCCTACCTTACTTTAAAGTTAACTTTAAAGTAAGGATAAGTGTGTGTAGATGCTCTGCAGGCTACTTCAAAGATAGTTAACTTCAAAGTAATTTTGTAGTGTAGATGCAGCCATAATGTTGCTCAAGTCTGGTACACAAGACCTTGATGATGCTGAGTTTGCTAGGTAGCCAAGGTCAGTTTTCCCTGAACCATCATCACTGTTTTTCAGAAAATGCAGGACTGAAAGGATAGTCCCCTAATCTCCCTTCACAATTAGCTCAGTGCTTGAGTTACTAATAGCACTTTCACTTTTCCACTCCTACTCTAATCATTCAAATCTGAGTCATAACAATATCCCTAACCTTCTGTGTACCTGAGGGGGAGGTTGTTTTGACTTCAGTCAAAGCACTTGTACTGTGTGACACATCTGTGGTAATATCTACATGTCTTTTTAAGCTGTATTTTCAGCATTTGTTCATATAATTTAACAACTGAGGAAGACAAGATTGTGAACTGTGTTATTCAATATTAATAGAATTACACTAATTAGAGATAGAAAAGTCTATCATATTTCTAACCTTATCTTCTGCCAATGCTGACTTGTTCCTTATGATTTTTGTTTCCAGAGCTACATTCATAAATTAAAATATTATTATTGGAGCTGTCAATTAATTGTAAATAAATGATGAACTCAAATTCATCATAAATAAAAATTAATTAAAATTGATCATACTGTTAAATAATGGAATACCAATTGAAATTGATTAATTATTTTGGGTGTTCATCTATATTTTCAAAATATTGATTTCTATTACAACACAAAAGACAAAGTGTACACTGATCACCAAATATTTTTATTATAAATATTTACACTATAAAATGATAAACAAAAATATGGTATTTTTCAGTTCACCTCATACAAGTGCTATAGTGCAGTCTCTTTATTGTGAAAGTATAACTTACAAATGTGGATATTTTACTACATACAAGCATGCAAAACCAAAATAATATAAAGGTTTGATGCTTGCAAGTCCACTCAGGCCTACTTTGTTTTCAGCCAGTTGCTAAAAAAATTTGTTTATATTTACAGGAGATAATGCTGACCATTCTTATTTACAGTGTCACCTGAAAGTGAGAATAGGTAATTGCATAGTATTTTCGTAGCCAGATATGCGAAATATTCATATGCCCTTGAAGCTTTGGCCACAATTCCATACAACATCCTTCCACACTGATGATGATCATTAGGAAAAAGAATTTATTAATTAGATTTTTGACTAAAGTCCTTGTGGGGGATGGGATGGAAATGGTATATCTCCTGCTCTGTTTTACTCATATTCTGTGTATATTCCATGTTATAGCAGTTTCTGAGGATGACCCAGCACATGTTCACTTTCACAGCAGATTTGACAAAATGTAAAGAAGGTACCAATGTGAGATTTCTAAAGATAGCAACAGCACTCAACCCAAGACTTAAGAATTTCATGTGCTGTGCAAAATCTGAGAGGGGTGAGGTATGTGAAAGCATTTTCAGAAGTCTTAATAAAGCAACACACCGATGTACAACCTACAGAACTCAAACCACAAAAAAAGAAAATCTGCCTTCTGCTAGAGGTATCAAACTCAGAGGAGTCTCTCCTTTGGATCTTTATCAAGCAGAAACTGTCATCAGAATAGATACATGTCGTCTGGAATGGTGGTTGAAGCATGAAGGGATATATGAATATTTGGTACGTCTGGCACATAAATATCTTGCAATGCCAACTATAACAGTGCCATGTGAATGCCTATTCTCATTTGTAGGTGACACTGTAAACAATAAGCAAGCAGCATTATTTTCTGCAAATTATGAAAAAATTGTCTGAGAGACTAGCTGAATACTAAGTAGGACAGAGTGGACTTGTAGGTGCTAAAGTTTTACACTATTTTGTTTTAAGTGCAGGTATTTTTGTACATAATTCTACATTTGCAAGTTCAACTTTCATGAAAAGAGATTGCACTGTAGTATTTATTTAAGGTGAATTGAAAAATACTATTTCTTTTTTTTACAGCACAAGTATTCCTAACAAAGGTAAATATAAAGTGAGCACTGTGCATTTTGTATCCTATTGTGATTGAAATCTATATATTTGAAAGTGTAGAAAACAGCCAAAATATTTAAATAAATGGTAATATATTATTGTTTTTAAAGCACAATTAACTGAAATATTTTAAATCACACAGTTAATTATGATTCTTTAATTGCTTGACAGCCCTGATTATTGTAACAGTGGCCAGTCCTTGGAGTCCTGAATCCTTGTGTAAGACTGTCTGTTAAGACACTTGACTCCTGCATGAGGATACTATAGAGTTACAGATGAATCATGACCAGCATCTGAAGAAGTGAGTTAACTCACGAAAGCTCATGCTCTAAACTTTTCTGTTAGTCTATGAGGTGCCACAGGACCCTTCGTTGCTGCTACAGATCCAGACTAACACGGCTACTCCTCTGATAGATGAATCATGCTAGCAAGTAGATTTAGTTAGCACCAAACTGGATATAAAAGGGTCAGAGCCGTTCTTAGGAATGAAGGGAATTAGAACCCAGGCCAGAGAAGTTACATGGAGATAAATTCAATAATTCCAAGTTTGCAAAGAAAGTTTAATCTGAGGTTTATGTTCACTTGTAACGTAATTTACCAATAAATCTAAAACTCAGGAGGGGAAAATCTGTATGGACTATGACTTGTTCTTTTTAGAATAGGGTAGGAATGAAATCTGTGGATTTCAGCTAATTTCAGCCTAGAAAAACAGGACATTTTACCTCTTCACAATTTAGGATTCTTATTGATTTACTACACACGTTCAATTACATCATTTCTTTTCCACACAGGTAGAGAGCTCATCAACCAAACAAGTTTGAAACTCTACAAAGCTCCTGTTGAAGGAATGGGCTAAGATGCAGTTGGGACAAGAAATCTTGTTTTTCAAACTGGAATACCCACCCTCTTGAGTAAGATACTAAGCATGGCAAAATCAGGAAATAAACAGGAGGCGTTATTCCACAATATTTTGTTCTACCGTCTCATTTATGGAAAATTGGTCAGTAGGTAATTGGAAGATTAACAATACAAAGCAGCAGAAATGTAGCACTTTAAAGACTAACAAAATGATTTATTCTGTGATGAGCTTTCATGGGATAGACCCACTTCATCAGATCAAGTGGGTCTGTCCCACAAAAGCTCATCGCTGAATAAATCATTCTGTTCTTCTTCAAAGTGCTACATTTTTGCAGCTTTGTTTTGTTGGAGTACAGATTAACAGGGCTACCTCTCTGTTACGAATTGGAAGATCTAACACAGCTGCTATTTTCCAATATCTTTGGACTCTGTACCAACAATCCCGTTGAAAATAATTCACACCTGGTTTATTAGTTAATGTACCAAGCTGAGACTAATTAATGCTCATGTAGTTATCTACTAAATATAATAGTTAGTATTAACACAATTCTAAAATCTTATTTTCAAAACCCATATATATATATATATACACATATATATATATATATACATATATTCCTTTTACTAGCAGCATCTCAAATTGCAACATGTGTTACTTGAGTAATTAGAGCCAGGGCTGTTCTTTCTAAATTGTAAGTGAACATCTCTGTGCCATCCTTTTGCTTTGCATCCAATTAATGCTAATTCATACTGTCCTACAAGAATTTGCAAGCTGTACTGAGAAAAAATGCAGTGTTAGTTTTGTAATTTAGTGCACAGAGCACATTTGCGCAAAAGCTTTGTAAACTGGGCCCGTGGTCAAAAGGAGCAATTAGCACTTTGTTAGTGTGCAGTGATGTACTAATCTGCACAGTCCCCAAAAGCAATTGTCTATTTCATTTTGCCCTCATGTGCAAATTTTCTACAGTAAGTACAGCACTGCTTCCAGAAATACCCATCACAGCGTCGTAAACTGGGTTCCCTGTGATTAGTACCTACATATCTATTAGAAATTACTTATTGGAAAACCTCACTGTACTACTAACCTTTCTGAGTGGGGAGAAGAGAGCTTGTTCATAGCTTACTGAAAATTATAAGCAACTAAACTCTTCTGTCAGGTGTTTCTCTGAGTAATGAAGGTCAAGTTCAGGTGATATAATGTTCCCTTTTGGTCACCTTTTAGAGATTTCTCCTCGCTACATTTTGAAACAGACCCTTGCAAGCGCTGACTAGGTGGGTGAGGTAATATCTTTTCATGGATAGATTTCTGTTGGTGCAAGAGACAAGCTATTGAGCTTAGAGCTCTTCTTTAGGTCCTTGCAAGCAGTGTCCTCCAAGAAAATAAGAGAAACTAATCCACAGAATGGGTACTTCCCAATTCAGTAAGTCACGGGCTTCATGTTAAATATCGTCTTTTAATAAAAATCAGAGGGTTTATGAATAAGAGTATCACAGAGGTAGCCGTGTTAGTCTGTAGCTTTGAGAACAAGGTGCCACAAGACTTCTTGTTATGAATAAGAGTGGCAGTTATAAGAAATAGTGCACATATAACATTCTGTTCCATGCATATTACACATCCCCCTCTAGTGGCTGGTCCAGAATGTGTCTGATATAACTGCTAAAGAGTAGAGCTACTCCTTTAATTTAGTAACAGAGAGGACGCTGTGCTAGTCTATACGCTATCAAAACAAAAAGCAGTCAAGTAGCACTTTACAGACTAGCAAAAAAGTTTATTAGGTGAGCTTTCGTGGGACAGACCCACTTCTTCAGACCATAGCCAGACCAGAACAGACTCAATATTTAAGGCACAGAGAACCAAAAACAGTAAGCAAGGAGGACAAATCAGAAAAAGATAATCAAGGTTAGCGAATCAGAGAGTGGAGGGGTGGGGGAGAGGTCAAGAATTAGATTAAGCCACATATGCAGATGAGCCCCTATAGTGACTCAGAAAGTTCCCCTCCCGGTTTAAACCATGTGTTAATGTGCCAAATTTCAATATAAAAGCCAGCTCGGCTGCTTCCCTTGGAAGAACGGTGCGAAAATTCTTTTTCAGTAACACACATGTTTATAGGTCATTAATAGAATGCCCCATTCCATTAAAATGTTGACAAACTGGTTTGTGGATCTGGAGTGTTTTAATGTCTGTTTTGTTCCCATTAACCCTCTGTCTAAGGGAGTTAGAAGTGTGTCCAATATACAAAGCATCTGGGCATTGTTGGCACATGATGGCATATATGATGTTAGTTGAGGAGCATGAGAAAGTGCCCGTGATTCTGTGAAGAACCTGGGTAGGTCCAGTGATGGTATCTCCAGAATAGATATGTGGACAAAGCTGGAAGCAGGTTTTGTTGCAGGGAAAGGTTCCAGGACTGGTATTCCTGGGGTATAGACTGTGGCTGTTTGTGAGGATCCTCATAAGGTTGGGAGGCTGTCTGTAGGAGAGAACAGGCATGTCACCCAGGGTCTTCTGGAGTGTGGCATCCTGATTAAGGATAGGTTGTAGGTCTTTAATAATTCATTGCAGTGGACTGAGTTGGGGGCTGTAGGTGATGACCAGTGGTGTTCTGTTATTGGCATTTTTGAGCCTATCTTGGAGTAGCTGGTCTCTGGGTATTCGCCTGGCCCTGTCGATTTGTTTTTTTATTTCTCCTGGTGGGTAATTCAGGTTTATGAATATTTGGTAAAGATCTTGTCGTTTTTGGTCTCTGTCAGTTGGATCAGAGCAAATGCGATTGTATCTAAGAGCTTGACTGTAAACAATGGATCTGGACATGTGTGCAGGATGGAAGCTAGAAGGGTATAGATAA
Source organism: Carettochelys insculpta (assembly GCF_033958435.1). NCBI lineage: Eukaryota > Metazoa > Chordata > Testudines > Carettochelyidae > Carettochelys > Carettochelys insculpta. The sequence continues at coordinate 204,799,889 of NC_134138.1, read as the reverse complement.
GTATAGCAATTTGTAGGTTTTCGGTACAGCGTGGTACTGATCAGGCCATCCTTGATTCGTACTGTAGTGTCCAGGAAATGTATCTCTTGCATGTTGTAATCGAGGCATAAGTTGATGGTGGGGTGTAGATTGTTAAAGTCTCTGTGGACTTCTTCTAAAGCCTCTGTACCATGGGTCCAAATAGTAAAGATGTCATCAATGTATCTTAAGTAGAAGAGGGGTAATAGGGGACGCGAGTTGAGGAATCGTTGTTCTAGGTCAGCCATAAATATATTAGCATATTGTGGGGCCATGCGGGTGCCCATAGCAGTTCCACTAATCTGGAGGTATAAATTGTCCCCAAAACGGAAATGATTGTGTGTGAGAACAAAGTTACAGAGGTCAGACACCAGATTGGCTGTGGTGGCATCAGGGATGGTATTCCTGATTGCTTGTAATCCGTCTTTATGTGTAATATTAGTGTACAGAGCCTCTACATCCATTGTGGCAAGGATGGCATTATCAGGAACTTTTCTGATGTTTTGTAATTTCCTCAGGAAGTTGGTGGTATCTCGGATATAGCTGGGAGCGTTGGTGGCATAGGGTTTGAGGAGGGAGTCCACGTAACCGGATAGTCCGATGGTAAGGGTGCCAATACCTGAAATGATAGGGCGTCTAGGGTTTCCAGGTTTCTGGATTTTGGGAAGTAAATAGAATAATCCAGGCTCCGGCTCAGATGGTGTGTCTGAGTGAATGAGGTCCCGAGTAGCAGCAGGGAGTTCCTTCAGTAGTTGTTGTAATTTCCTTTGGAATTCCAAAGTGGGATCAGCGGAGAGAGTCTGTAAAATGTGGTGTTGGAGAGTTGTCTGGCTGCCTCCTGTTTATAGTCTGACTTATTCAGGATGACAACAACGCTCCCTTTGTCAGCTGGTTTGATTATGACATCTGGGTTATTTTTGAGACTCTGGACAGCATGGCGTTCAGCATACTTGAGATTGTGTCTCATTTGGCATTGTTTGTGAATAATGTCAGCCTGAGCACAGTTGCGGAAGCACTGTACGTAGAAATCCAGACTTTCACTATGACCCTTAGGGGGAGTCCACATAGAGTTCTTCTTCTTTTGTTGTTGGTGGGGGGGTCAAGAGAGTCAGACTGTTGTTCATAGGTGTGCTGGAAAAATTCCTTTAGAGGGAGGCGGCGAAAGAAGGCTTCAAGGTCACCACAGAACTTTAACTCTAAGTAGTATAGCTGTGTAGTATAGCCAGATTTGAAGCAGTAGCCACTACAGTGGCCAGTAGCAAACAAGCCATATTAGTCAGATAATATATTTAAAGTTCAAGGCAACTAGCCACACTCAACAGATCAAACACCCACCTGTTTCTGGTATCTAGCATGTTGGACACCACAATAGTGGAGAGTTATGCTTTTAGTGCTAAAGGTCTTGGGTTCAATGCATAGTGAAGATGAAAGGTGGGGATTGTTACACATAGAAATTATTACAAAGAGGTATACAGTTAAACATATAATAGGTATTTTCAAAAGTAACTAGTGTGTGTGAATGGCTGCCAAACTTAAGAGACTTCTTAAGCCCCTTAAAAGGTGTTTCAAGTTGAGTCCTGGACAGCAGATGACACAGAAGTTGGAGAGTGACTGACGGGTGCAGTCATCTGGAGGAGGTAAGGGTACCAATTTTGTTGAGATCTTGCTGGGGTTATTAGAATTACAGAGGCCCCATACTGCATGATCTTCTGGATCACTCAGCTCAAGAGAGGAATGGGAGGGAAAGTACAGAGGAGGGGAATGGTCCACTCTAGGAGAAATGTATTGCTTAACAAATGCAAGCTGAAAGATTTAGGGCTGGGAACCCCCACTTTTGAAATATGTCCAGAAGTAGATGTCAAGTTCTCATTCAAGATCCTAATAAAAATGCTTGTGTATTAGATCGGGGCAGGATCTCACTTCTGTTCCAGGTCAGAGGCTGCCAATCTGCTTCACTGCAAACAGTAACTAGCACGAGCTCTGTTTTGGGGCAGGCTAATCCAGAGTCAATGAGCTCAGCTTGGCCATGTCTACACTAGCCAAAAACTTCGAAATGGCCATGCAAATGGCCATTTCGAAGCTTACTAATGAAGCGCTGAAATACATATTCAGCGCCTCATAAGCATGCGGGCGGCTGCCGTGGCACTTCGAAATTGATGCGGCTTGCCGCTGCGCGGCTCGTCCAGACAGGGTTCCTTTTTGAAAGGACCCCAGCAACTTTGAAGTCTCCTTATTCCTATGAGCAGATAGGAATAAGGGGACTTCGAAGTAGGCGGGGTCCTTTCGAAAAGGAGCCCTGTCTGGACGAGCCGCGTCAATTTCGAAATGCAGCAGCCGCCCGCATGCTAATGAGGCGCTGAATATGTATTTCAGTGCTTCATTAGTAAGCTTCAAAATGGCCATTTGCATGGCCATTTCGAAGTTTTTGGCTAGTGTAGACATAGCCCTTGACTGCAAGCAGAGCAGGGAAATAGTCTAGCACAGGCCCCAGTTCAAGGTGGGTCAAGTACAGAGTCGCTAAGCTTAGCTTGGCTACAGGCAGAGCAGATAAATGCACAATGGGGTGCAAACACGGGGTGGGGCAAGCACAGAGTCATTGAGCTCAGCCTGGTCACAGGCACAGCAACAAAGAGGTATTGAATAGCTCAGCTCTAGCTAGGTGGAGGAGGAGGCTGCCATCCATGAAGGGTACGTGGTGGAGGGGTGCAGGGCCACCCATCCCACTGTGCCTCACTCCACATCCTAATGGCTGCAGCCTATTCTGCCACTGAGTCAGCAAGGAGTTCACACTGCAACATGCTAACTCACTCCAGCTATCCCTTGGCCACACTATGTTCCCCTTCCAGGCATACCTCTACTCTCAGGGATTGATTGCTACAAGTGACTTAGAATCTGTAACTATTGGGATCCAGCTAATCCAGGCCAATTACTGGCTTCCTCAGAATCAGTGTTAGACAGTAGTCTGGGTTATCCAAGACTATCACCCTCTTTCTCTGGGGTTGCCTCAATCTCCCAGCTCAAGAAACCAAGGAGAACCTCTGTTTCCTCCAGTGGTGGGGGACCAACTGAACTCCCAGCTCCAGTCTTTATATTGCTGGCATCACCCATCTTGAAGTGACCTTTCCCTTCCAAGGTTTGGTGAAAAGGGTGGAATTGTGGAAGCCTGTGGCAGGACCTGGGATGGGAAGAAGCAGGGTGTGGGAAGAGCCTCAGGTGGAGCGGGGATTGCCCTGGGCCTCACACCTTCATAGGAACAGCTCTGTGTATAGGAGGGATTCTGCAGGGGACCAGCAGCTCTGTAAAGAATGTGAATGAAGGTGTGCTCCCCCATCTTTGGAGTGAGGTATCTGTGCTAATGATGAGAGTCGGCGTGTTCAGAAGGAGGGACACCCCTCTGAATATGCTGGTTGGTTATGTCCACTGGAGGAAGGAGTCCTTTATTTTGCCCAGTATTATCAGCAGGGTTTGCTCTAAATTCTTCCACCCAAGGGTGAAATACATTTTGTTGTGTGCACTAAGGCATGTGTGGTATGCTGCTGGCTGTGGGTGCTTTGTTCATCAGCTCGATGGCCATGAATATTTTGTGTGTATTTGCCCAAGTGCTCAGCTTAAATGGAACACTGATTGTAAGGCTACCTCTTCATACCGTGTCTGTGTGGAATATAATTGATATGGCGCAATCCCTGCAGGCAACAAAGGTTTAACCTGGTGTGTCTGACAAAAAAGGTTGTGATTGCCATGTACCCAAGGAGTTGTAGGCAAGCCCTGACAGATACTGTGGACTCTTTTGTGTTATCAATATGAAGCTGGTGAGAGGGAGAAAGTGTTTCCTTGGTAGCAAAGCTATGGTCTCGATACAATTGAGATGGGCCCCAATGAACTCCAACTCCTGCACTGGTATTAGGATGAACTTTTCAGCATTTATTTGGAAGCCCAATTTCATGAAGAGGTTTACCATCTACTTGGTGATTAGTAATGCAGCCTACTGGGTTGGTGCTTTTAGCAGGCAGTCATCCAGGTATGGGAATATCATAATTGTGCTTCTGCACAGGTAGGCCCTCTTTCTAGTGCTGTGATTATGGTTCTTACTGTGAGCATGTTGAATCATGGTGAATCATGGTTTGAAGAATTTGTTGAGTTGACGTAGGTTGAGTATAGGTCTCTATCCACTGGACTTCTTTTTTTTTAACAAAATAGTGGGAATAAAATCCTCTTCTCCTGTATACTGCTCCTATTACATGAGATGGTTTATCTCCTGGCCCAACAGGTACTTGCGAGAGGGGTCCTAGAAGAGGGATTGGAAGGGAAGGTGGGTAGGGGGACTGGAAAGAAAGGGGATGGAGCAACCAGTTAACACAGTTCTTTGACTGACCCCTATGGCAGCCTATTTGTTGGTACCAGGGGGTTTCTTCAGCACAAGATGGCACTGAAAGCTGTGCTGGTGTGTGTACCAGGTGTACCTTTGAAGAAGCTTCCATTTGTACAAGTGCTGCACTGCTGCGTGCAGGTTGTGGTTTTAGTCTTGTCAGTGCAGAGGCCTGGGTTTTGCGTTCCCTTTAGTGCGTCTGTCAGAGCTGGATCTTTTAGACTACATGGCTCTAGTGGCACCAGGAGTTCCCACTGCTTCGGCTCCTGGTGCTGACAGTGAAGATGATGCTAGATGTCTACTCACAGAATGGTTCTTTCTGGCTGCTTCCTGCATCAGGGAGACAGGTGCCTGCCTCTTTGTTTTTGGCAGGGGTTGCTCCAAAGTATGATTTGAGGAAGAAGCCCTGTCAGAAGCTGTGGTTGGCAAAAGTTTGCTGCAGTGGGTCAGGGTCCTGACTTTGGGCTCTCATGTGGGTCTGAGAGATGTTTGCATAAGGAGGAGCTTTGCCTGCAGGTCTCTAGCACTTCTTAGTCTGACTAGAAGCTTGAGGCACAATTGGCATTTGTGTGTTTCACCTAGGCAGCAAGCACACTGATTGTATCCATCTGAGACAGGCATCACCAGCTTACGTTTGACGCAGCATTTAAAGCTTGCTTTTCTGTTCAAGGGGATTTTGCCTTCAAAATGGCTGTACATGCCAAGACTTGACTGAAGTAAATTTTTTTCCCTTTATGAGGATAAACAAAAATGAAACAAACTGACAAGCTGCTGCTGAGGAAATGAAGTGAACTAACTGTTAAACTCATTAACTACTAAGCAGTGAGGCACTGCTGAGTGCTCCAACTCATAGTTTAGAATGGTAGAGAAGGGCAATAGGAGTGGGGAAGTGAGTTTGTCCCTCAGTGTCAATTAACTGACTGGAACAGCACGAGACAAGGACCACTCATGTGCGACGCAACTTGACAGTGCTACTAGAAGTTTTCATATATGAGTACAGGGATACACGAACATCTAAAATAGAGGACCCACAGTGGAGAGGACTCGAAACAGAATTGAAATGTTTTAAAAGGAACAAAAAATGTGAGTGAAAATGTCCCTATCGTAAAAAAGGCCTTTGAAAAAACCCATTTGCTTTTCTTTGTTGGTCATAATGTGAAAAGTTCTGCTCCATATAAGAAAGCATTGGTAGATCTGATAGAGCAATAGATCTGTCAGCCAGTGAAAACTAAACTGGCCATAGACAACTCACAGTTTGAGGAATTTCAAACTTTTTTTTCCTGGAGTAGAGCAATAGATCCTAAAATAGTTCTTGTCACTTCTAATTTAAAAGGAGCTACTGAACATGTGGCCCCAAGATGGATATTTTAGTGTTTTGTTGCTTCTGCTGCTGTGATTTTCGAAGGCTTTGTGTTTTACAGTATGCTCCATTTTAGTGACAGCAACTGAACACTGACTGCTACTGTTCAGCAGCAGAACTATTCTCATAAGCTGTTAAAAACACTGTGATCAACCATTTAACTTCTTTTCTCTAATCATCTCTTCTTTTCATAATGTGGTAAGTTAGAAAGAGAACAAAAAATTAAACTGGTATGGTGACTGCTTGACAGGCTGAAAGCACGGAACAAAAGATTATAGTTGGAGGAGCTGAGCTCCCAATAACTGTGCATGTAAATATTTTGATATATGGTTTCCATGCATGTAATCCCGCATCCCTGAATGGTTTTACTAATAATAATGGCTCTTGTGGCATAGCAGTTTGAATCTGCAGATGCAATTCCACATACTTGCTCTCCTTATTCACTTCCTTACGCGAACAGGAATACTTAATTCAGTTGCTGGCCTCCGTTTGTCTTTCCTTTTTGCCTACTCATTCATCCAGGGAATCACATTTGGAACACCCCGCACCCCCCAAAAAAACCAAAAGCATTTAAATTTGTTCTGTAAAGAAAATAAGAGTTGCTTGGATGCTACCTAACATGCTAAGACACATATCGTGTTTGAGAGGTCATTTGCCTAGTTTGTAATTAGCTTATAGTAAGGTATGTATCTGTCTGAAGTATTTGTGGGTTACTTGGTTAGCTCTCAGATAGTTCATTTAGATTAACTGTCAATGAATTTTATACACTGGGCTGTAGTAGGTGATCAGTGGCTAATATGTTAACAGGAAAGTTGTTTCTGCCTCTACTTGGTCTTAGCACCTGCCACTTGGGAATCCCTCCAAGATTTGCTTTCTGTTACTGAGAATATGAAAAGTGACCAAGAAATTTAATGATAACTCTCAGTTTGCCTATCTGTGCTTTCATATTTGGACTTTGCAAATGAACATACTACAAAATAAGTGCATACAAACAAAAATGCTAAGCAATATTATGCATACTATACAGATATAACCTCCCAAAGATATATCATTTCAGCAGATTGTTCAATATTTTTCTATAAGATTAATATATGAAAGATTTGTTCCCAAAAAAATAGCTTAAATATTATTTAACTGAAAAATATACAATATGTATAAAAAGGTCCTGTTAGGTTAGAGTAACATTTTAAAATATACATTGTTGTCATGTTGCTATAAACATTGGCTATGATTAGCACTGAAAGAGTATTCAAAATGTAAACTGTTTCACCATCTGTGCTATTTGTTTATTTTCACATTTCACTCATCTTGGACCCTGAAAATAGATTAGTCTGTTTCCCTCTCATGTGCTAGCCCAATGACATAGCATTTTGTAGCAAGCATCACTGGGGGAACATTTACATCCAATCCACTCACCTCTAGCCACCCTGTTTTTGCTGAAACATTTTTAAAAAGTAAGCAATTTTAAATAAAGTAAAACATAAATAACTTGACCTTATAAAATTATCGGATAATTAATTTCAGGTGTTAATTACTGCATATCCCTGTCATACCTGGAGTTTACCACCACTGAGGGTGTAATCTGTTATGTTTGACAAACGTGTATCTTGCAGTAAAAAGATGCTGATCACCAGCTATCATATACAGTGCCCGAAATACCTAGGTAAGGAGCACTCAACTCTGGGTAATGCAGTTGGTGCTACTTTTATGCTGTAGCTTACAGGTAAGTGTGATACTTCTATAGGTAATCCTCACGTAGAAAGGCTTGTACACTGGACTCTAAATTTACAAGCATCACAGTCTTACATTGCAAAGGAACTAAAGATAACATCAAGGTTGGGTTATATCTGAAGATATCAGATCCATCTGCATGATCTGGTTAAAATTCTGGCAATCCTTTCTTCCATATGAAAAAGGAAAAATTATCTGGAACAACTGAATTCTGAGGTGAGGAAATACTCTTCTAACTCAGGATGCATGGAACAGCTTTCCAATGCTAACAGAAAGAGTTGTAGCTATATCCGAAGGTGATTTGGTTTCTTAGTATTTGATAACAGGGGCATTAGGGCACTCAGATTAGATCTTCAACTCCAAGAATAAAAGGTTGGTTTGTACTACCAGCGCACTCAGACCCAACACCTCATTTGCTCCATTGAGGTGATAGTTGTTGGTTTTAGAGAAGAAACTGAGGTAGGATTCAGTGAAACCAGTTCTGCAGACTGAGTAAATCCTAGATAATTCTCTAACTGGAGGACTAACATAAGCATCCCATTTACTGACTGCAAATCAGATTACAAATCTGCTAGTCTTCATATCTAAATGACAAGGATGCTTTAGCTCCAGTCCTAAGATCCATATTTCTTCTCCCAGGAAGCATCCATCAAATAATGAACAACATCAGCAGGAGCTGCTAAACTTCCTTACCTTTTGGTGGCAACTGCTCCTAGTACCAGATTCCCACATTCTAGGCCACCACTCCCATTGTCGCTTACACCCTGCATTTGTTCTGATATTCTAAGACAGACAAAATGTACACTATTTGGTGAAAGGGGTTATTAAAAAAAGTGTTAAAACAATTATCTCCACATCACTATTGCTTTTCTAAATTGATGATGTTCTTAACAATTTGACCTCAAGCAGAACGTGGCATGTGAATGAGATATAAAAGGAAGTCAAAGAATGAAAGAAAATGGATGAGAGACAATTTGGATGAAGACAGCAAGAAGTGGTGGGCCAGGATAACAGTTCAGTGAGAAGTTTTGTTTTGAGAAAACACTGATGAATGGCAAGAAGGGAAAACTGCAAAAACAGGTTATTATAGAAGTATTTTGATGACATCACTGTAAGACCTGAGCAGAAAAAGAAAGAGCTCAGAAAGAAAATAGCTCAGGAATAAAGAGAAAAACTCGGCAGATCAGAATGAAAGAGATAAAAGTCTTGCACACAAATAGAGATAAGATGAGGCTTGGAGGAAAATGTTGGCCACTGAACTGCAAGCCAACAGACTTAGCAACCACTACCATGAAAGTATATGAAAATCTGGATTCTGTATTGATCCCAGCTTGGCTTTGCTACACAATGACTTCTGTAGTTGCACTGCATCAATACTTTGCTCAGAAAGGTGACCATGCATTTGTCATTCATGTACAATTTACAGACATGTTGACATAAGATCTGCGAATTATTTGAATTTTTTGCTGCTAACATGATGCATTTGCTCATGTCAGTACAGCACTGAAAGTGCTGAAGCACAAGTAAAGGTGGAAGCCATTATCTTTCTACAACAGCTTTGGAATAACATTTTTATTCCCTGGCAAGCACTCCCATATGCTCAAAAGATCACATTTCTGCCTAGGAATTCCATTTTGATGACTGACATTAACAAAATTAATGATTTAGTATTCTGAAAATTAGTACTATAAAACAAATGGTATTTTTGTTCATCTGAACAGGTACTCCTTGTAACCTTATTCAAGCGCCACAAAGCAGCCAATATCTCTAAGCCCTTATGATTGAAGACAATAAGCTGTCAAAAATGGCTTTCATCCAATGGCTTTCATTCTGGCCCCACCTGTTTTGTTCCTTGTCCTTCATTCTCCCTCCTTTATGTGAATGCTGCACTCTTCTGCTTCGTCCCACTACAGAACTTATGCCCAGGACACAGCTAGTCATCTGTCTGGCAAATCATCTTTCTGATCCCTCTATTCTGGGACTAATGGGAAGATTTTTAAAGGTACCTAAGGGACTTAAGTGCTCAAGTCCTATTGCTTTCCCAGGAGACTTGGGTGACTCATTTATTTACCTTCTCAGAAAATCCCAGCCTTGAAGCCAAATCATAAAATCGTCACTGTGAAAATACTCTTGTTAAACTCATTGGGAGTTTTGCCTCAGCAGGGACTGCAGGACTTGATTTTTAAAGTTTCACATTTACTTAAGTCTAAGGTGTATCAGACCTATTAAAAGAGATTTTTTTACTACATGCTACTTTCCAACTGTAGCCCTGCTAAGCAATGATAAATACTGCTGAGAAAGCTAAACATATTTAACAGCACCAAGGCTCATGACATATCTTTGGGTATGCAGGCTAAAACACGATTAAAAATTTGAAGTTGAATCTGTCAGCTCAAGTGCCTTTAAAACAAAACCAAAAAGTCCCTCTTTTTCTCAGCTGTGATGCAGCACCTGCCATTAGCTGTGGTGGTTCCTATTTTCATATTGTCTGACAGTAGCAGTTGGACTGAGCCAAAGCCAGTGAGGCTGAGAGGCAGACTCCCTGCTTTCACAAAGCTGAATTTAATAAGATGAGAACAGTATGCCAAGATGGTGAGCTCCCTCCCTAGCACTTATCATGACACTGGTTACTCAGCAGGGCCCTTATTGCAGCAGTAATCTGGGTGAGCCTGGCAGCGAGTCCTGCTTACAAGTTCAATATAATAGAACAGCAGGGCAGTGGGGGCCTGGCAGAAAAGCTTAGCAAAGTTAAAGCCTATTACTCTATGATGAAAAAAATGGCTCTCAAAATATTATATGCCAAGCATAAGACCAAGACATGTCAAGTACAGTGACACACTCAGCCTTAGCCGTAATAGACTGTAGACACAGGCAAGATGAGCTTAAATATCTACAATTCTGATGGAAATTTATATGCAAAATCTTCCTGCTCTTTTGCTGGTTTTATTTAACAGGCAATGCTACTGAATAATATACAGATAGCTAAAAGAACATATGTTTAATCTTCCTTTAGGAGCATGAATTGTTGAGAAGTTGGAAAAAACTATCATTAGTATTTTATTCTTTTCCTCTCCCATCCTTATATTTTCCTATGTGACAAAATCAGTTGGAACAATAGCACAGCTTACTGTCCTTTTCCTGGAGGTGAACATACCTATCTAGCCTAGCCTTTGACCAGGGTGATAGCAAAAGAGTTGGTATGCTTTACAATAATCTAGGATGTCTTTAAAAAAATTAGATTTTCTTTATATGTAATTAGTTATCTGGGTTGAATATCTTACAAATACACTTTCCACCCCTCCATACATCTAGCTTCAGCAGGCATCTCTTATTGTTTGGATTTGAACTGAAAAGAGTAGTGTGCTGTTTCATCAATAAAAATGTAAAGATTACTGCTATGAACAGCAGTTTTGAAGGTATATTTCACCTACAGGCCACTGTGTCTCTGTGTATTATATATCTGGGAAGCCACAATGTTAGATTTCTTGGAAGACAATACTAAAATCATAGCTCAGGTAGCAGGACATATGGACAAAAAAGAGAAGCAGCATTTTTTTCCTGTTTTACTGAATATGCATTCAGTGAAAATGGTGCGGCACATCCACAGGAAGAGGCAGACAGGGACAGAGCAGGGAAGGGGAGATGCAGAGCATAGACAGGGAGGGGCAGGGCAGAGGTAGGAAGAAGATGGAGCATGGGCAGGGAGGGAGCAGGGCTGAAGCATGTTTTCTGTACTACTACTACTACTATTTAACCCTTGTACTCCGAGTGGAGCCTAAGTCATCTACAAGTCTCCTCCAGTTCACTCTGTCCTGGGACAAAACTTCTAGCTGGCACACCCCAGTTGTTGTCCTTCAATCTCAGTAGACCTTCTCCATATTGTCTGAGGTCTTTCTCTTTTGTGTTTTCCTTGAGGGTTCCACATCAGAGCTTGACGGACTATGCTGGATGAGAGTTTTCTGAGAGTGTGGCCTAGCCATCCCCACTTTCCTCTCTTGATTTCAATGTCACTTGGTTCTTGTTCTGCTCTGTTCCAAAGCTCCTCTTTTGTGACAAAGTCTTGCCATTAGATGTGAAGGATGTATCTCAGGCATCTGTTTATGAATGTCTATATCTTGTGATTTGAAGAGCATAAAAGAAAAGGTCACAACACTAGACAAAACTGCCTCAGTGACTGGACTGAGCATTAACAAGGGAAAGACCAAGACAATGAGGATCAACCAGACCAACAACACCACCATCACACTGGTAGGGAACGACCTGGAAGATGTGGATCAATTCACCTACTCGGGGGGTATTATGGGCAGAGAGGGAAAAAGAGAGAAGAATATCAGTGTGAGGACAGGGAAAGCAACAGCTGCATTCAAGACTCACTGTCCCACATGGAGTTCACAAATAATAACTGTGAAGACAAAACTGCAGATCTTCAACACAAATGTGAAGTGTGCTCTTGAATGGATGTGAGATGCTGTCTGTGGGCCCCCCCCAAAAAAAACCTACACCAGTTATCACTGCTAATGATGAGTCTACATGCCCCACTGACTGTACAGTGAAAAGTAATCCATTACCCATAATGAAGTGGGTTCTTTCACTGATCTAATGAGGAGAGAACTTCTTGAAGGTCCTTAATCTTCATGTCTTTCTTGGTGGATATACTGATTTTAACACACTTGCATGGAGCACAGGTGCAGTCTGATGTGTTGGGTGACATAGGTGCAGTAGGCCATGTAACCAGGAATTTAGGACATGAGACATCACTGTGTGAAATTGCGGATGACTGATGAGATTCACTATGGACTAGAACCTCTCCTGTGATAAGATCTTATTGACCTTGAATCTAACACAGATACTATGAATCTTATACTAAGAAACAGCATAAGTGAGGATTTTTTTTCTCTGTTGATCTTGAATCCTAACAACGTAAAGAGCTGTAGATCACTTGAATCAAGCTGGTCACCTGTTGAGGAGATTTCATCTGGATTAGGCAGTTATACCTCAATGCCATATCTTCTTAAGTGGGCTCTTAAAGCAGTCTATAATATTCTGGCTACTAGCTGTCTTCAGATACTATAGGTTTCAGCTAAGTATCTGTGAGGGTCTTTCTACACATGATGACACCTTGTCGCAGCTGAAATGGTCACATTTCAACAGAAATACCTGATAGTTTGAAAAGTGCATCTGGACATTCTCAGATGAATAAATCTTTTTGACAAACAAGCCAAGCTCCTTAGGGTTCTTTTCCACTGGCATCATCTTTGGGGTCCTAGCTGTTTGGAACTTTCATGCCCCACTGCCACCACTTGTAATTCTGTGAGTGACTGGGTATAGAAATATTAACATCTCTGTAAGAGAATGTAGTAGCATTTATTAGCTTTCTTAGATGTGGATGTCACAAATGCTGGAATATGCCACAGAATTTTAACCAATTAGAACAGCTTCTCATTGGTGGCTCAAGAAATATCACTGTAGGCTCACCATGATTACCTCCAATGGAATTTCCAAGATATATGTCATGCAACATAAATCTTGTGGAAAATCATACACATCCTGTTGGTCAGAAGCAGGAGGGATGATTCCTTGTTGAGTGAGGAGACAGAGACTGCAGCTGGAATAAATCAGTATTTCTTTTCCTGCAGATGGACTTTTTTGACATTATGCTCTTTCAGGTGCAGACTCTAAAACTCAATACAGACCTTTCTGTATATGCACACAACATCTAATGATGTTTTGTAGAAGAGAATACATAATTCAAGGGAGGGCAGTAAAGCATACCACCAGTCACTCAAAAACCATGAATTTATGTTTTATGGCCAATGAGATCAAGCCACGAGGGCCCTATCAGACCACTATGACTCATGGGAGTAAGAGTAAGGGGAGCGGCTGGGGATACCTCCCTGCTATTTTGAGCACAGAAAGAAGCAAAAAACCTTACGTCATCGAAGATGGCAACTACCCTGTCTGTTGAGCTAGGGCACTGTCAAACCCAATAAACATTTGAGCAAAGAGCTCACTGGTACTGAGGTAGAAACACCTCTAGCAACAGATAAAAAGAGCTATGGTAACTGGGTGTGTGATCACTGTGAAATTACTCAGTACTGAGAATTTCTTGAGTACCAAGAAACTTAATATTACAAATGTCTGTACTGTCGACACTGATATTGGAGACATGGGCACCAGAGTTATTTGCACCAAATGGGCCAAGATAGACATCAATGCCAAAGAGTCAGTAATGGGGAAGTACAGACTGCAGTTTCAGGCAATGCCACTGACCAGTGACCAGTCAGTCTCAGGCACCAAATCTGAACCATAGCCTATCTTTCATCTGAGGCACATGAGCTTCTACAGAGGCATGAGGAATATTTTGTCTTATTTTACCAGACACTAGAAAGTGCATATGCTTGTCCTGCAAACAGTGCTCCTTCCTACCCACTTCGGATGACTGTGTGGAAGAGGTCTTGAGTGCACTGCCTGACTCAATTATGAAATATATCAATCTCATCAATGAAGAATGAACTTGGAGTAGGACCACTGCTTTCTGGAGCACTAGCCAAAAGTGATGGCTTAGGCTTGGCAAAATCTTCTGTCTTGGACTCTGAAGAAGCCCTCATTGAGCACTCCAAAAGAAAGACCTTTCTCCCTCCTCTTGGAGAAACAAAAATAAAGCATCCTGAGGGATTTGCCCATCCTGAAAGCAAAAGAGAAACCTGGGGTGACCAAAATTGAGCAGGTTACCAGCCTCACAAAAGGGACATGTTTTCAATCCTGGAGACACAGATTCAGCCAAAGATACTTGGGTACTAGTAGTAGGGATACTCCCAACCCATAAAAATCTTTGTTTGCCAGTGGTCTAACTATATGAACCTTACTAACTATACTAACTACCCTAAGAAGAGATTGCACTGTATGCACAGTAAGCAGAAACTGCAGAGGTTCTGTCTGACAAACACAGGAGAGAAGATGAATTGAAGGATGGCCTGGTAAGCCTGTTTTGCTTGTTATGCCACCTACAGGTGGGGAAGGAAGAAGAGAGGCATGGACATCTATAGCACAGGCACATCGCAAGACACTGCTGACCAAAAAGAATTTTATCTCATGCACAATGGCCACATGTAAATCAAAACTGAAATCCATGTGAGAAATCGGTCCAAGAATAATTCTGAATTTCCAAGGTTTAACATTGTTAGCTTTGGAACAATTATAACATCCCTGTAATGTTTTGTGCCCATATGTCACTGATACATTTCCAATTTTAACTAGATGATGCATTTTCTACCTCTTAGAATACTTCTGTATTCAATCTTGGCTTTTTCCTTATCTAGAACAAGGCAAATAGGTTTATCAACTATCTAACCCTTGTCTATGGAACAATACTTAACCTAACATTAACCTAACAGCCTCCCAGGACATTTCACAGCTAGATCCTGATGTTAGCGAGGGCACCTCTGGTGAGTTCTCATTTTTAATCATGTTACAAGTAGATTAAGGTAAATGGGTGTGATCTGTGGCGGGTGCTGTACACAGCTCAGGGCCCCCAGAATAACTTGTTAATGTGTCCAAGGATGGAGCACCATTATTTCCTGCAGATCTCCAGAAAGCTCTCAGACAGGTACTCTTTACTTTTTCTCACAAGTTTTTTGGGGAGACCTGCCTTATTCTGACTTCCACAAAAGGAAACCTTCCATGCCAAGTCACCAATAAGTAATCTGGCATCACTTCACCACTGAGTAGTGCAGCCTATCGACCAACCTTCTGCCCATATTCAGCCACCATCCGTTTCTTATCAATGTTTGTTACTCTAAGGAGACTAATTTCTCTTTTTGCAACTTAGAGGAAGAAGGGGAAGGAGCATTGAGATTATTCTGATAGCACAAGCTGGTCCACCATGCATGAACCACTTCCCTCCTCTCCCTCCCTTGGGAAAAGGGACACTTTCACTGTCCCCGCCCCAAAGGTGGCGGGAGGGCATGTGGCAATGATGAGGTCTACACATACAGCCACAAGGGGGAAAGCACAAGCTACTCTGTCATGCCTGGACAACCCTCCTCCTTTCCTGGGCTTCTGGGGCCAAGATAAGTATCTCCTGTCCAAGCAGAGTGGGGACTAGCAGCATGAAGCAACTGTGACAGACACACAGTCCTGATAGCACAACCCATGCCTGCTCCTCCCCCTGCACCCTGCTGGGGGAAAGGAAAGGTTTAATGCCCCAGAAAAGAGGGGAGGAGAAGCACTTTGTTACCACTGCCACAGGCCCAAGACCCCTCCCCACTACCCACTTGTAGCATGTACAGCTGCAGAAACTGCTTTTGCAATCACAGACTTGAAAGAATGCCCCAATATATGCCTTATCATGTCTGGAAGCGAAACAAGTCAAGCAGGTCCCTTAAGATCTCTGTATAGTTCCTGCTGCACAGAGGATGCTTAAAGTCAAAATTTATCCTTGAACGGAATACATCCCTATTGTGTTCCACAGAGGTTCCTTCATGAAATTACTTTGTGTGTTGTTAAATTTATCTCATCTACAGTAAATGTATCTCCTTAGTATCTGGCCTTCACTTATGTTTTATTGCACTGTGCTCGACAGTGGACTTTTTCACCACTGCTTCCCTCCCTCCAGCTGTAAGACCAGCACAGATCCAAAGGAGAAAACAAACATGGGAAGATACGTTCCTAGAACACATGGAAGCTACTCACATGGACAGGACACAGTTAAATGCATGGAGGAGAACCACACTGGAGGAGAGGCAGGCTGATCGGGAAGACAAGATAGTGGATCATGAGACTAAGAGAGCACCCAGGTGCTTTGTTTAAACATGCAAATAAATTTGAAATTTCCAGCCTTCTTTTGAAAGAACATGAGGAGCGTCTACACATACAATGGGTTCTTTTGAAAGAAAATTGGAGGAACGCAGTGCAGAGTTCGAAGTCCCTGCCCCAATCCCATATTAAGAGCATCCCCTTTCAAAATTCTCTTTCGAAAGAAGACATGTGTAGACGGTCCTGCAGTAGTGAGGCCTTATGATCTCAGTGTCCAGATGCTTTTAAAGCTGTACAGACCCAGAAACCTCATGGCAGGAAGCTGAGAGTATGTTAGCAGCATAACTATGATTTGCTCTCAGCACGCCCTGAAACCCACCCCAAAACTGAAAAAAACCCCATGATGGCAAACAGCCGCCTGCCACAGGAGCCCCAAGGCCCCCGCTCAGAGCCCTCACAGGGCTCCCAGGAGCTGACACCAGAAGGAAAAAAGGGGGGCTTCCTCCTGGACAGAGCCAGAACTGAGAGACCTCCTGGGACTTTGGCAGGAGGAGGAGGCCCTCTGAGAGATCGGAGTTAAGGTGGTACAACACCATAGCCTTCAGCCACCTCACCTGTGGCCTCGACACCAGGGGATTCCCTGAGTGAACCCCGGACCAAGTCTGGAGTAAGGTGAAGGACCTCTGACTTAGCTCTGCCTGGGCCTGGGATGAAGCTGGCTGTTCAGGAGCAGGTCCCTCCACCTGCCTCTACTACTGGGATCTCCGGTCCATTCTGAGCTCCTGGGACAGCTCCCCACCACCTGACTTCCTGAACACATCTGGGGACGAGCTGCAGCGGGAGGCACAGGAGAAGCCAGAAGCACGGAGCCAGGAGCCAGGACCTGCTGTGGACTGGTCAAACAATGAGGGGGACCTCGTAATCAATGTGACCTCTGAGTTGTCCAGCTGGTTGACCAGGAGCTGCGCACCCCCAGACTTCATTGAGGAACCCTCTGGTAAGTCCCCAGTGAGGTGCACACCCTGGCTAGCGGGGCAGGGGTGACACAGTTGCCAGAGGGCTATACACATGCTTAGTGGTACCAGCTCAGACACATCTTGGCTGGCCCTGGCTCCCAGCACATCATGCGGCCCACTGATGACCACCAGCACCCACCCCCATGGACAGCGCCGTGAGCCACATGCATGGTGAGACATAGGTGGGGTCAGACCACACCTGGGATCTGTCTGACATGAGCAAGGAACCTCTATGCATCTGCAATACCCCATGGCCACCGTGCCCTTGGATGGGATGTGTTGTCCCTGTGGGGGGGGGTTGTCCTCAGGGGAAGGGTATTGCCCCTGGCAGGTTGATGCCCCCAGGGGCACAACCCCGAGGGCCATGATCAGGGACTGAAATGTCATTCTTCTCTCCTTTCAGCTGTGCCATCCAAGGGCTGGGAGAACCCCATCCCCTCCATAGTCCCAGAGAGCATCCCCAGAGGTGGCAGAGAGGGCCCAACCACCCTCCCCATATCCCGTGTTCTTGATAAAGGGGTGGTGGGGGTTGGTGCATGGGTGTTGTAGTGGTGGTGCATGTGGTGAAGGGGTGGATGTGTGGGAAGGATGGTGAGGGGTGGCTGTGGGTGAGAGTCAGTGAGTCCCATGAGTGAAGGTGTCACAGAGGGCCTCTCTGAGGTGAACCCTGTCACAACTGGCCTGGCAACTGGGGGCAGCGGCCAGCTGCTCATAGCTGGGGTCAGACTCAGCCACCACCCCTGGATGAAGGTGTCCCCCTTACCCTCCACAGTGTTGTGGAGGGCACAGCAGGTGCTCACCACCTGCAGCATATTCCACACCCTGACCTCCAGGTGTGAGAGGAGGCACCCAAAGGCCTGCTCAACCACTGTGCAAGCCTGCTTGAGGTAGGTGTTGAAGGCCTCCTGGGTGGAGTCAAGGTGGCCTTTATAGAGCCACATGAGCCACAGCTGCAGGGTGTTGGCAGAGTCTGCCACCATGAAGAATGGCATGGTGACATTGCAAACTGGGAGCTCCTGCTGGGGAAATGTAGGTCCCACCCTCCATGTGCCAGCACAGGCCAGAATTCCAAAACACATGGATATCTTGTGTCCAGCCTGCCCAGCCCATGTACACATCCATGAACCAGCCTTTGGGATCCACCACAGCCTGGAGGACTACTGAGTAATGGCTCTTTCTGTTGATGTAGTGGCTGGTGCTGTGTGTCCGGGCACAATGGGAATGTGTGTCGCATCCAGGGTGTTCTTTACTGTTTCCTGAATAAAAATGAAAAAATCAAGCTTGCAAAAATAGTGTCTTTATTGTTTGTGTTGCACAGTGGGTGGGTGGGTGGAATTTACAGGATTTAGAGCCCTGCACACTTTGTACAGGAGGCATCTTGTTAAGAGCATCAGACATTACTGTCATGTTACTGTCTTGTCATTCATAAAGCTGTTTTTCAAAGCCTCCCTGATTAGCAGTGCCGCTTGCTGTGCTCTGCTTATTGCTCTGATGTCTGGCTGCTTGTAATTAGCGGCCAGGTAATAAGACAGTTACCTATTCTGTAACTGGTGTTCTTCAAGATGTGTTGCTCATGTCCATTCCAAGTTGAGTTGGGTGTGCGCTGGCACATGCCCAATCACCGGAAGCATTTTGCCCTAGCCAGTAGCTTAAGGTTGGTGCAGTGCCCCTGGAGTGGTGCCTATATGGCAACCAATATATGTACCACCAGACAGCTCCCGCCCCTGCTCAGTTCCTTCTTGCCAGCTACTCTGACAGTGGAGAAGGCAGGAGGGTTTTGGAATGGATATGAGCAACATATCTCAAAGAACACCAGTTGCAGAACAGGTAACTGTCTTTTCCTCTTCGAGTGATTGCTCACGTGCATTCCAAGTTGGGTGAATACAAGCCAATGCTGAGGTGGTGGGGTCGAAGCCCCGGAAGGAATGCCAAACAGCCCTGCCCACTGCAGTGTCTTCCTGTGCGTGCTGCAACAAAGTGTAATGTGCTGTAAACATATGAATTGAGGACCAGGTAGCCTCCCTACAGATGTCCTGGATAGGCACCTGTGCCAGATATGCCACAGAGGATGCCTGTGCCCTAGTGGAGTGACCCCTTACCAGTGGACGGGGAACCCCCCCATGTGCTGATAACATTCCTTGATGCACATCGCTATCCGGGAGGAAATCTTCTGGGAGGAGACCGGAAGGCCCTTCATGCTATCAGCTCCTGCCACAAACAGTTGCTGCATCCTTCTAAAGGGTCTAGTTCTATCCATATAGAAGTCCAGCACCTTTCTAACATCCAAGTTATGTAAACATTGCTCCCTTGGGGAGGCATGCAGCTTTGAGTAAAATACCAGTAAGGAAATGTCTTGGTTAATGTGAAACACAGAGACCATCTTAGGTAAAAACGTGGGGTGAGATCTCAGGCTAACCTTATCCTTGTGAAACACTTCTCTGAAAGCTATTTACACTACAATAAGCTACTAGCTAATAAACTGAAAGGAGAAAGCAAGAGCTCCAATGACTGGCAGCGCAGAGAGAAGGAACCGAGCATGAGGGGGAGGAGGAGGGTGGTGCATATATTGGTCGCCATATAGGCACCACTCCAGAGGGTGCTGCACCAACCCTATGGCTACTGGCTAGGGTTAAAAGCTTCCGGCAACTGGGTGTGCACTAGCGCACATCCAACTCGGAATGCAGATGAGCAATCACTCAAAGAACTGCCTCAGCCTTCCAGTCTGGCATGAAAATTTCTCCCTAACTCTCCGTAAATTATGGAGCACACAGCAGGCTGCCATCACCAGGGGAATGTTGCTTTTGCTGAGGTGTAACCGAATCAGAAGGCTACTGAACCTGATGTTTAAATGGCCAAAACCACACTCTAATACCATTCTGCACTTACTCAGCCTGTAGTTGAACAACTCCTTACTGCGGTCCAGGCTGTCTGTGTATGGCTTCACATGCCAAGAGAGCCAGGGGTAAGCTGGATCATCCAGAATCAATATTGGCAACTGCATGTCTCCAATGGTGATTTTCTGGTCTGGGAAGAAAATTCCATTCTGCAACTTTCTGAACAGACCAGAGTTCCTAAAGATGTGCACATCATGCAGCTTTCCCAACCATCCCATATTGATGTCAGTGAAATGACCCTTGTGATCCACCAGTGCCTGAAACACCATGGAGATGTACCCCTTGTTGTTTATGTACTCTGAAGCAAGGTAGTCAGGTGCCAGGATGGGGATATGCATTTCATCAATCACCCTGCCACAGTTATGGAACCCCATTGCAGCAAAACCATCCACTATGTCCCGCACATTTTCCTGGTCACTGTCTGCAGCTGAAGGGTATTGATTGCCGTGGCTACCTGACCACAGCAACCCCCACTGTAGATTCAGCCACTCCAAATTAATTGCTCACTGACCGGTAGCTGTCTGGATCTGCAAGCTTCCACACAGCAGTTGTCACATGTTTCTGAACTGTCAAAGCAGGTCTCATTTTGGTGACACAGTGCTTCAATGTGGGAGAAAGCAATTTACAGTGTTCCATGAAAGTGGCCTTATGCATATGAAAGTTTTGTAGCCACTGCTGATTGTCCCATACCTGCAGAACAATGTGGTCCCACCAATCTGAGATTGTTTCCAGGCAACAGAGTCAGAGCTCCACTGTGTACAAAGCGTCAATGCAGCCAACATCTCCCTGTTCCTCCTCTCCAGTGTTTCACATTTGTGTATGTACACGTCCTCCTCAATGTCTTCATCGGTCTGAAGGCAGCGTATGCTCTGCACATACTGCAGCACAATTTGTCAGGAGCTCATAATACTTGCCACAACAGCTTACGGGTGTACAGGTTCCATGCTAGCCTTTCAGTGCACTCTACACGGATATGAAAAAAGAGTGCAAAAACACGTTTAGCTTTTGCTTTCCAAAGGGAGAGGGAAACGAGTGCACTGTGAGGTGCTGACGACACACAATGAGAACCAGCCACAGCACTTTTTTGTCCCCTCAGACACTGGGACAAAAACCCACAATGCAAGGGGTAAGCAGGAACTGTGAGATAGGTATTAACCGTGCATTGCTGACAAAAGTTGCCCACCCAAATGAGGATGCACTCCATTGACTTCATGTGCCAGCTTGAACATGCTCCCTTAACTTTACAAAATTGGGTGATACAAAATTGATCTTAACAAATTTGACTTAATTTCTTAGCATAGACACACCTCCTCCACACATCTTTTATATGGCTCTTTGAAATTCTGCATGAGACAAGCCTTGCACTGTTGGGTCTTAAAAGCCTTAAAGCACAGGCTTTCTTGCTTCACATGACTTATGTATCAAACTAGTTGATATATTCAGTGATTACAGAGTGGAGAGAAACATTGAACTATCCAAACAAAAAGTACTGAAAAACTAAGTTTGTTTCAAAAGAGACCAGCAGACCCCTCAAAATATTACTGTCTTTAAAATCATCACTCTCCGCTGCAAACATTAGAAGTCTGGGAATGTACACTAGCAGTTCCATAACAATAGCCTACTGTTATAGTAGCCTTTATTATCTACCATCAAAGGATCCACCCAAACTTAATTTAGGCTCCCATCTTGAAACATTTACTCAACTTTATTATCTTGAATATCCCATTTCATGGTCAGGGCCCTGGTCACTTAAAATTTTCAAAAATATAAGCCAAGGACAAACAAATTTATTAGTTGATTAGAAAATCCAATTTCTACAGCGGATCTATTTCCAAACTATGGATAATATTGAATGGTACACTGCCTATTTATGAGAACAATACTAGCGAAAAAGAGAAACCTTTGCTAGGGTTTAAAAAATCATTTTTTTAAAATTCTTTTGTTTACAAGCTTTGGATTTGGAAAAAGAAATTTGGCAGGAGGATAAACCCTGCAGTCAGAACAGTTGTAACACTCAGAGAATCATCTAAAGCTAAAGTAATAGCTTTAGAATAGTTATAACACTCTGAGAATCAGCAACAATGCATACATATCATGGCAGAGGTTTGCAGATCAAATCTCTGAACTTTCCATTTGCCCAGTGTATACTGCAGTCTTACACAATAAGTACATTTGAATTTATAACAAATGGTTACTCAGCTTTCATAACTGTTGCTCTTTTAGACGTGTTATTCATGTCCATTCCAATCAAATGTGTGCAAGCCCATATACACAACAGCCGGAAGATTTTTCCCCTAGCAGCTACCAGTGTGACAGCCATGGGAAATGCCCTGCACAGGTGGTCTTGGTTGCCATGCATAGGTGGTCATGGTTGCAAGTCTTGGGCCTCCCGTACGAAATGCAACAGACAATACAGGACTTATCATTTAAAGGGGACTCTCTGTTCTTTGAAAAAACTGGCTAGAGGCTCAACAGCCTAAATGATTCCAAGACTATACTGAGGTCCTTAGGACTTTATAATCTTTCACCCAACATCCACAGTGTCAACAGTAATTCTCACAACAAAGTTATCAAGACGGCTCTAAGAGGAGAAAATGCAGTGGCAGGTGGAGACCACGTCAACCCTTGGAGCAACACTGGGGCCACCTGAAACCCCATCTATGGCCGGAGCCTGCTTTTTGAAGGACAGCACACCACATCTGACAGTAGATTCACCTTCACTTACCTTTTCCTTCTGACTATCCCCTCACTAACATACATGGTTCTGTATCATTGTGGACCACTGGGTGCTCAGTACAGTAGACAGGGGACACTCCATCCAAGTTTTCTGCCCTCCCACCTATCCACCTCCATTCCTTGTCAGACTTCAGGGACCCTTCTCACAAGCAACTCCTGATTCAGGAGGTGTAATCACTCCTACAATTAGGGGCAGTGGAGGAGATTCCTCAGGAGCATGAGACAAGGAGTTTAACTCTTGATATTTCCTAATACTGAAAGCCATGGGAGGTCCCGGACCTCCCATGGCCTGTGAGAAATAAGCAAATTTATAATGAAATGCAAGTTCTGCATGGTTTCCCTGGCCTCATTATTCCTGCACTGGATCTGGCAGACTGATATTTGCTGTCCTCGACTTAAAGGATGTGTATTTTCTCATGGAATTGGCCAGTGACATAGAAAATACCTAAGGTTTGTGGTGAGCGATATACACTATCAGTTCGCAGTACTCCCATTTGCCCTCCCAGCAGCACCTTACATGTTCACCAAAAGCAAGGTGGTAGCAGCATCTTTCCTTTGCACACAAGTGTTTCCGTACCTCAATGACTGGTTGATCAAGTCCTACTGCAGCGCACAGCTAGTAGCTCAACTTGCATTTATCAGGATCACCTTCAATGATCTAGGGTTCCTTGTGAATAAAGTGAAATTCACTCTGTTCCCAGTTCAGAGAATAGAGTTTACAGGGGCAGTTCTGGCCTCAACATAGGCAGGGGCATTCTTGCCATAATCAAGTTTCAAGCTCCTATCTCATGTCAAGCAAAGTCTAGTCAGTTCCCTACCACCACAAGGATGAACTGTTTTAACCTACTAGAGCCACATGCCTTCCTATATGTATCTGGTGCAACATGCCATCCTCAGAGTCAGGCCATTACAGCCATGGCTGGCATCAGTCTATCACCCAGCCAGGGACACTTTAGACATGATAGTGAGTCTGATCCACCTGGTTCTTGATTCCCTGACCTAGAGGTTAGACCCACAGGAGGTCTGCTAAGTAGTTCCCTTTGTAACGCCACAACCATTAATGTCTCTGGTCATATATGCCACAGACTTGGGATGGGGTACTCCTCTGGGGGACCTTAAGACTTAGGCTCTTTGGTCTCCAGCCTTTCTGACTGTGTAAATCAAAGTCAGGGAGCAAAGGGCAGGTCACCTACCTTGTCAGACTTTCCAGTCACACCCGTCAGGACATTGTGTATCAGTGATGATGTACAATACAACAGCAATGCTCTGCATTAATAAATGTGTGTGTGTGTGTGTGCACGCGTGCACTCCTCTTCCTTGTGCCAAGAAGCCCACCCGCTTTGGGACTTCTGTATAGAAGATTCGATTCTCTGCAAGTTTCATATATTCTGGGAGTGCAAAAAGAGCTGGCGGACCACTTCACCAAGTTTTTTCAGGGTCACAAAGTCTCTTCGACCAAGTCATTGTGAGCTCATCCTTCCAGCACTGAGGTTTTCTCTAAATGGACCTATTTTCCATGAGACACAACAGGAAGTGCCAGCAGTTCTGCTCCTTCCAGAACCACAGCCACAGATCAGTTACAGATGCATTCCTCCTCTCATGGGCGGGTTGATTACTATACACTTTCCAGCTCTTACTGCTCATTCACAAAGACCTCATTAAGATCAGGAGGGAGTGAGCTCACTGATTGCAACTGATTGCAACATGTTGGGCTTGTCAGCATGGGTGCACATCTTTTCTGAACCTGCTGGTAGGGACAGTGCTCATCTTACCACTCTTCCTAGACTTTTCTGACAAAGGCCATGGGCGCCTCTTCCATCCACACTTAGAGTTGCTGCACCTCATGGCATGGAAGCTCCATGGCTGAACCCAGCAGAGCTACCTTGCTCAGACCAGGTCAGGCAAGTCCTCCTTGGTAGTAGGAAACCCTCCATGCAGGCCATATACCTGGCCAAGTGGAAGAGATTCTCCATCTGTTCAGCTTTGCCTGGTGCATTCCTGACACTGGTACTAAAACTTTTCATCTTGGACTATCTTCTCTGCCTTAAGCAGCAAGGGTTGTCTGAGTCCTCTGTAGAGGTCCACCTAGTGGCCATCTTGGCTTTTCGCCTGGGGGCACAAGGTCACTTGGTGGTTATCAACCTGCTATACAGCCAATTTCTAAAAGGCTTGGACAGACTCTACCCCCCAGGTTTGCCAACCGGTTCTTCTCTGGGACCTTAACATGGTCCTCTCCATGTTCATGGGACCCATTTGAACCTCTCTTATGAAGTGGTTTTCCTGGTTGCAATAACCTTGGCTGGGAGGGTATCTGAGCTGTGGGCCTCACATCAGAGCCCCCTTTTATAATCTTCTATAAGGATAAGGTGCAACTCCACCCACTTCCAGCCTTCCTTCCACAGGTGGTCTCCAATTTCCATATGAGTCAAGACATCTCTCTGTTAGTGTTTTACCTCAAACCACACTAGAGTGCTAGAGGGCAGAGTCTCCATTCCCTTCATGTGCACAGTGCACTAGCCTTTTACAGCAACGAAGGGTCCTGTGGCAACTTATAGACTAACAGAAAAGTTTTGAGCATGAGCTTTCATGAGCACAGACTCACTTCTTCAGATGCTGGTCTTGGAAATCCCTTTTTACACTTACACTTACTTACTTAGCCTTTTACACTGACAGAATGGGACTACTCAGGAAGTCACCTCAGCTATTTGTAGTGTTGGCAAACTGAACAAAGGGCCAGCTTGCATCATCTCAACATATCTCATCATGGCTGGTATCCCTTATCTGGGAATGCTACTGCCTCAGGGCTATACCTCTGTCCCGAATCATGGCACATACTCTATTAGGGCCCAGGCTTCCTCCACTGTGCTCCTTGTCCAGATCCCTACACAGGAGATCTTTAGGGCTGTGGCCTAGTCCTCAGTACATACCTTTGCTGAGCACTGTGAAATCTCACAGCAGTCTAGAGATGACATAGTGTTTGGATAGTCAATCGGTACAGAACTCTGAACCCACCTCTGAGACTTGAGCTTGTGACTCACCTAATTGGAATGCAAATGAACAAGCACTTGAAGAAGAAAAAATGGTTACTCGCCTTTCATAACTTGTTCTTTGAGATGTGTTGCTCATGTCCACTCCAATACCAACCCTCTTTCCCCTCTGTCAGAGTAGCTGGAAAGAAGGAACTGAGGAGTAGGAGGGTCAGCAGCTGCCTATCCTGGGCACCATATCAGTGGCACTCCAAAGGATGCCCAGGCCAACTCTACAGCTAGTTGCTAGAAGAAAAACCTTCCAGCTCTTGTGCATGTGCATGTGCATGTACACGTGCATGTACACACCTAACTGAAAAGCACATGAACAAGCATTCGAAGAAGAACTGAGTTATACCAGTGGGGTAGCCTTTGTTTTAAAGATAACAGTCATAGATGCATATCTCAGATAGTACTACACTGCCTCTAAAAATCCCACTTGTACTATAATTTGAGATACATAGATCAAACAGAAATTTAGCTCCAAATTCTGTACTTAAAATATGGCAGATGGTCATAGGAGATATAAACTATATAAGGGCAGAATTTGACTCATAAATAAGAGTACAAATTTAACATGCAACTTTATTTTTATTGTATTTCTATGTATCTATGTTTGACTCTGATATAAATCTGTAAAATCTCTGACCTTTATTTCAGACTTGAGAGGAATGTTGGTCAACACAGATCATGAAATGTAAAACCAGGTAAACAGCAAATGGCCCTTGGTAGAATGACTAACAGTTCATGGTTACCTGGGGCTTACCAGCAGCCTGAGCCTATTTACCCATTTACTCCTTTTTTTTTTTTTTTTTAACACAGCAGGCTCTTGAATAAAAGTTTGATATTAAAAGAAACCAGTATCCAGAACAATTCCATCAATCTACTTACCCTTTCGTATACATGAAAGACTGATGAGTATGAAAAACTTAGTGTTGACAGCCTGGAAAAAACAAAGTCAAATTAGGCTGAGGTCAAATTGAAGACCTGAATATGACTTAGCATGAAAATTTATTACAATTGTAAAACTGTGCTTTTAGAACGAAAAATATTTAATATTTAATGCTGCAAATTAGCAGTTATGTAGAATTATGCCTGAGGGCTCTCTTGCTACGTTGAGCGGAATTTAATTTAGAAGGGCTGATGAAATTGATGAAAGGTCTGGAAGAACTGAGCTTGTTAGTTGAGAAAAGAGAAGGCTTAGAGGGGACATGATAGCCATTTTCAAGTACCTAAAAGAGAGTTACAAGGAGGAGGGAGAAAAACTGTTCTCGGCCTCTGAGAATAAGACAAGGAGCAATAGGCTTAAACTGCAGCAAGAGAGGTTTAAATTGGACATAAGGAAAAACTTCCTCACTGTCAGAGTGGTTAAACACTGCAATGAATTGCCTAAGGAGGTTGTGGAATCTTCATCACTAGAGGTATGTAAGAGCAGGTTAGACAGACATCTATCAAGGATGGTCTAGATGGTGCTTGGTCCTGCCATGAGGGCAGGGGAATGGAATCGATGACCTCTTGAGGTCTTGTCCAGTTCTAGTGTTCTATGATTCTATGATTGTATAGAATGTATGCTTCTTTCAGATTTTCTACCAGTTACTATCACCATAATGAGACAAAATTGACACGGGATAATGGGTCTAAGAAAATCTGAGCAAAACAGATTTCTAAAATGTATACACATAAACATATAATAATATAAGCAAGGCAGACAGTCTCCTCAGTTTAGAAGGACCCTAATCATGTATTTGTTATGCCCTAACCAAAACAAAAACGGTCATCCTTAACAACCTTGTTCATCTGAATATACCTGCAAAAGGAAAAGACAACTACAAAAATAATCTTTAATTTAATCTTCACTAATTTTGTGTGCTTTTATCACACCTGACAACTAAAATCAGAGTACAGAATTTTGGGATTCCACGAGTTTCAGTCAATGTGGAAGCTTTCAGAAAGCCAGCTGGTTCAGCCAGGCTTTGCTATTTTTCGTAGTTACTGTGCTTGAACTTGGCACCACAGAGGGCACAAATTCTTTTTGTGCCCATCTATGCAACAATGATGCATTAGAACTAAATGCTTGGGCTGCAGGACATTAGGAATAAAATTGCAAATAGTCCCTCACAAAAATCTGTAAGATATTGTGTCAAGTTTGCACATCAAGGATTACTTTGCTTACCTATGTTGCTCAATACTCTACAGATGCATTAAAAATAGCACAAGTGAGACTTGTACCAAACCCAACACGCAAATACAACAATTTTCATGTTTTTAAAACACTCTTCTTAAAAGAGTTGTAATGCTTTATATCACACAACATATATTTAAACAAACTTTATGCAGAACTGGACTACCAACCTAACTTGGTTTTGCTGTGGGTGGCGCACTCCACATAATTAACATGCAGTTAAGTAATTTCTGGGTGCTCAAACGATCACTCTTTTAAATTTTGCTGATTTTTATAAGTCCTTTAATGTGCTGTACTGGTGACATATTAGTCAAATGTTTGACTGCATGCAATTAGATTATTACACCAGTATGATAAATACCTAAAGCCTGATGACATACTGTGTATTCTCTATTGTGTGGCATAAACCTTGGACATTTTCCTCTAGATATATAGCAAAACTTCGTTATGGAGGTGAACCATATATATGATTCGAATGGGCTGGAGGCAGATTCTCAAATTTATCTTGAAAACATAGAGGCTTCGGGAAAACATCATCTCTTGGTGATCATAAAAGCAGTATATGCATGTTTCTAGATGAAATAGCCTTAGATGGAACCTTGTTCAAAAGCCCAGAGAGAACTGAGATGCAAAAGCTGAGTTGCCAAAGAATTTCTGAGAAAATACTCATAATCATGAGGGCCATCTGCGTAAAAAGAACTGTCTTATAAATAAAGGGAGACATCGAACTACTCTTCAAGATTCAGCAATGCTTAGATCTATGCTATCAGCATGGCCCATAATAAGTACTAAGGCCAACTATGAAATTCACATCAGATTCTGGGTGTCTCAAAAAGCTTGGTGTCTTCAGATACACGACTTTGGTTTAGTCTCATCTCAATTTGAGAATTATGTGGGTTTCTGAAGAAAACAAATGCATTTATCTGTGAAAACAAAAGGCTATATTTATTTTTAAAATAGTAATAGCTGGTGTAATGGATAGTTATGCTTGTAAATCTGGAACACAGAGTTTGCGGCTGTTTTATGGAGGGAAATGAAGTGTTTGACAAAACTATCCATGATGAATCGTGTCTGATGATATCTGACATCTGACGTCATCTGCATCTGATGAAGTGTGTCTTTGCCCACGAAAGCTTATGCTCCAATATATCTGTTACTCTATAAGGTATCACAGGACTTCTCGTTATCATCATTATTTCTGTTAGTAAGACTATATCATACCTGTCATGACCATAGCAGAATGTATTAAGCAAGAGAGCCAGGCATATGAACCCTGTTCTTGTCTTGATCTTTAGCTTGTGTATCCAGGCTCTACAAGTTCCCTTATTCAACATACTTACTACTTTCACTGATGAAGTCCAACTTCCTGTTTTGTGCTTTGTTGGATGTTTCTTATGCACTTGGATTACATTAAGTTTTAAATTATGTATTTAAGATTTCTCTCTTTTAACACTTCATATCTCAGCAGTGGACAGATTGTATCTGGCCTTCAAATGTGTCAGTACTGAGATACTCTAAATTTTACATCCATTATTTTGACACGATTTTGATTTTCTTACTTCTTCCCTTTCCTCCCTGGAGATGTATGTTTGTTTATAACAACCTTCATTTGTAATCATTAAGACAAAGAATTAATGGTACTTTTTATTAAAGTTCATCTGTCAGTAAATGTATTCTCCTTATCTCTTGGAGGGCCAGGTTCACACAGCTTCCCTATGCCCACCGGACATTGCTAAGCACTTTGAAACCACCTAAATAAACTGTCATATTTGCATTCATCATGCGAAGTCCATGAGTTTAAAGTTCTCCTCTGAGTATATTATTATATAATGTGAATTCCTATTTTCTATTTTTTCCTATTTTCTTTATCACTTCTTAACTGGTACTTTAAAAACATTCTCCACATGTGCGTTTCCAATTGCTTGTGATTCTAGCCTTATCCCGTGAGGTTTTTTCTCCCTAACATTCTTCTTTTTCTGTAGGTGTGATGTTAGTTCAATACTTAATATTATTTTCCCCTGTCTACCCATCTGCTTATTTTAGCTGATTCTTCCTCTCTGCTGGATAGACTTCCCATCCCCCAATCCACTCCTTTAAACTCTCCCCCATAGCTCTGTCTATCCTCTCAGTCAGTGCATTTGTGACCCTTCTGTTCAGATGGAACTTATCCCACCTATATAGGCTCCATCTGTTCTAAAATATCCCACAAACCTAGAAGAGGACAGAGGAAATTCTCTCTACAGAATTAACATTACTAGGTGGAACTCTCCTGGGGTTTATGCCCTGGTGAATCAGTAACATGTAAGAAAAATAAAAGATATCTCACTGAAAAAAATTCATATTCATAATGTTTACCTGTTTCCTGCCTTGTACAAAATAGTGACTCAGGGCCTGATCCAAAGCCCATTCAAGTCAGTGGGAATCTTTCCAGTGATTCAATGGATTTACATCAAGCCCTCATTATGAACATACAGAAGAGAAGTTTTCAGGGGACAGGATTAAAAATTGGGAATCTTTTCCCAAAATAAAGACATTTAATAATCCAAAGATTTTTATTTACATAAAGAGCATGGCACATCTAGGAAATAAACACCAGCGTAAAATCATTATGAATGAATATATCTATGCTGCGGATCAGCAGGATGAAATTCTCTTAACATCTCATGCAGCCTGGTGCTAAAGAGAGAACTTTTTTCTCAGTCCCAAAATGTACATCAAAATCTGAAGAATGTAAGATATGTTTATGAATTGCTTCAAGGGACAAGAAAAGCTGAAAGTAAATAAAAGCAAAACACTCCTTAAAAATGGACCTGCTTCTAGCTTGAGACAAGCTTCGTCTTAGTTTCTTTTCTCCTTCATAGCCTAAGGAGAAAAGTTCTCTTAGTTCAGACTGTGAAGCAAATACTCTGTGAAAAAAATGGCTGCTAAATATAATTTAGATGTATATATTTAATCTCATTGAACAATAAAATCAGGAAGTAAAAGGTTGAAATCAATTCTTGACAAGTATTTCTTTTTCAGAAATCTAAAACAATTATTAAAATATTTCAAAATGCTTAAAGACAGATCATAGAAAAGCTGAATACTTTGTTTGTATTAGAGACTCCTTTCTATGATGGTCTCTCCTAGCTTTCTGCAAGGTACAGGAGCTGCAGCTTTGTTTATCTGGCCCCTACACAATATTGTCAGGATGCATTTCCATTTTCCAAGTGACTGCTGCCACTGTGCCACAATCTGTGCTCATTTCTCGAGCAGCTAAACCCTTTGACACTGTGGTTTTTAATTAAAATTACATTAAAGCTAATCAGCCAGAAAGAGGCTGCTGTAGAAGGCAGGTTTGATTGCAACCTGCAAAGGGCACTGGCACTGCCAACTTGCTAAAGATGTGCCGGCAGATGCCAAGCTGCTTGTGTGAACCCCATGGTTACAGAAATGCTAGAAGAGGTCACTTCTGTCTTCACTTTTTCTAGAAATGTCTCAAAACTATAATTTACAGTGATAGTGGATAAAACTCAAAGAAGAACACAATTTTAATGCTCTCAATGCAATGTTTTAAAATTCCAGTTATTGTCCAATTAGAAATTAGCATGCAATTAGATACTTACACCAATTTTACAAGTACCAGAGGGGTAGCCACGTTAGTTCATATGCACAAAAATGAGAAGTCCTGTGGCACTTTATAGACTTTCAGGTATTTTGGAGCATAAGCTTTCGTGGGCAAAGACCCCCTTCATCAGATGCCAGGTAGTGGAGATTCCAGGGGTCCAATTATACAGGCTCATGAAAAGGAGGGAGTCCCAGTCAAGAGGAAGACCAGAGTTGACAACCACACTCTCCCTGACTGAAATGACCTCGTCAACTCTGGCCCTCCTCTTGACTGGGACTCCTTCCTTTTCATGAGCCTGTATAATTAGACCCCTAGAATCTCCACTACAAGGCATCTGATGAAGAGGGTCTTTACCCACGAAAACTTATGCTCCAAAATATCTGTTAGTCTATAAGGTGCCACAGGATTTCTCATTGTTGTTACCAATTGCACAACAATTTTATTCCTGATTCTGGATATGTTAAACTTGGTGGGACTACCTTGCATGTCTATGGACTGAGACATAAAAGATGGTTTCCAATTTTGCGTCTTGTGACTCTAGAAAGTTCAGGATTCATTTGCAGTTACACAGTCAAAAAAAAAAGTTTTAGATCACCAAAACTCCTCTGCAAAACTAAATTAGATGTTGACTTCATTGTCTACATATGTGTAGACAGCTTCCGTGAATGGAAGTAAAGGTTGAGGTACATAACTTGCAACACCAAATTTAAAATGTATTATATAATTTAATCGGAAAGTCAGGATGGCACAAAGACACTATGGCATTTTTAACTGGTTTAAAAATTGCTGAAGTACTCTCAAACCCAGCTACCCTTGTCAGTGACAAGAAACTAGATATAAAATAATGTTGGGTTTGCACCAAGTTATAGATACAAAAATCCCAAAACGTCCCAAACAATACAAAGTCTGGCTGCGTCTACACTAGCAAGTTCTTTTGAAAAAAACAGGCCTTTTCCAAAAGAACCCACGGAGTGTCTACACACAAAGTGCAATAATTTGATCTGAAATAGAAAGAACACAGCACTTTTTCTGGCAGCCCTCCTCCTCTCCCAGATGAGGAAGAGCACCCTTTTCTGAAAGATTATTTAAAAAAACCATGTGTAGATGCTTGTCAGGCCCTTCTTTCAAAAGAGGAGCCTTCATGGTGCTGTATTTTTACAGCCATGGCCCACTCTTTCGAAAGAACAGGGGGCTGTGTGGATGCTCTCTGTCAAAAGAGTGGATCGAGCTTTTGATCTTTTTTGTGTATGGACATGTTCTTTCAAAAGAAGTTTTTCCAGAAGAGAACTTCTGGAAGAACTTCTTTCGAATGATTGCTGTAGTGTAGATGTAGCCCAAGAGAAGCTGTCACTTTATTACTTTTGCTCCAAACTGGATTGAGTGAAGGTGTCTTTGTGTAATAAGTAACACTTGAACTCTGCATTTCACTATTTTCCAACTTCTGAGTTTGATTTGAAAGGCGCATTTGGGAACAACATGGTGATGCCATGACTGCAGTATGCACCTGAAACTTACCTTCACCTTAATAAAACTTTTCACGTTAGAATTCTGTTGCATCTGACTCACCTGCATGAATTAAAAAAAAAAAAACAGAACAGGAAATTTGAAAACTCTGATCTTCAACTCATGAACTGCCCCTACCCCTTCTGGATTAGAAGGGATATAGTAAAACTCCCTCATTGTGGAACAAGGCAGATCTAACACCTCAAAAGAATACATTAAAGATCGGTGAAGTGCTCTGCATTACATTGGAGTATGGTTCCTTCCTAGAGCTGAAGCTTGTACAGCTCTGGCTCTTCTACATGCAGAGGGTGATCTAGTGATTTGGGCACTATTTTTTGTTGTGAAGATTTGATTTGTCCTATATATTCGGGTAGTTGTGTTTATGAGCCTTCATCTACTGAAAGGAGACAGAATTAGTTTAATTTACATACATGATGGCCAGAATACAGTCTTTCATATACTAATACCAGCTGGTGTATACCATCACCATTAGTCTGGAATTATATTTAAGGAAACAAATTGTGCACAGTGATGGTGAATATAAGGGTACGGTTCTAAGGAGTAGGAATGAAATCTACAAAAGCCTAGTACTGTATATAATTAGCAAGGCACAGACATTTTTTAAAAAAGAAGAAAAGATAAATATAAGAATACTTAACATTAGAAAATAGGTTTTCCCTTATGCGGGGGTTGGATAAGCACACCAAATATGTGAAGACTTCCGAAAACTCAGGTTTTATCACTTCATATGAAAAATCTCTCATTTGAAATTATTTGTTCGCCATTTTGATATCAGGATTTTCATATTTACCCCACTAATATTTGTATTCTTGAATGCTGACCTTCTCATTCCTAGATTTCTACCTTGCTCAAATATACCTATGCCAAACAGCCTTCCACATTGCCATCTCAGTATTTTATGTATGTACTGTTTTTGTTTTTGAATGTGTTTGATTTTCATCTTTAAATATATTCGTAATATTTTTGTTTAATCTTTTCTCTGTTTTTGTTGGTCATCTCCTTGAAGAATCCTGGGAGCTGGGGTAACAACTTTTTCAGCATTCATCAGAAGTGGTAGGTTGCTCAATGTTTTACAAAGAAATCTTCTCTCTCAAAAGCTTATTAGATGTTTGGGTTTAATTGGTGTTAACAACAAATGAAAACTAGCACTAAACAGTCCTACTAAATATAATTGCTCTCACTCAGTTAATCAGGCCTTGCTTTCTGTGATGCTCATTATTTTAAATAATACAAGAAAAAAGGACCTAAAACAATGTTAGACAGATGTTTTTAAATTATCATTAAATGCTCTAGATCATACAAGATGGTCATGGCAAAAGTGGGACTAGATCTCCTGCTCAGTCTTACATAGATCTTCTTTTGCAATAATGAACCACGGTATTATTTAAAAATAAAAAGGCATGTAAAAAAACAACACCATTACACTGTTTTTCATTTGCCTAAATATCATACTCTTAACATTATTTGAGTGTAAGTTTTGTGAGTATGTAATTAAATATCAAAAAGTGTTGGAATATATTCATAACTAGGGTGATGTATGGTAAATAGCAATCAACTACACTGAATATAGTATGTTACTGACCCCCTCCCCTTCTCCTAGGAGAAATGAGGGACAGGAGACGGATGTGCAATATGTGATGGGATAAAGATGGCACACATGGATAAGGGGAACTTGATATGGGGAATTTCTACCTCCTGTATAATTAGGAAACCTTGGAGGTGTGACTGAATGAAGACAGAGGTGATGGATATAACAAATGATGGCTTCTTAAACTAATGTGTATGGAACCCTGCCAGGAATGGTTCTTGTCTAAATCTTGTTAGCCAATAACCAGGCAGTAGAAGCAAATGAGACTTGAGCCCCTGGGGGTCAAGTGACCATAATCTGATTAAATTTATTATAATGTAGAAACCAAAACCAATTAAACCAAATATAAGAACTATGATTTCTGACTGCACAGTTCTGAAGCCCTGATGAAAGAAAAGGACTGGAGTTAAATGTACACATGCATTGCAGAAGACCCAACAGATCAGGAGAAATGCTATAAACCTACAATACTAAGAATGTGTGAGAGAAACTTATATTCTGTCTCGTTTAAATATAATAGCAGTATTTCAAAACATGGATAATTAACATTTTTTTCAAGAAATAGCAGCCACTCTAAAGGCAAAGGCAAAAGCTTTCATTTTATAGAGGCAGAAGATATCTTAAGCTAAGAAGTTTCAGATGAGGTGGATAATAATATAATTCACTTAGATTAATAATATATGAATACAAGCAATCCGTAGCTTCTTGTGCAAGAGAGACATGATGACCCCCATGTGACAGAATGGTTCTCTGAAGGACTACAGAGAGAGTGTTGGAGTATGCTGCAGAACCCATGAACAGCCAAGCCTGTGGGACAAAGATAAAGATGACTATAGTTGTCACTCTCACTGACAGACTATTAGTACTTACATCCAAGTACATGATGTCTTATACCCTACATTCAGGTTGGTAAAATCCTTATACTCATGACCACCACCATTTCTCTTTAGCTTTGCTCGGGTGACCAGGATTTGGCCCTATAAAACAATTTAAATGAGAGAAGTATCGCAATGTTAGATGAACATCTGGAGAACAGACATTTAAAGTTCAGAAATTTAACTTAAAGCTTGATGGCTTTTAAGATTACTATATTTAGTGCTACATACACATAGAAAGACTTTTAAAATTTAAGTTTTAGTTTTAAAATTACATTTCTTCTCTAAAATTTGTAAGCTGTTTCCATTGCAGTAATTTTAAATGGGGTAATCTCCTTTTGCATTATAGTACTGTAAGAAATGTCATTTTCCGAGATTTTCATTGGGAATAGGAGGAAAACACCCAGTTTTTCACTTGTCATCCATCAATATTATAGTAATAGGTGCCCTAGGGCAGGGGTTAGCAAACTGGGGGCAGGTGTGCTCCCTTGTGGGTCACAAAATTTCAAAAAGGGGCGCAGTACAATTGTGTCCCCCTCACGGGGGCCCTCTACAGCCTCTATCAGCTCAGCTGCCCTGTGCAGCGCTGCCTGCCTCCACAGTCTTTGCTGTTGGCAGAGCGCTGGCTTCATTTCTGGTCCCCTCCCCCTTCACGGGGGCCTCTGAAGCCTCCTCGCTGTTTCTCAGGGCTAGGCTGACCTGTCCAGTCAGCCCTCCTGCCCCCTAGGTGTCCACCATCCCCTGGGAGCACTGGAATTATTTCTGGTCTCCCCTGCGTCTCCCAGCCTAAGCAAGCTGGGAGGCACACGTGGCGGAGGCAGCTGAGTGGGGGTAAGAGATGTGAGCTTCTACCGGAACAGTTCCTTTCCTTTGTTCAACTTACCGAGCAAGTTCATTTTTTTTTAATGTACAAGTATGCTGACCTTTTCTTTTATTCTTTTGTTTGACTTTGATAAAGAGTGCGTGTGTGTGTGTGTGTGTATATATATATATATTATATATATATATATATGCATATAAAGCACTCTCCGCCTCATTAAAAATTTTGAAATGTTAGTTTTTTATGTATATATATTTGCATTTATATACCGATTTTAAAACTTTTTACATTCTACATATTTATTTTCTTATATGTGCTAAAAGTTTTTTTTTTCATGAACAGAACTAAAATTTTCACTGGTTTGGATTTTATTAGACAGGTTGTGGGGCCCTGGATAATTGCAGGGATAAAATGGGGGCCTGATGTAAAATGTTTGCTCACCCCTGCCCTAGAGCAACTAAGATGGCTTCATGATAGCCTCATTTATGTTGTTCTTTGCTTCTAAACACCAGAATTAATTAGCCCACTACTAAATTGTATCTCCCCCTTTTTGGTTCTTTGTTAATTGATCACAACTTTCATAGGATTACATTCTTTCATTCTTACTACATGTATTAAATAACTTACTGATGAGTAATCCTATTGATTTCTGTGGTATCTGATCAGGGAATAATGTACTGGTCAATGTAAGTAAAGGTAGAGGAATCTGGCCTCAATACACTTGAGTGGTGATGCTTGCCTCCAGTGGCTGGCTGGTCTTTTGTCAACACATTCCAAGACAACAGGAAGCAAAGAACACATGATCATCATCTGTTCTTCTCTGTGCACATTGATAGAAACTTCTTATTTCTTAGATTTAGAAAGTTAGCAATGTAGACCTGGGCATAAGTAACTTGCCATAAATAACTTGTCTCATGTTTTACTGTGCATGCTTGGGAAGGTATATGAATCAGTAGGTTAGAGACAGAATGTCCAGGCTAGCTGAAATAAGGGGAACCACTCTGGTAGTAAGGACAACGGATAAGATGAACTTGGAACATGAATAGTGCATGGACAATGTATGTTTTATGGGTATTGTTTCCTGAAAAAAACCCCAAGCCAATAATGAAACACGTGATGTAACACACAGTTAGGAATGCATGTTATTAGTGTATTAGAAATGTATGCAAGGAAAGGTTTTGCTATGTAATTTTGGGTGTGTGGTACACACTATGCCCACCACTGATGTTTAACTTTGATCAACTCAGAATAGCTTTGCTGTATGCCAAATAAAGGAACCCAAATAATGAGACTGGAATTGAACTGAGTTCTTGGGGAGTCAAGTGGAAATGGTTTTTGAGGAACTTCAACAAAATATAGAATCCAAACAACAGAAACATCCTGCTTGGAATTCAAAAAGTAAGATGCCACATATCACAAAACACCCTGAACTAATGGATATTGAATTAAAATGATTTCAGAAAATGCTTAAAATTGGATGATAAGGTGTATTTCTTCATCTTTCTTATATTATTATTTATAATGTATCTTTACTTGGAATCATGGTTTTGAGATTTTTCATTAGGCCTAGTAAATGCCATGATCTGAGAGTAGGTATGTACTATGTAGGAAATGTTTCAGAATATATATTTGAGGTGTTGTGACAATGCACAAATAATGAAAAAAAAATACTTAGAACAAGAGAAATACTTACTGTTAAAGTAAACTTCTCTAATCTTTTGGAATTCTATTCTCTTTTTGAGGACAGTTAAAGATGCTGAAAAGAAGAAAATTTAAGCTTTTGAAATGTGGTGATAACAAAGACCTCTGTGCCTTTCCAGGATGTAAAAAAGACATGATTACATTAGAAATATTTTTGGAGAGAAATGGACCCTAATTTCAGAAATCACAAAATGCTAATTTAAATACTTTGGTTCCACTAAGTATAGAAATGGACATAACTGTGAGAATATTATTATAGAGAAAATGTAAGCACTGTAATAGGGGAGAACCATAAAAGAGATGTATGGATGGTTTGAAGCAGAACACTGGAATGTCACTGCTGAATGCTCAAAGTTGTTAGGTCTGGAAAAGACATTATAACCATTTTAAAGTAAACAAAATGTTAAAAGGAGGAGAAAGAAAAAAATTGTTCTTCTTTTCCTCTGATAATAGGATAGGAAGTGATTGCCTTAAATTACAGCAAGGGAAACTTAGGCTGGACATTAGGAAAAACCTGTCAGTCAAGGTAGTTAAGCACTGGAATAATTGCTTAGGGAGGATGTGCGATTTCTACCCTTGGAGATTTTTAAGAACAGGTTGGAGAAACATCTGTCGGGGTGGGCTAGTCCTGCCATGAATGCAGAGGACTGGATTAGATGACCTTTCCAGGTCCCTTCCAGTCCTATGAGTCTACGAAAGTTAGCAATTTATGAAGAGTTGCACATATTTTGCTGTTAAAACATGAATAAATTGATTTACTTACTTCAGTTTAAATTGTTCTAATTTCTTTCTTCACTACTCTTGTACTTGTGTATTATAAAACGTCTTATTTTTCAAATGTTTTGAGTGGCTAAAGTTAGATACTCAAAATGCTGTGTTTAATCTTTTAAGTATCCAGAGATATCTTTTGCATCCAACAAAGGAACACTTGTCTGGACCTATGACTGTACTCTATATATCACCAATGATTAGGAAGCATGAGGGTCTATATTACCAGACATGT
Source organism: Carettochelys insculpta (assembly GCF_033958435.1). Classification (NCBI taxonomy): domain Eukaryota; kingdom Metazoa; phylum Chordata; order Testudines; family Carettochelyidae; genus Carettochelys; species Carettochelys insculpta. Next base: position 204,760,688 of record NC_134138.1, on the reverse strand, counting down.
CCCTGGAAGCAGTAGGTCATTGGAATCAAAGGGTTAACTGGTGGCATTTAATGTACTTATCTGAGTAAAGAGTTCCAAGGCAGGAAAATACTTCTCCTCGTATTACAACTTGGTCAATTAGCAACCTTTAGGCCACAAATATATGTGCATATTCTGTTGTTATCCTGTCAGCATTCCTTACTCATTCATCAGTAATAGAATCCTGTGACTAAAACCATTTTTGGCCAGAGTAGCTGAAAGACCAGTGTCTGATTCCTCACAGAAACTCTCCTATAGGCAATAAAACAGCAGTTATATCGCAACTGCTCAAATGGCAAATGTGAAGTGACTGCTCTAGTATAAGATGCTGTCTGAAAAAAGGGATGGGGGTAGCTCATTTGACAGAGCTGTTCACACTTTCTCTGCACAGCTGGGAGACATTAGCTTGATTTCCCAAGATTGGTGTGTTTTCCAGCACAGTGAGTTAAAAAAAAAAGAAGAAAGAAAAAAACCCAACAGCCTCCAAGATAAAGTGGGGTTCTACCATACATGTTTTGAAGCTCAGTCACCAAGAGCCACTTTTAAACTCATGGAAGGCTGTACGTTTTTGTGAGGTCAATAGTTCAATTAAAGTAAACAAAGAAAAAAGAATACATAACCACAGCCAACTTTTGTAGCCCACCTTTTCCATTAAGCTGCCCTCAACAGATCAAAGTTATAGGCATTATTTTAAAGAAACTGAGACACATTCATCTCCAGTGTCATTCCAGTGAAATCAATGAAGTTACACACAGAATGAAAACAAAGAGGAAGCCGTGCTAGTCTATACACTATCAAAACAAAAAGCAGTCAAGTAGCACTTTAAAAACTAGCAAAATAGCTTTTTAGGTGAGCTTTCGTGGGACAGACCCACTTCTTCAGACCATAGCCAGACCAGAACAGACTCAATATTTAAGGCACAGAGAACCAAAAACAGTAAGCAAGGAGGACAAACATTTTTCTGATTTGTCCTCCTTGCTTACTGGTTTTGGTTCTCTATGCCTTAAATATTGAGTCTGTTCTGGTCTGGCTATGGTCTGAAGAAGTGGGTCTGTCCCACGAAAGCTCACCTAATAAACTATGTTGCTAGTCTTTAAAGTGCTACTTGACTGCTTTTTGTTTTGACAGAATGAAAATCCTATTCAAAAGAGTGGGACAGAGGCTAGTTACAATCATCTTTGCTGGAACTGGAAATCAAGGAAGATTTGGAGGAAAAAGATTATTATTTAAGAAGAGATACCTACAGCAAGCCTCCTAAATTTGCCTGAAAACACTTAAGTAAGCAGTTGGATTTTCAAAAGCACTGAGCAAGCAGGAGCTATAATTTACATCAGTGGAGGCTGCTGGGTGCTCAGCACTTTTGAAAATCAGGTAAATTTATTTGGGAACCCATGTATGGATCTAGGACTCTAAAGCCTAGGTATCCTTTTTTTTTTAAAAAAAAAAAAAAAAGCTTGGCCAAAACGCTTTAAAGAATGTGTTTTACTAACCTCCACCCTCCCAGACTAATGGATAAGCCTTATTAAACTAAAATAATTGAAAGGAAAGTATGAATTTCTTCAGTAGTATCAGAGGTATTTAAATAGGGTAATCTCTATTTCAGGTCACTCAATAGATCCACGGTGTCCAGTACACTGGACATTCTCCACATGTGGCGAATGGGATACTGTGGTGTGGCGAATTAGGCCACCCACTCTGCCTGCTCCATGCATGTGCCCATCACGTGGTAGGACAAGTGTATGGCAGTAGAGGCAGCAACAGCAGTCCCTGAGGTTTTTGCCCCAGCATAGCCCCTGCAGCTCTTGCAGATGGAGCCAAAAGGGTGCTGCAGCCCAACGTGGTTCCTGTTGCCTCAGTGCCTGCGGTACTGCATGGCCCTGGAGGCCCTGGCTCAGAACAGTGCGGTTACTGTGACCTTGGTGGCCCTGGCTGCAGTGGCGGTAGCTCCAGTGAGTCACTGGAATATACAGTTTGAGCAGGGGTGGGATGGACTGGGGATGCCTGGCTCTGGGGGACAGGGAGGGGGCATGCATTTAGAGCTGGGAAGGGAGCTGGAGGTGCCTGGCTCTGGGGTTGCCTGGCTCTGGGGGAGGGCATTCATTTAGAGCTCAGGGGGGCACCTGTGGTGAATTGGAAGGCCACCAAACACATCTATGGTGATCTTTGAATTCCTATTGGACACCACTGCAACAGACTTACATTAATGTGTAACGCTGCAGTCTCTTTCAAAGAGTGTGTAAAGGAGAGATTGCAAAGTGACTGCAGCTGGTTGGAGAGTTGGTGGACTCATGATCCAGATACTTGGGAAGTTGGGGGATGTAATTTTGTTCAAGATTTATGGGAAGAGTTTCTCTTTGGGCTTCTTGTCCATAGCCATTAAGTCTATGATTATTGTGTAGACTATATTTATTCCAGCTTTTATATGTTTGCATTGCAGTTACACATTAATACTGTAATAGTCTAATATTTGGTGATGAGCATATGCAGTTGCAGTTGAAAAAGGCTTTCTAGAAATATTTTGACTTGTTAGCTGTTTATCTGAATATGATGCTCACTTTTAATTCTAACTAGACAAGCTGTCCCCTGATTTATGCTATGCTATGATTTACTGCTGTCTGAGCTTTTTTTCTCTACAGGCATCTTTACCACTTGGCTGCTATAAAAGTATGGCTATGCATGAGGCCTGAGGTTCTTCTGAAATGATGTGCTGGATTCTATTCAGATTTTATTTATTTAAAACTTTGGCTCAGCAACAGAATCTCATGAGATATAACACCTCACTCCCTTGATGGGTCTAGGGGAAGGTAGGCAATTCATACACAGTAAATACCATTTACACAATTTTAATATATTCATATCATTCTTCACTCTCAAAAACCTTATTGATATCTTATCTAATAATTTTAAAATAGATTAAAACCACCAAAATGTTCTGATGATTTGATAAACCTGGAAGAGCTGAATTTAAAATCTATTTATGTGTGTGGGCAAGATCTGCATTTTAAAATAATTATTCTCAGACTATTATAAAAAGCACAGACCTAAGCAAATTACATCTAAATTGGTCTTTTAAATTATTGATTACCCCAGACCTTCAAGGAACAGTGTGTAAGCTTTATCTTCAGTGCAGCTGTGCATGTATCCAGGAATCCAGCATACAGAGCTCCTCAAATGACTGACGCCTAGTAAAGTGCCATTCACAGATGCCAAGATTGGGAAGCAGTATACCCTGGCTCTCAGACCATGGAAGCTTAAGTTGAAGAAAGGAATAACAACAGCAGGGTCTGTCACGTGGAAAACATTACTGCTGGACAGTCTTCTACTGACGCTTCCTAAGCCTCCTCCAAAGTAAGGTCCTGATTCAGTACAGTACTTAGATATGTGTCTTATCTGGAGCACATGAATAGTCCCACTGAAACCAAGTGTCACTGAAGTACTGCTGTACACCCTTTTAAACCAACGGAACTACTCATGTTTTTAAAGTTAATTATGAAAAGCAACACATTAAATTATTTATTTAAGGCCCCCTGTAACCTCTGTCTCTGGAGACATCCCATTGCAAATATTTGCAATCAAGAATGGTACATAGGTTTGAGACACATGATGCAGGATTTTCACTTCCAGGTAAAATGCTGGCAACTTGGGACAGGTATTATTACATTAGATTAATTGATATTAGACACGGTGATAATTCTACTACTAGATATTTCAGATAGTTTAAAGAGGAAATGTTTTCCTTGGGTCAACATGCTGAAAATTCAAGAGATAATCACTCTTATCCTGAACAACTAACAATAAAACCAACCACCATAATAAAATATCATAGTTTTGAAAACAACAAGAATTCCTGTGGCACCTTATAGACTAACAGGTCTTTGCCCATGAAAGGTTATGCTCCAAAATATGTTAGTCTATAAGGTGCCACAGGAATTCTTGCTGTTTTTCAAGCTACAGAATAACAAGGCTACCTCTCTGATTCAGAGTTTCATAAGAGTTCTCATTTTAAGGTAAAATCCCAGTGTCACTTCAGTGCTTCACTGGGCTAAGGTTTCACCCTTTCTGGATCTTTATTATAGTCATGATATTAAAACACCAGTGTTATAAATAACAGCATATTGTCACGTACACTGGAACAGTTTTCACATTAAAATATTTCAACTGTATGCAATTGTTTTCTTTCAGGAATTGTAGGTCAGATAGTGCTCTCATATATACCAATACAAATCTGAAGTTCTGAATAAATTGGACAAATAAACTGACTTTTCACTGAATTCCATGGTGGAGAGTGAGGTGGCTGCCAACTTTGCCAAAATCAGAAGATCAAAGCACTCATGCTGGAATAGTCACAGAGAGGTAGCCTTGTTAGTCTGTATCTTCACAAAAAAAAAAAAAAAAAGCAGTCATGTAGCAGTTTAAAGACTAACAAAATAATGTGTTAGGCAAAGAGCTTTCGTGGGGCCGACCAACTTCTGGAATTAGATCTGAGGAAGTGGGTCTGCCCCACGAAAGCTCATCACCTAAAACATTATTTTGTTAGTTTCTTCAAAGCTCTCCATGACTGATTTTTTATTGCATGCTGGAATGACAGTTGAGGATACTGATGTCCTGTCAAAGGAAATATTAGCTGAAATAATGGTCAAAAGATGAAAGTTCCTCTGATTGATATCAAAGTACTTCACAGTTAAAATCAAGAGATGAGACCAATATATGCCCATTCTGCAGGATATGTCAGGAGCAGGCTTTAAGAGCTGCCCATGACACTGAAGGTCATATTGTAAGGAAAAGGAGCTTGTCCAAGTGGACACCTTGGATCAAGGTCTTGAGGGGCCTCAGTACAAAGTGGCAAATTCATTCTGAAACTTCATGCCTGATATGATTATTGCAAGACAAGATAACAGCAACATAAATCTAGCACAGTTCCAGTGAAACTATTGGAGCTATGTACGGCTTGCACTGTTGTAATACTAGCAAATGGGGTCCTATTGCTGATTTTAAATGCTTAAAGAACAACATAGTTATATATCATTAGTATTGGGACAAATTCTCCTATGACTTATGCTTGTGCAATTTATTTACTGTGGTCATAAATAAACAATAAAACTTACATTCAATGCAGGAAAAAATCAAGGTTGAGTGTCTGTGTGTGTGAGAGAGAGAGAGAGAGTGAGAATACATTACAGTGCAGGCTGAACCTTTCTAGTCCAGCACTCTCTCATCTGGCAACATCCATGGTCCAGCAAGATTTTACTTAGTGGGAAGTCCACTTATACAGGGTGTGGACAAATTTTCTGTGGTCCCATAAAGTGTGTTTAGAGTCACTAGTCCTGGCTCTCACTATCCTGGGCTGTTATTTATCCCTAATTTACCCCTACATGTCTTCTAAGAGCCTAGTAAGCAGTGGAAATGTTGGTAATGCTTCTAGACAACATAGACGTCGTGTGGTTTGGTAAATTCTCTTGTCTCGTACCAGTCAAGTACCAAGGATGCTGGACTAGAGAGGTTCGACCTGTATAAAGTAAACATCATCATGCAAAAATAAATGGGTTTCATAGGATCTAAACAAAGAGAGTGATGACTTTAATCACACTAAACGTTCAACTATCCATCATGAAACTTATTGTTATGGCTAGTCATTTTCTCTAAGTCAGTATGGCTGAATCTGACCCACTCTTGGTACAGGGCCACATTCTGCCAACCTAACACTGGTTTCAATTAAATTATTTGGGTAGGAAGGAGGCACAATCATGACCAAGTGGGCTGCTTGCATACTGCACAATATTGATTAGAGCAACAAATAAAAAATGGGGAGGAGGAATCAAAACATTTTTCAACAGAACATGTGGGGAAAAGTACAAATATTTCTGGAGAAAAATATTTAAATTTTTTCAACCAGTATAAATAGATATGGACCCACCCACATGCACACACAATCTTCAATAAATCTGTAGAGCTTCACAGCCTTACTGTGTGTCAGCAAGGGCATAATTTGTCCCACTCTATCATATTTCAAATTAAATACATTTCATTCATTCCATTTATGTCCATTTGGACAATTGATCCTTCAGATTTTCTATTTTAATCTTCCTGCTTTCAAGTAAGTTTATGGAGCATACAAAGGTATTGTTTATCTTTACTCTTAACAGGTTTTATGGGTTAGACCTGCCTTTGGAGCAGAGGTGGAAAAACTCGAGTAAAAGTACAGCTGCTTTGGGGATGGGGGAATGTACTTAAGTACAAGTCACTGGCATTCCTCTGGGAAACTACTTGAGTAAAAGTACACATGTGCACGCGTACACACACCTCAGATCTCTATTGTACTCAAGTCAGAAGTGAAAGCAGCTGCACTTTTATTCAGTAACTTTTTGGTACTTTTTCCACCTCTGCTTTGAAGCCTTTCCCCCCACGGAAAGGGGTTGATCAACAAAGAGAAAATTACAGCTAAATACTCCAATTACTTTAGAAGAAAACAGAAGCTTAGTAGATTCATCTACTAAATACTTTACTCAAGTGCTTTATAAACAGATATGCATAAATTCCATAAAGAGGAGACCCAGCCTTTTAAACGTTTCAAGTGCCAGCTTTTGATTTATTGGGAAACTCCATAGTGAAAAGTGATACCAAGTTAGTGACAATGGCAGTCACAGCAGGAAGCAAGTTTAAAAAGTAACAATTACAAGCCCTATCTCTCAATCAATATGGCTGATAATGTAGACCTGTATTTTTTTCATATTGACAGAAAGCTCTGAGCATGCTGACCTAGGTCTGAACCCAGTGCCCTGCAAACTAAATGTATCATTTACACTGAGCACTAACTGGCTTACAGACTTATACCTGGAGAGATGAAATATCTTGCATTGCTGAGTTACAGAAGGATAAGACAAAAAATGACATTTACAGTAACACAGGAAGAAGACTACACAAGAACAAGAATGTAATAGTGTATGTCTCTTGGGGTCTCAAAGGACTATGACTAAGTAAGCAAGAACCACTTTCTCAGCTCCGCTGTAGAGAAGCATAGGCTTTGTATCCCACACACCTGTGACAAAAGTTGGCTCCATTTTGGGATTTGTTATATGATAATACACAATATGTTAATCCTCTATCCTGGTGCTTCACACCACGCTTACAGAAACAGCGGCAGATCTTTTGGTGGCCAGGGCACCTCCACAAAGGAGGAATGCACGTGGAGCCCAGGGAGACCAGCTCTTCTTGATACAGTGAGAAGGGCTTCTCAGTTATCCACCGTGCTAACTACAGGAAAACACTTCAGCAGTTTGCACTGTTTATCATCCAGATACGATAGCTGTATCCTAGTCATCACTTGTCTATGATAAGGTTATTTATGCACCTCCTGCTGTACACATGATATGCTGCAGCTTTATGTTTAATGGTCACACAGGCCCTGGTCATGGTCCATTCAGAGAGAAGAAGTCTCTCTATTAGCATTTATAAAGTTCTGAAGAGTCGGTTTTTCATAAGGAAATGTCTTTTGGTTAAATGCACGTTTTGTATTGAAAATGGGCATTGTTCAGCATCAAACTGATAACTGAGAGAGAAGTACGTCTGTCAGTTATCATGGGAATGTACAGGTGTCCTTCTATTTGCACGTCACTCAATCAATGAGCTTGACAATAAATCAAATCAACGAGTATAGGATACAGTGCTACTTATACAGTATGTACTGTACATACATGTGTGCATGTCTAAATAGCTACTTACATAATTATTTCATTCACCATCTATACTTGATATATACTTCTGGGGGCTGCATTTACCTACCAGACATGACCCACACTGGGTACTTCATGGAACTTCTATCTTCCACATTCAACCTTGGGACCACTTTGCTTTTTAAATATCGATTGAACTTCTCTCATCTGGCATCCTCAGGACCCAAGTGGTGCTGGATGAGAGAATTTGCCAGATGATGAGAGGTCGATATTTTCCAGCACATTACAAAGACTTCCACTGCTTACTGGACTTTTAGGAGACATTTAGGGGTAAATTACAGCTAAATAACAGCACAGAATGCTGAGAGCCAGGACTGGTGGCTGCAGACAGATTTTATGAGACCACAGGAAACTTGACCACACCCCTGATAACTGATCGACCAGCTAACGAAAATCATGATGGATTACAGATGTTGCTGGATGAGAGAGTTCCAGATTAGAGAGATTCAACCTGTATCTCTAGGCATAAAGGCTCAATCATTTCAAGAACTCGAACTAGTATATGGTACTGCAGCATGTCCTTTCAGTAATGCTGGATACTACAAAGCACGCTGGGTTTAATGGCACCCAGACCTTGGTTCCACCTCCTGCTCTTCCTGCATTTAGTCCCCAAGTCTCAGCCCCGTTTGCTTTCTCCCCAAAGCTCTGCCACTCATCCTTCTCCACTCCCACCCTCCTGTGTAAGTGGTAGGTAGAGTGCTGGAGGAGAACAGGGTGCGTTGGGGTGGAGGGTAGATGGAGCTGGGGGTGTGTGGCCTCTGAACATAGCAGCCCACAAAAGATTAATCCAGCCCTGACTGTGAGCACATCAGTCTTATCTTCCACTCCCTACACTGACTTTGAATCAAGTTCAGAGTCTTGGTTCTTACCTTCAAGGCACTCAAACTACCTGGATATACGGTATCTGATAAGTGAATAAAGCTCCAGGTCAGCTACTTTGTTCTTCTGGTACAAAGGAACTTGATATATTCAGTATCAAGGAAGTACCCCAACAGGTTGGTACTGGGTCTGGATTTGTTCAACATCTTCATTAATGACCTGGACAAGGGGATGGGTTGCACCCTCAGCAAGTTCACAGATGACACGAAAGTAGCACAAGAGGTAGATACCCTGGACAGCAGACATAGGGTCCAGGGTGATCTACACATATTGGAAGATTGGGACAAAAAATCTTGATGTGGTTTAACAAGGACAAGTGCAGAGTCCTGCATTTAGGACATAAGAATCCCCAAAACTGCTAGAGGTTGGGGACCGACTGGCTAAGCAGCACTTCTGCAGAAAAGGATGTGGGCATTACAGTGGATAAGAAGCTGGACATGAGTCAATAATGTGCCCTTGTAGACAAGAAGGCTAACGACATATTGGGCTGCATCAACAGGCCCGCTGCTAGCAGATCTAGGGAACTGATTATTCCCCTTTATTCTGCACTGGGGAGGCCGTATCTGGAATACTGTGTCCAATTCTGGTCCCTCCACTACAAAAAAGGATGTGGACACATTGGAGAGAGTCCAGCAGAGGGCAACAAAATGATGAAGGGAATGAAGCACATGACTTATGAGGAGAGGCTGAGGGATTTAGGCTTATTTAGTCTACAGAAGAGATGAATCAGGAGAGATTCGATAGCAGCCTTCAACTACCTGCAAGCGGTTGCAAAAAGGATGTTGAGAGGCTGTTTTTAGTGATGACAAATGACAGAATAAGGAGTCATGACCTCAAGTTACAGTGGGGGAGGTCTAGGTTTGGATATTAGGAAAACTTATTTCACTAGGAAGGCGCTACCTAGTGAGGAGGTAAAATTTACATCCCTAGAGGTCGTCAAGCCCTGGCTTGACAAAACCCTGGCTGGGATGATTTAGCTGGGGTTAGTCCTGCTTTCAGAAGCAGGTTGGACCACATGACCTCCTGAGGTCTTTTCCAACCTTATGATGCTATGATTTTATAGTTATTCCACTGACCACACTTCTTCCCCAGAAAGAATGGGGATGACAGAACACACGTATGGCAGAGGTTAGTCACACTGTTGTCCTAATGCAAGATGAGGAGAACTGTGGTGACGAGCACAGTACAAAAAGCCTCAACAGAACAGAGTAGAATGGAATACAGTACTTGTGACACTTCACTTCCATATTATTGTGGAAATGCGTTTTTGGGAATATGAATATGCATGGGGCTTTTTTTCTGGAACGGGGCTTCTTCTATTCTGGAATGCACCAGAACAGAATTCCAGCTCATTTTTTCCATTAGAACACCAGAAGAATTTCACCACAGGTTTTGCAGCAGCGTGGGGAGGGGGCAGAAGCCACTGCTGGTCCTGCAGCAGCATGGGAATAAGGGAAGAGACCCTGCCACTCCGCAGCAGTGCAGGAACCGGGCAGGAGCTCTCGCCGCGCTGCAGCAGTGTGTGGATGGGGCAGGAGCCCCTGCCAGTCATGCAACAACATAGGAACCAGGGCAGGATCCCCCACCGGTCCTGCAGCAGTGTGGGGACCAGGGCATTAAAATTAAACATTCTAACTGTGAAGTCAGAAATTTGAAATGTAAACCTGCTTATTAATCTAAAACTTCTAGTGAAAGCCATTTGTGGTACTTATGCGGCTTAATGGGCCAGCACTCAAGACAATGATCTGTGAATGGTTTTGTTTTTCCTTATACCCCCAAACTGCTGTTGGTCCTACCAAGTCACATGAACATGCCACCTCGTGCTGGGATCAACCTTGAATCTGGTATTTTTCCATGGGGATGGGGAGAATTAAACAAAGGATTCCTGCCAAGGGAAAATTCTATTTAAGGAATGGAAAGCAATCAACACCATCCTCAGAAGGTACAGATGAAGAAACCTGAAACTCTAAGGACAAAAGCTGTTAGATCTGGGCTGGGCAATGAGATGGATGCGGTTCGTTAGAGTTAGCCCCTGGTGGTTTATTTGCCTATACATCTGCAGGTACAGGTGAATACTACTTCCTGCAACTCCCATTGGCCAGGAACAGCAATCTGCAGCCACTGGGAGCTGCAAGTGCCTAGACCTGTGGGGGCACAAATAATACAATGCCAGTGGCCTGCTGGGACTAATCTTCATGAATGGTGGGCCAGGTACTACTCTCTGCTGTGTTAGACCCAGGCCAGAGAAAAGATGAGTTCTGCCTTGAAGGATTTTAACTGAAATAAGGATTAGGATCACTATTATGGTTTCTAACAATTTCTCTTAGAATATTATCACAGACATAGCCATGTTAGTCTGTATCTTCAACAACAACAAGAAGTCCTGTGGCACCTTATAGACTAACAGATATTTTGGAGCATAAGCTTTCGTGGGCAAAGACCTACTTCATCAGATGCATATTATGTTTAATTGACTTGTTTTGCTCATTTTGGCTTTGTAATTTGCCTTGATCTATCTTTTTGACTTGCAGTCATTTAAATCCTATTTTTCTATTTAATAAAGCACTTCTGTTTATTGTCAAACCCAGTGCAAATAATTGTTAAAAGCTGGGACAGGGGATGTGGGGAAAGGAAGCCATAGATGTGCATACCTCTCACTGATAAAGAGGGTGAACCTTATGAGCTCTCTCAGGCCATTTGTACACATGCCACCTTCTCTGGAAGTGGCATGGTAATGAACAGCCGTGTAGAAAATTTTCAGGAAGATGGGCTTCCAGAAGCAGGGTTTCCTTTCGGGAGAGCCCCCGCAGGCCACGCTTCTACACGGCTATTTTGGAGTCCTGAAGAACTTCTTCCAGACTCTGAATCACGTGACCATATGCTAATGAGGCACCGGAAATTTACATCCATGCCTCCCTAGCATCTTCCAGGATGTTCATTACCATGTCGCTTCCAGAGAAAGTGGCATGGGTAGAAATGGCCTCAGTGTAAAACTTTTGTGCTGAGTAAGATGGATTTATTTGGGGCATTTGTGGGTAGTATTCCTGGATGCTGGCAGGTGCCTATAATTGATCCCTCCCACAGTTGAGCGGGTTCAGTGTCTGTTACTCTGTTGGGGTGGGGGGCTGTTATGCCAACTCAGTGACTTGGCTGGGGAAGACCAGAGATTCTGACTCAGCAGGACACAGTGGTGAGGTGGTCCGGGGGGCAGATAAGTGAGTTCAGAAGCATGATGAGCACAATGGATGACCACATCAAGAGGAGCTCTGTGATCAACCCCGTCACAGTTCATCAGAATATATTTTCACTATAAATGATCTGGAAGTGGGCTAATATTGTATAAGGCAGAGGTGGGCAATAATTTTTGATGGTAGGCACTCCAAGAATGTGGAAAGTGGTCAAGGGCTCCTCTGTTCCATAATATTAACAGAGGAGGTGTGGAGTCTGGGATGGAGATTGGGTGCAGAAGAGAGCTTGGGGTAAGGGATTGGGGTGCAGGAGAAGACGTGGGATCTGGTAGGGAGTGCAGGGTCTGGAAAGGGGTATGTGCGCAGGAAAGGATTCTGACCTGAAGGAGGGCTATAGGAGGGGTGCAGGGTCTGGGAGGGAACTATGGGCTGGAGCAGGGGTGCTGAAGAAGTATAGGGATTTGGGTTGTGACCAGGAATAAGGGATTGGGCTGCACGGTCTGGAAGGGGGTTTTGACCTGGGGGAGAGGTCTAGGAGCAAGTGCAGGGTCTGGGAACGGGTCTGGGTGCAGGAACAGAAGTGCAGAGTTTGGATTACATAGGGTACAGGTACAGGAGGGGACACAGAGGATTGGGGGACAGAGGGTTGTAGAGGAGGGAGGAGCTTAGGAGACAGAGGCAGGCTCCAGCTGGGAGGCTTTTACATGGGAGGCTCCTGGCCAGCAGCTCAGCAGGTAATTTAGGCAGAATTCCCATCTTCCATGCCCCCACACATGCTCAGAGCAGCTTCAGGGGCCATGTGTGCTGCTTTGAATATAATGCTGGGAACCCAGGGAATGGGTTCTTCACATGCTGCCTGTCCTGCATACAGGAAGCTCCTACTGGCTAGAAACTGTGAAATGCCCTTCCTGCAGGTTCTCAGCATTCACAGTCACACACGCGGCTCTGTAACTAGCTGTTCTGAGTGCCAAGTGGGGCGGGTCAGGCAGAGGATCCCACAGGCTGGACCTGACAGCTTGGTGCGCCAGATCTGGCCAGCAGACCATATTTTGCCCAGCCCTGATGTAAGGTAAAGATAGAGGAAGAGATCAGTTCAAACCCTCAGTGTTGTGCAATGTAGAGAATAGCCGAATATAAAGCACAGTCACTGAAATAGAATGCTGAAATAGTTCCCAGGGATACCTGTGAACTTTTTACATAACTAGTGAAGAATTATAATACAATACACACTGCATTTAAAAAATATAGGTGAAACACTTTAGAAACATAATTAAAATTAGGAGTAATAATGAGTTTTCCCAATTTACATTTAAAATTGGAAGAGGGAAAGTCAATCTGGAGAAGATTCTACAAAGGTAGAGTCTTAGTAGGAAAAGCTATAAATCTGAGGTAATAAGGAGGAAGGTGTGAGTACCACGCACATACATTCTAAGGACTTTTACTAAAGACTTTGTAAACATTAAGCGTGCCTCCCGAAAGCAATAGTGTGTGTGAAAAGACACATCCAGGCAGAAGTGCCAAGGAAAGAAACATACTACAGGTTGAACCTTTCTTGTCTGGCACCTTTGGGACCTGACTGATGCCGGATGAGAGAATTTGCTGGACCACGGGGCTACGTCTACACGTGAAGCCTACATCGAAGTAGCCTATTTCGATGTGGCGACATCGAAATAGGCTATTTCGATGAATAACGTCTACACGTCCTCCAGGGCTGCCAACGTCGATGTTCAACATCGACGTTGTGCGGCACCACATCGAAATAGGCGCAGCGAGGGAACGTCTACATGCCACAGTAGCACACATCGAAATAAGGGTGCCAGGCACAGCTGCAGACAGGGTCACAGGGCGGACTCAAGAGCCAGCTGCTCCCTTAAAGGGCCCCTCCCAGACACACTTGCACTAAACAGCACAAGATACACAGAGCCGACAACGAATTGCAGACCCTGTGCATGCAGCATGAATCCCCCGCTGCAGCAGCAGCAGCCAGAAGCCCTGGGCTAAGGGCTGCTGCACACGGTGACCACAGAGCCCCACACGGGCTGGAGAGACAGCGTCTCTCAACCCCCCAGCTGATGGCTGCCATGGAGGACCCCACAATTTCGACGTTGCGGGATGCGGATCGTCTACACGGGCCCTACTTCGACGTTGAACGTCGAAGTAGGGCGCTATTCCGATCCCCTCATGAGGTTAGCGACTTCGACGTCTCGCCGCCTAACGTCGAAGTTAACTTCGAAATAGCGCCTGACGCGTGTAGCTGCGACGGGCGCTATTTCGAAGTTAGTGCCGCTACTTCGAAGTAGCGTGCACATGTAGACACAGCTCGGGAAATCAATATTGTCTAGCATATTACCAACACTTGCACTTATTACTGGGCTCTTAGGAGACATTTAGGGGCAAATTACAGAGAAATAAACAGCAGAGAACACTGAGAACCAGGACTGGTGGCTGTAAACAAACTTTATGGGACCGTAGGAAATCTGGCCACACCATGATAAATGGTCATCCAGCTAACTAAAATCATGTTGGATTATGGATGTCAATGGAGATGAGAGTTCTGGGTTAGAGAGGTTCAACCTGTATAAAACATGCAGATTGTTTATTCTCAGAGATAAATTCAGGTGGTAATCTCATTTCTTGTGTATTTAAAGAACTATGGTGCCTATCATAAACTTTTGCTTTGTTAACTGGGATTGTTTCTTGTGTTGCATGGATTGGAATGCTGACGATACTATAAAAATAAAACAGTTCTCAAATAACTTTATTTTGAGATGCATCTGTTGGATTGCATAACCTTTAAAACAGAAGCACCCCTCAGACAGGGGGTGTGAGTATTTCTGAAAGGCCTGCACCACCCTGGGTGGGAGTGAGCATCTTGAATTACTTTGCAGTGATTGCTTGGCTGAGCTAAGCAGAGGCACTGAAGGTAGTAGCATGCAGCCCTCTGTCCCCCGTCCTTCAAACCAGCCAAGGAATGAATTTGGCAAAGGGTGAACTAGATCACTACTGAGGTTTATTTATTGGTGCAGATTCTTAATGGTACCCTTTCACTTTCCCCTTTAAACAATGGCATGGTGTCCACCATGCGTTCCCAAACCCAATCTTGAGCCTGCTAGCTGACCCACAAACAACCGCCAGGAATCTGTGCTGGGGAACACCCGCCAACCCTCTTCCTTGACTACCCTGAACTCAGCTCCAACCTGGAGCTAGCTAACCTATCCATAAATGGCTGCCAAGTTTGGAGTGGGGTCAGTCACTTGTCAGGTCCTGCACCAGTTCAAATTAACCCTTTGTGACCCACATTCACCACCACTAAATGTTACCTTATTTTCACTGGAACCCACCTCAGGGCTACACTCATGTCTATTTTATTGAATGCCACTGTTGATTTAGAGGAAAAAGAGGAATTCGCACACCCACACCCTCCTGTACTCATATACTTACATAAACAAACACACACAGGTGAAGAGTTGCATAGGGAAAGCAGACGAAGCTAAGTCATAGTGGGTCCAATGTGTCTGCCTGCTGTCATGAATCTGAAGCAGTGAGCTGATTGTATGACCCTCTTGTCAGCTTGCTCTCTTGTCAGTATAGTATTCAGGAGAAGTCAGTACGATCCACCTTGGGGAGGGGCCCAGGGCCAGGATTCAGGGCCTCCTCCTACCTCTCCAGCCAGCTGAAACTAACTCCTCCAGAGTGGTGATGACAAGAAGAACTCCCTTATAGCTTTGCACCCATCTTTTTATATGTTTCACTTCAATAGGTCTTGTCCTGTCCTGCTGACACCAAGACAATGCATGCCATAAGTCATCACCACTGGCTCAGGACTCAGTATGACCATGAGTTATCAGCTAACAGCATATGGGACTTTGATCTGCTCTTGTTGGACCTCTTTCTCTTTCTTGGGTGGGTTCTTTTGCAGCACCAGATCCTATTATTCTTTGGCCATAAAGGTGCTGCTGGCAGCTGGTGGTCCAGACAGGCTGGCTTCCAGGAATGAATCCTTTGCACATACACCTACTTTCACACTTTCCTCACTCACACAAAGGAAAGCCCATTTCAGAGAAAGGAATTTATTTTATAAAGGAAAGCCAGGTTTCTTCCAGATTTATGGTATCTATCAATTTCTTACTACCTTATAATACTTAATATAGACCTAGCAGCTGCTACACAGCAAAGCTTACAGAAAGTTACAGAACTTACATCTGCATTGTACTCGACTGAGCAGAGGCTTTATGCAACACCCTCAACCAACAAAGATCACAGCCATGTAAATCATTGAAGAAGGTGTGTGGGGAAATAGTAAGTCCTCTGAGTATTAGTGGTGATAGAAGAAATTAAGTTGTTATTGGTAAGCTGTATCACGCTACAGGAAGAGTGAGGCTTGTCCCCAAACTGACAGAATAGAAATGTTGAAGATTTCCCACAGGCTCAACCACTTCCAACAATATGGTGTTAAAAATAACTCACAACTATGCTGGCAGCCATTTCAGATTGTCTCTGGCTGTGAGAAAGGCACCTCTTCTAATAGAGTATTGGGTAGAAAAATGGATCACCAACACATCACAACAAACGGTCAAATCTTGTTGTGAAATTAACCAATTTATTTTGATACAGGGGTTGTGTGAGAAAAGCTTTTTTTTTCCCTTCCAAATTTTGGTAGAAGAGAAACTCTTCCAAAATAGAGAAAATAGAATTAAAAGTAAAGACATATTAACAGCTTAGCATCTTAGAACCACAATGAGCTAATTTTGTTATTGAATGAGAATGAGATTACTAAGATTTTTGGCTTTTTGAGATGCATTACAGAATAATCAATAATGTAACATTTCATGATACCATGTTAGCTCTATACAGGGGGTATCTTAAGACAAGAAAAATTGTTTTATATATTACAGCAATTCCACAAGACCAGATATTGATGTTATTCCAGCTCTTTTCTTCATTGTTTGAAAATGAGATTTAGCTGTCTGAAATCAATGGACAAATATTTAAGTTCATTGCACAAAACATATCTGTCTGGACTAGAATATACACCTAACCTAAAATAGCTACCAATATCTGTGTAAGCTGATATGTGGACACATTTTTGTTTTGTATCTCAGCAATGTCTCATCTTACCAACTTATTGCTATAGGCTACAAACAAATCTCCTTCCCTGGCATGTCATACATAATTAAAACCTGAAAAATTACAGAAAAGAAAGCTTTTCTTAGCCACTGGACAAGGCTTTTTTTTTTTTTTTGCTTCCTATCCTACTCTCTTTTCTAATGTTGATGTGAACTGTGTCATCCCTTAGCCACACACTAAAGCATAGAAATACTAACCCTGGAACATTTCTTTGCAACAAACCCCGTTGCCAGCTCTATCCACGCATCTACACTAGAGACACCATCACTGGACCTAACCATGCCAGCCACACCTTCAGGGGTTCATGTACCTGCACTTCCATTAATTTGATATATGCCATCATGAGCTGGCAATGCCTCTCTGCCATGCACACTGAACAAACTGAGTATCTGTAGTGTCAACATAGATTACAGCAATGGAAAACATTTTTCTATTGCTGTGGGAACACCGTCTTCCCATGTGACAGTATCTAGGTTGATGGAAGCATTATGATGTTGACATAACTGCATCTACAACCAGGATTAGGTCAGCATAGCTGTGACACTCAAGGATGTGGATTTTTCACACAACTTAGTAACACAGCTATTTAAAATTAAGATGCTGGGTTGGGAGTGCCTCTGCAGCTGCAATAGGAAGTGCAGGACCTCCATTTGCTCTGTAACTCCCGGTACAAGCTGTGCCGTGGCCTCACTCAGCTTTGCCACTTGCTGCTGCTGGAGGTCAAGCATTCTCTTGTTAAACTCTGCTTGACTGTGATGCTAATCAGCTGTACTATGATGCCACTGAGCAGTGTCCTTTGTCAGCTTGGTGTGCTCTGCCTCAGTCTTTTCCATATGCTGCATGATAAGACCTTGTTTGCATTTCTTTCATCTACAGTTCTTCTCTGGTACACTGGGCACTGGCTCTGAAAATGAAGGTGAAAATTAAGATACAATTCATGTAATGTGCTTTGAAGTGCAATGAATGGGTGTCTGTGTCTATTATCAGTGAAACTTTACTTTTGAAGGACACTTGTGGGTTATTAAGGATGGGATAGTAAGCATGCATTTCATATTAAATCACTTGCCATCACTTATCCAGCACATTGCTTTGTGGATATGGCAAGTCATGAGCAATTGTCCACTTTCTGTGAGAAGGGAAGGTCTGCAAAGCAGGGAAAGCGGCCAGATGTCCTGGCCAGGTGTCCTGGGGGTGGTCTATGGCAGTGAAAAAAAAATTTTTGGCCGTTTCTGGAGCGAATCCTCCACAATGATCAAGCCTTGTGTAGGGGATGGTGGGAAAGGGTACAATTACAGCCCCAAGGACAGCTGAGTGGCATGCAGGGGGTGGGGGGTTTGATGTACAACAAAGGTGCCACAGGACCCTTCGTTGCTGTTACAGATCCAGACTAACATGGCTACCGCTCCCATACTTAACAAAAGTAATGTAAAGAAAAAAATAAATAATCCAAAGAAAGGCTGAATGTAAAGGGACGTGGGAGGGGAAAAGCCCAGTGGAGGAATTCCCCATGGGGGATTCCTGAAAACTGAGAACAAATGCTGCTTGGAAAGGGACATGGGAGGAGAAACACCCTGCAGAGCACAGCAGATGTATGGTGCTGGGAAGTCCTGAAAAAACAAAAGAAATGCTAGAGGGAAGGTACATGGGAGAGGAAAAGCCCAGTAGAACCCAGCAGCTGCGGGGTGCAGGGGAGTCCTGAAAAATAAAAAGAAATGCTGGTTGGAAGAGGGCATGGGGGGGAGCCCCACAGAGCCTGCAAACTGCATTGTGGGGTGGGGAACAGAGTGCCCACTGGCAGCTGCAGGCAAATGTAAAGGGGCAGGAAGCATGTTAAAAAACAAACAAACATGGGAATTCCCAGGCTTCTGCAGGTTGCCAAAGAAGACATCACCATCCTAAAACTAACATTAACGGAGAAAAAACAGCTACTCCAGCAGTGTGACCAAAAGCCTGGAAAATTTGCTAAAATGCTGTGTGGTGCCATGATACCACATCACTATCTGGTTGCCTGGTGTGGCAAGGTGTGCTACCGTGGAAGCCACAAGAAGTCAGGCCTGCCCAAGAACCTTATGAAAAAAATACAAGAGTGTCTGGATGAGGCCTTTGAGGAGATCTCCAAAAAGGAGAAGCGCTCCATCCCAAGAAATATTAACATGCTGTTCTGAGGAGCACAGAAAAAGAAGTTACTCACTTGTGTACTAACGATGGTTCTTCGAGATGTGTCCCCGTGGGTGCTCCACATCAGATGTCAGGCTTGCCCCGGTGCCGCAGATTGGAGATTTCCAAGCTGTGTCTCATCGGATCACTCATGCTCAGATGCGCGCTGGCCCTTCGCGTGCTTTCAATCACTTGCGCGATCCGGCCCACTCCAGTTCCTCGACAACTGCCTCAGACCCCTGTGAAGATATAAAGCAGAATTCCAAAGCGTGGAGGAATGGGTGGGTAGTGGAGCACCCACAGGGACACATCTCGAAGAACCATTGTTACTACACAAGTGAGTAACTTCTCTTTCTTCTTCAAGTGGTCCTCGTGGGTGCTCCACATCAGGTGACTACCCAGCAGTGGCCCCAGAACATGGAGGTGGGTACTGGATTATGTGTAGCTTACCCCTGAGAGGACCTCTGTCAGTAGGCATGCATCCTCCTCCAGCAGACGATGAATCACATAGTGTTTGGTGAATGTGTAGTATGACGACCATGTTGCCGCTCTGCAAATGTCCTTCAGGGAGACTCCCCTGACGAAGGCTGTGGAGGTTGCCATTGCTCTGGTAGAATGAGCCTTGGACGGAGTCAGCAGAGAGGTCTTATGTAGAGTGTAGCACATCTTTATACAGGATGTGATGTCATTTGAAATTCTTTGCAAGGACAGTCCTTCTCCTTTTGATCTGGGGGCAAGGGACGCAAGCAACCTATCCACTTTTCGAAAAGGTTTGGTTCTGTCTATATAGAAAGCCATTGTTCTTCTCACATCCGGTGCATGAAGCCGCACTTCCTCATTTGAGTTATGTGGTTTGGGGTAGAAGGATGGCAGAGTTATTGGTCTACTGATGTGGAACTCTTAGGAGATCTTTGGGAGAAAGGCGGGTGTAGGCACAGTATTACTGCCTCTTTGGAGAAAATTGTGTAGGGTGGGGTCACCATTACCACAGCCAGCTCACTCACTCTGTGGGCAGATGTGATAGCAAGAAGGAAAATTGTTTTTATGGTAAGAAGGTGAAGAGACACGGTGGCTAAGTGTTCAAAAGGTGGCCTCGACAATGTGTTCAAGACCAGATCTAAACTCCATGAGGGTACTATCAGTTTCTGGGGAGGGTACAAGTTGGTGAGGCCTTTCAGGAACTGTGTCATGATGGGATGGGTGAAGACGGTTGACCCTTCCACTGTGTGGCAGAAGGCCGATACAGCTGCTAGGTGGACCTTTAAAGACGGTAAGGAGATCCCCCCTTGCTTTAGATCCAGTAAGCAGTCTAAGATTGTGGGAACCGATACCTCCAGAGGGTTCAGTTTGGATAAACACCAGGATGTAAAACGCGTCCACTTATACACATAAGTCTTATGGGTAGAGGCTTGTCAGCCACATTCTAAGACCTCTTCAACCCTCTGCAAGCATACATCCTCTAGAGCATTGAGCCAGGGATTAACCATGCCTTGAGGTGTAGCGTCTGAGGCTGCAGGTGCCTCTAGAGTCCCCGGCTCTGTGTGAGAAGGTCTGGTACTATCAGGAGGGGGAGTGGTTGGCAACAGGACATGCACTGTAGCAGAGGAAACCAGTGTTGATGTTCCCACGCAGGGGCTATAAGTGTCAAGTGTGCCCGTCCCTCCTTGCCTTTTCCAGGACCTCATGAATAAGTACTGTAGGAGGGAACGTGTACAGTAAAGGGCCCTTCCATGATAGAAGTAAGGCGTCCCCTACTGAGTCCTGGCCAATGCCTGCTCTGGAGCAGTACTGAGGGCATTTCTTGTTGTCTCAGGTGATGAACAAGTCTATCTGTGGGAACTCCCATGTATTGAATATGTGGCAAAGCAGGTCAGGTCAGATCTCCCATTTGTGGTTGGGAGCGAAGAGTCTGCTCAGCTGGTCTGCCTTCACATTGCTGGCACCCGGTAAGTATGAGGCTCTTAGGGTGATGTTGTCTCCAATGCACCAGTTCCACAAACATACAGCCTCTGTGCATAACAGGCGGGATCTGGCTCCACCCTGTGGGTTGATATAGTACATCGTGGACATGTTTGTGTTGACCCCAACTACCTTGTGTCATAGGTACAGGAGGAAGTGCCTGCGTGCATTGAACACTGCCCGCAGTTCCAGTATTTTTATGTGCATTACCGTCTCTGTGGAGGACCATCGCCCTTGCACTGACTTGTTTCCCAAGTGAGCCCCCCAGCCTATGTGGGAGGTGTCCGTCGTGAGAAAAATCATGGTTTGTGGCTGATGAAAGGGAATCCCTGATAACAAATTCTTGGGGTTCATCTACCATTTTAGGAACTTGTGTACCTCTGCTGGAGGTGATACACTTTTGTGAGTGGTGTGTATTGTTGGTGCATACACAGTTGCCAGCCAGTGCTGAAGGCAGCAAAAGTGTAGTCTGGCATTCTGCACCACAGATGTGGTGGCAGCTATGTGACCCAAGAGTTGCAGGCAAGTTAATACTTGTACTGTGGGGCTGCATAACAATACCTGTATCAGAGACTGGATAGCCTGAAAGCGTAGAGTAGGCAGGTACACTCTGGCCGTGATGGAGTCGAGACGTCCTCCTATGAACTCCATGTCCTGAGTGGGTTCCGTCATTGAGTTTTGGAAAACGATGATAAGGCCCAGCGAATGGAATGTTTTTTGTAGTAATGTCTATCATGTGTAACACGTCTGCTCGCGACGTGCCTTTCAAGAGGCAGTCGTCCAGGTATGGGAAGATAAATACATCTTGATGGTGTAGGTAGGCTGACACTACTGCGAGTGTCTTCATGAAGACCCTGGGCACTGAACAGAGGCCTAATGGCATAACTTTGTACTGGAAGTGCTGTGTACCCACAGTGAAGCGTAGGAAGCGTCTGTGAACGGGGTGAATACTTATGTGGAAGTACACATCCTGTAACTCGAGGGCTGCAAACCAGTCTCCATCGTCCAGTGCTGTAACTACAGAAGTAATAGTGGTCATTTTGAAACATTGCTTGTGGAGATATTGGTTGAGAGCTCTTAGATCTAGGATCAGTCTCCAGCCTCCTGATTTCTTCTCTGTGAGGAAGTATCGGGAATAAAAGCCTTTCCCCTGGAACTCATTTGGGACTCTCTCCACCACTCCTGTAGACATGAGATGATTGACCTCTTATATCAATAGAATCTCGTGAGAGGGGTCCCTGAAGAGGGACTGGGTAGGGAGTTTTGGTGATGGTAGGGAGCAGAATGGGATGATGTATCCTGCAGCAACGATTTCTAGTACCAATTTGTCTGTAGTGATATTCCCCCACTGGTGGTAGAATGGCCTGAGCTGATGGTGCAACAGAGGCTGGAGTGGTTGCTGGCACTGAGTGATGGATGAGGTTTTGCGGTCCTTGACATGGCGGTCAAACTTGCTGTCTGGCTGCCTGAGATGCGGAGTTGCGGCCTTGCTGGGGATGCCATCTAGGCTGCCTTTGATATTGCTGGTGCCCCTGGTCATAGCCCCGTGGGTACTGCGGGCACTGCGGTTGATAAGTCTAGTGTCATTGATATGGGTAATAAGTTTTCCTCCTGTAGTGGGGAGCGTACATGCCCTGCGTTCTGAGCATTGTTCTTGAGTCCTTGCTGGAAGGGAGGACTGAGTCTGTGGTTCCCATTAATAGTTTTTCCCTATCGAAGGGAAGGTCTTCGACTTTAGTTTGCAGTTCCTCAGGAACACCGGATGTTTGCAGCCAGGACACCCACCGCATCACCATTGTAGTGGCCCTGGAGCATGCTGCTGTGTCTGTCACATCCAACGTGATTTGGACTCCCGTGCGCGAAGCCACGTATCCTTCCTGAACTGTTGCTTTCAGGATCGTCTTCTTGTCCTCTGGGAGATAGTCCATGAGTGATGTAAGTTTAGTATAAGTGTCGAAATTATGGTTGGAAAGGTGTGCAGCGCAGTTGGCCATGTGTAGAAGGAGGGTGGAGGATGAATATACCTTCTGCCCAAATAAGTCCAGTCTCTTGGCATCCTTGTCACACACTGTGGCCCTGTACTGTGGTGTCTTCGACCTCTGGTGAGAGGACTTTACAACAAGGGAATCTGGTTGTGGGGGGGTTGAAGAGAAATTCTATTCCCTTTGATGGGACAAAGTACTTTTTAATCCACCCTTTTATTGGTTGGCAGAATAGAGGCTGGGGTTTGCCAAATATTGGTGGCAGCCTCTGTGATAGCCTCATCCAGCGGGATGGCAATCTTTGACGAGGTGGGAGGTCTCAGATTTTTAAGCAGCCTGTGTTGTTTCTCTTGCACCTCTGCCACTTGTATGTCCTGGCACTGGGCTACTCTTTTGAACAACTCTTGGAACTGTCAGAGGTTGTCTGGGGGTCATATATCTCCTGGGATGACCGCCTCATCTGGGGAGGACGAAGAAGCATCTGTTTGATATGCTTGTTTGTTCCTCCGATGCCCCTTGTTTTCGTTCCCCAAAGCGAGGGTCTACAACCAGCTCCGTGCCTTCCCTAGGTGGAGGGAGAAATGTTCCCTCCTGACCGTGGGGGATGAGGAATGTTTGTATGATGGACGTGGATGTGGAGATCTGTCCTTGGACCTTGAGTAGCACCTATGTTGATGGGAGTCCTCACAGTGGTATGAGTGTGCGTAATGGCAAGAGCATAGCCTCGGTGATGAGGATCTGGAGCATGAGCATTGCCTGTATCTGTGCTGATAGAAAGCGTGAGATCTCCTAGATGATGTGGACATAGGCGGAGACACTCTGTAACGGTATGTATGGAGCTCATATGAGTGCCAGGATTAAGGTGAAGGATGCCTGAGCTGGGGGGCGGGGGGCCGCATGAGTGGAGATGGCAGTCTCAGAAAGGGTGATGGCAGTATTGGTGGCCGCTCCAGCACGTGTGTTTCAGGAGGAGAGCTGGGAGAGAATGGTGCAACAAGCAGGTCCGGTGATGGGCTTCGGTGCTGAGTCTAGGAGCATGCTTTTCTCTGTTCTTGGAATGGTTGGGTCGGTGATGATGTGGCTTGTATTATCTCTGGTGCTGCGGGTTTCGGTGCGGATATCAGTGCCGGCTGAACTGCGCTCGGTGACCGTGCCACAAGGGGAGTTGGCACCGGGAGTTCCTGTTCCAACAGTCCCAGTTCCATTGCTGTTCTCGGTGCTGGGGTCCTCAGTGCCGTTGTTTCCGGCACTGGACGCTTAGGTGCCTGTGGGGTCTTCGGTGCCACATCCTTGACAAGCTGAGATCCCGGCACTGTCTTTTGCTCGCCGGGTCTTTCGGTTCCTTTGGTGGCAAGTGTACTCCAGGCTGTGCCTCACTCGTCCTGCCTGTGGGCAATACAGGCAAGGATCAAGTAGATGATACTTTCTTCCTCTTCTGACCCGAGGAAGTTAGAGAGGTTGCTTTCCGTTTTTGTGGCACCTCCGGAGGAGATGATTCAGTTGTTTCAGGCTGAAGGGCTTTGTCAAACAAAATAATTTTTAGCCTCATCTCCCTGTCCTTTCTTGCTCTAGCTGTGAGCTTAAAGCAGTGAGGACATTTTTGGGGTATGTGAGTCTCGCCCAGACAATGGATGCATTTGCTATGGCTGTCTGAAGCCAGCATGGCTTCGCAGCAGGACTCACATTTTTTGAAACCCACCGGAGACATTTCTCTTTGTTAAGCAACTTAACACAGTCTAACTTTAACAAGGGTATTTGAGTAACCATGAAACGCAAACAACAACTGTAGATAAGATTTAACAACCTGCTAAGTTAGAGATAGGGAGGCTGCAGCCTTAACTGCCCTCCTACCTTCTCTCCTCTCTCTCTTTCTCTCTCTCTCTCTTTTTTTTTTTAACTACATAGGTAAAAACAGTTCTCTTTTTGCAAGATTTGAGTAACAGGAAAGAACTGACAACTAGTAACCAGAAAACATTTTGTTATTTTTTCAGCCATTGGAGCTGAAGTGAATTGTGTCTGCAGCTGCTGGTGGTTGAGAGAAACTGGTGTGGAACAGATCGCGCACGTGATCGAAAGTACGTGAAGGGCCAGTGCGCATCTGAGTATGCGCGATCTGATGAGACATGGCTTGGAAATCTCCGATCTGCGGTGCCGGAGTGAGCTCGACACCTGATGGGGAGCACCCATGGGGACCACTTGAAGAAGAACCACAGCTAGCAAACCTGTATCACCTATACACAACCCTATAGCTATACCTACCCCCAACCTGCTTCTAGCATGCAGAATACATATTCAACCGAACCGCTTGCTCCAGGGAGCTCAGGGACCGGGGTGGAAGTGACCGGCATGGAGGGGTCTGCCATGGAGGGGCCCACCATGGAGGGGACTGGTTCTAGGTCTATGGTGAAGAACTCCAGGCTGTCTAGCACAACTTTTTCTGTACCCTGCTCTTTGCCCCCTTCCTCTGGGACACGCTGCTCCTCCAGGCTCACCCCAAACTCCATTCCAGGACCTCCACAAGTGTCGTAATTCAGACCGGGCTCCATGGTGGATTTGCTTCCCATAAGCATATACAGCTGTTGATTACAGCAGCAGGTCCGTGGAGCTACCCCTGACTGCTGGTTGGCTTCTCGGACTTTTTGATAGGCCAGCTGGAGTTCTTTCACCTTCACCTAGCATTGCATAGAGTCCTGAGAGTAACCTTGGGCAGTCATCTCATGTGACACCACCCAAAATCTCTTTGCCACCAATTTGTCTCCCCAAATGGCAATGAGATCCAGAATGGGTCCAAGCTGGGGCTCTCTAGCAAGCCTGAGAAGTGCTAGGCAGATCATTACCCTGAGTGCTCATGATTGCAGTAGAGAGCTACCAATAATTGCTACCTATGCAGTCCAATGGCTACTGATGCACTGCGACGTGATGGGAAAAGGAATATTTTCATAATGAGCTCCCTTTATATTGGCAGGGCTGGGCTGCTGAATTCCAATTCAAATTCTACTTAAAATTCAATCAAAACTTCACAGGCTTACTTTGACCTTCTTCCTACACACCTGAAAGCAGTGCACAATGAAGCAGCCATACTTGGAGGGCCACCGCCTAGCTTTGTGGGATACATATGGGACACTTCTGGAGGCTAATAAATCCGAATTAAGGACATGGCGCTTCCACGCTAGCCTTCATTCAAAATTTTAAATTTCAGTTTGATGCTATATCTGTCCTGTAATATTCATAGTAACAGAGAGATAGCCGAGCTAGTCTCAACTAACATCATCTAGGCCATCATGTGCCAACAATGCCCACATGCTTTGTATATTGGACAGACTTCAAACTCTCTTAGACAAAGAGTTAATGGGCATAAAACAGACATAAAAACACTCCTGATTCAGAAACCTATCAGCCAGCACTTTAATGGAGTGGGCCATTCTGTCAATGACCTGAAAGTCTGTGTTTTACTGAAAAGGAACTTTCACAGCTGTTTGGAAAGAGAGGCTGCTGAACTCTCTTTTATATTCAAATTTGACACATTAACACGTGCTTTGAACCTGGATGGGAATTTTCTAGCTCATTATAGGGGCTCTTTTACATACTTGGCTTCATCTAATTCTTGACTCCCCCCCTGCCACATTCTGCCCCTCTGCTCTCTGATTTGCTCACCTTGATAATTTTTTCTGATTTGTCAACCTTGATTACTATTTTTGGTTCTCTGTGCCTTAAATATTGAGTCTGTTCTGGTATGGCTATGATCTGAAGAAATGGGTTTGTCCCACGAAAGCTCACCTAATAAATTATTTTGTTAGTCTTTAAAGTGCTACTGGACTGCTTTTTTGTTGTAATATTGATATTTTGTAATCGGTATTACGGCTCAATAAATTGAGATAATAGTATTAACTGGGAAGACAGTCATGTTTTAATATCAAGCTAACACCTTGAAATTCGATTTTATCTTGTAGTGTAGATGCAGCCTATGGAAAAGGATCTCTCTGATGTGGAAACAGTTACAATGAAGAGTTGCTTGGAGCCATTTCTCTGAGCCCTCTGTTTCATTTTAATCAGACGATCCAAATATATCACAGAGAGAGGACAATACACACAGCACTGATTATATATTGATTGAATCTGCTTACATGTGATATACCTCAGAAAAGCAGGGATGTTGAAAAAACACTGAATATGGCTAATTGTGGACAAACACAGTAGCACTGTAAAGACTGTTCAATAGTGAAATCATGTAGCTCATGTAGTTCATTACCAGGTTATGAGAAGCCAAACCTAGCAGTCAAAGTCATACTCCACAGTCACATGAAACAGTCAACAGCCAGCACATTAGCAGGAAGCAGGAGACAAACTGCACAAAAGAACAATGATTCTGGAGCCTGAGCAAAGCCATGCTGAGACACCTGGGGCTCAGAGTCAGGAGACTTCACCCATAAGACTGCAGGGGACAAGCATCTAACCAGGCTGGCCTTCATGGGTACTAGAAGAGCCAGCACCAGCAGACTGACAAATAGAAGGCTGGAGTGTGACTGCTTCTATAAACCCTGAAGCTACATCTCTGAGACCTGTGGGTTATGATAATGTAGTTGTGTATACCATTCATCATCCTTTTTTGTCCAGCTTCTGAGGCCAGGCTGGGAAATAGTAAAAAGCATCATACATTTCTAATAGGTCTTTGCTATTTCATTGTTGGTTTTTGTTTGTTTGCCTGAGATCAGCTGCAGATACAAAAAAGCAAAAGAAGCAATAATAGCATCAGAGTTCCCTGAAGCCAGTGGTTCATTTGGCTGACACAGCTGAAGGTGTCAGTTTCATTGGTACACAAGGGAATGAGGTGCCTAGCACCAAGGTTGACCACCTTTGACTATCCTCACTCAGTGGATCAGATGCCCATTTTGCAGTGGGGTAAATTGGAAGTGACTTTCAGTGTAAGATCACCCAACACTTCAACCTACAATCTTCATAATTAAAATCAAGCACCTGAAGCACTCATCCACCACACCTCTAGCAACATCATAAGCAGAAAAAATATTGTCCTTATGTCCAAGCCTTAATGTTACATTCTGCATTGCATGTTCGTAGCATGTGAGCACATTTTTCGACTTGGAAAACATGTCATTGATATTAATTTTTGGTTATACAAGAGTCTCTGTAGAAAGACCTGTGTGAATAGCAGGAGAGTCTGCCTCTGATTTGGAGGCAGAGTTTTTTCCTGGCAGCCCAACACTGGTTTTGAGATTTCTGGAAGAAGGGATTGCTTTGCATGCATGCTTATTCCAGATCTAATGTGTGTGCATAAACAAGTCAAGCGGCATTTAGAATATAACCAGACTCCATAACTCTGATTTCATCTCCACCGGGAATAGGGTGGCCAACTTTCTAATGTCACAAAATTGAACATCCTTGCCCTGCCCCTTCCCCAGGGCCCTAGCTCCAGTTAGTCCACCCCGCCTCCCTCCGTTGCTCACTTCCTCCCATCCCCAATCACTTGCTCATTTTCACCAAGCTTCATCACGGGAGTTGGAAGGAAGGAGGGAGTGAGGGCTCCAGCTCGGGTATGGACTCTTGGGTGGGGACTTGAATGGTTCAGTTGTGGAAGAGGGCTCCAGGGTGGAGCAGGGATGTGGGGATGGGTGATAGCTCTGGCTGCGTATGTAAACTCTGCTTAGGGCTGGGGTTTTCAGACTGCAGGAGGGGGTAAGGGCTGAGCAGGGAGTTGGAGTGTGGGAGAGGGCTCAGTGTGCAGGAGGTGGCTCAGGCTTGGGGTGCAGGAGGGAGTTCAGAGTGCAGGCTCTAGGCAGCACTTACCTCTGGCGGCTGCCTGGAAGCAGTGACATGTCCCTCAGCTGCTAGGCGTAGTAGTGGCCAGGAGGTTCTGTGGGCTGCCTTCTTTCCCCAGCTGCCTCAATGCCTAGGAGCAAAAGGGACATGTCACCACTTCCAAGGAATCATGCAGAGCCATATAGGGAGTCTGAAAGCCCTGTGCCAACCAGACCTTTACCGTCCTGGTCAGTGGTGCTGCCAGGTTCCCTTTCTGAGAGGTATTCCAGTCAAAAACTCACCACCAGGCAACCCTAACTGAGAGGCTGAGCTAAAAGGCCCCAGACAGCTATCACTATTCATAGAAGGGCAGCATCAAAATTAAAGCTGGCCATAGGGAAAAGGGCACCCTGGATGAACTCATATTTTTGCACCTCTGACCCACTTGTATATGGCACTTCCATATTTCTCTTGGCCCCCATGAGCTCCCCAACCCCTGCACCCCATCCTGTACCCTCTTTGCCACTAACTCCTGCGCTCCCTTTGCCCATAATCTCTACTCTCTGCTGCCTTCACCCCTACCCTCCGCACTTCTCTTCCTCCTGAACCCCCAATGCCAGCCCCGTGCTAGCAGCCTGCCCTGTCACACTGCCCCCTGCCAAGTATCCTCAACCCTCTTATGCCTAACAACAGCATGCCCAGTAGGCCTTCACCTAGAGATCTCCACCACAGATCCCTATTCCCAGCACCCACACACACACAGACTTCCCTACATCCAGTGCCCTCTCACAGCCCCTTCACCACAACTGCCCAGCACTCCATATTTCTGAGGGAATTTGTCACCAAAAATAAAAATTCAGTGGACAATATTTTAAAACTCTGTAGATTTTATTTGTCAATCAATAAAATGCGGAGGCTCCAGCATGGTAGTGGCAAGCATCAGCCACTGGCTGCCTGGAGATGGGACATCACACAACAGCCACCTTCCACTTCTCCTAGGATAGGGATTTGGCTATGAGATACCTTATTGTGCATGTCAGAAGGCTACAGGGAACTGCTAGAGAAGATAGCTAGGATGTAGCCATGATGCAAAATCCCTTTGAATTACAACAAAAAAGTTGATACCAATGGCTGAGTCCAGACCTCATCCAGGCCCTTGCCTGTTATCACTCTGGGCCATAACCTCCCAAACGGCCTTTCATTCTCCCTATAATAGAACATTTCCCTCTGAGCCTGAAAAGTAAATTGGTACTTGGGATATGAAGTTTAATAGGAAAAGGAACCAATTCTTGACTTGCACAGCTCCTTAAAATGGCCAGTAGCTTCTCAGCCCGTTTCTGTCCCCTGCCCTTGTTGGGGAAAAAATCTCCCAGAGCAGGCACTCCTAGCCTCCACCCACTCATGCACATGGACAGAAAGCTTTGAACCAGGCCCTGCCCATGACGGAGACTGAGCAGCACAGGCAGGCAGGCATTCCACTCTGCTGCAGACAGAGGTGGGCCTGACTGCTGCTCCACCACTGATGGCTTGTACTGCTCCTGGCTCCTGCGGGTCTGGGTGGAGCTGGAGCCCTCAGCTGGAGTGAGTAGGCTGAAGGGAGAGCTCAGGGTTAGGAAGAAGCCTGCCAGCCCAAAGATGGGAAGGGCTGAAGATGGAGTGAAGAGGCTGTGCTGAGGGAGGCCAAGTGAACTCCTACGACAAACAGTGTGGGGAAACCCAAACATATTTCAGTGTCTCTTGGTTAGAGTGCCCTGGGTGTAGGCCCAGTTTGCCCAGCCATAAGGCTAGCCTTGATCAGAATCAGAACAAGAGACTGATGTTGAATGAAAGCATATGATATGCTGGTGCAAATATATAGGTTGCAATGCTGAGTCATACTCAAGGGGACATCACAAATATTCTGTCTGAATGATTTCTTTTAGACCCAAAGCAAACAAGCCAAACAAAGAAAGATAATCAGAGAACATTCTATAAGAAAGTATATCCAGCAGAAAACAAAATGGCAGCAGACTACTAGAACTTAAAAAGAAAACAAAAAGAAAACAAACCAACAAACTATGCCGAAACTGTTCATAGCCATCACACAGCTACACATAACAGCATCGTTACAGGGTGTGATAGCATTATATCAGCTATGTCCATCTGTTTTCACTTTAGTGAAAGAATATTCCAAGTTGGACGGCCTACAAGTATCAGAAAAGAGCCTGAAACGTATTAAGGATTGAAAAGTAACAGAGAGGTAGTCGTGTTAGTCTGTATCCTAACAAAACAAAAAAGCAGTCATGTAGCACTTTAAAGACTAACAACATAGTGTATTAGGTGGAGCAGACCCACTTCAGATCCAGATCTGAAGAAGTACGTCTGTCCCACAAAGCTTGTCACCTAATAAATTATTTTTTAGTCTTTAAAGTGCACCATGACTGTTTTTTTGTTTTGTACGGATTGAGAATTGGACTACATACAATACTGTATTCAATATTCAGAAGTGAATTGCATACAGCATGAGGTGAGAATGTTCTTTAGGCCCTTAATGTGTACACCAGTCAGACTGAATCCAAGCTTTTAAGGGTTCATCCCAAAGCACCCACATAAAGTTAACCTTATGGAATTTTCTGAATTTGAACTAGAATCCAGGCACCACATATCTGACATGTGAACTAAGTTATCTGTACATAAATCCCATAGCGGAGTTATTTGTACTACACACAACTCCTTGAGAAACAGTGGGTGCGGGCATCCAGTATATGATAGGATAGAAAATCTGCTTCATATGGTTAAGAACTAGGACTCTGATCCTAAAGCTTATCGAAGTGAACAAGACTATTTTCATTGTTTCTTTTACTGGCTTTGGATCAGGCCCTATGTTTTTCTTCTGTATAGTCTTTTATCTTCTCTCCCTTTCAGCTTTGTTTCCCCCTCCCCTCTTCTTTATTTCTTATAAGAGCAGCAGTAGTGACTGCTGAATCAGACAATGCTTAGCTGACAGTCATTCTCAGATAATTAGACTGAATCTCAAACACCTGCCCTGCACATCTTGGATACCAACCAGTCCAGAGTACCCAATTACCCTGGAGTATTAAGGGGAAGGGTGGGAGGAAATGCAAGTGATTTGACTCTTGAACTTGTATCTGGCTGATGCTGTGCCTGCTGCTTCTTTCCCCCAGCTTTTAAGATCCAATGAGAGATCAAAGGCCAAATCCTGTCTGAGCTAGCATACAATTTTTTCATACTACTTGAGATCTCTGACCTTCAGAAAGTCTGCAGCATTAATAATTATAACTAAAGAAGGTCTGACGGTGTCTCCCTCTGTAAAGAATTCAGATATATGAATAAAACTCTTTAATTTTCAGGTATTACTCTTTTCTTTCAGATATTAATTTTAAAAAAGGAATCTTGCTATGAAAAAGATTTTTTAGGGTTGTAGCTCTTGCATAGGAGGATACAGTTTGGTGGCCTCTCTTGTTAAAAATGTTCTAGTATCCATCTGATGCCCACTTATTTATGGATCTTAGACTAAAAGCTCTTTTTTACCAGTTTTCTTCACAAGCACTTATCTCAACATCCTCATTAGATGGTTTTTCTCTTTTCTTTTTTTCAAGGCCTATCCAAGCCCTTGGTACTTTCTTTTGTTCCATTCTGCAAAAGGAATGGCTTTAAAGGATCTCTCTCCAGCAGTTCCAACTTTTTTTCCCTTTGTAATTAGCCTTATTTGAGGACTAAAAAAGTAGAAGACTGGTCACAGGGGTGGGGGTGAAGGAAATCATCACTTGAACAAAGGAGATGTTCTTTACTTCAACCATATGCTGTACAGTCTGGATCAGAAAACTTGCATATCTGATTTTTAAATTATTTTTAGAAGAATATGAGTCTCACAGTACTCAAAGATGTAAATGGGGATGGAGGAAATCTCACAGCTAAAAGAGAAATATTTATACAAGTATTAAATAATTAAAAATAGTCATAGCTAATCTTTTTAAATTATTTCTGAGTGGAATTTGTCTTGTAGTGAAAGACTTTATGAACAGCATCTAAAAGAAAATGTTAACAATATTCATGGATGTCTGTAAATACAGATATTTACAAGAGAAACTGGCAGAAATGGCACCGGGCTGTACATTATTGTAATGACATAGTTTAATTCCCCATTACCATTACTCCCTCTGATATTAATTTTCAGAAAAAAACAGTGGGGAGAACATTCAACCTCTACATTTTCCTTGTTATTCAATTTTAAATTAAGATAAATACCCAGAAAATATGGGAGGCCCCAAAAATCCTAAAACCTATAAGCTCTTACAGCATATCTGAAACGTCTGTGGAAAAAGCATTTATCTGAAGTGGAGATGGTTCAAGGAATTGCTTTAATTGTGAATTAGTAGTAGTAGTAGGCATCCTTCAGTCTGCATAGACTATGGATCGCGCCCTTTTAAGTTTCAATTGAGGATTTCATTTACAGCGTCTATTGTGACTATGAAGACCCACACGAGAGTGACAGTCCTTGATGCATCTCTTGCAGATGTAGTGGGTGTCTGGCAAGTCCTTATTGTGCTTTCTGTGCGCTCGCTTCTCCTCTGCTAGCTGTCTGATCTTCATCTTGCCCTTCTGAAGGCCCTTGTGTAACCCCTGCCTCCATCTGCTGCGGTCATCTGCTAGTTCTTCCCAGTTGTCCAGCTCCATGTCTACCTCTCTGAGGTCTCTCTTGCAGACACCTTTGTAGCGCAACTGGGGGCGTCCGGGAGGTCTTTTGCCAGAGGCTAGCTCACCATACAGGATGTCTTTTGGAATCCTTCCATCATTCATCCTGTGGACATGGCCAAGCCAGCGGAGTCGACGCAGCCTGAGGAGGGTGTGCATGGCTGGGATTCCAGCTTGCTTGAGGACGGCAGTGTTGGTCACTCTGTCCTTCCATGATATTCCAAGGATGCGCCTGAGGCAGCGCAAGTGGAAGACGTTCAGCCTCTTTTCCTGGTGGGCATACAGGGTCCAAGTCTCGCTGCCGTAAAGGAGGGTGCTGAGGATGCAGGCTCTGTAGACTTGCATTTTGGTGTGAGTGTACAGCTTGTTGTTATTGCACACTCTCTTGCTGAGTCTGGACAGAGTTGTGGCTGCTTTTCCAATCCTCCTATTTAGCTCAGTGTCCAACAACAGGGTGTCAGTGATGGTGGACCCGAGGTAAACGAACTCGTGGACGACCTCTAACGTATAGTTGTCAATGCTGATTGATGGGGATTCAGCAACATCCTGACTGAGTACGTTTGTCTTCTTTAGGCTGATGGTAAGCCCAAAGTCCTTGCACGCTTTGGAGAACTGATCCAGTAGTTTTTGAAGCTGGTCTTCTGTGTGAGACACTACAGCAGCATCTTCTGCGAACAGCATGTCTCTGATACATAGGGAGAAAAATACTTTTGTGTCCTCATTTGCTGATTTTTTTTATTCATTCTGGAAGTTTGTTTATTTTTGTTAACAATTCTTTTCTGGCTTTTTAAAACCATAGTCTAACTTCCTCTTTTTGTTGAAGAGCTGCTTGGAGGAGGAATGCACTGGCTTGAGAGGTAGGGGTAGTGGGATTCTCCACCATGAACTGAAGAGTGTTTGGTACTTTGACAGCACTTTACTAACAAATGTTTATCAGACACTTGAGCTAAATAGATTAAAATAATTTTACACAGTTCCTATCTTCTGCTTAATCATGATCTACATTTCAGAAATTTTTAACTTTTTCTGTCAAATACGTATAGGATATTTTACCACTCGTGTCACTATAATTTAATTAATTAAAATATTTTGACTGTAACCTGTAAGTATGTTTTGGTAACAATTACATACTGAACGATGAGATTGAAGATCATGGATCACCACTGAACTCAGTGTTTAAAACTGAACTGTGTGGAATTAAATCAGAGGTGAATTTTCCCAATATTTTATAATTTTCTGAAACATAGGGAAAATCACACACAGATACGGAGAGGACCAGATGATTTTATTTTATATATATACATTTCTAATTTTGATAATATTTTCCAAAGGTAGGAAATAATAGTGGCAGATGCATTTCAGAAAATTCTGCTGTTCAG
Source organism: Carettochelys insculpta (assembly GCF_033958435.1). Taxonomy (NCBI): domain Eukaryota; kingdom Metazoa; phylum Chordata; order Testudines; family Carettochelyidae; genus Carettochelys; species Carettochelys insculpta. Next base: position 204,725,820 of record NC_134138.1, on the reverse strand, counting down.
TTCAACATTCAAGAGTGAAGGCATTTTTGTAAACTGCCCTCAAACTGCATGAACCTCTTGGATTTACAAAACTGGACTGAAATCTGTATGGGAACTGGCATTCTAGCACATCTACGAGGACTTCCTGCTTCTGTTCAAGTCAGACACACTACAAAAACAGCCTTGCTTTCACTTCCCATCCTGACCAGATACTGGTAGGGTTATATGAAAGCTTAAAAGATTGGCATTTTTCTAACTACAAAAATGTTTGGTTAAGGATTACTTTGCATTTTGGGTAAGGGTTTCAGACATGTTATCTGTATAGGTTCATCCTTCCCTGTTCTTTATATCATTAATCCAATCTGTCCACTGGTTTTATGCATATACCCAAGATGAGCAGTTTAATACTTTTGAAATGTGGGCTGATTTATCAGTATGTGTGCTGTTTCACACACAAGCTCTAAACTTCACAAGGATTTATCTTTGTGACAGTCAGATACCCTCCTATGGTCTCTGCTCATTTACAAAATTGATTGCTTCAGTTTATGCAAAAGTACTATGTAATCCATTGCAGAGGAGAACTATCGGATTTAGAAGTTTGTGGATCCTGGACATTTTAAAATCAACAACAAAATATTGCACCATAAATTAACAAAACTCAATCATGAGAATGGAAAAACATTTTAAAGAGCAGAGCATTTAATGTGAAAAGTTCAAGTATGGATAAAATTAAATTAGAATGAAATCTTAAAGAACGGGTTTCCTTGGAAAGAAAGAGGAAAAAGGAACTAAAGCTGTAAGAGATTTACTTAAAATTTGGCAATTTTTTCTCATTTGTTTATTGGAAAAAGATGTTATTTAAATGGAGAGTGACGTTCAAAACCAGCAGAAGTTGCACCTCTCAAATCTGGTACTCTCTTGTCTGGCAACATTTGGCAGGACTACGGATGTTGCGAGAGGTGAAAGTAGCAGGCTGGTGCAGGAGCCCCTGCCTGCCCCGTGGCTGCAGGCTGGGAGGCTGCCTACAGGTCCAGGAGCCACAGGCCTCACCTGCCCAAGGGGGCCAGGAGCCAGAATCAGGGTTCCCTCTTGCCCCACAGCAGCAGGGGCCTGGATGCTGTTGCAGGGTCGGGAGTCAGAGCTCCTGCCTGCCCTGTAACAGGCGATGGGGCAGCAAGTGATGTCTGGAGCCCTGTGGCAGTCCCTGGGAGCCTGGGCTGGGGCCTGGCTCCAAGGGGAGGGAGGCTGGTGCTGCTGGAGCCCCTGAGTGCAGCACTATCTGACTGCAGAAGTGCTGGACCTCCCCTTGTCTGACAAATTTTTTTGTTGGGGACTTGTCAGATCCCGAGCATGCTGAAAGAGGGAGGTACAACCTGTACCATGGATACAAAGCTTTTATATTTGCTAGATGAATTATGGAAAAGACTTTTGCATTTGGAAGACAACTTTAAATCATAAAACAATAGAAATGGCTATGTCAGAACAAGTTAGCTGTGTATTTTTGACAGTGGCTAATGCTGGATGCTTAACACACTTGATTGCACAATACTATAGCAAGTAAGACACTTCCTTCCTCACCCCATTTGGAGACTGAAGGAGTTAAAATATTACACTTATTCGACATGCCTCAGTTTACATGCTCAATTTTGTACAACTGTCTATCCAGACTCAAAGGGTTAAATCAGACCTGAGCAGGGTCCAGTCATATGGCAAGACGTGCAGATGATGCTCTAAGATATGGAATTAAGAGGGGAACTCCCTGGGGCACCACTCTACCAAGAGCCAACCTGGGCATACTGTTGAGACCCTTGACCCCCACACATCCTCCCAACCCTGATGGCTCCCCCACTCATACCCAGCCCTGTTTCCCCCCAACACATTCAGTCTCAATTCACTCCATGCTCCCTGCACCAGCATGACTTCCCCATGCATCCCAATGCCTTGACTCCCACACACACCTCCAACCCCTACCTGACTCCTGCATCCCCCCACTCTAACTTCCTTCCCTGAGCCCCACACACGCAACATTCTTAGGTAAATTTCTTACTGTCCTATCTCTTGTTTAATTAGTTAACTAAGTTTAGAATCTATCACCAAACTAGACAGCACAGAAAGCTGAAGTAAGAGAAATATAGAGTTGAAAATTGCCACTGAGTATCATTTTCTTATTTTACATTACATAATATATGCCTCTTATTTTAGAACATCATGACAACAGACCTTAACTGAGATGCCATAAATTTATTCTATATTTTCCTTCACCATAACTCAACTTTCCCAAAGGAACCCCATCCTCTGCTTATTTTCAATGTGGCTTACTCCAAAATTAAGTGAATTCTAAGTACAGTCTTAGTTTTTTTGGTAACTTGGAATCAGATCTGCATCAAAATTGGGGGAGTGGGGAAGATGAGAGCTAGTTGTAGAAATGTTAAGGACTCTGTAGAACCAGTGTTTTGAGGACTTGTCTCTTAGAGTTAATACAATCTGAAAAACATTTAAAAAGGAATTTAAGGACAGCCATCAGCTGGCAACTCAGGAGACTGCTACAATTGCAAACGTGAAACATTTATGTAATCTTTAAGATTTACTTTAACAAAATATGAGTGCTATTGTGTTTGTGTGTCTAATTTAGTTTTTACAATTCCTAATGCACATATACAGGTAAATATTATGTACTATTTCCTAAATTAATAAAAGTCAAGTTATCTACAAAAAATTACACAAAGTAATGTCTTAGATGTTGTAAAATTCTGTACTGAGTTGTAAATTAGCATGTTTTAGTGATCAGATTTGCACCACTGTTTAAAAAGTATGTGAGGTAGTACCAGTGGGAATTGTGATTTAAACCCATGATTTCAATTGCCTTGATTTAAATCAATCCAACCTGACCAGGGATGGTAGAAAATCCCTCTAAGGCAAAGGGACCAGTTTTGCCTAGACCAAAAGAAAACTAATGGACTTGAAGGATGGAGTCTCAGGGAAAATGAAGAACAAGAATGTTTGAAATGGACAAAAGGTAGATCTCTGACATATGGAAAATAGACTCAGAAGGACATAGAGCATGCTTCAGGAGAGCAGTATGCACCTCCCACATAAGAGATGAAGGTAACTAGCCGGAGTGGGAAAGTCAACAAAGCCAGCAAAGAAAGACTAAGGTTTAAAGGAAGAGGAAATATATGTACAGATATGTATTGTTTTTCCTGTTGCTTAGCATGCTATGTACCTTTGTGTGAATAAATAATGCTTTGTTTTCAACAAACTGTGTGTAAGTCATTTCAATCATATCACTGGTCACACACAGGTCACAGGAAAAAAAAGGGTGTACACGTGTCAAATCCAGCCAGGTCTGTTGTGTTATTATGTTTGGCAAAATGGGATGATGCAGCACAGAGATGTAATCAAACAGTGAAAGGGTGCAAAGAAAGTTAAAGAAATATTTCCCCAAAAAGGTGCACTCTGGATAGGTGGTAGCCATAACCTTAACACTATATCATTTAATATTCTGATGTGTGAATTTTAGGTAGCTATTGTAAATTTATCCTGGAAACATAACATTCTGTGACTGTGTCATTTAAGACATTTCAGTTTTATGCCACAAATAAACATCCTATAATAATGAATTTGTTCCACTAATTAATATGTTGCATAAAAAGTACTTCTATTTGTTTTATTGATGTACTTGTTTTTAATTTCTTTCTGTGGTGAGTTGACTATTGCATTATGGAAGATAGGAAACACAAGACTGATCTTTTTAACAACATATTTATGATATTATCACATCATTCTTTCTCATCTCTTTTCCAAACTCTAGTTCTAGTTTTTCTTTACCTATATAATTAGGGTACTGCACACAGCAAATAAAAAAGCAAGATCAAAATATCAATTGGTTGGAAATCTACTACACTTCAAAGTACTCAATAAAAATCAAAGTTACATGGGAAAGAGATTTAGGTGAAAGCATTTTATAATCAGAATCTGAAGACATCAGCTCAATAGCACACAACTTCAATTTGTGCACGTCATATTCCTACACCATATAAAAGCATCCAGAGGTTACATTATACACCATCTGAGAAGCAGAAAATATTTCATAAATAACCTACATTGCCCTGAGTGTACAAAGAATCAACAACACACCACCATACACACTCTGGCATTGAACATATTTAAAGGAGTTTGGATTAAAAAATCATGCAGTGATTGAAGCAACATGACAAAAATAAGATCAACACATTCCCTGTCTGAACTGTAGTAGGATTTTACAACAATTTTGTGATAAAAAACTAGTTTCAGCATACAGAGATCCCACATAAGGGCTCCATCTACACTAGAACACTATTTCGAAGTAGCGTTTTTCAAAGTAGAGACATCAAAATATGCTACTTCAACGTGCAGAATCTACACACCTGGTGGGGATGGTGGCACTGATGTGCAACATTGAAATAGTGATGTGGCACATCAAAAGGATGCCAAACAGGAGTGTCTACACACACAAGTGGCCCCTTTTGAAAGCTCGCGGACGGGGTCACAGGGCAGACAAGCCCTTGCGGGGCAACAGTAAGCCACTCCTTTAAAGGACTCCTCCCAAACACACTCAGTCTGCACAGCACAAGCCCCGCGGAGCTGCCACCAGCCTCGCAGACCCAGTGCCCACAGACATGGACCCCCAGCAGCAGCAGCAGCAGCAGCAGCAGCAAGACATTCTGCAGGCTGTCACCTGTAGAGCGGGCACCCTGCTAGGTGCTGCACAGGCGGCCAACCAGCAGCTCCTTGCAGGGGAGCCTGCCACAGAGTCAGAAGGGGATGCCCCAGACTATGGGGCCCTCCTGGTCTCCTCGCCCCACTCCGGGTGCTCTGTCAGCTCAGGAGCTACCCCGCACCAGCTCAGAGTGGTGGGAGCACCTGGTCATGGGGGAGTGGGACGATGACATGTGGCTCCAGAATTCTGCATGCAGCGGCAGGCCTTTATGGAGCTCTGCCAGTGGCTGACCCCCCACCCCGAGGCACCAGGACACATGGATGTGGCGCGCCCTCACCATCAAGAGGTGGGCTGCTCCAGACAGCTACCACTCTGTGGGACACCAGTTTAGTTTTGACAAGGCCACAGTTGGGGCCGTCGTCATGGAGGTAAGGAGGCACAGGCATGCACCCACTGGGAGGTGGAGGGGGCCAGGGAGGGGGTCCAGGGAGGGGCGCACCCTTCACACCCTCACCCACATCGCTATCTATGCCCCAGACCACAGCGGTGGACAATTTATAAACCGGAAGTGCTACCACTTGGTGGTCCTCCAGGCCACGGTGGACAGCCGGGGCTAGCTCCAGGACATTTATGTGGGCTGGCCTGGCTGCGCCCATGACGCCCACATGTTCCACAATTCGGGCCTGTGCTGCCGGCTGGTGGCGGGGACCTACATCCCCCAGAGGGAGAGCCCACTGGGGGACACAATCATGCTCCTCTGCCTGGTGGCAGGTGCTACATATCTGCTTCAGCCCTGGCTCATGCACCCCTAACACGGGCCACCTCAACACCAGCCAGGAGCGGTTCAATGCTTAGGTCAACCACGCCTGGCAGGTGGTTGAGTGCACCTTTGGGTACCTCAAGGGCCGGTGGAGCTGCCTCTTCAGCCGCCTGGATGTGAACCTTCTAAACATCCCCCAGGTTGTGGGCGACTGCTGCACACACCATAACCTTGTGGAGAGCAAGGGGGAGGCCTTCATGCAGGGTTGGGTGCCCAAGGCCAGCCCAGGTTAACCCCAGCCAGCAGCTGCACCTAGCTGCCAGGCCCACTAGGAGGGGGTCCAAGTCTGGGAGGCCCTACAGGAATATTTTGATCAGGGGGCCTGGTGAGCGTTGCTCTGGCCATCCATGGTGGGCCGCCTGCACACTGCCTCCACCCCCTGCACACTGCCCCCGCAACAAGCACACACACAGAATCACAGGGCTGGAAGGGACCTCAGGAGGTCATCTAGTCCAGCCCCCTGCTTCAAGCAGGATCAACCCCTACTAAGTCATCCCAGGCAGGACCGTGTCCAGCTGGGACTTAAAAACCTCAAGGGATGGAGAATCCACCACATCTCTAGGCAACACATTCCAATGCTTCACCACCCGCCTAGTGAAAAAGTTTTTCCTAATATCTAACCTACACCTTTCCCTCTTCAACTTCTGACCATTACTCCTTGTTCTGCCATCTGACACCACTGAGAACAGTTTCTCACCCTCCTTTTTAGAGCTCCCCTTCAGGAAGTTGAAGGCTGCTATTAAATCACCTCTAAGTCTTCTCTTCTGTAAACTAAACAAGCTCAGATCCCTCAGCCTATACTCATAGATCTTGAGCTCCAGACCCTTAATCGTTTTTGTTGCCCGTTGCTGAACCTGCTCCAGCAAATCCACATCCTTTTTATACTGGGGGGCCCAAAACTGGACACAATATTCCAGATGTGGCCTCACCAGTGCTGAATAAAGAGAATAACTACTTCTCTAGATCCGCTCGAAATGCTCCTCCTAATGCACCCCAGTATACCGTTAGCTTTCTTGGCTACAAGGGCACACTGTTTACTCATATCCAGCCTTTCATCCACCATAACCCCTAGGTCCCTTTCCATTGTACTGCTGCTGAGCCAGCTGGTCCCCAGCCTGTAACAATGTTTGGGATTCTTCCGCCCCAGGTGCAAGACTCTACACTTCTCCTTATTGAACCGCATCAGATGTCTTTTGGCCCAGTCCTCCAATTTATCCAGGTCCCTCTGGATTCTCTCTCTACCCTCCAACGTATCTACCTCTCCCCCTAGTTTTGTGTCATCTGCAAATCTGCTGAGGGTGCAACCCAGTCCCTCATCCAGGTCATTAATAAAGATGTTGAATAACACCAGCCCCAGAACCGAGCCTTGCGGCACTCCGCTTGAAACAGACCGACATCCAGATATTGAGACATTGACCACTACCCGTTGGGCCCGACCATCAAGCCAGCTTTCTAGCCATCTTATAGTCCAAGGATCCAGTCTTTATTTCCTTAACTTATGGACAAAAATGTTGTGGGAGACCTTAGCAAAAGCCTTGCTGAAGTCAAGGTATATCACATCCACTGACTTCCCCATGTCCACAGAGCTTGTTACCTCGTCATAGAAGCTAATCAGATTGGTCAGGCAAGACTTGCCCCTGATGAATCCATGTTGGCTACTTTTGATCACTTTCCCCTCTTCCAAGTGCTTCAAAATGGATTCCTTGAGGATTCCCTCCATTATTTTCCCAGGGATTGAGGTAAGGCTGATGGGTCCATAGTTCCCTGGATTGTCCTTCTTTCCTTTTTTAAAGATGGGCACTACATTTGCCTTCTTCCAGTCATCCGCTATCTCCCCCGATCTCCAAGAGTCTTCAAGGATAATGGCCAAAGATTCAGCAATGACCTCTGCCAATTCCCTCAGTACCCTGGGGTGCATTAAATCCAGACCCATGGACTTGTGCACATCTAGTTTTTCTAGATAGCTCAGAACTTGTTCCTTCCCCACAGATGGTTGCCCTCCACCCTCCCATACTTCATTGTCTAGGACTGTCATTGGGAAGTTGACTTTGTCCGTGAAGACTGAGGCAAAAAAAAGCATTGAGTACTTCAGCTTTTCCTGCATCATGCGTCACTAGGTTACCTCCCTCATTCAGTAATGGCCCCATACCTTCTCTGATAACCTGTTTCTTGTTCACATGCCTGTAGAAACCCTTCTTGTTACTCTTCACATCCCTTGCCAGCTGCAGTTCCAATTGTGCTTTTGCTTTCATGATTACTCCCAGGCATTCTCCAGCCGTATGTTTATACTCCTCCTTAGTCAACTGTCCATGTTTCCATTTCTTGTGTGCATCCTTTTTGAATTTAAGCTGACTAAGGATTTCCCTGTTAAGCCAAGCTGGTTGCCTACCATGTTTGCATTTCTTACTACGCAGTGGGATTGTTTGTTCCTGTGCCTTCAGTAAGACTTCTTTAAAATACTTCCAGTTCTCTTCAACTCTTTTCCCCTTCGTCTTCGTTTCCCAAGGGATCCTCCTCATCCAGTCTCTTAGGGAGTCAAAGTCTGCTCTTCTGAAATCAAGGGTCTGTATGTTACTGCTCACCCTCCTTCCTTTCGTCCGGATCCTGAAATCTACGATCTCATGGTCACTGCAGCCCAGGTTCCCTCCCACTTCTATATCTTCTACTAGTTCTTCCCTGTTTGTGAGCAGCAGGTCAAGTTGCGCACGGCCCCGGTCGGTTCCTTCAGCACTTGTACCAAGAAGTTATCCCCAACATTCTCCAAAAACTTCCTGGATTGTCTGTGTGCTGCTGTATTGGTCTCCCAACAAATGTCCGGATGATTAAAGTCTCCCATGAGAACCTGGGCCTGTGATTTGGAAGCTTCACTAAGCTACCTGAAGAAAGCCTCATCTATCTCTTCTCCCTGATCTGGCAGTCTCTAACAGACACCAACTACAACATCACCTCTGTTACTTCCACCTCTAAGCTTAACCCAAAGACACTCAACTGGATTTTCTCCTTCCTCATACTGGAGCTCTGAGGAATCATACTGGTACCTCACATAGAGCGCAACTCCTCCTCCTTTTCTCCCCTGCCTCCCCTTCCTAAACAATTTATAACCTTCCATGACCGTGCTCCAGTTATGCGAATCATCCCACCAAGTCTCCGTTATTCTAACCACCTCATACTTGTGTGACTGTGACAGGGCCTCTAATTCTTCCTGTTTGTTCCCCAGGCTTCTGGCATTAGTGTACAAGCATCTTAGAGAAGGGGCCGATTGGCCCACTTTCTCCTCTTCACCCAGGAAACCCACTTGATTGTTCTCTCCTCCTTCCCCACTTACCTCTGGGCTTGTGTCACCTTCCCCCAACAAACCTAGTTTAAAGCCCTCCTCACTAGGTTTGCAAGCCTGCCCGCAAAGATGCTCTTCCCTCTTTTAGTGAGGAGTTTGTGAAAAATAAAACTGTAAATATATTCTTAACAAGAAAAACTACATATCAAACTAAATTTGTTTCAAACAACTATGCATCAAACAATTAACATGGGGGGATAACTAGGTAAAGGGGGGATTAATTATTCACAGAGGCAGGGGGCAACTATGTACAGAGGGAGGGGGGACTGGGTGGCCCACCCATTGGCCCATCTCTCCACATCCGGGGTGGGGGGGCACGAACACTGCCGGGTCCAAGGTGCAGCCCTCGCCACTTGTCTGGGGTCCACAGAGGGCTGGGTGGGGGCCAGAAGGACCAGTATGTATGGCTGGGGTGGGTCCTCAGCCCAACATTTGGCTCCAGTGGGCTCCTGTCCTGGGGGGCTGGCAGGTGGGCCAGCAGGTAGGGTGGTGGGAGGCAGCAGCCAGGCCACCAGCTCCCAGAAGGAGCCAGCAATGTTATTACAAGGCACCATGAAGGCCCCCCCAGACCTTCCCCTCTTCCAAATGGAGGTGTCACTCTGCGATCTCCACCTGGTGCTGGAGGGTGGCTAGCACGTGGGGGTCAACGGTGGTGGTTGCCCTGGTGGGCTGGCGTGATCTGAAGCCTCCAGGGGGCTGTCTGGCACCACAGACGTGGAGAGACTGTCCTGGCCCTCAGATGATGCAGCTGCGGAAAAAAGGGGGAAGAGGGAAGGAGGCCGTGAGTACTGAGCACAGCCCTGTGGCCCACGTCCCCCTCCTCTGTCCCCGTCTGTGAGTGCAGTGTCCTTTTGGGAGGCCCTTTGTGTGTTCCAACCCCACTCATCCTTACCTCCAGGGGCAGGGAATGATGCTGTCTGCAGGAGCGGGTACTGATGGGCACTGGCAGCCATGCTGCCGTCCCGGGGCCATGGTCCAGCTGGGCCCTGGCAGGTCAGGGTCTGGCAGGGGTGTGGGGGCCCCCAATCATGTATGGTGCCCCCAACCCCATGGGTGTGTGCCCTGGGGGGTCCATACCTGAAGGTCCACCACCACAGTCGGGGGACACCTATCGGGCAGATGCCTGGCTGGAGCTGCAGGAGGGGAGGTTGATTATGAGCTCCCCCTCCTCACTTAACTGCTCCTCCACCTTGGGGGCTGGCTTCGGCTGTGGGCCCAGGGGTGTGGGACTGGCCACAGGACCAGGTTCCTCCTCCAAGACGTGCTGGGGCTCCTCGGCTGCAGTGTCAAGGATGGCCAGTGGGGAAGAGGTGTCCCAGGGCCCCAGGATAGCCCTGAGCTCCTGGTAATAGAGGAAAGTGGCGCTGGCAGCCCCCAACAGGCTGGCCAAGTCCTGCGTCCCAGCATTACCGTGCTGCAGCTCCTTCACCTTACTCCTGACATGGTCAGGAGTGCGGGCAGGGTTATCCCAGGTGGTCAGGCCCTTGGCCAGCCGGGCAAAGGCAGTCACATTCTGGCACTTGCTCCCCATTACTCAGAGCACCTCCTCCTCACCCCAGAGCCCTAGCAGGTCCCGGAGCTCGGCTTCAGTCCATGAGGGACCCACTTCTTCCCCCGCTTGGTGGAGGCTTGGGAGCCCTGGGAGCCCTCGGGGGGCTGGTGGGCTGCCATCACTGTTGGTGAGCCGCTGAGAGTGTTGCTGAGGTGTGCAAGGCCAGCACGTGGAAATGCTTCTGCCTACACCCTCTCAACTTCCTGCCATAGGATTTTCCACATCTGTGGGGCTTTAACAGCCACTGTACGCAATGATCGTAGAGCCCCACAGGAGCTGGACAGCACGTCTCCATGTCCCAGCAGATTGCCACCATGGTGGACCCCACTATTTTGAAGTAGCAGGACATGGCTTGCCTACACAAGCCATACTTTGATGTTAGACGTCAAAGTAGGGTGCTATTCCTATCTTCTCATTGGGATAGTGGTTTCGAAATCTCTGCACCTAACGTCAGTTTCAAATTCGAAGTAGTACACAGTGTGTGCAGACGTGATGCGTGCTACTTCGAAGTTGTGCATGCTACTTTGAAATAGCAGGCTAATGTAGACGCAGCCAAAAGTTATACACTGGGGATAGGGTTTGCTTCTTAATGAAGCAAGAAACTAAAGTTATCTTTTTCTTTCTTTTTTCCGCCAATTTAGAACAGAAAGCACTCATTCTGTGTATCCTAACAACTGTTTAAAATCTCAAAGAAAAAAAGCAACAATCTCTTCTAGCCAGTACCAGCACATAACTGAGTACTTATCAAGTTAGCTTCACATTTTTTCATATTTAATGTGTAAAAATATCGTTATTAACTATAAAGCAGCAGGGAAGATAGAATTCTGTTCCTCAGTTTTGGTGTGGGGCTGACTGAGAGGAGGCTCAGGGCTATTCATTGCTCAAGACTGTCAGTGACAATCATTTACATGCTATATATTATATACTAGTACAGGGATGAGCAAACTTTTTCATCACACCCACCTGTTCGGCCCTGCAATTAGTCAGGGCCACCCAACATGTGGGAGGACCACAGGATGGGATGTGAGGCAGGGCACTCGGTGTGGGGACACCACTGCACGGGCAACCGCCACCTCTGCACATACTCAGCAGTCGCTCCTGCCGCAGCCTTCACCCCCTCCCCGGCCATGTTGACACTGTGAGGCTCCATTGCTTGACTCAGGGCCTCTGAATATCCCGACTGGCCCAGTAGCAGGAGGGTGTTTCCTTGACAAGGGTAGTGGCAGATGCTGTGGGGGAGGAAGCAGAGGGCTGGGGAGGCAACAGAAGTCACGGGGAGGGAGTGAGGGAAGCTAATCATGCTCCCTCCCTACAATATGTGTCACTCCCACTTTGCACACCCGTCCTAGCAGATGTACCCAGCATTGCTCGGATCCTTAACTGAGGTAATTTAAAAAAATTAAAAGGAAAATGTACGATTATTTAAATAGTGGCTTCATGCTTTATTTAAATAGCAGGGCTCAGGGAAGGAAGTGGAGCTGAAGGGGGCAGGGCTGGACGTTGAGTGAGGCAGTTCCGGTCAGGGAGTGGTGGGTGCAGGAGTCAGGGCCATGGATGGGGGGCTTGGGGAAGGGACAAGGGGTGCAGGAGGTTGGTTATAAGGGAGCTCAAGGCATGAGGGTAAGCGTGTGCAGGGCTGCAGGAGTGAGGACAGAGGCTCAGAGCATTGAGCAGGGGGCTGAAGTCAGGAGTTGGAGGGTGCAGGATTGAGGGCAGTGGATGGGAGCAGATGGTCAGGTACAGGGTTGAGTATGTGATGAGGCTTAGAGAAGGGTTGGAGGAGGCAGAAGGCTCAGGGCTTGGGTCTGGGAGGCACGGGGAGGCTTAACAGGAACTCCCATGGATGCCTCATGCAGGGAGGCTGGGGCTACAGCTCCTGGCCCCTCTGCCTGCCACTGGGGAGGGAGTCTGGGGCAGGCCATGGCTCCTGGCCTCCCTCACCTGTCCCTTGTTGGGGCAGATCAAGCCATGGCTCTCAGCCCCTCTGACTGTTGCCTGGTGGCAGAAGGAGAGGAAGGTCAGGTTGCATCTCCCAGCTCCTGTGCCTGTTTCTTGGACAGATGCCACTCTGGGACGCAGCTCCCAACCATGTGGTCTGTACTGGGGGGATGGGGAGACTGGGTCACTTTCTCTCTCTCTCTCTCTCTCAACAAATTTCATCTAACTAGAGGCCCAGTTGCAGCTCCACTTGTGAGTGGAAGTTGGGCTGGATGAAAGTTCTAGACAGAAACTTGTAATGCACATCCAAAGTATATAGGCCAGGCTCCACACTGGCTGGGGAAGGGATGGGCCTTGCATTATGCAGGAGTCGGATGTCCTCTGGGGGGCCTGAGTCAGGCCCCGTGCTGACCGAGGGAGGGGCTGGGGCTGGCAGGGTACTGGGGGCGGGGGGTGTCCGATGGAGAAACTGGGCTGGGCTCTGCACTGGGTGGGGTAGGGGCTGGCATGCTGCAGGGGTGTGTCTGTCAGGGAGGCTGGGCTGGGCTCTGCGCTGGCCATGGGAGGGACTGGGGCTGGCACAGTGTGTTGGGGTTGGGGGAACACAGTAGACCATTGCCCACACAGACAGATGGATGGACACAGCAAAAATAATATATATGATAGTGTTAAGTAGCAATGGCTCAGTGTGTGTGTATAGATACAGATACTAGGACCTAACTTATAGACCATTAAGTGTTAGGTACCACTGGTCATGAGCAATCTCTATATTACTGAGAAATTCTTAATGCCAGATGCATTGTCATTATCAAGAAACTGGAATTGAGTAAATCTGAAGTTTGGGATGAAGATGGCCATTAGCAATGGAGGTTCACCTCAGCTTTGCAAACCCGGTAGGCACCTAAAAGGTTTACCTCAAAGTTTCCTCCAAGTAAATAAAATATTCTTTAAAAGGCTTTTGGGGATCCTCAGGGCATTCCAGTATTCCTAGTATGATGCTTTAGCCTACCTAGCAGAGAAATACATAACAATGTTCTTTAAAAATTAAAAATTTAACAGACTCTGAACATATGCCCCTTGTTGATCCTCTATGATGGCATCATGTTATTCTCAAGTGCACCATCATATTGAATTTATTTTGAAATGTCTACACAGCCTGTGGAAAAGCTGTTTGTGTGTACAAGATCAGCACAAAATGAAGATTACAGTTGCTTTGAGTTTGTCCAAGGGAAGATACCATTGAAGAATTATTGTATCTGTCAGTGTTACCAGTTCGAGTATGCAGCCAAGTAACTGATGACAATCTCCTATTCTAAGGCTAGAAGGAAGATTTGAATTTAAAAGAGATGCTGTCATAGTTGATTGGGCAAAATTTTAGTCATCCATTCCCTTAAAATCTGGGCAAATCATTAACCGTAACTCAGGTTTTTATTCTGAATACATGCATATGCCATTCAATAGCTTTTCTGATCTTATGAGACAATAGACGTGAAGCTGAAAGGGATCTAGTTTTCTAAGCACTCAAAGAGCTAAATTGAGCCTTCAGTTACATGTCTGCAGCATGGAGTTACTGAGAGAAAGAGTCTTGTCTATTTCAATTCCTTATAGTTCTTAAAATGGAAGAGCCAAAGAAAGAGGAAGCATGGCACAATTTACATGCATATTGTCTTGCAATGTTCAATGCGCAAACTACAATTTTCAAAGGCTTATAATGTGACCATGTGTAGATGAGTATTTCTACAGGCAGAAAACATCCCTGGTGCCAGGGTGATTCTCCTGCCAAATTTTCAAACCCTGCTCCAAAACTTGGAGGCAATGGAGCTTCTTAGTGAAACAGCAATGAGGGCTGCATTTATACTACAAGATAAATTCAAATTTATTAATATCTATTTTGTAATTTTGGAATTTATAAATTTGATTTTGACTATCTTCACCTCCCCATCTGCTCCTCACAAAGTCACCTTATTGCTGCCACATTCAATTGGGAAACATTGACTTTTGCAGTAGTGCATTGTGGGGACCTATCCCACAGTTCCCTCATCCCCATAACATTTCGGGTATGCTCTCTGGTGTTTGACATCATCTTCCTACATTGTATTTTCCTCATTCCCCTCTCATGCTAAGCAAATGCCCATTTTTCCTGTTGGAAGGAAGGAAAAGTAGGACATGAACAGAGATGTCAAAAAAGTTTACAGAAATCACTTTCTTCTGTAGCTGAATTCTCAACTGGCCATCCAGAGTGTCCCCACTCCTGTGATTGCATCTGATCCCTGAAAATAACACAGGGACGCAAAAAAGCTTGAAGAAAGAGAAGGTGGGCAAGTTTTTGAAAAAAAGAGAGTTGCTGAAGGGGGGGTCTTTGGCTTTCTGGTGTACTATAAGGCTTCTGTGCACAGGCTGTGTTCTTAACTGGCCATCCACTGAGTGTCCACCTTCATGTGATTGCATTTGATCCCTGAAAATAACACAGGGACCCTGACTGTATTTTTAAAGTTAAAAGAAAGAGGACAGAAAAGTCTAGGAAAAAAGATTTTTGTCTTCCCTCTTCACTACACAGACATTGCAAACTCAGGGGATGGCAGTGAAATATCATACACTGTTCGCTTGCTAGGAGCATGGGATAATTCAGAGGCGGGGGCAGTTGTAGTGGTCCCCCAACTATCTTAGCCGCTGGGGAAGACTGCCCTTCAGAGGCAGCAATCCCCCAAGCACCTTAGCCGCTGGAGGAGACTTCCCCCTGGTGGCATCAAGCCCTCGAATATCATAGTCACTTGGGTGACTTCCCTCTGGCGGCAGCAAGCACCTGATTACCTTAGCCACTGGGGCAGACTTCCCCTGAGTATCTTAGCCGCCAAGGGACACTTCCCCCGCCACTGCAAGCACCACTGGTCCTTTGCTAGGGGTGTGGTGGGGTTCAGTGGGAGCCCAGATGAAGTCCAGCAAGCCCCTGAGTATCTTAGCCACCAGGGAGACTTCCCTCCAGTGACACCAAGCCCCTAAACATCTTAGTCACCGGGGGAGATTTCCCCCTGGTGGCTGCCAGCCCCCAAATATTTTAGTTGCTGCGGGAGATTTCCCCGCAGATGGCTGCAAGTCCCCGAAATTCTTTCCTGCCTTTGAAGCCCTAAATGCACACAAGCTAGGACATGGTGCTGCCTGGCAGCATGGTCAGCACCGAACACTAGGCACATCCTTTTTTGGGTCAGGGGCTACCCACATAATGTGGCTCAGTGCAGGAAAGACCCTGAATGCGTGGTGCTTGTGGGGAATGGAGGGAGGTTCGCGTACAAATGTAAACCACTGAGAAGAAGTTTCTCAGCGTCTTATGCAAAGTTCAAACCCCACAACATCCTTGTTGCCACGTGGTGTGGCTGGCGCCAGGCAACACAGAAAAAAATATCAAGTATAGAGACAGAACCATGAACTCCCTGCAGGGGATACTTGTAATGGGTAGATGCGCTCACAGCGCTAATAGCAAAGAAAGAAAGACATTTTTCAGGCTCTCATACAAACATGAGCAAACAGCCACGGGCCTCCTGCTCCCACTTTGAAATTCACAGTGTTCCTGTTACCTAATTCCAGCGCACCTGAAGAGCAGCGGCCAGAGTGGAGCACTGGGGCATTGTGGGTTACATACAGGACACAACTGGAGGCTAATAAATTTTATTTTAAGATGTGGCACTTCCATGCTGCTCTGTAATCCAACTTTTGAATTTGATCTTGACGCGATGTCAGATGCCAGCGATACTGTAATCTCAATATTAGTGCTCCCTAAATCAAGCTCATCATATTTAAAGTGAAGACAGTCACGTGGTAATATTGACCTAAGTCCCTTAAATTCAAATATATCTTGTGGTGTAGATGTAGCCAAAGTTTTATTTAAGAACATGGAGAAAACATTTTTATCCTTCTATCATCATTCTAGAACATCTGGGTGGTTTTGCTAACATTGTAAAAATAAATAAATAAAAAATAGCCTGAGGCTGGCACTCAGCGTGGAAAATTTCAGCAGGAATGAATGAAGTTTGGGAAAGTTATGACCTAAAAAAAAAGATGATTTATCCGGCATAGCTCTGGTCCTTAACTGAAATAAGTTTTATTTTTCTTCATGTAAGAGTGTGAGAGGAAGGCGAGGCAGCACAGGGGTTAATCAGGGCCTGTTTGCCCAATCAGCCCCACCCCAAATCACCTGCAGCCAGTGTCAGGCCTTGAGCAACATAAAGGGATGGAAGCCAGTCCAGTTCAGGGCTGACCAGCCAAGAGGCAGGAGCTGGCTCTGAGGCAAGCAGGGCCCGAACCAGAGCTGCCACCTGGTCGGACGCCAGAAGGCGGAGCCTCAGAACCCTCCCCTACACACAAAGGGGGGAGCCCCGCCCAGGGAACCCCTCTCCTGTCGAAGGGGAAACTAGATTCTCAGGGCCACGCCCCAAACTTATCCATTAGCCTCTCAGGTGGGGGCTGAAGACCCACACCCCGGACCCCTTGGCCCCAACAAGGGGGCCAAGCCACTAGGCCACCCTGCCATCGGTGGGAACCGCTCCCACTTCATTTAAATAATTGTTCTGGAGTGGGGCTGGGGATGAGGAATTCAATATGCAGGTTGTCTGAAGGAGAGAGGATAACTTTAGCCTTACCTCACCGCACCAGCTGGGGACCAGGTGGGAAGCACCTGCCTATGGCCACTGCAGCAGGCATAGTCAGACAATGGGTACATATTCCACAACCTGGGGACAGACAGATAAACAGAAACAGAAAAAGTCTCCTAAATATATAGTAATAGTTATCCCTTTCGCCATCCCTCCTCCTGCTAGTATGTGGCTTGACAAACTGCAATATTTATCCAGACTAAAATAGTTACTCATCTGTGGTTTAGTGCCATTTTCTGTCACACCAGCAAGACAGCACTAAGTGTTTAGTTCAAATAAGTGGTTTCATGTCCTCTGATAATACAACATAGTTCCAGAATTCTGTTCACTACAGTTTCAGTTCCGCTGGGGTGGCATAAGGCAACTCTGTATTCCCAGAGATTTTCGAACTATGGTGAATGTGTTCTATTGTGCACTCAATCCCATCAGGTCCATTTGGACTGGATTCAGGGAGCCAGGGAATACAATCACTTGGTCATTTTATTTACATGCTGTAGCTTGCCAACTGGTTTTGAGTTTCAATTATTTTGATTCCCTCATCTTTCTTATGATTTTAAAGTTATTTCTAGTTTGGTACTTAACTGTAGTTTGGATTTTTTTCTTTTCACAGTGCTGTATATTATAACCAACGTTCTCTATGGCTACGTCTACACGTGAACGCTACATCGAAATAGGCTATTTCAATGAGTAACGTCTACACGTCCTCCAGGGCTGGCAACGTCGATGTTCAACTTCGACGTTGGGCAGCACCACATCGAAATAGGCGCTGCGAGGGAACGTCTACACGCCAAAGTAGCACACATCGAAATAAGGGTGCCAGGCACAGCTGCAGACAGGGTCACAGGGCGGACTCAACAGCAAGCCGCTCCCTTAAAGGGCCCCTCCCAGACACAGTTGCACTAAACAACACAAGATACACAGAGCCGACAACTGGTTGCAGACCCTGTGCCTGCAGCATGGATCCCCAGCTGCCGCAGCAGCAGCCAGAAGCCCTGGGCTAAGGGCTGCTGCCCACGGTGACCATAGAGCCCCGCAGGGGCTCGAGAGAGAGCGTCTCTCAACCCCTCAGCTGATGGCCGCCATGGCAGACCCCGCTATTTCGAAGTTGCGGGACGCGCAATGACTACACGGTCCCTACTTCGACGTTCAACGTCGAAGTAGGGCGCTATTCCTATCCCCTCATGGGGTTAGCAACTTCGACGTCTCGCCGCCTAACGTTGAAGTTAACTTCGAAATAGCGCCCGAAGTGTGTAGCCGTGACGGGCGCTATTTCGAAGTTAGTGCTGCTACTTCGAAGTAGCGTGCACGTGTAGACACGGCTTATGTAAGTCTGCAACAATTAGGCTTTTACAAATAATTGAAAGTTATTTATTTATTCAACAAAAAAGCACATTTCATTATAAATGAGCCATCAGTGAAGGCCTTTATATTATGCTCTGGAATCAAAATAATAAAGTGGGGTTCTACAGCTGTTATGAAGAGCACAATTTGATCCATTGTATTTGGCATTTTGGGGCATAAGGCTAATGATTCAAAAAACAGTTTTGAAAGCAACTTATCCCAAAATGGTTCAACATTTACAATAAGGCCCAGCATGTATCATAGACCTTATTTTGATCTTGACCATACTTAAATTATATGGGAACTTTAAAAATGTATTTCACATCAAGAACTGTGGATGAATACAGACACATGACATACACACAGATAGGTTATCCTTGTTAAATTCCATGTATTTCAAACAACTGTAAATCTAAAATAGGATTAGTGTTCATCAAAACTGAATCATAAATATTATCAGTCTTGGCACACCGTATGTTATCTGTTTCCAATGCCTTCATTATTTGTTGTATAACCTCATAAGCTTGCTTACTTCTCAGGTCTATGAAAAGATGTCTTCTGTCTCAATTTTATCCTTAGTTTGATTGGTATAATAAGGTACTGTAAAAACAAGTTCACTTACACATATGCAGCACCCTTCGCCCCACACCTTTTGGTGGCTAGGTGTGGTGTAGCAGTTCTTTTGGTGGGCTAGCACCCCTGTTGAATCTTCTTCCAGTGGCTCAGCCCTCCACCTGACGCATCATTTTAAATCCACCATTTCTAGGGTCACAATTATCAATCTTAAAAGTGTCCAAAATGTCTTTAATACAGATAAAAATATTCTCCCCATTCTCTTCCTTAGCCTGTCTTAGATTCAGCCTCTCTTTGTAGTCACTCAATAACAAGTAGGACATCTTCATGTTACCTTCCTATTTGTGTGTCCATTGATGGCTGATGAGCCTGATTCTGGAGCTGCAGGTTTTATCACAGAAGGGGCAGGTGTTGGTAGCCTTTGGAGGGTTGTAATGCAGTTTTTGATGATCTTTTCTTCTTCTCTGCCTCTCCTCATCTGCACTGTGGTGGGACCTCTCAAACTGCACCTCCCCTCACATATTATTGTTCTCCACAGGGGACAATCTTGGGCAAGGTTGTCCCAAGTGTCAACATAGGGTTAGGGTTGTACTTTTCCATGTGTGCCTTCAGCATGTCCCTATATCACTTCCATTGGTTCTCAATGCTCCTCTGTAATTTCCTCCAACTCAGAAAACAGAATGTGTTTTTGGAGGTTCTGATCAGACATCTGAATCATGTGACTAGTCCAGTGAAGTTGCTGATTTCTGATAATGGCTTCAATGCTGGTCATGTTTGTTGCTTTCAGGACATTCGTGTTCATGTACCTATCCTCCAAAGAGATATTTAGGATTCTCCTGAGGCAGCATTGATTATATTGTTCAAGTACCTTCAAATGACGCTTGTGTGCTGTCCAGGTTTCATATGAGTACAAAAGCTTGGAACAACCACTTCATGATATACAAGGAGCTCTGTCTTGGGATAGATGTCCTGGTTCTCAGTGACCCTTTGTCTTAAGTGGGTGACAGCAGAGCTTATTTGGCCCAGACAAAGCTAGATTTCTGCACCAAGGTTGACGGTAGTGGAAAGATAGCTTCCAAGGTATGGGAAGTACTCCACATTTTCCAACAGTTCTCCACTGACTTTAACAGAAGGTACATGAGACTGTCCAGTCAGCGAGGGTTGGTAGAGCACCTTGATCTTTTTGATATTCAGTGTGAGGCTGAGATTCTCATGTGCTTCAGCAAAGGCACTTAAGATGGCCTGAAGGGCAGCAACAGAAAGAGCAGCAAACATTCTGTCATCTGCAACCTGGAGCTCTATGATTGAGGATGTGGAGATGTGGCTTTTAGCCTTTAGTTTACAGAGACTGAAAAGCTTCCCATTCATTCTATAGACAATCTTCACACCATCTGGAAGTTTGCTGTCAATCAGGTGCAGGGTCATGACAGTGAAGATGCAGAACAGTGATGGGACAATAGCACAGCCTTGTTTGACTCCTGTTTTGATCTTAAAGGGATTGCTTTGGGATCTGTTGTTACTCAAAAATGTGGCAGCCATGTTGTCATGAAGCAGCCTCAAGATGCTAATGAATTTTTTGGGGCAGCTGATCTTTGAGAGGATGGTGCACAGGGCACTGTTATTGACTGAGTCGAGTGCCTTGGTCAGTTCAATGAAACTCACTTATAAGACTTGGTTTTGTTCACAACCTTTTCTTTTTGCAGTTGCTGGGCAGTAAAGATCATGTCCGCTTTTCCTCAGAATGGCCACACTATGAGTGTGGGAGAATTTCGTCTGAGAGTGACAGGAGTCTGTTTGCAAGGATTTGAGCTAAGATTTTACCTGCCAGAGCCAGGAGGGAGATACTACGATAGTTTGCACAGTCCGACTTGTCGCCCTCCTTGAAGAGACTAACAGTGTGTCTGTGAAATCTCGTGGCATCTGCTCCCTATCCCAGATCTTGAGAATCAGGGGGTGGAGTTGTTTGTGAAGCTCTGGCCTGCCTTCTTTGAAGACTTCAGCAGAGATTCCATCTAGTTTTGTTTCCTTGTTGTACTTCATCGCTTTGATGACATTTTGGACCTCACTCAGGGTAGGAAGAGTTGCAAGATCATCCCAAGGCACTTGCTGAGGCACGTCTCAGTTCACCATTGGTTTTTCAGAGTCCTTGTTTTACACCGGACTTCTGTCTTGGCATGCACTTCTCTCTTCATTGTGCAGTTGATGTCACTTTGCCAGGCCCTAAAGGCTTTCCTTGTTGCCTCAATCAGGTGTTTAATTTCCACATTATTCTCATCAAACAAGTCCCAATGCTGCCTGGACTAGTAGCCAGTGGCTTCTCCACAAGCTCCAATGATGGCATTTTTCAATTGACACCAGCATTCTTCCACATCTTCAGGGTATAATGCTGACAGCTTCCAGTGTACCACTATCTGGAAGTCATTTCATCTGATGGGGTCCTTCAAGCCTTGTATGTTCATCTTTTGTTTAATCTGTTTCCTTTGACATTTCTGTTTAGTGTCAATCCTAATTGCCATTGTGGATCAAATAAAGCAGTAATCAGTCCAGCAATCATCAGCATTAGCTATTGCATGTGTGAGAAAGGTATCACACCAATCCCAAGAGGGGACGATGACATATAGTCTATAGGTGCCATTCCTGCTGACTCCTTCCTTCCCAATGGTAGTCTGCCAGAAGTCCACATCTCTTTCAACCTCGGCACTGAAATCCCCCAAGAGAATAATCTTGTCTTCTTTGGGGATGTCTTTCAGGACTGTGACCATCTGGGTGCAGAACTCCTTCACATCATCTTCAGCATCTAGAGTTGGTGCATAAGCACTAATGATCTATGATGCATGGCCATTTCGAAGATTTGTGCTAGTGTAGACACGGCCACCCTGTAACTTTTAAGGGTGAAATGCTGGCTCCACTGAAATCAGTGGCAAAACTTCCAATGACCTCAACAAGGCCAGGAGATTTAATCTCTAGGACCACAGTGTCCAATTTGTTGGCCACTAGCCACAGAATCACAGAATCATAGGGCTGGAAGGGACCTCAGGAGGTCATCTAGTCCAGCCCCCTGCTTCAAGCAGGATCAATCCCTACTAAGTCATCCCAGCCAGGACCTTGTCCAGCTGGGACTTAAAAACCTCAAGGGATGGAGAATCCACCACCTCTCTAGGCAACGCATTCCAATGCTTCACCACCCTCCTGATGAAGAAGTTTTTCCTAATATCTAACCTACACCTTTCCCTCTTCAACTTCTGACCATTACTCCTTGTTCTGCCATCTGACACCACTGAGAACAGTTTCTCACCCTCCTTTTTAGAGCTCCCCTTCAGGAAGTTGAAGGCTGCTATTAAATCACCTCTAAGTCTTCTCTTCTGTAAACTAAACAAGCTCAAATTCCTCAGCCTGTCCTCATAGGTCTTGTGCTCCAGACCCTTAATCATTTTTGTTGCCCTTCGCTGAACCTGCTCTAGCAAATCCACATCCTTTTTATACTGGGGGGCCCAAAACTGGACACAATATTCCAGATGTGGCCTCACCAGTGCTGAATAAAGAGGAATAACTACTTCTCTAGATCTGCTCGAAATGCTCCTCCTAATGCACCCCAGTATGCCGTTAGCCTTCTTGGCTACAAGGGCACACTGTTTACTCATATCCAGCCTTTCATCCACCATAACCCCTAGGTCCCTTTCCATCGTACTGCTGCTGAGCCAGTTGGTCCCCAGCCTGTAACAATGTTTGGGATTCTTCCGCCCCAGGTGCAGGACTCTACACTTCTCCTTATTGAACCACATCAGATGTCTTTTGGCCCAGTCCTCCAATTTATCCAGGTCCCTCTGGATTCTCTCTCTACCCTCCAACGTATCTACCTCTCCCCCTAGTTTTGTGTCATCTGCAAATTTGCTGAGGGTGCAACCCAGTCCCTCATCCAGGTCATTAATAAAGATGTTGAATAACACCAGCCCCAGAACCGAGCCTTGCGGCACTCCGCTTGAAACAGACCGACATCCAGATATTGAGACATTGACCACTACCCGTTGGGCCCGACCATCAAGCCAGCTTTCTAGCCATCTTATAGTCCAAGGATCCAATCCATATTTCCTTAACTTATGGACAAGAATGTTGTGGGAGACCTTAGCAAAAGCCTTGCTGAAGTCAAGGTATACCACATCCACTGACTTCCCCATGTCCACAGAGCTTGTTACCTCATCATAGAAGCTAATCAGATTGGACAGACAAGACTTGCCCCTGGTGAATCCATGTTGGCTACTTTTGATCACTTTCCCCTCTTCCAAGTGCTTCAAAATGGATTCCTTGAGGATTCCCTCCATTATTTTCCCAGGGATTGAGGTAAGACTGATGGGTCTATAGTTCCCTGGATTGTCCTTCTTTCCTTTTTTAAAGATGGGCACTACGTTTGCCTTCTTCCAGTCATCCGCTATCTCCCCCGATCTCCAAGAGTCTTCAAGGATAATGTCCAAAGGTTCAGCAATGACTTCTGCCAATTTCCTCAGTACCCTGGGGTGCATTAAATCCAGATCCATGGACTTGTGCATGTCTAGTTTTTCTAGATAGCTCAGAACTTGTTCCTTCCCGACAGATGGCTGTCCTCCACCTTCCCGTACTGCATCATCTAGGACCGTCATTGGGAAGTTGACTTTGTCGGTGAAGACTGAGGCAAAAAAAGCATTGAGTACTTCAGCTTTTCCTGCATCATCTGTCACTAGGTTACCTCCCTCATCCAGTAATGGCCCCACACCTTCTCTGATAGCCCGTTTATTGTTCACGTGCCTGTAGAAACCCTTCTTGCTACTCTTCACATCCCTTGCCAGCTGCAGTTCCAATTGTAATTTCGCACAGATGTGGCGAACAGGACACTGTGGTGCGGTGAGTAAGGCTTTGACACCGCATGTGGCTCTTGGAGCCTTTACATATGTCTCTTCAGAACTGCACATGTGGCATGCCCTCCACCTGCTTTGTGCATGCACCCCACCACTTCGTGGGACAAGCACACTGAGGCGGCCCCTGTGGCTCTTGCCCCAGTGCGGCTTCTGTGGCCTGGTGTGACTCCTATGGCCTCAGACTGGAGTGGCGCACCTCCTGCAGCCTGGTGTGCCACCCATGTCTCAGCATGCCACCTGGCCCCAGCGCGGCTCCTGCGACCCTGTGAGGGTCCTGGGCTTGGTGTGGCTCCAGCCCAGGATCACACAGCCCAGTGCTGCATAGCTCCTGTGGCCCTGGCTTCAGTGATGGTTCCAGTGAGTCACTGGCATATTCAATTAGAGAAGCAGGGTAGTGGGGGTTTGGATCTGGGGGAGCAGGAGGGCACCCAGTCAGAGCAGGGAGTGGGAAACTGGGGTTGCCTGTCTGGGGGCGGGGAGGGGGAGCTGTGGAGAATATGCAAGGATGACAGCCATAAGTTTGGTGATCCTTGAATTGCTACTGGACTCCACTGCTAAGGTTTTCTTTGTTTTTTGTTTGTTTTTTAACAAGAATCCTGCAGGTTCAGAGCCCACCACCATATAAGAGATAATTAACCTATCCTTACAGTGTGAAATAATCATCTGCAATTTGGTCATGTTGAATTGCCATCAAGCTGTCTTAACACAACTTTAAATCCATCTGGTTTATTTTATAATTCTCCATAATTTTTCCTAGTCAAAATATTGTACAAGATTTACAATTCAATAAAAGCTAGTAACATTTGCCGGTAAAATTCAAATGTGAAAAAATTTAGTAAGTAGAAATCAAAACCCTTCTTTGAAAATACGTTTTCATAACTGGATTCCTCCTGTATATCTGAGGCTCAGCAAGAATAGGAGGCGATTCTTTATGAAAATTTTCATTTTATTGGATGGTTACTCAAAAATGCCTTACTACCGTGTATTCTTGTTTCAGAGTTCTACAGTTCTGTGCATATCTGAAGGACATTTTTTATTTCTGTGTTTGAGTTTCCTACAGGAATATTTTGCTGCCTCTCTTTATTCTTATGTCTGACACTGGAACCCCAACGTTAGAATTCCAGGAGTCCGCCCCATCAGTTTCTTACCAAAATAGTAAAAGAAATGCCTTATTTTATGGCTTCTATTAGAAATGCTAAACAAAACAAACAGCAAAAACAAAAAAATCTCAAGACTCATGAATTAACTTTCTTAAGATATTCTATCAACATTATGACACTGGAAAATTAAAGGAATAGGGCATTTCTGATCTCTCTGATTCTTGATACTCTAACAGGCATAGGTAAAATTACCTGTTTGTCCCTATGTAACAAGAGTACTCTAACTTCTTTATCAATAGTGACATAAGAAAGGATCAAAAATTGGGCAAACAGAGAACATAATAGGTCCATAGAAATAATTTGAACAGTGACCTGCTTTCACATGAAATGCCTGAAGAATCTCTCCCAGAAGTCCAAAAGTCTTATGTGGTCTTGACTAATCATCACAGGAACAGAAGAAGGCCACAGAACGCATAGAACTAAAGAAACCTATTGCATGTTTACAAACAGTATAAGACTATCAGATGATCAGATATATCAAATTTGCTGAAACTGTTGGAGAAAGAGCTGAGAATAGCACAAAAACCTAGGTGGGAGGCCACGGGTGGAGGATGGAGGGAGAGAAGGGGAGAAGCATGCCAAGACAACATTGCCAGAGCAGTGCAGCACTCCAGCTATCATGGAGTTCTAATTCACATAGAATACAGTTTGGGGGAAGAAGAATTGTTTCTGATGTGGACAAAAGCCAGTCAGAACTAAAGGCCACCCAGATTGTTTTCTCTTGTCCCCCATAATGAGAAATAAAACCCTTGCACCACCCCCTCTCTCCCTTCTCCTGATGAGGGATTTACACATTTCCTAGTTTTTTTCCCACAGCACAACCTTTCCCCGTTACAAGCATTTCAAACTCATAGTTGTAAAATAAAATATAATTTTTTATTCAAACACTTGCCCTGTATCAAAAGGAATGTATCCCTTTAAAATGAAAACCATTGTCTCATTAGCAGAGCTGATTGGGAATTACTCAAATATTTCCTTGACAGAAAATGCCAATTGGTCAAAGCCAGATCTTTTCATGTGGCTGTATCAGTTTTCACAAACCTTCTTCAAATACAGGACAGATTTCCATGTGGTGGAAGAGGAAGAAAGAGACAGAAATAGTCAACAGCCCACTGATTCAGGCATTCACATGGGATGTGGGGAAAAAGTCTCTCCCTGATTCAGAACAAGGAACTGAACCTGAGTCTCCTGTCCCCAGGTGAGCATCCTAACCACCACCAAGCTATTCTGGCACAGGGCTCTTTCTCAAAAGGCATGGTTTCACCCTGATGCAGAATAGAGAAGATTCTGAAATGTCAAAAAGAAAAAGAAAATCCACTTCCCATTCAGCTCTACTAATTATGGCTTTCCTTTCCTAGGCTATGTCTACATTGGTGAGCTAACTAAGTTACTTGACTATTAACATGTTTGCACATGTTCCCCAGACCCACACTGAGTGCCCCATACGCTATGCTGGGCACAATGCTGTCTACATGTATTTTGATAAGGTCAGACCGGAGCGTTGCCACAAAGTAGGAAAAGCCAGCCCAAAAAGGTTGGAGGGTTGCAGGACAATCAGGATCAGCTGGCAGAGAGCTAGCCGAGGCAGACTGGGGATAGCTGACCTCATTTTAGCCCTGCTGAAAGCCTTTAAAAGCACCCCCAGGTAGGGTGTGTCTAGACTTCAGGGAACTGTCAGCAAAAATTCTGTTGAGTGAGGCTTTCCTGACATTTGGCCCATCCACATGGCACCAAATGTCAGAAAACCCCCTCTGTTGAGACATCGAGGTGTACAGGGATGTTGGCAGAATGCTCCCCACGCAGATCTCTTCCAAGAGATCTGCAGTCTGGACACGTGCTTTTGCCGACAGAAGTCTGCAGTCTAGACACAGCCTTAGAAGGAGGGAGAGGAGAGATGGAGAGAGAGACGACGTGCTAAGTTACAAGATGAGAAGTAACAGCAACGAAGGGTCCTGTGGCACCTTAAAGACTAACAGAAAAGTTTTGAGCATGAGCTTTCGTGAGCACAGACTCACTTCATCAGATGCTGGTCTTGGAAATCTGCAGGGCCAGGTATAACTAAGCCAGAGCAACCTTGTTATCCCCACCCTTGCTCTGGCTTATTTATACCTGGCCCTGCAGATTTTCAAGACCAGCATCTGATGAAGTGAGTCTGTGCTCATGAAAGCTCATGCTCAAAACTTTTCTGTTCGTCTATAAGGTAGCACAGGACCTTACAGATCCAGACTAACACGGCTACCCCTCCGATACTTGACAAGATAAGAAGTGTTGAAGAGTAGAGACAGCAGGGAGGGATTCCCAGATGGAGCGCCTGGGCTCCCTACTCTAGAAAGCAGCTGTTGAGCTAAACACTGGCCAGGAAGAGAGGGGCCCTTGCTATGGTATGTACTGACATCCACATTCACAGTCACAAAAGGCAAAGTTTTGACTGGTAGAGGCCTGAGGAGTTTACTGGCAAGGCAGACAAGCTGGTGTACTAAGGAGTTGTCGCACAGTTTAGCAGTTGCAAAACTCTCTCTGGCTGAGGCTGAGATGGGTAACAGTAACTCACAGTTCTGAGAATACCAGAAGATTGTCACATTAGATTGTTTTAGGGAAATGTGGACTTTGCAGCCACCCTGTAAAGAGTTAAGTGGGCAGTGGAACCCAAGGAGCAACCGGCATGCTTGTATGTTGCCTGTTGGTGTAAGGGGCACAGCAACATAATATTTAAAACACTTGGGTCAGGTAGAGATCCTTTATTAACCCCTTAATGTTCTGCATTCAATATGCAACCTCACACACATGCACATATCTTGGCAAGTAGAGAGGAACACAAACACATTTGCCCATACAGAGGGCTCACATTGTGGTTTTCCAACAAATACACAAGCATTTAGGTACAAACTTCTACATCTACATAGCTTTGCCAGGGGTTTGTTTCCCCTTAGTCAAGTGTCATTACAGCTATTTGTTATTGTGATAAATGGTCCCCACCTCCTTTGATTGCATCTGATCCCTGAAAATAACACAGGGACAAGGAAAAGAATGGAGAAAGAGCAAAGAATTGGAAAAAAGAGAGTTGCTAATGGCTATTTGGCTTCCCGGTCCATTATACAACTTCTGTACACAGTCTGTGTTCTCAACTGGCTCTCTATTCACTCTTCTTTGTGTGAAAGGGTCCAAAGATAGAAGAAAGAGGACAGAAAAAGCTAGGAAAAAAGATTTTTGTCTTCCCTCTTCACTACGTGGGCATTGCCAACATGGGGGATGGGGCTCACCAAATTTCATTAACACTGTGGGGCAGTGTGGTATTTGGGAAGTTGAATGGCCAGTTGACATGGTCCCCAAAAATCTTTTCTGGCTGTGGGGTCCGTGGCTTGAGGGACACTTGAACTGTTCCTCCTGGGCAGCAGCCAGCCCGCACAATTTGTAGCCACCGTGGGAAACTTCCCCCCAGTGACAGAAAGGCCCTGAACATCTTAGCCACCGGGGAGACTTCCTCCTGTGGCAGTTAGCCCCCTGCATCCTTGTTGAGGCGTGGGGAGTTTCAGTGGGGGCAGTTGAATTAGTCCCCCCAAGCAGATGCAAGCCCCCCAAAACCTTAGCCATCAGGGGAGACTTACCCTGGCAGAAACTATGCCCCATGAAAATGTTTTTAGTGGGGGTCTAGTTGATGCATTCCTACCAGATGGCTGCAAGTACCTGAAACTGTTAGCTGCTGGAGATTTCCCCATGGATGGCTGCATGCCCCCAAAAATCTTTCCCGCCTGTGGAGCCCTAACTGTGCACAAACAAGGACATGGTGCTGCCTGCAGTATGATCAGCACGGAACGGCAGCCACGTCCTTTTATTGGGTCGGGGACTAGACGTGATGTGGTTGTGTGTGGGAAAAACCCCGACTGCGTGGTGCCTGTTGGGGAGGGATGGCACACACAGATGTAAACCACTAAGAACTTTCTCGACATCTTATGCAAGCAGAACTCCCACAACAGCATTGCTGACACGTCATGCGGCAGGGCAGTGGCTGGTGCTAGGACGTGCAGAAAAAAATACCAAGTGTAGAGACAGAAGTACGAACTCCCTGAAGGGGCTATTTGTAATGGGCAGATGCACTCACAATGCTAATAGCAAAGAAAGAAAGACATTTCTCAGACTCTCATACAAACATGACCCTACAGTCACAGGCTTCCTGTTCCTGATATGAAATTCATGGTCTTCCAGTTACCTAACTCCTGTGTACCTGGAGAGCAGTGGCCACAGCGGAGCACTGTGGGGCACTGTGTTACATACAGGACAACTCTGGAGGCTAATAAAGTCAATTTTAAGATGTGGTGCTTCCACCTCGGCCTTTATTTGAATTTTTAAATTCGAACTTGACAATACACCCAGTAGATACTGACAACATTATTATATTGATATTAATGCTCCCTAAATCTAGCTAATGGTATTTACAGTGAAGACAGTCACATGGTAATATTGCAGCTGCAGGGCAGGTAGGGGTTCTGGCTTCCAGCCCCACTGGGGCTCCTGCCTCTGTCCGCTACTCTCTCATCTGGCAACATCCGTGGTCGTGCTGGACGACAGACGTGGCCAGATGAGAGAGTACTGAGTTTGAGAGGTGCAACCTGTAATAATAACAAGTGAGTTTACACAGCACCTATGTTAATTTTCAAAACAGCCTTATGATGTTAGTAATTAGAAATAGGCCCAAAAACTGAGAAAATACAGAATCAGATATGAGTTTAACAGCTCAGGCTCATTGGTATCATGGATCACTTTACATCACGTTCTCAGTGCAGCGGCTGCTGTTTTAAGAGCATACAGCAGCATTAAATAAAAAGTTGGGATTAAGAAAAAAATAACATTCAGTTGAATATACAGAGGGAAATTAGTCTTCAGTTTAGCAGAGTTCTTAACACTTGCCTAACTTTAGGCTCAGGAGGAGTTTCATTACTCAGTATTACTCATGGGCTTAAAGCTAAAGTGCTTCAGTATCTTACTAAAAATGGGGCTTTCAGTATGCACAATATAAAACATGCCATTCAAACTCCCATACCTAAAGATTTATTTCAAAAGCAATGGTTGAAATATTTTGTCCAATACACAGAAGCACACAGAGGCAAAAATTATTCTGCCCATGGGTAACAAACAATGTGATTTATAATTATCAATAATATATCTCGATGAAGTCCCTGTTCTAGTATGCATACATGCTGAAATAATTGCTGGTCAGCAAAGGATTGTTGGCACAGAGCTGCCGAATTTAACTCGGACTGAATTTTTGAGACTGGTAAATGTGGAGGAGATAGGTGGTCAGCATTTTTATTTTTGTATTACTCTAATATACCCAAAGAAAACAGAGGTGGGAGGGAAGGGTTTATTAAAAAAACAACAAAACATGTTTTGATCATATTGGCCTGGAAGGAAAAGCATGTTCCCCTGCTCACATCCTGTTTGTGAGTTTTCTATTAAGGTGTCAGATTAAAATTAGGAACACAAAAGATGCAGTGAGTATATCTAATCAAATAAATACATAAAAATGAATACATTAAATAACTACAGAAACAAAAACACATTGTCCTTTTGGTGATAAGAATGAAGAAAACAGCAATGTCTTTTTTTTCAAATATGAAATCTAGTGAAATGTGCACAGGATGATACGATACCACAACTATTATCCTACTGTATGATCAGATGTTGATAAGAATGGAAATTTGCACAATAGAAAGCTCCCTGAAGTTCTACACCCCAGGAAAAGATATGGTATATATTTGTATTCATTCATCCAAAGACTCACTTGGTGAAAAAGAAGTCACAAGGTAATGGAGGGAAAGACACTTTTTAGGAATTTGATTTCTGCCTCTGCCACTGATATGCTGTGTGACTTACGACAAGCCACTCTTGATAAACTCTTTGTTCCTCATTTTGCCCTTGTTTAAAATGAAGAAAACAGGGCTTAGTTATTTTGGAAAGCGCTTATCTATCCGCAGATAAAAAGATTACTAATTATTAAACTGAACTGCACAGCAACTACTCCAGATAATGAGGGAACCATGTTAATTACAGATCCAAATAAACTGAAAATAACCCTCAGAAAACCAGTTAGCTATATAACAGGATTTACGGCTCTAAAGGCAGATTTACTGCTTTTTTCAAAAAAAAATCTGTGTTAATTTTGTTGCTGCTTAACTCTGGTGTGCCTGCTTTTCTTGTGTTTAAGGAGGAATCACTATGTCGATCATTCAAGACCATCCCCTGCACCACAGAGACTCCTGAGCCAGAGGAATTAGAGCAGTTCCATTGCAGAAAGGGTCAGATAAGAGTTGGAGATCATGATATGTACTTCAGACCTCTCCTCCATTGGGATTTCCTGTGCCCCAGTACAAAAGAGGTTTTTGGGGAATGGTTTGGCAAGGAAAATAGTATAGATGATGCCAGCGGATTCTCATTTAGGTGGGATTCACTGGGTGGGAGAGGTTGTGGATCAGTCAGAGAGAGGTTCTCTGTAAATATTTTCTACAAATACTTATCAGAAAGTGGGCTCTTTCACGGTTGTGGTGTCTCTTGGGCAAGAACAAAATAAAGAATGGCTAGTGGTGCAGGGGGGGTCTACCACCTGAGAGCATGTCATAACACAGGAGAAGACAGGGGACTGCACAAGTGGCAGCAAGAAGAGAAACAGCAAAGGCTGGAACTCCAACAGCGTTTCAGATACATTTCCCAAATGAACCTCTAAACAAGGTGGCATTCACCCATCATTGCTCTAATTACTTGTACAGCAAGGAACAGTCTTCACCATGATGTGAAGAACAATTCCTCTTGTAATCAGAGGAAGTCAAATTATTACAGGTGGTTAGATTAGGGCAGCAGGAGGGAGGGAGGTTAGTACAGTCCTCCTCTGACTTGTATTAATGAACTACCTCAATTTAAAAATCTTAATCTTAGCCCTACTTCTTGGATGCCCTGTGCTGACTTCTAGCATTGGGGTAAATATGAAAATACTGAAATGAAGATGGAAATGTCAGTGAATCAAAAGCCAGTCATAGACTGTTCCCTCAGCATAGGCGGGGGTGGTGGTATAAGTGTAGGTTAAACACAACGAATTCCATGTTTTCTGTGATATTGTGCTGGTGGACCACAGACTATGGTTTAAGAACTATTACATTAGGACCGTGTCTAACCTCCCATTCAGAAGGGGCATGTTAATGAGGCACTTTGGAACAGGTTATTGAGGCACTGGCATGCATATTCAGGGCTTCATTAGCATAATGGTGGCCAGTCGTGCTTTGAAAGTGCTGATTTCGAAATGCAGACTGGCTGTATAGCCATGGGCACTTTGAAATAAACCCCAGATTTCGAAATTCCCTTACTGCCAATTTGTTTTGGGATAAGGGAATTTCAAAATGTGGCACTCATTTTGAAGCTCCCGTGTCTATACAGCCAGTCTGCCTTTCAAAAGCAGCACTTTCAAAGTGTGACTGGCTGCCATTATGCTAATGAGGCACTGAATGTGCAAATCAGTGCCTCACTAACTTGTTCTGAAGTGCCTCACTAACACGCCCCTTCCGATGGGGAGGGGCATGGGTAGACACAGCTTAGATGTTCCATTTAAATTGTTTTGCCCCAATATACAACATGCAGTTGCACTTCTGAGAACACATTCAATATGGCCCCGTACATAAACTCATAGAGCCACTCCACACCATGCTTGTTTTCTTTCTCAGTCAAGATGTCCTGATCCACAACATCCTTATTCTATCCTCAATCCCATGCCAGGTAGCTCTACATTCCTCAGATCATCTTAATCCTCTGACCTGATCCTGTAACCCTCACTGTTACAGGTGATGCACACCCTCCATTTCCCTGGGTCCTTTTTTACTATCTCCAGCCTTCTGTTTATCACATCTGCTGGTGGTCGACGAAACGACTGTAACTTGGATCTACCTCCTCAAATGAGCAGGAGGCTATTTTGCCATTACAAGGGTTGCCTTTGGAATCTGGGTCAGTTATGAGACAGTGAAGTCAATAGCTTCAGAGAACTGCAGGCCATTTTCACCCACTCCTTGGCACATACAGAAACATCTGGCAGTGAGGATGGATATCTGGCAACTTCCTGTAGGTCACCTGCTCTTCCATCTGGTGCATCCTGTTCCTCTTAACTACAAATTAATCAGAGGAGGGAGCCCTAGCTCATCAAGCCTGACTTCTTCTCCCAGGAAAAAGTTTCTCATGTAAAGACCAAGAACCTGTGTGCCTCCAAGTCCAGAGGTAGTTGGGTCAGGATTTATACACATATAGGTGAATTAATGTTTAATTACATGGACATCATAAAAGACTAAGCTACTAACACTTTTTCTTCTTTGGAAAAGGGCATCTCCAGTCTGTGAAATCTCAGAAGGAAAGTGCAATAGCCCCAAGAGAAATTTTAAAGTGGCCTCAAAGGGGTTTTTCCCTCCCCTAGAAAGAAA
The DNA here is from genome assembly GCF_033958435.1 of Carettochelys insculpta. Lineage (NCBI taxonomy): Eukaryota > Metazoa > Chordata > Testudines > Carettochelyidae > Carettochelys > Carettochelys insculpta. The sequence continues at coordinate 204,692,439 of NC_134138.1, read as the reverse complement.
AGGATTTTTATTCTTTGATTTCTCTCAATGTTAATTCTAATTCTGCTCCCACACGTCACCAATAAATGGATATACTTCACATAAGTAGGCTTAATCAAGAATCACAGCCTTTAACTGGAAATCAAATATTTTATGAAATAAGATCAAAGGTGTCAAATATAGTTTACATTTTCAAGAGATATCACTTGAAAATACTCCTTTGAACTCGTTTGACCTGGGTTATTTTTTTTTTAAATCACACCTGTGCATAGACATATTCACTCTCTTCCTTTATCTGGTAAGAACAAGGTGTGGAGACTTGTGCAATAGATAATTAATCTCTATTGCTATCTATAGTTTGATAGTTAACACTGTCTTGCTAGACGTGTGAAAACACATTCACACCTTTGAAAATGGGTGATTAACTAATCAAATGACAATATGAATCTCAAACAGAAACACAGAAATGACTGCAAGCTAGAGCTATTTATTCCTATGTTTTTCTTTGTAAGGTTTATGAAAAAAACACTAAAACCTTGCAGTTTTCAGTCATCTCAAGCACTTTCTCAAACTTTTGAACAGCACTGCTCCTCAAACATATGGAAAAAAATTAGCAGGTTTATCCCACTATAATACACACTGTGCTGAAAATCAGGAGAACACACAGATTCTGTCTATACTAGTGCTCATAAGATTGCTCCACTAGCTGAAGTGATGTTAGCAAATATTTTCCTACAATAGATAAGCTCCATGAGATAGATGACCTCAGCAATGTCAGTAGCAGAAAAGCAGCCGTGTTAGTCTGTATCTTAACAGAACAAAAAAGCAGTCATGTAGCACTTTAAAGACTAACGATGTCAGCAATGTCAGACCACCAGCAGGGGGATTCTATGAAGCAGCAGTCATTGCCCAACTGAGATGCCATTGAAAGAACTGTGGCTATTAAGTATCATTGATCTTACATCAGTTCCCTGAGATATTTCCCAATTAAGCAGCATTCCTGGAAAAATCATCTCCCAGCTAAGTGGACATATTGTAATACTTTTATATATGAATTGTACTCAGCTAGAAACCAACAACTGGTGACCAATAAACAGTGTACTTATCCAAAACATGTCAGCTGGAGACAACAAAAAGCAGTTAGAAATTTTCAGCTAAGGTTACCACTAGTGTACAGTGGACAATTATCACAATTAAGAAGAGAGTTCCAATGTGAGCCACCTTGTCCTATGACTCAAAAAGATCCATTTTTGGTAGGGAATTTAGATGTGATAATTCTGATACAGACTATTAGAATATTATCTTATAACTTTCATTTACCTGAGGTGATTTTTATTTAAATTCAGAATGCAATTATTCAAAAACATCTCATTGTCATTTCCAAAAATATTGAATTGAATGTTATCAGCACAAGTACTGTGTATATTTGTATTTTATTCGAAAGAGACCTTCCCTAAAGCAATGATGTTTTCATCAGTCACACAAATTTCTTGTAACTAATATGCCTACCAGGAAATACCGTGAATACCGAAAACATAATTACATTTCAGTTTGAGTGAGGTATTTCAATGGATTCAAGTAAAAGCTTCCACCTAATTCTGATTATGAGAATCATCATCAGTGCTCATGCTGGTTTCTCTCTAAGTCAGATTTTATCAAACACAGGTAATGCTGAAACTTTTTACCATTTTCTTTATCTGGTTTAACGGAAGTTGGCCACTGTTGCTTGACCTATTTAACTTAGAGAATAATATATCAGCTATGCTCCAGTTTTCGTATTCCTACTTGAGCAATACAAAACTGGCAAATGACATGTTGTTAAAGCCAGCTTAACCAGTATGTAACCTATTAGGGATATGATCGCTATACTTATCTACACCCTTCTAGCTTCCATCCTGCACACATAACTAGATCCATTGTTTACAGTCAAGCTCTTAGATACAATCGCATTTTCTCTGATCCAACTGACAGAGACCAAAAACTACAAAATCTTTATCAAATATTCATAAACCTGAATTACCCACCAGGAGAAGTAAAAAAAAACAAATCGACAGGCCCAGACGAACACCCAGAGACCAACTACTCCAAGATTGGCCCAAAAAAGCCAAGAACAGAACACCACTGGTCATCACCTACAGCCCCCAACTCAAACCACTGCAACGAATTATTAAAGACCTACAACCTATCCTTAATTAGGATGCCACACTCCAGAAGGCCCTAGGTGACATGCCTGTTCTCTCCCACAGACAACCTCCCAACCTTATGAGGATCCTCACAAACAGCCACGGTCTATACCCCAGGAATACCAGTCCTGGAACCTCTTCCTGCAAAAAACCCTGCTGTCAGCTTTGTCCACATTTCTTCTCTGGAAACACCATCACTGGACCTAACCAGGTTACCCACACAATCACGGGCTCTTTCTCATGCTCCTGTACTAACATCATATATGCCAACATGTGCCAACAATGCCCAGATGCTTTGTATATTGGACAGACTTCTAACTCCCTTAGACAAAGGGTTAATGGGCACAAAACAGACATCAAAACACTCCAGATCCACAAACCAGTTAGTCAACATTTTAATGGAATGGGGCATTCTGTTAAAGACTTACGAGTATGCGTGTTACTGAAAAAAAACTTTCGCACCGCTATTCAAAGGGAAGCAGCAGAGCTGGCTTTTATATTCAAATTTGGCACATTAACACGTGGTTTGAACCGGGATAGGAATTTTCTGAGTCACTATAGGGGCTCGTCTGCATACTTGGCTCAATCTAATTCTTGACCTTCCCCCCCCAGCCCCCGCTCTCTGATTTGCTCACCTTGATCATTTTTTTCTGATTTGTCCTCTTTGATTTCTGTTTTTGGTTCTCTGTGCCTTAAATATTGAGTCTGTTCTGGTCTGGCTATGGTCTGAAGAAGTGGGTCTGTCCCACGAAAGCTCACCTAATAAATTATTTTGCTAGTCTTTAAATTGCTACTTGACTGCTTTTTGTTTTGATAACCATATCCCTAATTGGTTATCCCTAAGCATGGTTTGGGATACAATCAATTTGATATTTACTTATAGAACCTAACTGTGTTTCATCCTTGCTAATGGCACTGGCTTGCATGTTGTTGATTCCAGCTGTTGAGAACACTCACTTTTTGCAGGTAAATGCTACGATTTAACAATGCCTATGTACATAATGAAGCCAATTTTTCTTTCTACCCACCAAAATGTAGCACATCTAGCTGTCTCCTATTCAAACTAGCATTTAATTTTTCTTTCTGATATGAACTTGATATCAAGGTGTCTAAAATAGCTTTAAAATAGAGTTTTTATTCTTTTCCTCCAAAGCCTGCCCCACTCCTGCTTTCCTCAGTCACTATGGATGAAATCACCACCCTCTGGGTCACTCAGGCCTGTAATCTGGATAGTCTCTTTGACTAAGAACTCTCTCTGGATTCCTATATCCAGGCAATGTCCAAATCTTGCTACTTCTTTCACAACATTTCTAGGGACTGGCCTTTGATTGTGGTCTAGGCAGTTAAATGCTTGCCTAGGCTCTCATCCCCTCTTATGAATACAGCAACCTCCTTCTCTCTGAGTGTGTGAATTGCCCTGCCTACATCCATTCAAAATGCTGTTGCAATTGTCATGATCCTGGTTTATTTCTTCTACCACTGCATGCCTCTGGCTGCCCCATCTGCTGCTAAAACAAATTACCTGTTTTCATTTTAAGAAAAACAAAGTAATTTATTAGGTGATGAGCTGAAAAAGTGGGTCTGTCCCACAAAAGCTCATCACCTAATGAATTATTTTGTTAGTCTTTAAATTTCTACATGACTGCTTTCTTGTTTTGTGAAGATACAGACTAACACGGCTACCTCTCTGTGACTATTCATTTTTAAGACCCTTTATGCCCAATCCCTATCCCACCGTTTTATATGCACTATTCAAATGTCAACCCCATGACTTTTTTCTACAAATGATGTCCATCTTTACTGCTCATTTGTCAAATTTTCTGTTGAACTTTTTTTTATAGTTTCTCCCATATTGTCCCTATGCATGGGTAGAACACACAGTAAACATCTTCAAAGCTACTTCACTGCTTCCTGAAACTCCCTCCTTGACACACTTCTCTGCCTACAAAAATCTCAGTAATAGCTAAATAGTAACAGAGGGAGCTGTGCTAGTCTATATACCATCAAAACAAAAAAGCAGTCAAGTAGCACTTTAAAGACTAACAAAATAATTTATTAGTTGATGAGCTTTCGTGGGACAGACCCACTTCTTCAGACCACAGCCATACCAGAACAGACTCGATATTTAAGGCACAGAGACCCAAAAACAATAATCAAGGAGGACAAATCAGAAAAAAAATGATCAAGGTGAGCAAATCAGAGAGTAGAGGGGTAGAAGGTGAGGGGAAGTTAAGAGTTAGATTAAGCCAAGTATGTAAATGAACCCCTATAGGAGTTGACTGCCCGACTTGACTGCTTTTTTGTTTCAATAGCTAAATAGTGAGTGTGCTCTGATCAATGCTTATCAGCTGATCATAATCATTAAATTCTGCTCTCCCACTTCAGTTTGCTATATGCACCTCTTTTCTCTCATTTAAACCGTAACCTCCTTGGAGCATAAACTGCCTTTTTGTTATATATTTGTACACTGCCTGACACAATGGGACACTAATCCTGACTCACAGTTCATAGACCCTACTCAAAAATAAATAACAATTGTCTCAGTTAGTGCTGATGCCATTGTGTGTGTCATGCAGGCATTATGCTTTATAGAACACTAATGAAATGTCCGGATATTCCTAGAATGCATTTATATGAATATGCTTTGGCAAAATGGTGGGTGTGGATCCAAAAAATTTGTCTAACATTTTTATGTTGTGCAAATAAAATCCAACAGTGTTTGTAGAAACTGGATCAGCTGTGTGTCATGAAATGGTTACAAAAGAATTACAGTATATCAGGACCTTTAGCATCAGTGAGCACCACATCACTTCACAAAAAGATACATATTACTTCGCAGAGCAGGCAATCTTTGTTCACAGTACTTTATCTGAAATAACAAAACTATGGTACCATTCGTGGTGGAAATTCATATTTTACAGAGACACATGAAAAAAAGTCTATTCTACTCAAATTTAAGGGTGTGAGCTTAAAATTTGTGGATGAATGAAGTGTCAGGGTATGCAAGTCTTAAAAGAAAGATTCTACACTATCAAGGACACACACAATAAACAAATTACTGTGAATGTATAAGCATGCGAAATTTGAGCCTTAATGTGGCCATTAAAGTTGAAACAACTTACTTCCAAATAAAAGGACTTGGTATATTTCATAAGAAGAGACTAGAGTGGGCTTGGAAAAAAATACCAGTTCCAAGATCTAGAATTTTTTTTTCTTAATGACTATTAATGTCCAGAATATTAATTAATTATTAATAGAGATACACATCTCCTAGGACTGGAAGGGACCTTGGGAGGTCATCTAGTCTAGTCCCCTGCCCTCCTGGCTGGACCAAGTACCCTCCCTGATGTTTATTTGTCCCAATCCCTAAATGGCCTCCTCAAGGACTGAACTCACAACCCTGGGTTTAGCAGGCCAATGCTCAAACCAGAGCTATCCTTCCACACCAGAGTAGATAATCCTAGCCCTAGGTTCTACTTTTTTCCATATAAGTCTTCCATCATCAATTTCTAGCTCTCTTCCTGAATACTGGACCTTGAATTAGAAATTAAACAAACAGAATTGGTTAAACTCTTCTGCTCTAAAAAGGGAGAGAGGATCCTTCACAGAAAAAGAGACAAAAACAAAAACAACCTGAAAAACACAGTTGCCACAAATATGATCCTTCATCTGCATCTGTTTTAGGAAAAAAAAATATGTTGAAAAGAGTCTTGGATTTTCTGCTTCCTTGAAAATGTAAAATTTTCAAAATATATTTTTTCAGTTTGGAATCCCTGTATGGAACAATATAAAACCACGCAAACTGATGGAAGAAATGACAAATTAAAATCCACTTTTGCAGCACTTCACAGATACTGTATGCTGTTTTCTCCCGCCAACTGGTTAATCTGCTGTTGGTGGGAGGGGGTGGAGAGAAACACATTGAGGCAAAGTAGGAGAGTGACCTGTTTTTTATATGTGGCCAGGAGGGTTTTGTTGTTATTGTTGGTTTTTGTTTTCAATTTAAGTTGCATCAGTTCCTGGAGTTTTAACTTTTACCCTGTATCCTTTATATCTAATTTTTCCAAAATTTGTGGGTATTATGGTTATGCCATACATAAAAAAGCTGAATCAAACAAAATACTCTTGCTGGAAGACTGCAAATTAACAGGATTTTTTTTAGAATTCAGATTGATAACACACACAAAAACAAAACAGAGACACACAAAGCAGGCTTTGCTCTAAGGCTGAGGACATAGTTCACCCCACCTTGTTTTAAGTTGGCTCTCTCTAGACTGCTGAGACTCTGATCACATGCTTCCATCCAGAGCCACTGTAGCCTGCAAGTCCTGGCACTCCTACAATTTTATTATTCTAAGTCTATGAGGACAGAATAGCTTTAATTTTGTGTTGCATGAATACCCCTGATGTAAATATCTTTCACCTCTCAAAAAACTATGGGCTATCACAAAGATGAGCAAACTTTTTAAACCATGCCCCTTCTTTTCATCCCTGCAATTAGTAGAGTCCCCCAGATGGACCTGGAAGTAAGCAGCAGTCTTCTGAAGTGACAAACTGCACCCTCTTTGTGGCGGAGGCCATGGGAGCGTGGAGGGGGAGCCAGCTGAGGCTGCAGTGGGGGACGGGGGAAATGAAAAAGATTAGGGCAGGGGCAGGACCAGTTACTCTGGTGCAACATGTTACCTAAGTACAGCCAGGAGGTGGAAGGGAGGCACAGGAGGAAGCTGCACTCCCCAGCAAAGGCAGCTGGAGGACTTGCAGGGGCAGGATGCATACCAGGATTTGCCTGTGCATGGAGCAGGAGTGAGGCTGGGTGCCAGACTGAGGTGTTGATGGTATACATGCCATCCTGGTGTGCAGGCGGAATGTCCCATTGCGAGTTAGAATGGCCATGGCACATGCCTCACCTGCACTCCCTCCCGCATAGCTGGCTTTTTCCCATTAATGACACTGCAGCTGCAGGGAGTAGGACTTTGCAATAGCCCCAAAAAAATTTCATGCCCCTCCAGGTTCTGCTCTCCTTTGCCCTGTGAGCCTTCTGGGCATGTGCTCCTTACTTTGCATACCCCTGGACTATCACAAAGATACTTTTAAAGGCACGCTAAGCTAAATTCAGTCCACACAAGAAGTCTGAACAAATGTTTGTACCTTTAAATCTACTCTTTGAGCTCTCTTAAGAGCTATTAATGCAAATTTCCATCAAATACTTAGTATGTGCCCAATGGTATGTCCTTGCACCACAACCCTGCTCCATGTTTGGCAAGCCAGATAGGTGGGATGAGCAGGATGAACCCTATTCCCTGACTGAAGCACAGGCCAGGTAGGCAGAGACAACTGCTGTGACCAGAGCAGCGGGCCTGGGTACTAAATGGATGAGTCACAGCCGACCCCAACTATGCTCCTGTCATATGTATGGAACAAATTCCTTCCAAATATGCACATGGTCTGCCTTCCAATCTCTCCTTAAAACTCACCTATGCTATAATGCATACAAAATGGTTAGGACCACTACTTGTACAGCAACTCTTGATCATCTGTATCCTTTTTAACTGTAGCTACAGCTCTGCATACCTTTAAATTGAAAGCTCATTGATCCCTTCTCTTTTCATTATGAGACCAGTGCTTAGTACAATGGGACCTTAGCCCCTTGGTACAGCTAGTAAATAAGAGAGCGGATGCGCTCAGACCTTTGTACTCAGGCACATTCACTGGAGGGGATCACTTAAACAGGATCTAGTGGTAAGTGGTAACAGGTAAACACTCATCAGTAGCTCTTGCTAGTTGGGTGCTCCTTATGCCCACCCTCAAAGTACCGTGGCTTTGTTATCGTGCCCATGGTAGAGACATGACCAGGGTCACGCACTGAATTGGTGGCAACCGTGGGATCATCAACCAGCTCCCCAGACTCGTGGGCGTTACACAGAGAGGGCCCCAACCCAAGACAACCAGGAGGCCGGAAGTGCCTTGTACTTCGCTAGTTGAGGCCGAGCGGGCTCCTTACGGGGTTCGGGGACCACGGCAACCGCCTCCTCACAACAGCACGCGCCACCGCAACCTCTCCCGCGTGCACCCCGCTTCCCTGCCAGCGCATGCGCTCTTCTGGCGCGTTACGCCTCTCGCGGCGCCACTTGGCGACGCACACACTTTTTCCCACCCCCCTTCCCTAGCTAGGGCGCGTGCTTCTTCCGGCGGCCTGTTACGCCCTGTCCACGCGCCCCGCCCAGCCGCCTCATCTGCGTGGGCAGGCGTGCGATGCCCGCTTCCGGGTTCGGCCTTTTTCCCACCCTTGCCCGAGAGCCTCTTGGTAGTCTGCGCCTGCGCTGAGAGACTGGGCCTCGCGGGAGTGCTCATGCTGTGGCGGGGGTGACCGCTCTAGCGAGGAGCCCGGTATGGAGCCTCCCCCGGGTACAGCAGGTAGGGGCAGCCGCACCCCTCCGGCTCCCCGGGCGTGTGTGACTCCTGTCGCGTGGGGGAGGGAGCAGCAGTCAGCGCCCGCTGCTGTTGTCGCCGCCTCCGTCTCCTCCTCCAGCCGCGCGCTGCCCGCTCCCCGGCGTGCTGTGGGCACGGGGAAAGCCCCGCGCGTCTCGGGGGTGGGATGGGAACGTGCAGGCAGGCTGGTCTGTGGTGCTGCCAACTGGTATTAAAGGTCACGCTGCAGGGTGCTCTGCGAAGCGACAGTAACTCTGCTGCTTTCCCGCCTTGGGGCCGAGCGGCCTCAGTCGGGCGCTGGAATGAGCTTGCTCGTTACCGGGGCTTTGATCTGAGCCTTGCTTCTGGTTATCCTCTTACCCCAACCGAGAGACGTGGGGAAGGCAGCATGGACGTGATCTCCTCGTACCAGCCTGAGACTTCCTCCCGCCCCCATCTCGTTAGACTTTCATTGGCTACTATCAACAATAACAACGGGTCAAGTCCTAGGGCAGAGAGGGTGCTGGGAGCTGCCAGACTTTTAACCACTGTGCTGCATAAACCGGCCTTGTTCAGGGTTCACTGACGACATGACTGAAATATCAGCATCCCATCTACATTAGCATTCCCCATTACTCCCCTCAGGGGCAGTGGTACTGGGGAATGTGAGGACCAACAGTTCGTGTGAACACAGCTTAAGACTAAGTACTTATTTAAAAAGGAAAAACATGTTCATACAAATTAAGATCTGTGTTCAAACCTAACTATATTTAAACTAATATAATTATTCTGTAATATGCCTCCATATGGATGTTCATATTTGGGGGTGAGAGGGCCTGATCTCAGTTTAGTGTATATTGCTTTGGAAAGGATTTAAGCTAAGCAAGCATACATGTACTTACTTCATACTGTTGTGTGTGTCTATATACACCCCCCCCCCCTCACATATTATAATGGCAAAGCGTTCCTAGAGGAGACACAGCTAAAACAGAAAATCTGTGCTTTGTACTGGTATGGTAAAGCCCCTTTCTCCCCGCCCATCCCATGAAATAAAATATACTGATAAAAGTGTATCATTGCTGATAGAGTTGTGTTTTCAGCATCTGTACTGGTTAATAATCACACCTTTCCAAATTCTTTCATGGCTATTGTAGCTGTGCTGGGGGAAGTCTGGAAAGTAGACTTTGCTGAATTGGCAACATTTTCCTTGTCCATGCAATGGCTGAGTTCGTAGCTCTTGCTAGTAATCTGAGTTCCTATTTCCTACTTTAGGTGAACATATAGTTACAACTCATTTAAACTAAGGAAAAAGCACTGTATAAATAGGTCTAAAAGCAAGTTATAAAAATTGCTATACTATTCTATGTGGTGGCAGTGTTTGAGTAATGCTGTGGAAGAATAACCTTTATCACACATTAGTCATAGAAATGTTTTAGAAACTTGATTACAGTGCCCAAGTTTAAGCATTATTGTTTACTCAGTTTCAGCTATGGTACAGTCAATGTATGTGAAACAAGGGCAGCTCCACAAGTTGACAGTCAGCAGCATTCCACTGTTATTTATATAAGTAGGCACATAATTTTTAAAAGGAAGAGGAAATGAAAATGGTAATATACAACTCTTCATTGTTAGATGAATAAAACTGTTTTCTTTTCTTTGTATTCATCAGTATTAAAATCTTGATTTGATCTGTTCTTATTCTACAGTTATATAGGCTGAATGGCAATGAACACATTTCCCAGAACGCAGATGGGGAATTGCTATGCTGTGTGAGGCCAGACCTTGGATTAATCTGTTATGCAGTGTCACTGCACGCTGGCACCTCTCTGAAACTGCTTTTTTGTTTTCCAGTATCTCTGCTTTTGGTTCTTACAGATAAAACTCGGACACTGTGTGCTCTGCAGTCTGGTCCATAAGCGTATGAACAGCAGTGCAGATCAAAGCACTGCTATGGAACTCCCCAGTGTAGACACTATGAGCATGAACTAAAAGGTGTTGACTTTGTATTAATATGGCCCTGTTTGAAGAGGACTGTGTTTAATGTGAACTAGGAACTCTAGTTTTCATTCATGTTACAGCACAGCACTTGGGCCCACATAGCTGTTTGTCTGCTCTGAAGTGAATATTGCGGGGCAATGGAGGCAGTGTTCAGTTGTTGTTTGTTAGTGTAACCCACACACCTATATGTGGTTAATTGTCTCATGTAGTGGTATCTAGACCACTTCACAGAGAAAGAATAAGTGTCCTTTACAGCCTAAACTGAGAGCCAGCTGGCTTTTAGCTCAAGCTGTAGAGATGCCTGTACTAAGCTCCAGAGGTCCCAGGCATCTGCACAGTGTGTCCATGGGTGATGTCTCATTTTAGTGCCATGAGAGATGGTGACAGGTGTCAGAGAGGTCGCCGTGTTAGTCTGTATCTTTGGGAACAACAAGAAGTCCTGTGACACCTTATAGACTAACAGATTTTGGAGCATAAGCTTTTGTGGGCAAAGACCCACTTCATCAGATGCGGATGGTGGTTTGCTTATATCAATACATGCTGCTTTTCCCCATTAAGAAGAAACTAAGTCCAACCTGTCCAATAGAGCCTGTGGAGGCTCTGAGGTGGAAAAAATCTCAGGTAGCCCAGTAGAGCTCTGAGCACAACACAATCATTTTGAATAACTGCATAGTCTGTAGGTAGCAGCATCTTGTTTTGGTGAGTTGTATGTGTGGAGTTTGTGTATGAAGAGCTTGAAAGAGAAGCATTCCCCCTGCCCGGCTGCCCATTCAACTGTTTGAAGTGATATGCTTAGAATTTGTTCAGGGGAGCCTCTTGACTTTGTCAATGACCATGCTGCACTTCAGTACTACATTCTGTTAACAAGGCTCTTTTTAGGGACTCAGTTTCTCATTATACACTTAAAAATCTCATTTGTAGAAGTCTAGTTGCAATATGTAGCCTTTCCTTTTGATTTAGTTGCAATTAAGTAGTCTACAGATTGAGTAGAGAAGAAACTGCAAGAACAGCCCACTTTCAAGAAGTAGAATTGGATAAGAACCTTTCTGTTTCTTGGTCTGTTTATATCCCTTGGCCAGAGTAGGGAATCTGTGAGAAGGGGTTAGCTTGGGTGGTGTTTGATGGAGTGTGCTGCAGCTGCCCTGGAAAATAAGAGAACAAGTAAATGATATACATACTTAGGACAGAGACTGAAGTGATTTTGAACGTCGAACAATTAAAAAGTTTCTTCATATCTGCAAGTAACCTAACCCACAGTTCTCCACCTGTTCTATCTCAGTGTCACCTCCCCTATAGTAATATGTAAGGACCAGGATGGTCACAGCTAAGTGTGTTTTGGCCATTTGAACTGTATTTAGAGCTCTGCCTGGATATAAGAATGTGGATCCACATCCAATCTTCACCTTCTAGACTGAGTCTGCTAGTCTGAACCCAGCCCCCTGGAGGTCGGGGAAAGAGCACAGATGAGTGAGGAGGCACAGGAGCTTACAGGGAATAAGTAGACAGCGTGAGAACAGGGTCCGTGGGTAAGAAGTAGCACAGAGGTGGTGGAGTGGGGAGTGGATTTGCATCATGTGCTGCTGCTGCTGGGGTCTTGGGAACAATGGCACCCAGCAGCAGGTTCTGTTATATTACAGTGGGACGGAGGGGCCCAGCCTCCTGGCCCTGCCCACTCCAGTTCCCATACCAGGGGGTAGGTCATACTGCCCAGGCACAAGCCTGTGCCGAGGGCACTGCACCCACTTCCTCCACAGCTTCAGCTTCAGCTCCAGCCACTCAGAAATAGTTGGTCTCCTCCCTCCCAAACCACTTCAAGCAGGGCAGCTCTCTGCTTTGCTGGGAGTCCTCCTTCTCTCCCGTAAATCAGCTGCCTCCCCTGCACATGCTCTCTGCTACACTAGCCAGAAGCACAGAACAGTGGTGTGAAGTGGGCAGTGTCTCCCCCAATGCGGGACCCTGTGTCATGGCTCCCACAGGTCAGTGCTCATCAGGCAGGGGAGCCTGGGGCAGGACCACACTTGGCTTCTTGTGAAGGGAAGTTTGGGAACCTGTTGCACCTCTTCCCCACTGGTGGCTGGGCAGAATGGGAGGAGACCCCTGTGCAGGTATCACCTCTACTATCTGCAAAATGATCCTCAGATATCTGCGTCCGCAGATATGCCGGGCTCTTAAATGTATTATGTGTATAAGTCTATATTTACTATTGACTGCTTTGATTTGTTTTCCTTTTTGTAACTGGGTATTTAAAGTGGTGTTGCTGAAGTGCACATAGAATCACAGGGCTGGAAGGGACCTCAGGAGGTCATCTAGTCCAGCCCCCTGCTTCAAGCAGGATCAACCTCTACTAAGTCATCCCAGCCAGGACCTTGTCCAGCCAGGACTTAAAAACCTCAAGGGATGGAGAATCCACCACCTCTCTAGGCAACACATTCCAATGCTTCACCACCTGCCTGGTGAAGTAGTTTTTCCTAATATCTAACCTACACCTTTCCTTCTTCAACTTCTGACCATTACTCCTTGTTCTGCCATCTGACACCACTGAGAACAGTTTCTCACCCTCCTTTATAGAGCTCCCCTTCAGGAAGTTGAAGGCTGCTATCAAATCACCTCTGTCTTCTCTTCTGTAAACTAAACAAGCTGAAAATCCTCAGCCTGTCCTCACAGGTCTTGTGCTCCAGACCCTTAATCATTTTTGTTGCCCTTCGCTGAACCTGCTCCAGCAAATCCACATCCTTTTTATACTGGAGAGCCCAAAACTGGACACAATATTCCAGATGTGGCCTCACCAGTGCTGAATAAAGAGGAGTAACTACTTCTCTAGATCTGCTCGAAATGCTCCTCCTAATGCACCCCAGTATGCCGTTCTCCTTCCTGGCTACAAGGGCACACTGTTTACTCATATCCAGCCTTTCATCCCCCATAACCCCTAGGTCCCTTTCCATCGTACTGCTGCTGTGTCAGTCGGTCCCCAGCCTGTAACAATGTTTGGGATTCTTCTGCCCCAGGTGCAAGACTCTACACTTCTCCTTATTGAACCGCATCAGATTTCTTTTGGCCCAGTCCTCCAATTTATCCAGGTCCCTCTGGATTCTCTCTCTACACTCCAACGTATCTACCTCTTCCCCCTAGTTTTGTGTCATCCGCAAACTTGCTGAGGGTGCAACTCAGTCCCTCATCAAGGTCATTAATAAAGATGTTGAATAACACCAGCCCCAGAACCGAGCCTTGCGGCACGCTGCTTAAAACAGACCACCATCCAGATATTGAGCCATTGACCACTACCCGTTGGGCCCGACCATCATGCCAGCTTTCTATCCATCTCATAGTCCAAGGATCCAATCTTTATTTCCTTAACGTATGGACAAGAATGTTGTGGGAGACCATATCAAAAGCCTTGCTGAAGTCAAGGTATATCACATCCACTGACTTCCGCACGTCCACAGAGCTTGTTACCTTGTCATAGAAGCTAATCAGATTGGTGAGGCAGGACTTGCCCCTGGTGAATCCATTTGGCTACTTTTGATCGCTTTCCCCTCTTCCAAGTGCTTCCAAATGGATTCCTTGAGGATTCCCTCCGTTATTTTCCCAAGGATTGAGGTAAGGCTGATGGGTCTATAGTTCCCTGGATTGTCCTTCTTTCCTTTTTTTTAAAGATGAGCACTACATTTGCCTTCTTCCAGTCATCTGCTATCTCCCCCGATCTCCAAGAGTCTTCAAGGATAATGGCCAAAGGTTCAGCAATGACCTCTGCCAATTCCCTCAGTACGCTGTGGTGCATTAAGTCCAGACCCATGGACTTGTGCACATCTAGTTTTTCTAGGTAGCTCAGAACTTGTTCCTTCCCCACAGATGGTTGCCCTCCACCTTCCGATACTGCATCATCTAGAACCGTGATTGGGAAGTTGACTTTGTCTGTGAAGACTGAGGCAAAAAAAGCATTGAGTACTTCAGCTTTTCCTGCATCATGTGTCACTAGGTTACCTCCCTCATCCAGTAATGGCCCCATACCTTCTCTGATAACCTGTTTCTTGTTCACGTGCCTGTAAAAACCCTTCTTGTTCCTCTTCACATCCCTTGCCAGCTGCAGTTCCAATTGTGCTTTCGCTTTCCTGATTACTGCCCGGCATTCTCCAGCCATATGTTTGTACTCCACCTTAGTCAACTGTCCACATTTCCATTTCTTGTATGCATCCTTTTTGAATTTAAGCTGCCTGAGGATTTCCCTGTTAAGCCAAGCTGGTTGCCTACCATGTTTGTATTTCTTACTACGCAGCGGGATTGTTTGTTTGTTCCTGTGCCTTCAGTAAGACTTCTTTAAAATACTTCCAGTTCTCTTCAACTCTTTTCCCCTTCATCTGTGTTTCCCAAGGGATCCTGCTCATCCGGTCTCTTAGGGAGTCAGGCTGCTCTTTTGAAATCAAGGCTGTGTGTAGATGCAAGCAAAGCTAAGCTTGAGCTAGTTAGGTACATAGCTAAGAATTTCCCTCTTAGGCCTTACTGTTATTACAAGGCATAAGTAACAGAATCGAGTATCTCTGTACTCGTTTTCTTGCTCTTAATTTTTTAAATTTGTGCACAGCACACTCTATCTGTGTTGTGAAAAAATATGCTGTAGGTTGGCTCTCTATAAGCAGCACCTTACTGGTTCTTGAAAGAAATAGATTAGTGACAAAACTGTTTTTATAAAAAAATAGAAAGCATCCTTGAAGTTTTGGGCTTAAATTGAAGAGTCTAGCCATCAAATAGTTCTTCAAACAGGATTTCCTTACACAAAAAGGAATTTGGAATGTCAATTAAAAAGTCATTAATAAAAGCTCCCAACAAAATTAATAGTGTAAATCGTAAATAATTGTTAGTAAGTGGACACATGCAATGGCACACTCAATCACTGATTGGATTTATATTGTATTGTGACCTAATCATCAATACTCCCATCTTATTACTTACTTACTACTAATGCCATTAAATAGTTTGTTTTCCATTTCCTTCAAGTTACTTTTCTACTTATCTAGATGCTATTTATTTTTACTTTTCATTGGAAGGTTTATTTTTTTGCTACAGTCTCATTTTGCCACATTTGCCTTGTATTTGTCACGAACAGATAACATTTCTCTTCAAGAGTTAGTTACTGGTTTAAAGGGCAGTATTCCAAGTTTTCTGTCTGCTCTTAACAGATATGGAAACTGAAGGGCTTCATATTTTATGTAGATCAGTTCATATGATCTGCATACTTCCTCTTTTCCACTTATTGTGTCATACTTGGGACATAGAGCATCTCTCTCATATTTTCACCTGCTCTATCAAACCATGGTCTAGTCTTTTGAGGAGTTCTAAATGTTATGTTCTGCCAAGAATTTTTCTGGGGGGGTGTGATAAGCTAATAAATGCAACAATAACTGTGCTGAATGTATCAAGACTATAATGGTAATAGGAATGTTGCTCTTGGGAGTGATGTAAAAGCTGCAGTATTCAGGTTTGGCTGCAGGAATGTTAAACAGTGTTGTATCTGAGACTTGATCTGTACTGATGTTGTCATTTTCTTCCTGCTGTCATATTTTAGGGTATATCTGCTGATTATAATATCACCCATGTAGACAGTGTGTCTGTCATACATATAATACAATATACATTAAGAGAATTTTAAGCCACAAACACAAAAGTTAGCAAATGTCATAACTGAGTGCTCATGCTGCCTTAGCTGTATCCCCTTATGAGTACGCATTATGATAATTTTCAGTTATATAATCTTATACTGTCCTCCCCACCCCCACTCACACAGGGCACTTGCAGCATTTGAGCTGTTAGCCTTTGAGATTTACTTCTGGTCCCACTGTGCTGCATGGTCCTGCTCTCCAGCCTACCTCTCTGCTCCTTATTTCTTCTCATCGTGGAAGCAAGAAGAGCAGAGGGGCCAAGGAGGCAGTATGAGAATGGAATTACATACTCCAGTGCCCTGCTCCTTACACATTCCCTGCGATATGTGCAGCTGTTAGTCTGGATGGGTAGCCTTTTTCCAGGCTGCTCATGCAAACTTCAGTCCACCACCTGACCGTCTCTTTAGCCTTTAGGAGGGAGTCCTAATGTGACAGACCTGAACAGCTCCATCAGCCTAGATCAGCTGTAGATGAATCTGATGGGATGGGACTATCCACGATAGTAACCATTTATGTCATGTAGTGAGTGTTTGCCGGATGAGGCCTTTCGTTATTTCCTTACTGTTAATAAGCAAATGGGGAGGCTTCAGCTCTCACAGTTCTCTATTCTCTGGATTATAAATTGTCGTTTTATTATCTTCTTTGAAGTATGTTTGGCTGTATTTGTTGTTAAGCAGATACCTGGCTATCTGAAACCCCCATAATTAACAACATTATGGCCCTTTGCCCTAACTGCCTTTCAGTTTTGTCCCAGATATTATAAGTATTGATGAAACTGATTCCTGATTTACTGCAGTGTTGCCATTGTGGATTTCCAGCTAACATGCTTGTCAGTATTCTTATAATCCAGTACTGCCATATTGCAAGAACACATGAGCCCCAAAGCAAAATGTAAGATAACAAATTCAGCTGGTGAAAAAGGTGAAAATTGACTTTGAGGTGATGATAGAATGGTGAGAAGTTAGAGCTTCGGAAATTTTCCCTGGTGTTGTCATCCTTGTACTCTATCTTAATTTGAATTGATGTGAATAAAGGATAGAGAAATCTCAAAATCCGTGTTCCTAATACAAAGATATATACTATCATAGGTTTTAAGAAAATCTTGAATATACTGATGTGTGGAGCAACTGCACTAACTAGACTGTTAAAAATGTTGCTTAATTAGAATGTCAGTGTTTTCATGTCAAACTTACTGTTCATTTTGTTTTTATGCTCTTCAGGTAATAATCAAAACTTCCTCAGTTAAGAACAAGCTACTTAGGAGCCCAAGCCTGCAAAAATTTGTAAAAAAGTGCACCCTCTGAACATCATAGGATTACTCACGTGTCTCAAGTTGCTTGTTTAGGGCTTGTCTACACTTAATGGAAAATCCACGCACTGGCGGTCGATCTTTTGGAGTTCAATTTTGCAGGTCTGGTGAAGATGCGGCAAAATTGACCTCTGGGCTTGGCTGTCGATCGCTGTTCTCCACGCTATTGCGTGGAGTAAGGAACATTGACGCAAGACTATAGGGGCTCAGCCTTCACTAGGGAAGTAAGTCAATTCTGATATGTTGATTTTTATTGACACAAATACCATAGCTAGAACTGCGTATCTGAAATAGACTTATTTCCCTAGTACAGACTTATTGTTTGTTAAATCAGAGCTTAAGATCCCAGTGCTGCAATGACTTGATGACCTCTCAAGGTCCCTTCCAGCTCTATGAGATATGTATATCTGCGTGTTTCAAATATTTAAACCTCTGCACTCATTGCAGTCCCGCTACCGTCAGTGGGACTCGGGGTAGAGCTCAATGTAGGCTCAGGGTCAAAGCCCCCAGCCTAGCAACTGACAGCACATAGGAGGACTTCTGCACCCATGTGAAGCCCTTCTCGTGTCAATGTGATGCACTGTAGCTATTCCAGTCCTACCTCAGGCAGTAGGATTGGGGCCTATTCAACTAATGTTCAAATATGGGGGTGGGGAGGATTTGTAATGTTAGAAATGTCATCCTCATAGTCTGTTTCTTCAAGAAATTTATGTAATCTAGTCAACATTATTTTAAAAATTTATTATACCACATTTTTTGCAAGATTAGTTACAGGTTCATAGAATCATAGAATTCTCGGGCTGGAAGGGACCTCAGGAGGTCATCAAGTCCAGCCCTCTGCCTAAAGCAGGATCAACCCCATCTAAATCATCCCAGCCATGACTATGTCAAGCCAGGACTTAAAAACCTCTCAGGATGGAGATTCTGCCACCTCTCTAGGTAACATATTGCAGTCCTTCACCACGCTCCGGGTGAAATAGTTTTTCCTAATATCCAACCTACACCTCTCCCTCTGTAACTTCAGACCATTGCTCCTTGTTCTGTCCATCTGTCACCACTGAGAACAGTCTCTTTCCATCCTCTTTAGAGTCCCCTTTCAGAAAGTTGAAGAGTGTTATCAAATGGCTCCTCAGTCATCTCTTCTGCAAACTAAATAAGCCCAAATCTCTTGGCCTCTCTTCATAGGTCAAGTACTCCAGACCCCTAATAATTTTCATTGCCCTCCGCTGAAGCCTCTCCAGTGTGTCCATACCCTTTCTATACTGCAGGGCCCAGAACTGGACGCAATACTCCAGATGAGGCCTCACCAGAGCCAAGGAGAGGGGAATAATAACTTCTCTAGATCTGCTAGAAATGCTTCTCCTGTTGCACCCCAATATGCCATTAGACTTCTTGGCTACAAGGGCACACTGTTTACTCATATGCAGGCTCTCATCCATTGTAATCCCTAGGTCCTTTCCTACTGCATTGCTACTTAGCCAGTCAGTCCCCAGCCTGTAACAGTGCTTGGGATTCTTCCATCCCAAGTGCAGGGCTTTGCACTTGTCCTTGTTAAACCTCACCAGATTTCTTCTGGCTCAGTCTTCCAATTTGTCTAGGTCGCTCTGGACCCTATCTGTACCCTCAAATGTATCTACCTGGCCCCCTACCTTAGTGTTATCTTCAAGTTTGCTGAGAGTGCAATCCATCCCCTTATCCAAGTCATTAATAAACATGTTGAACAGTACTGGCCCTAGAACTGATTAGAGAGGTTGAAGTTCTCTAATCTGGAACCCTCTTGTCTGGCAACATCTGTAATCCGGCATGATTTTAGTTAGCCAGGTGATCGCTTATCATGGGTGTGGCCAAGTTTTCTGTGGTACCATGAAGTTTTACAGCCACCAGTCCTGGCTGTCAGTGTTCTGTGCGGTTATTTAGTTTTAATTTCCCCCCTGAATGTCTTATAAGAGCCAAATAAGCAGTAGAAGTGTTGGTAATATGCTAAACCCTATTGGCCTTGCATAGTCAGGCAAATTTTCTTGTTCGGAATCAATCGGGTCCTGAGGGTGCCGGATGAGAGAGGTTCAACCTGTGCTGTGTGTGGCAGAGATTTTTTTTTAATTCACCAATTTACATGTTTTCAAATAATGGTTAATAATACAGTAGAACCCCAAGATACACTCACTCAAGTTGTGCAAATCTTGGGTTAATGCAACTCTGAGTGGCGGGGAGCTGGCGCATGGCTCAGGGCTGCCTGCCATTCAGGGGAGCTGGGAAACTGAGCAGTGCTGGCTGGGAAACTGAGCAGTGCAGCAGCACTGCTCAGTTTCTGGCTCCTGTGAGTGGTGGGCAGCTAGCTGGGAGCCAGGTGCCAGCTCCCTGCCACTCACAGGAGTGGGGAAACTGACCAGGACTGCTGCACTGGTCAGCTTCCCTGCTCCCATCAGTGGTGGCAGTGGAGAGCCTGACTCTGGGCATCTGCTGCTGCTCAGAGGAGCAGGGAAACTGACTAGTAGGTCAGTTCTGATCGGTTTCCTGTGTCTTGTGAGCAGCTGGTAGCCCAGCTCCCACTCCCTGCCACTGGCAGGAGTCAGGAGACTGTCCAGCACTGCTGTGCTGGTCAGTTTCTTGGCTCCCCTGAGTAATGTGGTATTTGACTTAGGTGGGGTTGCTCAGGAACGCAACCTCCGAGTACGTTGGGTCTGCTGTATGTGTATAATTAGGTATGTGTAAAAATACATAGAGAGTTTTAGATTAGAGAGGTTCAACTAGAGAGTTTTAGATTAGAGAGGTTCAACCTGTAATATTTCTTTTTCAGTATTTTAATTTCATGGTATTCGCAAACTTCAAAAAGTGGTGAGAGGACTCGGAGGAGACAGCATTTTAAACATTGAGTTCTGGTCATTTGTGTTTGTTCCTGTTGATTAAATGAATCCAAAAAGATTTTAGGTTAGTCAGTCTGTTTAGAAAACTAACATTCATTTAGTAAACTAAAATGCAATTTAAATTTGTGCTTGCATATGTGTGTGTCATTTCTCTGCTGCTGGTGAGCCTGGGTGAAGAATCCACAGAATATTCATAAATGAAGTAGTATGCAAATAAATGTGGAAACTAATGTTCCGTTTTAAATCGCTAATAATTTTTTGCAGTTTGTCCTGACCATATTGGCAAAGTACCTCGTAAGAAACAAATGCCAGCCTTACCAGTAGTTGTTTCTGGTTCCTTGTGCACAGTGTATAATACCAAAACGAAATAAAGTGTAGATAAGTCCATATTTGTGTCTGATATACCTTTGCAGCTTTTGTGATAATCAGAGTTGCTTGTCTCTTGATTTTAATATCTTGACATGCTTCTGCTACCTCATGATTCTTTTGTGCCAGATTTAGTGTGTTATCCATCAACAGTGTTACATTGTTTCCACAAATTGAAATATGTCTTTTCCTGAAACATAAGTTTTTTTTTTGCTCTCTTGTAGTGGAACCTGAACTGAGACATGTAGAAAAAGATGTTTTAATTCCAAAAATAATGAGAGAGAAGGCCAAAGAGCTGTGTTCAAATCAAGTGCAAGGTAAGATTCAAATATTTATCAGAAGACCTGTATATAATCCTTTATTTCGGTCAAATACTGAATTATGTATGATTTGCTGAATATTCATTTGTTGAGACCAGAACTGAAGTTTACAGAATTGTCAGAGTGGCTTTCGTTTATTTACAGTGTAAATGTTTCACCAACATACTATACTAACAAGACAGTTGGATAGAAGCTGGGTTAGGCTGAGGAAAGTCTTGTCCTTGTCTGGAGAGTGTGATGGAAGAGCAAAACTGTATCAATAGCTTCTCTAAAACAATGCCTTAAAGTCTTCCTGTAGCGATAGTGGAATTAACGTGTAATCAATTTACAAGGAGGCTTCCTGGCCATAATATCAGATACCTCTTTTTAAAAGTATGTTTCTTGCATTTGTTCTTATGCTTGCCGTGAGCCTTGGACAAATTAAATTATGACAAGACAGAAGTAACAGATGAATATTTTCTTGTACTAACTTTTTTCGATGACAAACATTTTTGGGTGGTTTAAATTGGCTAATATTTGTAAGTCAATTTTTTCTAGTTATTCCTTTTGCTGAAAAGAGGTTTCTGTATTTTGGAGTTGATTAATTTTCTCTTCTAGGAATTGTAAAGAGGATAAAGTGGGATGTAGTCAGCAAGTCTGTCCATATTTAAATATGCTATGTCCAAATGAAGCACTAATAGTATGAAGTAGTTAAGAATCAGGAAGCCTGAGCTTGGAATGTAGAAGTGTCTTAAATGGATAATCTAGTTTACCTCCAACAAAGTAGACAGAATCACTATGAGAAGGACAAGGGCAAAGACTTTCCACGTGGGAGCCTGTGAGGGGATATGCCCTCATGCAGGCATAAGGAGGCTAATGAGCTCCCCTAGGCCTGTTCCAGCCTAACCAGACACACTTACAAGGCTTGTTCAGTCTGGAAGGGAAGGAGCAAGTTGCTCCACCTGAAAACTGCTGTCAGTAGAGGGAGCCCTGTTGAGAAGGGGACACCAGTGAGATGCACTGCTGCTGAAGCTGCCCTAACTGATGTCAGTATTCCCCAGAAAGGACAGAAGATAAAGCTCAGGAAGGGTCAATAGACCATTGAGACTGAGCCCTTAAAACTGATTCTCTAGGGGCTACCTAAGAGGCTGGTTCTTGTTCCAACCAGATCTTCCTTTTTCACAAAGGGAAGAACAACATGAGTTAAACCTTAGGCTGTTGGCGGCAGCCTACAGAGAGATTCCCCAGATGCTGCAAACAGGGATAAAAGAAAATAAACAATGAACTTGGAGGGTGTTGGTGGGAATGGAGCCTGCCTCCCATTTCTCCGTAGAGCCTGAACCAGAACAGATATACACAACATCTGGCATAAGTGCTTATGGTGAGAGAATAGATCTGAATAGAGGGAGCTCGCTGTCAAGTTCTACAACATGGAAGGAATCAACTAGAAAGAACCCCAAAGAAGAATGCATTATACAAGGATCCCTGGTGACTCATGAATTAGAGAGAGATCACCAGCATTGTTTGGCTAAATTGCACCTAGAGCGGTAGCTGTCTAATTAATGGGAGAGGAGTAAACACTGGACTGTAAGAAATGAATAGGGTAATGGATTTATAAGAAAACAAATACCTCCCTCCTCCCCCTGGCCCAGAAAAAACAAAAACAAAAAAAAAAATAAAAACCAAAACGTGCATGACCATAATCGCAGTAGATAGGATGCAAGAAAATGAACTCTTGGAGAACCTGTATAAGAGCTACAAATATATGGACATGACATAATACAGTATTACTTTAGGACATGGAGGATCATGGCAGTGTATATGTGGCTGCTCTTGGAATAACAGTCTTCTCTGGAGTCCAGTTAATTAAAACAGGGTAATAGTTTAGTTTCTAAGATGGTGTCCCAATTTAAAGGAAAGAAATTGCTTTAATGGAGCATGGCAGCTGTGAAAAAACAGGTGAGAACTGGAAAGGAACTGGCACAGGCCTTGCCCTTCTGTCAGTTTGGCCAAACCCTAATCTAGGGGGGGACAATATATGTGTTTCAGAATTACATGGGAAAAGAATGATTGTATAAGAAATGCAAGAACCCAAGTTCTTCAAAAAACAGGGAAACTAAGAATCCATGTCAGAGGGAAATGGGATCATGTAATGTGTAGTTTCTGAATCTGCCAGGATTTATCTTTGAAAATGATGAACTGCCACAGAAAGAAAGTGTGAGAGTTAAAAATGTTTCAAATTATGATTGACAAACTTTTTACTCCAATTATAGTAATACAGTATGTTTGTGATATGATTTTTTTTTTTGGGCTGTGTTTTTACTCACTAACTGGATGTTGTGTGTATGCACCTACATAATATAAAATCAGAATACTTATTTTTAATATTTCAAAATGGAGCTACTTTACACTGTTTTCTTCCAGTTAATCTTGGGTATTTGGGCTCCAACCAGAAGAATATTTATGGAGAACTTACTGTACATAATTTGAGGCAAAGATGAAGTTACACATAGGATCCTTCTTTCCATATAGACATTTAGCAGCTCGCTCTTTAGTTTCTTGCCTCATAAGTCATAAAACAATATGGTAGGTGTATTTTTATTCTCATAAAGGAAAGCAAATATATTTTAAATTAATATTTTCTGTAAGTTTAGTTTTTAATTCTATTGTGAAATTTGCTCTTGAATAAAAGCGTACGTCTTGTTAATATATGAGAGGTGCTAATCAGACTAAATACTACTCCATGTAACAAGGAAGAAAGCATAAGCTCCGTTTGAACAGAAATTATACTCAGACGTCCTTGGGTATTTTAGCAAGAGAAGTTGGGTGAAATAGTATCTCTTATTTCACCAGCTTCTGTGTGTGAGAGAAACTTAGTGAATCACAATTAATCTCGTAATGTGGCATTAGTTTATCAGACATAGTGTTACTGGAATTGCCATGTTTTAGGTGAGAGTTAAAAAAAAAAAAAAAAATAAAATAAAAGGCCCTGATCACAGTTGTTTGTTCAACAGCTCTTTGTAAGAGTAATGGCATCTCACCTGTCCATGTTTTGTTTTGGTTAATTCCATTTGTCCATTTAAATGTCTTTCTCAACGAATTTGGTGGAATAAAAACATGGTCTTTCCCACCTTAGCTTTCTAATAGCCTGCGACTGGCACGGCTACAACTACGCTGCATGTCTAAATTTCTGGCATTTCAATTAAATGAGACTCTTCTAGCTTTCTCTTGAAAAGTTTGGCATTACTAATGGTGTTTTGACTGCTGAGTATCTAGTCAGAGCAGACTACATTTCAATGGAGGGTTAAAATAATCCTTATATGTAAGTGAAAAGAATGTTTCTGGTGAAAGTTGCTGTGTGAATTAATAAGTAATGCTATTGAAAACTATTTCACAGATAAGATGTTCTGACTATCCGAAATGTAGGTAGGTCTATCGTCCAAACCATGACGCTTGTGTTGCACTCTACTGCACCAGCATCATCAGATAAAGTACTTATATTTATGGATTTGTCATCTCATTGAACAGAAATATGTTAATAATGAGGAAACATTATCACACAAGTATTGTATCTTATTTTGAAAACAAATCCCTCATCATACAAGAACCAGTAGGGAAACTGTTTTCATGTGATATTTTATTTCACTGGTATTGCAAGCAATATCGTGTGACATGAAGTGAAATTATATAAGATCTGCACATCTCTGCACAATTGCATTCTGGGTATCGGATATCAGTGATTTCAGAAGACCAATATGACTGCAGCCATTGCTTTCATAAAATTGGCTTTCTTAAGTAAAACACGTATTTTCTTAAAAATTTAAAATGAAATTTAAATCAGACTGTTCTAAAATGTTTTTCAGAGTTCAACCAAACTGATTTCATCTGTGACAAAGTGTTTCTTCCATTAGCAGGATCCACAAATCCAGTCAGACAGTTTTGGATGATTTTGGCTTCTGCTTGTATTGGCAAAGTTTGAAGATTGGGCATATGATTAGTTTCCACTTCTGAATGAAGCTTGAAAATGCTATTGTATGTCTGAATTGGACTAGCAAAGTTAGAATTTTCTTTGTAATATAGGCTTGATTTTGTGAACTGGACCTTACATTCAGTTTTGTGAGAGATTAGAGTTCATTTTTTTTCTGGGATGGAGGGGGGAAAAAAGAGCAGTATCACAAGGGAAGATGTGAGGTGATATTACCACCCGTTGTGATCCGCAGACATTCTTGGGACAAACTGTTATAATGTGAAAAATCTCAATGATTTCTATGGTTGACAGAAAGTGTATAATTAGAAAGAGCAACTGTAGGTAGAGATGGCTGAATAAACTCTTAAAAACGCTCGGCTGTACTATCAAATAGGAGTTAGGAAAGTGTTGCTGGCAAAGGGAATATCCTAATTCCCCTCCCCCAGTTTCCTCATTTCCTCCTCTGCCCAGGGCCCACGTTGATACTTAGTGAAGATGATGGGATGCAACACTACTGCAGGCTTCCCTACTGTAGAGCATGGCCAGTGTCAACCATAGTTTTAGTTATACGCACTTATACAACAGTCCTGTCACTGGGATAATTTCTGTCCCTCTAGGGGCCACCTGCTCCAGACCATGACCCTTGCACCTGACATATCAAGACCCACATAAGGAGAGCAGTTCCTTGGCTTGGACAAGACTGTAGTGCTGCATATTTAAATGCCCAAGGACACCTTAAGTAGCACTTTCTTCCATATAAATAAGTGGCTTGTTATGTTCTCTTACAAGAAATGTAGATCAGAAAATGTGTGAAATACTTAGTAGATCTCAGCTTAATGCTATTCGCTGTCATTGCTCATTCTCTTTTGTAATAAGAGGACCAAGTGCCATTAATCAATGCAAACACTCTCCTGGTGTTGGGGCAAATTAACCTGTTGGTTCCTGCAGTAGAGTTCTGAAGCACAGCTGACATTGGTTGGTTCGTCCATGATTGACAGCCCCAAGAGTTTTATGATATATTTGCCCAATAGCTAACGTTTAAAATTTTATTGACCATGCTTTCCTTGAAAAATTGAAGCTGTATACTGACTCTAAAGTAAAGGAATACACTCTCCATTATAAATGGAATCTGCTCACCTGCCTTATGTGGGGGTGAAAATGCATTACTAAAACTGAATTGTTGTATATTCATTAAACTAGAAATACTGGAACTGTTCAGTAAACTGAATAGCTTACATAACAATATCAGATATTCAGGCTTATAAAATTAAAATATCTAGATAATTATTTAATGGAAACTGGTGAGCCAGCTCACATTGCCGCTTTTTGATTATGCATATAGAACTAGTGCGCGTGCTGTCTTTTTTAGTCTGAAGTTTCTTATTTATTTTTTGACTGTAGCTGGAAGACACAATTGAGATTTGGGTGCAGAGTCTGGTTGGATAAGATATACCAATCATATACGCCATGATTTGTCTAGACTTCCATATGAATGTGAAAAGAGTATGCTACCTTATTATCTGCGGTCTGATTTCTTTTGTGAGGGAAAAAAAAATTAAGAATAATTTGGGAACTTCACTTAAGACTAACAGTGAAGCTGCAGGCAGAGAGAAGGAGAAAATCTTTATCCTCTGCTACTCTGCTTATTATCCAAAATATTAAAATGCTTGTATTATAATGTTTCATACAGACATTGTTCATATATGTAGCTGTAGGTATTGTGCTGGCATTTTATGCATATAATTGAATTGCATTTGGATTACGTTGGTAGTATCTCTAGTTTTCTTTTGCGACTTGTTATAAATTAGCTTTTTTCCTCTGAACGTTCATAGTTAGAGTATGATGCTGAATCTGTATGCTATCATTTTATGCAAAACAGTTTATTTTGGAAATACTGATTCAGCCCCATATACTTCCAGTGAGCATTTACTCTCATTCCATTTAACTATGTGAATTAACACAACCTCTAGAGGGATTAATGTTGTTGGGTTTTGTTCCAGCAAGCTAGGCGAACAGAACAGCTATATGTAAATTTCAGTTAGAAGAAATTGGACCTAGATCTGTTGATTTCCTTCTGATGCTTTAAGGCTTTCCTCTTTTTTTTTTTTAAACTAGTTAAGACATTTTCAAGGAAATGTGAGAGCATATTATGGGGTGTTCATTAACTGAAAATTTCGTATTCTAACTAAATGTGATAGGACTTCCAAGACTTGCATAAAACATAATTTATGGTGAAAACTTTTCCTATGTGATTTCTCATGTCATTTCAACCCAGCTGGTCACAAAAATGGGTCAGACTGCTAGCTTCACCATTGCAACTTACGTTGTTTTTGGAGAGGTGGGGGAAAGGTGGGGAGAATGGAACAGCTTTTACAAGGACAAAGAGAAATGAAATCACTTTCAATGAAAGAAAGAGGCCTCATTATAGCCACCAACAGCAGTTATTGACAGCTACACTTCCTATTAACAAGGAGCATTTAAGAGTTTGGCTGTTGGATCTTTGGACTTGATCTAATTTGCTAGCATTAATTAGTTTCTTTTGAGCACAGACACTTGGTGTTCACAGCTATAGATTTGGAGGACTAATTAGGACAGAAAATTGAACAGAATGGGGTAAGGCATTAACCTTAAGCCATTACCAGCTGGGGCTCTGATAAAGACCACAGAGTCCAAATGCTCCCTATTCATGCAAAGAGTACCCTAATGAATATCAATTTCAGCCAGGTTGCCATATTTCTACCAGGACTGCTTCATTTTGATTCTTTTACCTTCTATCATATTTTAATGATCTATACCTGATGATCTATCTTGAAAGTTTAATGCACATAGATGACACATTTGATGTCAGATTATTTACATTCCATTTATTAAATCTTTTATTTGGGCTTTCTTAAGAAGCTAAGTTTGGTTTATAGTTAAGATTCATAATCATGTATAATTTTCTCCCCCATACAACATACATGTTTGTAATTTTTGCACTGTAAGTAGTTAAGCCGTCATGTTAACAAATACCCTGTAACTAGAAGGTGTTATAGCCTGAGACACTGGTGTAATGTATTTGCATTAATGCCGTGGGCAAGAAGTCTGACCCCACTGACTTTTTAGGGTTAAACAGTAAATTGCTTATGAAGCATTTTCTTCTCAGCATTTGTGATGTTATACAAGCATCATATTGAGGTATTATCTGGGAGATCCAGTTTCAGGAGGTGGTAGTTCTTTTAGGCCTTAGACTGATGGAAAGTGCCTGAACATGTGCTGAACTGATGCATTCTTATCCTTTTAAAAAAGAGGGGAGAGTAGTTCTCCAGTGGTTGGATTGGTGGAAGGCATAAATGTCAGTGATGTAGTGAACAATTACTAAATAATAAAGGAAAAATGAGAACTGGTGGGGAAATATTCTCTTCATTTTACACATTATTCTTGAGCAGTCACTTTTAACTCAACTATCCACACATCTGTAGCAACTTCCTAAATACTGGTGATTCACAAGTCTTGCTTCTCCACTCTGATCTTCCTGCTTTAGTCCAGTCTCAATTGACTCACCACTAGCTTAAACTCAACATGATAAAAGCAGAGGACCCTATTTTTTCATAAATCACTTTCCTTCCCTTATTTGTCCATTGATGTTGACAGTGCTACCAAATTCTGTCACCTAGGGTGTGCTTTCAAACAACCAGACACATGCCAGTCAACTCCGGCTTGGGTTGTGACGCTGTTTTCTTGCTGTGTAGACTTCAAGGCTTTGATTCAGGGTTCTGCAGCTCCATCTGAAATATTATAGTGGTCTGCAAATGGAAAAACGTTTGAAAACCACTGTTTTAAGCTAAGAAATGCTGTTGTGCCTAACTGTGAATTTTAGGACACCTTTGCAGTGATGGAGTGACACAGAGCTGCCCATTTGTGCTGAAGGATCTGTTCTATGGCATGTGTGTTCCTTTTTTTTTTTTTTTTTGTTAGTATTACCATAGCACCAAAGAGCCCCAGTTATGGGCCAGAATCCCATTGCTGTGGGTGTTATACCCCATATACAACAAAGAGTTTGCAATCTAAATGTACGACAAGAGACATCAGATATCTATAGATAGTGAAAGATAAGGAAGCAGTGATACACTGTTAGTTAGCATGATAGGACGTGGTCTGCTGTCAGCACTCCAGTGGTCCTAACCACTGTCAGGTTTTATTAGGTATCACAACAAAGAGTTTTAAGGGGAGGTTTGTAAAAGCATGATGAGCTAGCCAACACAATACATAAGCTAAATTTCTCATAGTTTCCTTTTTGAGAAATTTAGTACTTCATTCAGCTCTTGCTTACATTTCTGGTAGCCACTTGTCTGTCACTCTTACCACTTATTTTGCGTACATGCTTGGTTTTCTTACAGGGTAATTAATATTGCACCTTGCATGGGTGGAATGGAAATCTACTGATACTCTGACATATGAAGCATATGTCACATACAGCTACTCTGAAAATAACATTGAAATAACTTGTTACTATGGAATAGCTGCACACAGTAACGCATATTGTTAATGAGTGCTTTCTACAGTATTGTGGAAATAGAACATATGACTTCCTCAGTAACTGCAATCTTAACTGCATCTGCTTAACCATGTAAAACTGTAATTAAAGGATAACTCTATCCACTCTATATTCAGGAATAATGCAGATATTACTTTGTGTAAGTCTAAAATTTCAAGAAGTCAAGCTATATTCTTGTATGTGTGCATAAATATTTACACACTGTATATATTATTAATTTTACCCTGCGGTTGCTTTCACGCTGGAAATAGGTTATTTTTCTACTGTTGAAGTCAATCTGTGTGCTGTGGAAATGATTTATTTCAACAGAGAAAAATTGAGTATGCCTATAGTTAAAAGAGCTATTGGTTTGTAATTTTTAATACACAATGAGAATCACTTAACCAATAGTAGAGGAGCTGTCAAATAGCTCACACGTTCATCTCATAAAGCAGATATGCATCCAAAGTCAGATTGTAGAACTAAGAGTTCTACTATTACACCTTTTACTTGAAAATCCTGCAGTTCTTGGGGACCCAGAAGCATCAACTTGATTGTGAAACCTCCTTACAAAAGGCCAAATCCTCAATAACAATTGGTAGACACTTGCCCTACTTGATGTAATACTTAATGGAGCCCATGTTAATGAGAGAGCTACACAACTTAATGGATTTTTAAGAAAACGTTCTGTTATTGACTAAAAACCCACTTATAATCCCCCCAAATATGTTTATTGCTGTTCATATAATATAGTAGATGTATATGGCACATTTTAAGAAAAATAAAAAGGGAGGTCTCAAGCCCAAAGAGTACATTGTTTTACTCACATGTATGAGGGTTAACCAAGGTGGAGGAGTACAGAGAGGATAAGTGTTACAAGAGTACAAGATCTGTGGAAGCTTTATAATACATAAACATATGGCTTACCTCTAATTCTTGTAAGAATATCTATCAATTGATTGATCAATTATATATATATATATAATATAAAATTAAGGTTAAGAGACTTGCCAAAAGTAAAATAGAAGGATCTGAAGGAGTGAGAGCTGTCTGGTGCAAGGTTCAAGAGGGATACACCAGCTTGGGGAGGTAGTTTGAAAGGTGTGGAACTAGATGGGTGAAAAGGAGCCAGGAACTTGCAAGTGGGTATGAATGAGTGGTGGAAGTTGGTCAAGCAGAAGCTGGGCTGTGATAGGGAAGTATTTCAGTATCTGAGTGGGGAGCATGGAAAACTTTCTTAGATATTAGATCTGAAGGAGATGAGGCAAAAATCAGGTTAGCCAGGGATTGCAAAGGATGAGGGATGACTAAGGCAAGAATCTGAGGATTAGTCACAGGAATAGAGAGGAAGAAAGACTTTTGGGAAGATGGAGAAGACCTAGCGTGTCTAATCTGGACGGCAGTAAGAAGGTATAAAGAAAGAGGAGTTGTTGGTGTAATGTTGTACAAGGTTGACTGGCAGGAACATGCAGTTACTTGTGATAGAGAAGGGATCAATCTTCTCATCTCTCTTTAAATTAGGGGTTAAAACAGAAGTTTCATTAAAGTTTGGGATATGTTTCCCACTCTGATTTTCAGTTTCAGATATTTGAAATGTGCTCTTTACCAAATGAACTGGCACACACCTGCCAATGCAGTTTTCTCTGTGGGTTAACTGTTACTTCATATCTATGCCCAGCATCTGTCAAAGAAGAACCAAGTTACTTCCATCTTCTCACACAAATTAAGCAATTTTAACAGGAAACAGTTGTTTATATCTGATGCAGCAAGATGCTAAGCATGTGCCTAACTTTAAGCCTGTGAGCATAACTATTGCCATATTAAATCAGTTACATTACTCACATTCTTAAGTTCAGATATGTGCATAAATACCTTGTTGAATTGGGATCTTAGTTTATTTGGGGAAGATTACGAGCCTTTACTCCTGTTGATATTGACACTCTCCTTTAACTTGTATTCACTTTACCTGTGGATTTCTTTGTGAGCTATGTTGAAGCCTTGTCTTGTCTTCTACTAAAAGAAAAAAATGATTCCATGCAAACAATACAACTTTGAGTATTTTGCAAATAGACTTTTATTGTACATAATTCATAGTTTACATAGTTTAATAATGTATTAATTTTACAGTTAAACATGTGGGTGAATATTTGATGATAAAGAGTTAGAGATGGTAGGTAAGACTTTCAGAAATGCTCAGGATTTCTCAATTGTGCATGGTGACATTGACTTCCATCAGAGCAAAGCTCTGGCAGCCTGGCTTGCTTTGGAAGATCCTGCCCTGCATTAACAAGATATGCTTATTGAGTAGGGTCAGTGACTGGATTGCAATGCTAAATAGACTTAAATGTTTCACAGTATGTATTAGCAGATAGCAATTTCCTGTTCTAGGCATAATATCCTTACAGGTTGTTATAATTCTACCAGTTGCAGCCAGTACTGTCAAATCCCTGTTGTTCTTTAATGCTGCAACCAAAGGAGTTGCCCTTGTAAAAATATCCTTTTGTTTTTTGGCCATTTAAAAAAGAAAAAAAAGGAAGAGTGGCTTTGTTTTGTGTGTGTTGTTTTTTTTCAATTAACACAATTTCTTGAGAGTAGAATTATGAAGCAGCTATGGAAGTATTAGTTGGAAGTTAGTGGAAGTATTTTTAAACTTTTCTGTGTACCTCTAGAGTTCCTAAAATTGGTCTGAATAAAAAGCAAAATTTTAAAGGGACAGCCCGTAAAAACAGAAGAAACATTTCATTTATTTTTGCAGGATGGCTACTGGTCTTACCGCTGATTCTTCGGTATGGTTAGGAGAGGTATATGACCTTATGACTTCAAACAGAAAAGCTTTTGCAGTCTATTAGGATTCTCAACCTGAAGCTCCAAGAATTAGACTTCAGGCTTTCAGGTGGTGACTTTGTGCAGTGAGTCTGAATTCTAATCAAAATAATTGGTGAGGGCATGAGTGAAATCTGTATTTTTTTTTTTTTTTTTTTCCCCCCAAGTTAATTTTTGTCATCCCTTGGCCGTTCTGATTTCCTCCATCATCCTTCACTTTGCAGTTGTCTCATAATTTTTTTTAAACAATCCTTGCTGACATATATATAAACTCCCTTGATAGTCTCCATTCATCTTTCTAGCGGGGGTGATGAGGAGGAAGAGGATGACGAAGTCAACCAGGTATATCATTTAGATACACAGTTTTACGTGTGTGAGATTTCTGCGGGACTACATGCCTGCAGAAAATCCCTCCCATGCTCCTCCAATTCCTGTTGTTCCCTGCACAAAATGGCAAGAAAGCAAAGGGAAGCCACACAGAAGGAGGGAATGGGGGGACTGCCAGGGGTGCAGTTTTTTGGGAGGTGTTGCCCTCCAAGACAAGCAAGGCCTGGGGTTCAGACAGGATTATGTGCCACTGCACCACCCCTCATTCTGCAAGCGCAGAAGTGTCCAGCTGAAAGGAGGCTGACAGTCAGCTACACTAACTCTGCAGCTAAAAGCTGCCTCCTTTGTCCTAGTGCCAGTTGTGCTTCCCTTCTGCATGCTGGGAGTCTTCCTGTTTTCTGTGCAACGGTGAGTGTCAATAGTGGGACAAAGGGAGTGAGAGAAACAAGGGAAGCAGGGGAGGAGCTGGAGGAATAGACTGTGGGGAAAGAAAGGGGGTGTGATAGTTCAGGAGAATGGAAATGTGGGAGTGAGGGGATGGAATATGGGGAGGAGGATGAGATGAGAAAAAAGGGGATTGGGGGGCAGTGGAGTGGGAGCCTGGCTTGCAGCAGCAGGGCCCCCCAAATAAGCAGTGTCATTGAACCCTGAACCTACCTTGACAAGTGGACCTCCAACAAGTTGCCCAAACCCAGATCCCTACCTCACTGATCCCCAGCCCAACTACACAAAGTGCTCCATATTCTGACCATTCCTGCTGAGTCCCACCTGTCCACACCCCAACCACCTTCCCTTGGATCCCCTGTAGAGTTTAACTGTCCCTGCACCCAGAGCCCCACAAATGAGCTCACAGGCATCCATAGCTTCCAGTGAGCTGCCCTCACCTTAATTGCCCCACACCTGGATCCACCCCTGTATTAAGCCCTTCCACACTTGCAGTCCTGCTGGGCTGAGCCTACCACCCACCCCAGGTCTGCCTGGGGAAGATGGGGTCTCTGTACTGGGAGACAGGGAGCCTTCAGGGTGATCTCCCACCTCAGTTCAGCCAGTGGCCTGTGCTTACCACTTCCATGCTCTAGCTACATTTATTTACTGACAAATTAAATTTGCATAATCTTAAAATATTGTGTGCAGAATTTTCAGTTTTTTTGCTGCCAAATTCCCTCAAGAGTAAGTGTAGATTTGCAGTATGCAATGTTAAGGTCTAGAAAATGAGCACCAAAGAAGTTACGGCCTTTGCCACAACATTCATTCGTCTGTTTTCTCCTTTCCATATATTGCATGGTATAGCATAAGTCTAGGTGGCTTGGTTCTTTTGCAGGTCAGAGTGGAAGGCTAATGGGGCCTTCTGTTTCTTCTCCATCCAGCGCAGCCTAAAGCGGAGAGCAGAATTTCATTCGCTTCATTCAAAAGGTGCTGGAACTGCTGCATCTCAGTTTTTCCTCAGGATGTGAGACAGCCCACATACAACAGGCAGTTGAAGATGGATGGCACCCCACCTGGGGTAGGATGACCATGACGCAAACCCTCATGCCCACAGTCCTTCCTGTATGGGCATGCTTACAGAATGGGACCTGCATACGACAGACCAGGCTATAATGGTGTGTAACAGTAGGTGTGTGCCCCTCTACTTGCCAGGGGATTCAGGGTGATCTTCTGCCAAGCTAGAATGGATAGTGGTGCTCTCCATGTTGTGGAGCGACTTTGTACTGTCCCAATAATGGGGCTATGTGTAAAGGCACAACCTAATTTATATACGGTAATATCCTAAGGCTTTAACAAGGCAAGCAAGATCAGAAAGACTACAGCTACACTAGCCAAAAACTTTGAAATTGCCATGCAAATTGCTATTTCAGTTTACTAATGAAGCACTGAAATACATATTCAGTGCCTCATTAGCATGCGGGCGGCCACCACACTTCGAAATTGACGTGGCTCGCTGTCGCGCGGCTCGTCCAGATGGGGCTCCTTTTCGAAAGGACGCTGGCTACTTCGAAGTTCCCTTATTCCTATCTGCTCATAGGAATAAGGGGACTTCGAAGTAGCCAGGGTCCTTTCGAAAAGGAGCCGCACCAATTTCGAAGTGCCGGGGCTGCCCGCATGCTAATGAGGCACTGAATATGTATTCCAGCACTTCATTAGTAAACTTCGAAATAGCAATTTGCATGGCAATTTAGACGTTTTTGGCTAGTGTAGACACGGTCCAAATGTATGTGTATTTTGATTAAAGATGGACTTACTCACTTTTGCAATTTCCTAAGCTTGGAGTGCTCCACTTTTTTTTGTATTCAGTGGCATTTTAACATCTTCTATCTAATGTCCTGGAATTTTTTTTTTGTTTTCATTTTTCATTTTCACTTTTAAAATGAAAGTGTGATTCCTAATCATTGTAGAGATGCTTCAACACCATTAAGTCATTTTAACAGTGACCTTTAAAATAAGATGTCCTTAGTCAAGACACTGACTGAAGGAGAGTCCTTAGCACAAGATCTTATCTCCACTCTCTCAACTTTGTAAACCACTCTGGGTTAAATGTGTCAGGGTTTAAAAGAAAAAAGTTCCAGCTGGTATGTCCCAAAATGTAACTTTAAATGTTGAAAAAGACTTGAAGAGATTTTTACCAAATCTTGAATTGTTTTTCCTTCCTTCAGTGGGGACTTTAATACAAACAAGTTTCAATGTTTTTTTTTCCTTCAGCAATCCAGGAGTTTTGAAGCATATGGATAAAGAGTGCTGTTTCTCTCCCCTCCAGAAAACTCATGTAACTCAATGAGTCAACTGGTTTTGCCTAAACTTTCCAGAAGCATTCACTATTGAGCTGAGAGCAAGCATGGACTCGGCAACCCAGAAGGAATTCTTATAGTTTCAGTAGATGTTTACTTCATGAGGCTGGTTTACTTTTTGTCCCCTCCAGCAGATTAATAATGACCCATTTGATGTTTTGATCTTCCTCATTTAGGCCCCAATTCAGGAAAGTTCTTAGGGATGAACCTAAGCACATATTTATCCGAGATCAGAGCTTGCTTAAGCATGAACTTTAAGCGCATGAATCATTCCATTCACCTCATTGGGACTACTTGCATGCTTAAATGAATCAAGGCCACTAGCATTACTGGTGGAAAAATTGGAGGATTTTTATTGTCACAAGTAGGGCAACATGATAGACTAGGGTTTGTAAAGCTATTAGTGCCACCACCTTGCTTTTCCAGTTTCAGTGCCTTATAAAGGGTGTGATCCAGATGTCCATTTTTTGACTGTTCCTAGGCCACTCTGACGACGTATGGTCTAGTGGTTTTGGCACTAGTGTGGACTACAGGAGACTTCTGTGGAAAGTCACTTAGGGCTTGTTTCCACTACAGCTGGAACCAGTGCTGCAGTGACTGATCCACCTGAGTCAATTTAGTGGTTTCTAATGAAGACCTCAGACATTGACCCCAGCACTCCACCAGAATGGGATGAATAAGTGTAGTTGGTGGGAGCATTTCTCCCATCAACTAGCGTAGTGTGGACCCCAGTGTAAGTAGATATAAGCTACATTTGAGGTGAGCTATGCTTCTAATGTAACTCAAATTGAATAGCAAAGATCAATTTGAACCCATAGTAGAGACTTGTTCTCAGTCTTTCTGAGCCTCGATTCTGCCTCAGTAAATGGGAATAAATAGTACTTTCTTACATCACAAGGTGTTCTGAGGTTTACTGCATTAAAAATATGGTGATACGCTGTGATTTTATGGTAAATGTAGCCCAACAGGGTGAGTGTGGTTTTGCTATCCTCTCTTTCCCCATCATAGACCTAGTAGGATTCCTAAAATATTTTTTTTTTTTTTTTTTTTTTTTTTTTTAAAAAGTCTACCTTTAGTGATGAAATTTGACTGAGTTCACAATGTGGCTAGCCCTCAAAACCTCATCTGAGTATCTTCCCCTGACCTGAAAAAGAAATGTCTCTGTCACTAAGAGAAGTTGGTCCAGTAAAACATACTACCTTACCCACCTTGCATTTCTCAACATAACTACAACATTGCATATGTCGTTGAAAGAAGAGATGAATCCTCATTTTCTAGATTTTTTGTTTAATACTTGCATCCTCTTCCCTTTCCGTGCTCACGGAATACTTCCTGTATAAAATTTCAACTATGGGCAGTGTGTAAGGAGGGCCAAACAAATATCTCAGTGTGTCTCCATCTGTTTTCCTCAACTGTATCTCATTCCAAGTCATGCTATCATTACAGACTCAGTTTCACACTTTCCATGGTCTCAGGCAAATATGTTTTCACCCCTGTACTGCCTTAAAACACACACAGAGAGAGAATAATCCAAACTGAGTAATATATCTCGTATTGTGGAAACGTTTATATTAAAGAATTAAGCCAATATGTCTACAGTCGTCTTGTGTGTTTTTGTTTAAATGAGGTCCTTAATTTTGTGGCAGACTTGCAGTTTGAAAGAGTTTGTTCCACTTTTGAGCTTTTTTAGATTCCAAACTTTGTCTCTGCAAGGGTAGTGGTGGTCAATTTGTATTAAGTGGGCAGCAGTAATGTGATTTAAGCATGAAAAGAGGATCACCTGTTTTAAATGAAAAAAATAGAAGGTTGAAGGAATAGTTGACATAATCTGTAAACTAGTTAAGCAGCTGAATATTTAAGGAGGTTGAAATTGAAGCTCAGTTGCCCTCTAGGGGTTTTATGTTAATACAGCACATGTTAGATTTTAGTTTTAGAAAGGAAAGATATGCGAGAGTCTTGAAATAAATACCTACCTTGTGAAGAGGGTGCTCTGGCTTTGTTTGTTTGCTTTTTAGTTTATTTTTTTAATAAATAGTTCATCTGCCTCAGAACCTGGAAGCAGTTAAGTAAAGGCTTTGTTTGAATTCATTTCCAGTGGGGCGAATTATCCAATGTTATCCAGTATATTATCCAGTGGTATATGAGTTCAGAATAATGCTGTTTTCAGCCTCTGTTGGAGTCCAGCTATTTGTTTGGTTTTTTTTTTTATATTTTGATAGCACTGGAGTGCTTTAGCTATGATTGCTGCTCATATAGTAAAAGTTTATCATCTAAATAGTGAGTTGACTGGTCAGTGGCAGAAAAGGACCCGAATTTCCTGAGTCTCCAGTCTAGTGTCCTGTTAAATACTGCTGTGTCTTCTCCTCCTGTAAACTTCTGAGAACTCACAACTCCCACTCATGCTGAGAATTAAAGGCTTTCCGCAAGTTCATGATCTTGGTATACAACAATCCCATAATTTATGTCTTTACTTCTGTTTTGGATCGTTCTCTCCTCTGTATTTGTCACTCATGTTCATCACCCAGATATCAACTCACATGTAAAGTCTACCAAAAGTGAGTTTCAGATAGGTCTGTAGTGAACTTACACCACATATGGTTTCAGAGTAAGGTCTTTATATGGAGAATTTTCTCTGAACTTTGCCTCCTAGGAGCCAGCTAGCAGTGTTCAAACTGTGAATTAACTTCTTAGCATTGATTTTTGTAGTTTAACTGCAGTGTGAGCATCATTATAACTGACTTTTAATTTCCAAATTGCTTGGATGCCGTTTCAGAGCTGAAGAATCCTGTCACGTTTTTGTGTGGTGTAGAATTATATATTATTTTTTAAAAGTGTGTCATTAAGTTAAAAACTTGTGGGTGGGACACCCTTCAAATAAGGCTTTCAAAAACCTACTGGAATCAAGTGTTCAAAACAGGTACTACAGGTACACTCACAATAAAGCTCCTTCTTGGCAGTTACTCAAAAACAAGTAGGATATCTTCATGTCGCTGTTCTATTTGTGAGTCTGTTGATGGCTGATCAGCCCAATTCTGGAGCTGCAGATCTTATCTCAGAAGGGGCAGGTGTTGGTAGCTGTTGGAGGGGCACGGGGCAGTTTTTGATGCTCTTTTCTTCAACTCTCCTCATCTGTGCTATGGGACCTCTCAGATTGTGCCACCCCCTCACATATTATTCTCCACTGGGGATGGTCTTGGTCAAGGGTCTCCCATGTATTGACACTGATGCTGCGCTTTTTTTCCAGATGTGCCTTCAGCGTGTCCTTATATTGCCTCTGTTGGCCCCAAATGCACCTCTTTCTGTTGCTTTGCCAGGCCCTAATGGCTTTCCTTTTTGCCTCAATCAGGTGTTCAATTTCCACATCATTGTCATCAAACCAGTCCTGATGCTTCCTGGACTTGTAGCCAATGGTTTTGCCAAAAAGCTCCACTGATGTTATTTTTCAGTTGATACCAGTGTTCTTCCACATCTTCAGGGTGTACTGTCAGCAGCTTCCTTTGGAGTGCTAGCTGGAAGTCACTTCATCTCATGGAATCCTTCAAGCCTTGTATGTTGATCTTTCGTCAGATCTGTTTCCTCTGACTTATCCATTTGGTGACTTTTCTTATTGCCATTGTGGATCAAATAAGGCAGTGATCAGTCCAGCAGTCATCAACACTAGCCATTGCGCATGTTAGGAGAACATTATGCCAATCCCACGTGCGGACAATGACATAGTCTTTAATGTGCCAGTGCTTTGATTGAGAGTGCTGCCATGAGGTCTTATATTTGTTTTTCTGGTGGAACAGGGTGTTTGTGATGACGAGCTCGTGTTCTGCACATTTTGCAAGAAGGAGAATTCCGCTGGAGTTGCTGTTGCCAACTTCTTTTTTCCCTCAATGGTGGCCTGTGAGCGGTCTGCATCTCTTCCGACCCTGGCATCGAAATCCTCCAAGAGAATAATCTTGTCGTCTTTGGGGATGTCTTTCAGGACTGTGTCCATGGGTGTAGAACTTCTCCTTGATATCCTCTTCAGAATATAGAGTTGGCGCATAAGCACTGACAGTTGTCTGTTGGTTTTGGGCAAGCTTCAAGCAGGGGGTCATGAGATGCTCATTGATGCCAACAGAGACTTTAGATAGGATCATGGTCAGTTTATTTTTGATGGCAAATCCTACTCCAGGAATTCATTTTTCTTCCTTTGGGGTTCTGGTCCAGAAAAATGTGTACCCTCCTCCTCCTCCTCTTAGCTGTCTGCCTTCGAGTCTGTGAGTTTCTCCTAGGGCAGCTGTATCAACGTTCAGTCATCGCAGCTCACAAGTGATAATTACAGTGCATCTTTCAGGTTGCTCACTGTCGGGGGTGTCCATTACAGTACGAATATTCCATGTTCCAAAGTTGACTATTCGATTTTGACCTCACTGAGGTGAACTCACTGGACACAGTTATCCAGACAGGGTAGTGGA
Organism: Carettochelys insculpta; assembly: GCF_033958435.1. NCBI lineage: Eukaryota > Metazoa > Chordata > Testudines > Carettochelyidae > Carettochelys > Carettochelys insculpta. The sequence continues at coordinate 204,652,518 of NC_134138.1, read as the reverse complement.
GGTGGACTATATTTAGGGCACCTGTTCTAGCCCCTTCCCCATATGGGATGAAGAGAGTGGATCCTAAATTGGGCTGCTCAGTCATGGATGCAGCAGCCAGACTGTTTTACAACCTCAGTCCTCGAAATGGAACAATGGATATATACATCCACTGTGTACATGCTGGTCCATGACTAAAAGCTTCCAACTTTCATAATCCAGCTGACATTGCCATTGGCCAGTTGCCATAGGGCTTAAGTTTAGGAGAGTAGTACACAGAGGAAACCACCTGGGTGTGACTTCTTTTAACATGGGGGACTGTTGCACTGGAGCCACCATGCAGTTTTTGACAAATAGAATGCTCAGGGCCACTGATATGGGATCCATGATGACTGGGAGTCTCCTGTCTGCGGTAGCGTTCATCCGCCATCCTGATGGTTTTGGCACTTACCCTTGCTATCCTCTGTCTGCTCTGCCTTTTGAGGACTTCTCGGATTTTTGGATTGTTCTTCGTGTGGACTCCCTCCTCGCCTTGACCTTGCCATCATGGGTGACCCTGCTGGGAGAACGAGACTCCCTGTGGCATCGCTGTTATGGACATGGGAGCACACAAGCCCACCCTCAAACATTCGTCTCCTTCCAAACCCTGAGTGTGTTTGTTTGCAGATCAAGTAACTGTGTCGGTGTTTAAGGGTGTTGCAGCTGAAGGTCTTGATTCTGCTGTTTGACTCCACTGGTATAAATGAGGCATGTTTCTGTTAATGTCAGTGACACGCCACTGGTTTTGTATTGGTGCGAGATCAAACCCAGAGGTGCCAGGATTTGATGAATAGGTTCCCAGTCTTTCTGTAATCTGGTTTTCCCGGGCAACTTTTCTTTGGCCAAAGGCTTGTTTTCAAGATCTCTGTTTAAATATATCAGTTTACATAACTTTATACAAGCATTTAATAACTGAATTTATTGCTGTAGAGAAGTGGTAGCGCATGTGTAGCTAAGATAAACCAGGTGTTGTTAAATTGCTATACAGATAAACTTTTGGTCTAGTTTATGTGCTGTAATGCCATAAAAGTAGCCATTGACAGAATTTGCATGGGACAAACATCCTTAAAAGCTAATTGGGGAATGGGTTTGTGGCATTTTTAGTAAGTTGCCAATGTTGTTCACTCATTTAAATAGTAGGGCTGCTCCTCCAAGCCATGTATTTAATTTTTTTTGAAGAATCGTACTTTCATTTTGTGTATGTAAATGAAAGAAATATAATTTAAAAATCTTACCTTTTAAGGAATCATCTAATTGAAACTTTTACTGCTTTTGCAAACAGCTAATTTAAGATGTGATAGTGTACTCACCTATCATACTTACAATTCCAATTTTTTAAAAAATGTGGACATAAACAGTGTCTTATATTGTCCTACATAATCAAACATACACTTTCAGGTACAGATAAATGCAACAATGGAGAGAGAACTAGAAGGGACCTTGAGAGGTCATCAAGTCCAGTCCCCTGCCCTCACAGCAGGCCCTATCACCATCCCTGACAGCCTGTGCCTCCTGCTCTTTTTTTTTTTTTTTTTTAATTCTAATTGACCCAGGTTCCTAAATGGCCCCTTAACGATTGAACTCACAATCCTGGGTCTAGCAGGCCAATGCTCAAACCACTGAGCTATTCCTCCCCCATGTTTCAACATGGCAGCTATAACAAAGGCTCAAAATATTTTTCTTAATGACACATTTCAGTATGTAAGCTCAACAGAATGTTTCTAAAAAAAGAAACATTAAAATGCATGATCCATTGAGTAATACCTTACTTCACCAGGAGTCTGGCCCACAACCATGTATGTGCATTTGTAAAATGGGAGCCAGCTTTTAAATATTTGGCTCTATATGTTTATCAAAATATGAGATTAACATATTACAAATATTGTACTGGGGATGGAGCCATAACAGTTAATGGGAAGTTCCATGAGGGTCACTGCCTTGGGATGTACAGACAGTTGGTTCACCATATATAGGAGTTTGTGCCTTGAGGATGGAGCAGGATGCTCCACAAAGAGCTGGGATTATGGTCCTGCCTCTTTCATGTAACACTTTTGGGTGGTCTGTGGCCTCAGGAGTAAAAGGAGGATTGTGATGGTCCTGTTCCTGTGTGGAGGATATGTTGCCTGGAAGCTGGTTTGCAGCTTCCCCCACCGCTGATGGCCATCCACTTTACCCCTGCAGGGACCCAAGGCATGATTTGTTTGCATCTGTGGAAGGCTTTGATTTTCAGTCAGGCAAGACAGAAACACAATTCTATATTGTCTGTGTGTTCCATTTTGAATGGTGAAGGTCCTTCCACGGAGAGTATGGTAACTTGATTTAGCAAAGATGAAATGATCAATGTTAAGCCTCATTGCTGTAGCTGTACAGGTTTCCATATGTGACTGCCTCTCCAGAAGAAGAATAAATTGTCTTCTTTATCTCCATCTTGTGGTAGAAAGAGGGCTTCTCTTCAGACTGTGCCCTTGGCTTGTTGCCAGTGTAGCAACTCACTGTGAATCTCTGCTTTTACAGACTGACTTTATTTATGCAGGGAGTTCAGCCAGGGAGTCAGTCACTATGAAGTGGTTGTATTTTATCAACTATGTAACATTTGCTTTCAGATGCCTCTCTAAGTAGGACAGCTTCTCCCAAAGGAGATGGGAAAATCAGCACTGAGGCTACATTACACTGCTCAAGTCCAGTGTTGTAGGTTGCTTATATAGAACCAGGCATTGACGGGCAGTAGCCATGGGGGAACTTGCATTTGTTCTAGTTCTGCCTCTTCCAGTGCCTTATACTGTAACATTTGATGTCAAGGATTCTTAGTGTAGGGTGGGGAGAAAAATTAAATGCAATCCACAGTCTTAAAGGTAGCACTTGTTTGAAGCAATTTGGACTAATAGGCTGAAGATGGCTACATTTGTTGCATACTATATATTTGCAACCTGACAAAGCCTTTTCACTCTGAGCTATTTTGACCTGAGAAACACATTTGTAAAGCAGGCATTGTAGAGGTGATTAAAACCAAAGAAACTAAGAGTACAGTGAATCACAGGAGAGAGTATTCACTTCAAAGAACATCAAGGTATCTTTCATGATACTTCTAAAAGTCTATGCTTCTGGTATTAATGAGTCTTCAAGGTTTAACACAAGTCTTTTCTTCATTATGGCGGTGTATTGTTGGTGCTTTTTACACCATTCTTTTGATTTCTTTGCTCATGGAGTGCTGGGACAGATTGAGAACCCCTATTTTTAATGGGAAAAATAAACAGGGGTTGTTAGGTAATAACATGGGGATCACATTGTCATCCTCCACACCCAAACCCCACTTTGTCACCAGCATATATTAATAATGTCAGAAGTGTGTGTTTTTTAATTTATAAGGGAGGGTTCTCTCTCAGAAGCATGCTCTGTGAAGGAAGTCACCAATACAAAAGTTTAAAAACCACTGATTCTTCTTCAAGTGGTCCCCATGGGTGCTCCACATCAGGTGTCGGGCTCACCCTGGTGCTGCAGTCTGGAGATTTTCAAAGCAGTGGTTAGCTGGACCGTGCATTTGCAGTAGTTCGCTGGGCCCTTTGCGCACTTTTGGTCATGTGCATGATCCAGTCTGAGCCAGTTCCTCTCAACTGCCATTGGATGCAGGCTGACTTCTGTGCTCTTCAACCACATGTCTGAAAGAAAAAACGTTGGTCTCTCTTAGTTGCTGTACATAGTTTTAGAAGATTGTTCTTTTCTAGTTTGTTGGATGATAACCATATATTACTACTTTTTTTAAACTATAGAATATATGTTTACTAATAACTTTTTTCTAAAGACTTTGAGTTAAAGTTTCTCACTTAAGATGCCTGTGGCAGGGTTTAAGAAATGTGACTCTTTCCAGGAGGCAATGCTGACCTCAGATGGCATTCATTGTTTGGGAGAATCTCATGTGCCTTACTAGTGTCCGCATTGTTCCAAGCTTACAGTGAGAGCATGGAAAGATAGAGAAATGAGCCTGAGAATGGTCCTCTTTGATAAAGCTCTTCAGCCTGTCACCTCTGATCCACCAACTCCTGAGGGTGTGGGAGCAACTCAGAAATGCCGAGCAGCTTTGTCAGCCTCGCCTGCTGCCCATAAGAAGAGGAGATCATCTCCCACTCGATCTTTGTCTGTGTTATCTGGAGGCAAGACAAATGATATGGAGAGCCAAGATTCCTCACTTTTTAAGGAGGACAAATGGCCCAAGATGAAGAAAGCAATGGCTCTGGCTCCAGTGCCTAAGTCTCACTCAGAACCAAGGCACTCGCAAACCTCAACCATGCCGGCGAGTTGTCAACTAAAGATACCATGACCCTGGGACAGTCTGTGCTTGCACCGTGCTCTATAACTCCAGCACTGACAGTGACTGAATCTGCACCAAGACTTGCGGCACTGGTTTTGCCAGCACCAGTTCCTGTGGCACTGGAGAGAGTACATTACCGTCCTTAAAGGTACATTTAGCATCCATCTAGGCCTTTAGACACACAATGGAGGGAACATCAGTATTTACTCACCAGATTATGGTGCATTCCCTAAAGGGGCTTATCAGTCTGTACCCTCTTTGCAAATCTATCTCACATCCCTGGAGTTTAGACCTGGTACTGGACACGTTATTCAGACTTCCCTTTGAACCATTGGTGACTATTCCACTCTGTCTACTTACCTTAAAGACAGTGTTCCTTTTGGCTATTGCATCTGCTTGTCAGATTAGTGACTTGGCTGCTCTGATGGCAGTTCCACCATATGCAGTATTCACCAAGGAAGTAGTGACACTCTATCTACATCCTGCCATTGTTCCCAAAGTCTCCTCTGAATTCCACATAAACAAACCAATCATACTGCCGTCTTTCTAGCCCAGACCACACTTCAAGTCAGGAGATGAGACTTCATTCTCTAGCTGTAAGAAGGGGTCTGGCATCCTACTTAGGAAGGACAAAGCCTTTCCAAAAAAACAGATTATTATTATCCCTCACCCAGAGATATAAGGGTGAGGTGAAAGCGTCACAGAGAATTTCAAATGTTATTACCTTACGTATCACCACGTGCTGTTCGTTACGTAAAACAGCATTACCTGTTCTGCCCAAGGCTCGCTCTGCCAAAGCAATGGTGGTGTCAACAGCTTTCTTCAAAGGTGTTCCTTTAAAGGACATTTGCAGAGCAGTGACGTGGTCGTTCTATGACTCATTACACCGAACGTTACCAGTTGGCTGAAAACACGCCTTTCGACTGCTGTACTCTCCGTGGCAGACATCTAACTCCAGTACCCTCCACCATGTCTTAGGGCCACTGTTGTGTAGTCACCTGATGTGGAGCACCCATGGGGACCACTTGAAGAAGAAAAAGAAGTTACTCAGCTGGGTAGTAACGATGGATCTTCGAGAGGTGCCTGCATGGGTGCTCCAGTACCCACCCTTCTTATGTTTTGCAGATACATTCTTCTGAGGCGGCTTCAAGGAGCTGGCTCAGACCGGATCGCGTACATGACCAAAAGCACACAAAGGGCCCAGTGTGCTACTGCACATGGGTGGTCCAGCTAACCACTGCTTTGAAAATCTCCCGGACTGCGGCACTAAGGTACGCCCAACATCTCAGGAGGAGCACCCACGGGGACACATCTTGAAGAACCATCGTTACTACCCAGGCAAGTAACTTCTTTTTAAAAACAGTAGTGTGATTTAGCATTTTATTGTGCCAAACCCACATACAAAACAGGGGGAAATCAGCTCAGGTAAAATGTTGAGCCTGGTAACTCCTGACAATGTATTTTATCTTTTCTCTTACCTCAACTCTTTTGCTACTGTTTAAATTTAAATTCTATTGAAATCTTAGTGATATTGAAATATACCAATTATCTTTGGTCAGGAGTGATAGGGCTGTGTGTGCTAGGTGTCCATTGAACAATCAGCTGTAATCTAAAGATGCAGCTACATGGCCCCTCACTTTTGGACTGGGCATGGACATGAGCAAGATCAGAAATGCAAATGAGTTAAGAGATATTTAAATCTGCACCTCATTTGCATAAGTCTGCATGATCTGGCTTCCAGGAGAACGATTTTTGAAAGTCAAAGCGGCCGTGTGGATGGGGTTCTTTTGAAAGGAAACCCCACTTTCAAAAGTATCCTTCTTCCTATTTTTTGGGGGGGGAAGAAGGGTGCTTTTTGAAAGGGGCTTTTCTTTCAAAGGAACCCTGTCCACATGTCTGCTTTGACTTCTGGAATGGCTCTTCCGGAAGCCAGGCCACGTGGCACTATGCAAATGAGGCATGAGATTTAAATCTGCATCTCATTTGCATTTCTGATCTTGCTCATTTGCATGCCCTTTCCAAAAGGGATGGGCCATGTAGACTCAGTTAAAAAGTAAACTTCAATTATATTTTTCGGTACAGCATTTTAAAAAATTGTTTGTAGTCATTGTCACTTAATAAAACACTCATTCCCACTCGTTCAGTTTTACATTTTTAAATTTGAATCAGGTTTTTCATGACATCTTGTCTTTTTTAAATATTTTGCTTTTTGAAACACACAAGTGAAACTGGGCTGTTCTTTTTTTTTTTTTTTTTTTTTTTGAGAATTTATTTTAAAAAAACTTATCATATGTCATGTTTTTCAGCCCCAGGGCATTGTGAGGGTATGAAGCACAGAATGAATGTAGTTTGCAAGTAATGAGGGGAAAATAAATACAAATTTTTAATTGATATACAATTGTAATCAGTTGTTTTTGTGCTAGGAGCTGGCCAGACACAGAAAATGGAAAAAAAGGCCATTTGAATTGCCTGACTGGATGAGATCTTTAATCCATCTAGGATGGTCACTGTCCAGTGTCTGACAGCAGCAGCCAGCACCATCTGAATGAGGGGATGAAGTAACCCTCCAGCAGGCAATTATGGAATAGCTTCCCCTGCCAAAAGGGTCTTTTTCTATGCCTCATTAATCTGACGTTGGGTTTAGCCCTGATGCCCTTCCACAATTCCTTTAAAAATCCTTTAAAAATTGTTAGAACTGTAATTATTCTTATCTTGTAGTCCTTAGGAAATGTGCTTAATTTTTGGCTGCACAGATACTTTGTGTCAATGTTTCACAGGTTATATTTTGTGTGAAAATATTCCTTTCACTGTTTTTAAATTTGCTGCCTTTGGTTTTCATTGCATATCCCCTTCTTGTCTTATGAGACAAGGGCTATGTCTACACTAGCCCCAAATTTCAAAATGGCCAGCTCGGCTTGTTCAGACGGGGCTCCTTTTCAAAAGGACCCTGCCTACTTCGAAGTCCCCTTATTCCCATCTGCTCATAGGAATAAAGGCACTTCTAAGTAGCTGGGGTCCCTTTTCGAAAAGGAGCCCCATCTGGACGAGTCAATTTCGAAGTGCCGCAGCCGCCAGCATGCTAATGAGGTGCTGAATATGTATTTCAGCGCTTCATTAGTAAACTTCGAAATGGCCATTTGCATGGCCATTTCGAAGTTTGGGGCTAGTGTAGACACGGCCAAGGAGAACAGAAGTTCCCAGTCTACTCTCTGTGGCATTACCTCTCCACTCTAAAGTCCTGGTTTTTTACCACTTCCTTCACATGGAAGTTTTTCCATGCCTCTAATCATTAGAGATGCTGTCCTGAAAAATTAATATTTGCTAAAACTTTTTGTAAATAAAAGCAGTTGAATAGAGCCCTGATTGGCTGCCCCTCACAGCCGCTCTCTCATTGGCTCTTTCATCTCCGATGTGGAGCAGGTGCCTATCACACCTGCTATGAACTTTTGGTTTCACACTATCAGAGGAACATTAGAGCACATACCATAGCTGATCTCTGAGAGTCAAAGACATAATTAGAGTTCAGTTTAAATGCTTTACTCAAGACTGTTCTCTCTGATGTGGAGCAGATTAGATCCTCATTCCAGGAGGGCAGTTCTTTAGCTAACTTCTCAGCCCTGCTCCCAGTAGTTACTACTGTTGCTAGTCCTCAAAGAGGTAATTAAAGGGGAGAAAGTTAATCAGTCACCTGATTTCTGGAACTTTGAGGCTGAGAGCTTAGGAGGGTTCAAAAAAAGACGTGATGGATAGGGATCACCACCAAATAGCCAACAGGCACTCAAATCATGTAAATTGACTTAATTCTGTTAAGTGGATGCATGCCAGTTTACACCACCTGAGGATGTGTCCCCAAGTGTTCTGCAAAAGGAAGAAAACTTCATGCATCTGAGCATCAGCCAAGCTGCCACCAGATGAGCATCAGTTTTCCCCTGAGGAGTGGTGATTCCATATGCACCTACTGCAGGTCTTCCTCTGAGGTGGCTGTTGGTGCTGGTGGAAATTAAGGACTAGTCATTGGTCTAATTCAGTATGGCTGCATTTATGTTCAGTAGTTCAGCTACTTCAGATTGATTCCTGAATTTTGATGCATGCATTACTACACTGTGGACATGCAGAGGCAGTGTAATTCGGAGGATTCCAGCAACTTTCCCCTACACACTGATTGAGGCTTGGCTTGTTTATCTCTACTGCTTTTCTAAGACTGTATATTCCCCTTTCAACTATGAGTCTTTTTTTCAACATTTCATACTGGAGAATAAGACACATTGTCTAACTTATTGTAGGGTCCACTGATCATGCTGTCACTTCAGGTAATGGTTGCCATTCCATGCTGAGAGTGCACTTTTGGGACAGGAAAAGTGGCCTTTGGCATTGTGCATAACTCCCCATAAAAGGATTTTTGGTTTTCCTTCTCCTATTCTTATGGAGTGTGTTATGCTCTAATTGTCTGCCTGGCTGCCACCCCCGCCCCTGGTTTGAAGATGTCTGGCTGGTGATGCCTGCGTCTAATGTGTAATACTTTAGGAGAAAGAGCATTATATACATGTAACGAACATTTGGAAGGCAAACAAAATATTTGATCTGATAACAGAGGGATGCATTTTACAGAATAAGGGTTTATTTTTATGTCACTTTGTTTGCCCTATGTATTTAATTACTTCATTCCATCTTTCTGTATTCAAATTAATCATATATATTGGTGCTCAAATTAGAATAATTCTTTAATCAGCTGTGTTATGCATGCTATAGTAGCCTGGAATAGGAAAGCTACTCTTGGCATACTGAGATGCATATATTTTATTTATTATTGTAATTTAAAAGTAAAATCAGAAATATTGATTTCTACTTGACTGGAGAGATGATTTAGTTTGAATATCAGCCTGATCTTAATCAGGTGAGAATTAATTGAGTTGGAGGTATTAGATATTCAGTGATGTTAACTGAACCATGATCAATCTACAGAGAAGCTTTCTTTTGTACTGTGTTAGAAATATCAAATAGCTCATGCACTACAACGTAGAAACAATCTTTTCATGTTCATCCTACTACCTTCTTGGCTCATTAAATGCACCAGTAAATCCATTCTGTGCACACTGAGTAATCTTCAAAGTAACAATCTAATAAATCACAATTTAATACAAAATTAAAAGCATAGCTGTTACAAAACTTTGTATTTCAGTAGTTATTTTATATCATTTTAATATCATGTAAGCATTTTACAAACATTTTAAAGCCCTGTCTGTATACCCTCTTCAATATGAGCTATATTCTGCTGTTGTCCTAGCATGCATTGTTGCTTTGATGTTTTTCCTGTGTTGACAGTGCTAAGAGTGAGTCCAATCTAAGAAAAATGTCATTTCTTATTTTATTTTTTCCATAAAAAAAGACAGAGAACTTTAAACCTGGTCATGATATAGAACTTTATTTAATTTTTTTTATTTTTTTGTAAGTGTGTGATAGTGATATCATAAGTGTTGAAAAAATATAAATGGTGAGGTAACACCTCAATAGGACTTGGCTCTTAAATAGTAAAATTGTAAAGTCTTTAAATAAACTATAGCCAGAGCTGAGGATCGATGGACTTCGGGAATGGGGCATATTTCATATACTGAATGGATATTAAAAATAGGTGTACAGTAATTCCTGGTTATGATAAATTAGTTTGTACAGCACTTGGACAATAGAAAGTGCTAGGTACAGTAATGGGCAAGTAGTAGTATAACAATTTATTAGCAAGGTATTTTAATAAGTTCATTGTCATGAATCTGTAACATAATTTTCCAGACGCCTCTTGTAACTATAGTACATAAGAACAGTGCTGTTCTTTGCATATTCGTATTATGGGCATAGTACTTCCATGTTGCATGTTGTCGAAACACGATAAATTGTAATAAGACAGGTAATCAGCTAAATATTCACCATCTTTGTATATGTAAGTTCTTCAATCCCTAATACTATTCAAACATGAATGCTTTAAAAACAAACACTACTCCCCTCAAATTCAATTTAACTTTTTGAGTGGTCTCATTTTAAAGCTAGAGAAAGCTAGTTGTCTTTTGATTAATTTTAAAATTACTTCTGGGTGAAAAGGATGGTTGACAAATTATTTCCTTTTAAAATGCCTCTTGTTTTGTAACTTTAATTGAAACGTTCATAATCATACAGAATGAAGATTTTTAAAATAAATTCAAATCCAATATTAGAACATCACTTTACACATCACTCCTGACTTTTACAGGATAGGTAAACAATGAAAAGAAAATACAAATACTTTGTCTGTCTTCCCTCCTGCACAGCTGGCATTATCTTCTGTATTGTTTGGTTATCTGCCAAGTAAGAAGAGAAATATGTCACAGTAAAGTTATCTCACATTAGTTCAACCTTTGCTCCGTTTTAAAGACTTTTGGACAGCATCTCATCAAGTTTAATGGAACTGACAGTTTATACTCAGTAGAGCTCTACCTCTTTTTAAATCAAAGTACCGGCAGGACCTCCACTTAGTATAAAGCGCTTTACGTTTCTCAAGTATGATCAAATTTAACATCTTCTATATATGAAAATTTTATAAAAATATGTTCATATTTTGTTTTTGTCCCATTGAGTGTTGCCAGAAATGGAAATAAATGTTTGTAATTAAAATCTGTATATTAAATAATACACACACAACCATCTACCCCAATCCTTAGTGCAGTGCTTCCCAACCTGGGGTCCGCAGACCCCCGGGGGTCTGTGAGGGTATTGCAGGGGGATCCATGGGCACGGGGGGGGAAGACTAAAAGAAAAATAAAATGATCAGAGAAAATAAGTTATAAATAAATTGCAAAGTTACAATTAATTATTTTTAAATTAAATATCTTTCAGTAATATTAATTGCTGTCCAAAAATCTATGTTGTGGTTTCCCTTTTCATTTAACAAAATATACATAGTGGCTAGAATTGGCTTTGATGGGGCTCCGTGAATGTGTTAGTGGTGTTTGGGGGGGTCCATGAACAGTTTGGGGTGGCAATTGGGGATCTGCACTAGTGAAAAGTTTTGGAACCATTGCCTTAGTGTATTAGTATGAATTTTACTCCATCTAGCATGTAACAAACGCCTTGTATTTATTGGGGTTCAGAGTTTAGGAAATACATTTTAATTTTGTTTAAATGTGGTTACATTTGAACCAACTTGTAATATGAATCCGTAGCTAAGCTACAGCACTGCTTTTTTGTTTGTTTGGTTTTGTTGCTAAACATGCAGCATAGTTTGATCTTAGGTTAGTTATTTAACAGCACTGGGAATGAGTTTAGCTGGAACTCTCTTTAAATAGCGTTAAACTATATTTAAGGGCTTGAGATGGGGCCAAAAAGTCTCATTAAGTTTCCATGGTATGTTATGTAAAGGTTCAGTACCTTGATCTTCTTTATCTGTTCAAGGTGTTTCTCTCACGTTATTTCGATAGATCAAGCATAATTAGAAAAATAACTCAGTGGGTAGATGATTCTGTTACATGCCACTTGTTAATTGTTCACACAGAGCTTTTTTTTCCTGCATTGGTAGTAATTTAAGTTTATAATTCAGAGGACTGTTAAGACTCGCTTGTATTCTCATTATTGCATTTACTGTGTCAGACCTATTTACTATACCTATATGTACTGCAACACTACGTAACCCGAGCCTTTTGTTTTGATGTAGCACTGAAGAAACTGGTGCAATACAAAATGTAAAATTATAGGTGCATATACTTTATCTGGTTTGACATTTGAGTACCACACTAGGGCAAACCCTTTCAGATACCATATCTAACACAGAAATGCAATACAATATTAAGCAAAACTCATAAATAACTGTTCAGTTTCTTTTAAATGTATTACTAAAATTATATTCTGCAAAGCTAAATAGAATGTGTATCTTAGTGATAAAACACACACATTTTGACTCAAAATTCATATTTTATATAATTTCTTTCAAGTTGAACTTGAATCCTGGTTCAGCCTGTTCGTACTCTTCTGAAATGAATGTGCTGGCACTATGTACTGTGACTATCCATATTGTAATAGATTTTCATTCTCTCTGAACTATTACATTAAGGACATCTAGAATGTACTAGGTTATCAGTTTTTTTAAACTGTCAGAGAAACAATGTTTTAATTCATTGAATTGCTGATTTGTTTCAGTGAAGTAACCATATAAGATATGTAAAAATGAAATAAGGGAATCATGAAGGGACAGTAAATTGGATAGTGCATTTATCCTAGCATGTGGGATCATTTTCCCTCAGTGTGATAAGGACCCATATGTGAGAGAGAATCAGAATGAGATATACATGAAAAATGTGTCTAAAGCTCTAGTTAATTTGGATTTAATTTCTTTACAACAATAAAAATGAGAATTCAGATTTCTCTGAAATGGAGAGAGGTGATAAGCTGGTATTGAAAATGAGAGTTAGCCCTTGGGCCTGTGATGAAGTTCTGAGAGGTATATTTAAGAGGAAATAGTTTCTATTCTAATATGGCTTCACTGTTTGTGAATCAAGGATGTTATCTTTGGACAACTGGAGTTGGTTACAGTTTTAGTAATTTGATTAATGTGACAAAGCAAACAAATACAGGTTGAATCTCTGTAGTTCAGCACTCTTGGGACCTGAACAGTGCTGAACTAGAGAATTTGCTGAAGCATGGGAGGTCAATACTTTTAACAGAATTATCAACAGTTCTGCTCCTTACGGGGCTCTGGGAAGACATTTGGGGTAAATTACAGCTAAATAACAGCACAGAACACTGAGACACAAGACTGGTGACTGTAAACAAACTTTATGGAATGTTGGGAAATTTGGCCATGCCCATGATAAGCAGACATCCGGCTAGCTAAAATCATGCCAGACCATGGATACTGCCAGAACAACGTGTGCCAGACTAGAGGGGTTCAACATGTACTACCAGGGTCAATATGCCTCCAATGGTCTTTGCCTAGGATATAGTGTATTATGCTAGATGTGGAACTGTATATCACATTTAGCAGTGGTCTGTTTCTGATGTCGCATATTGTGAAGCTATTTTCCCCATAATTGTGGGGCATATCCTTCCTAGCTTTTTGGCAGGAATTCACATATTTCTGTTCACTTACAAGAAGCATCTTCTTCTCAGGGAGGAAGACAGAAGAAAACATTCTTGTTTAATTCGTGCAGTTCAGATCCAACAAAGCAGAGACTTACCCATTTTGCCACCCCAGCTGCTTCCCAGAAGGAGCAGACTTCGCTGAAACTGGATGACTGCACCTTGCTTCAGTGTTCTTCATCTGGAAAGATAGTGGAAGGGAAGAGAAAGTAGATTCCTTCAATGGCTGCCCACCTACTCACTCACTTGTTGCTTGTCCCTCAAAACAAAGTCTAAATTCTGGAGTTAAGATTTGCCTGGGTCAACAGAGCCTATCTCCTTACTTTCTTCTGTCTTTCTCTCTGAGAAGCTAAGTTGACCCCATTTTCATTGGTTCCTTCTTCCCTCAGTTTCTCAAAAGAGCTTTCTGCTGCCTCACTGCCAGAGTGTCTCCGTGCCTTTCCTTCAACCTGGAATCAGAAGGCCTCCAAGAATGACAATGATTTGAACTCATCAGTTCCCCTCATCCAGGCCAGCTCCAGCACAGGAGTTCACAAGGTCATAGTCCCCAGTCAGACTTTTTAAGGCCCTTACAAGAAGCCTGCAGTGTCCATATCTGTGCCTGCCTCTCATTGGATTAATCCGTGAATCTGGTTTACCTGTGCCTCTGCAAAACCTCCCTAGCCTGATGCATTTAAATACTCTTGCATCAGAGCCATAATCCTTGGACTAAGAGAAGAAAAGCCTCCATGGCCAAGTGCTGCCTCTACTCAAGACCAAATTCAGTGAGACACATGATCTGAGCCCTGACCTGGATTATTCTATTTATTGCCTAAAATCCACAAACCTGGAAACCCAGGACACCCTATCATTTCAGGTATTGGCACCCTTACCATCAGACTGTCCTGCTATGTAGACTCCCTCTTCAAACCCTATGCCACCAGCAGTCCTAGCTATCTCCGAGATACTACTGACTTCCTGAAGAAATTACAAAACATTGGAAACCTTCCTGACAATTCCATCTTTGCCACTGTGGATGTAGAGGCTCTCTACACCAGTATTCCACATGAAAATGGACTACAAGCTATCAGGAATACCATCCCTGATGTTACCGCTGCAAATCTGGTGGCTGACCTATGTACCTTTTTGTTCTCACCCACAATTATTTCCAATCTGGGGACAATTTATACCTCCAGATTAGCAGCACTGCTATGGGCACTCACGTGGCCCCACAGCATGCTAACATTTTTATGGCCGACCTTAGAATAACAGTTTTTTAGCTCTTGTCCCATTACTCCTCCTTTACTTACGCTACATTGATGATATCTTTTATCATTTGGACCCACAGTTAAGAGACTCTGGAAGAACTCCACAGAGATTTTAACAACCTGCACCCTACCATCAATCTCAGCTTTGAATATTCCACATGAGCAATACATTTCTTGGATACCGCAGTACAAATCACTGATGGCCACATCGACACCACCCTCTACCGGAAACCCACTGACTGCTACACTTACCTACATGTCTCCAGCTTCCATCCAGTACACACCACACGATCCATCATATATAGTCAAACCCTTAGATACAATTGCATCAATTCTGATCCTACTGACAGAGACCGAAAACTTCAAGACCTTTACCAACCATTCATAAAACTTAATTACCCACTGGGAGAAGTTTTTTAAAAAAAAAACAAAAAAAACACAGATTGACAGGGCCAGACAAATAACCAGAAACCAGCTACTTGAAGATAGGCCCAAGAAGATCAATAACAGAACACCATTTGTGTCCTCATCTCAGACCCCTGCAATGCATCATTAAAAAGCTACAACCTATCCTAGATCATGATGCTACACTCCAGAAGGCCCAAGGTGACAGGCCTCTCCTCTCCTGTAGAAAACCTCCTAACCTAAGAGAGATTTTCACCAGCAATCACAGGCTACACTACAATAATACTAATCCTGGAACTTTTCCTTGCGACAAACCCCTCTGCCAACTTTGTCCACATTTTTTTCGAGGATACCATCACTGGACCATGTTACTTACAAGATCAAAGGCATGCTCTTGTGCACTTTGAGCATTATGTTACATATGTATGCCATTGTGCCATTGTACATAATATACCATTTCATGCCAACAATGCCCTGCCACTATGTACAGTGGACAGACTGGCCAAAACGTTCGCCAAAGAATAAATGGACACGTAGCAGACATCAGGAATCTCAGTACACGTAAGCCAGTCAGTGAAAATTTCAAGGGAGTGGCCCATTCTGTTTAAAGACCTTTTGCATTTCTGTCCTAGAACAAAGAGTTTAAAAACAGATTACAGCAAGAAATCTCCGAATTGGAATTCATATTCAAATTCGACCCATTAACATGTGACATCAGTTACCACGTGCATTACAAGGACTGCTTCCCTTCCTTTGGTGCTCGTAATTATCTCAGGCAGGACACTTAACATTCCCTCTGCCCTCATCCCCCTCCTTCAGTTCTATGTACTTGATTTGTCAGTTTTTATTGCAATTTTTGTCTTCTGTACTTATAAATGTATTGGAAATGAGATTGATCTGATGAAGTGGGTCTGTACCACGAAAGGTCGTCATTGAGTAAATCATTTTGTTACTCTTTAAAGTGGTACATTTCTGCTGTTTTGTTGGAGTACAGACTAACATGCCTACCTCTCTGTTACTAGTGAGCAAGCATGAACAGTCACTAGGATAGCCTTTTGGGATGAGGAGTTATGCAAAGCTCAGGGAGGATAAAAATCAGTGACTTCAAAAAATGAAAATCAGATCTTTAATTTAAATCAGATTTTTACAATATTTTAAATCAATAAAATACTAAATTTTTCACATTTTAAAAAAGTTATAGTTGACTCTTACCACAAACATGCTAAATCTACACTTAAAGCCTCATAAAAATGAATGAATCAATGGCTCTAGTCTTGTCAGTCTACGCTCTTGCTTCATGAAAATTCTGGAGTTTGTTTGTTTCAGTGGACTAAAGACACAGGCTGGATAGGATTGTTTTTACTCTATGCTTATGTGGCACTGGTTCAAGCCAGGCAGAGGAGCTAAGATCAGACACTGTCTTAAAGACAGAAAGATAATTTGCATGAAAGGATGGTGACAGAGTACAAAGGAACAATGGAATGGATTGGAAGACATTGTTCAGTACACACACAAGTTTCTATATTTCCCCACATGGTTTTGGGGCATAAGAGAGAACCTCTCTGGGAATATTTTGAAGAAATTCCTTTCCTCCATCCTCTCCCTTCCCTCCTCCTCCTCTGAGCCCCTGGGGAGCTGGGAGCCAGGCACAGTAGATCCTGGTCAGTTTACAAGCTCCCAAGTGCGAAGCTGGGAAACTGACCAGGCGCTGCTGCACCTGGCTCCTGGGGGCTCAGAGGATGGGGAGTGGGAGAAGGGAAATGGGGGTGAAGCCTCTTAGCCCCCTGGGAGCCAGGAGCCAGGCGCAGCTGCACCCAGTCAGTTTCCCAGCTCTCTCAAGCAGTGGGGAGCCAGGAAACTGACCGGGCACTGGTGCGCTTGGCTCCCAGCTCCCCGCGGCTGACCGAGAGCCTGGAAGGTGCACTGCTGCGCCTGGCTCCAGGCTCAGCAGGGCTTGGAGGAAGAGTGAGGGGGGCCCCCGCCCGACTTATATGAAATTTGAGTACGTGGGTTTTACTGACTTCTTTTAAAGAAAACAAGCCAGTGAGTTCAATGGAACTTACTAAAAATTAAGTGCCCTTCAAGTGAGGCCAATTTCCTTTTTTCATTATTTGGAACCAGTTACATATTTGCCCAAAAATGTAAATGATTAGTTGAATGGTAGTGTGAGAAGAACTGAGAAGAATGAATATTCAAAATAATTTTTGAAATTTGTTTCAGGATACCATTTAAACATAAGAGACTTTGTGTCTCTCTGCAACAACAGAGTCATCTGTTGGTACTTTTAGCAGGAGTTCTGCAACTAGTATTTCAGGTAACAAAATAGAAGTAACGAGCAAATTTCGGTCATCCAGTAAAACCACCACCATGGATGGGTTTGCAGTAAGGACCAGCAAATACCAAGAAAATGTCCAGAGATGAAAAGATTGCTTGGTCCATCTATGCCACAGATTCTCCTTTTTCAGATTAACAACAAACACTTTTGTTGACATGGTTGAGTTCTTACACCCAGGTTAACATTCCACCTGGGAGAGTAGACTTTGGTGGAAGGTTGCTAGATATAGTGTATGAAAAAGAACTTAAACAGTGTGCAAGAAATACTGAGGGGAAATTTACCAGTTTAACCCATGATGGGTGGAGCAATGTACACACTAATCCAGTAATATCTGCTTGTTTGGCAACAAAGTGGTGGTGCAAATCTTTCAGAAACAATAGCTATATTGGGAAGTACCCACACAACAGAATATTTAAAAAGTGTCAGTGAAAGCTGTAATAAACTGTGAACATAAATTCAACTGCCAAGTGCAGCAGTTTTGTCACAGATGATGCTGCAAATGTGGCAACAATGAAAAGCTACTTAGAAGTCTTGAGCCAAATATTTAATCATGTCTTCTCCAGGAAAGAAAGAATGTTGAAGTTGCAAAATATTTTCATAACAACTTCAGCTTCTTTGAAGAGAGCAGGTACTAATTTTACCTCAAGATGTTCAAGAAAATTCTGTTATTGATTTGTTTTGAACATTAAGAATTGGCCTATTCTCATAAAACTCTGAAGAAACTCTGATAAAATAGATGGAAGTGTGTCTCTCACGCAAAGAATCAAACATTGGATTCGAGAGGATGTGTTTACTATATTGAAACCTGTATCTATAGCCTTAAAGAGAGAAAATTGCTGCTGCATTGCTATTGCTCTTGATACTTGGAAGGCACTTCAAGAGACGTTTGACCAAAGAAACACCTCACCAGACAGTTAAAATGCAGGCAGTAAAAAAGCAAATGGATCAAGGACGAAGTCCACCTCGTTTTCTTTCAGACATTCTCAACCCTAGATACAGAGGTAGATGCCTGACTTCTGAAGGGGATGTTGCTGCCATGGCACGGGCATCTCAAATCACTCCTTAGTTATGCCAGTCATAATAAATTTCAGGGCTGGAGCAAAACCAAAAATCAGTGCATGTTTACTGATGATGATGTGAACAAAGTCACCTCCCAAAACTGTTGGGAGTGGCTAGTCAGGCACCTTGAAACAGAGTTCCTTCAGTTGCTAAGCCAACTCTTCACAGCAGTATCTTCTTCTGCAGGCAGGCAGAGTATTTCCATCATTTGGTATTATTCACTCAGAGCTAAGAAATCGACTGGGAGCTGAAAAAACATGGAAACTCATATTTCTGTTTCAGTCTATGAATCGATGAAAGTGGGAGGGCGGAAGAAGGTGAGAGCTGTGGAAGTTTTAAGGGCAGCATTCGTTTATTTAGTATTATGATTTTGTCAGTTCGTGGTGGTAATAAAATTTGAAAACTAAAAAAAATGTCAGGACATCCATCAGCTGGCAACTTAGGACACTGCTGCAATTGCAAATGTGAAACATTTATGTAATTTTTAAGATTTAGTTTAATAAAATGTAAGTGCCATTGTGTTTTGTGTGTTTGATTTAGTTCTTAACATTCCTGATAGTCAGGTAACGTATTGTTTCCTAAATTAATCAAAATCACCTTAGAAATTACACAAAGTGTACCCTTCTCGATGCTATAAAATGCTGTAATGTGATGTGAATCAGTGGCTGCGTCTACACTAGCAAGTTCTTTTGAAGGGGGCTCTTTTGAAAGATCCCACAGAGCATCTACGTACAAAAAGCTATTCCTTTGCTATTTCAGGAAGAGAGCCCCCTTTTGAAAGCTTTTTTCGGAAGAAAATGTGTGGATGCTCCACAGGTCCTCTTTTTCCAAAAGAGCAGTCCTCATGTGACCTGATTTTTCGATCACTCGCTTGTTCTTTTGAAAGAGCAGGGGGCTGTGTGGACGCTCGCTTTCGGAAGAGCAGAGCGCTCTTTTGATCCACTTTTTTTTTTTTTTTTGTGTGGACGCTCTGTTTAGAGAGAGATTCTTCCAGAAGAGATGTTTCAAAAGATCTCTGTGTAGTGTAGATGTAGCCAACATGTTTTAGATTTGCCCCGTTGTTTAAATATGTGAAGAAATATCAGTAAGAAACTTGATTTAAATTATTTAAATCAATCCAGCCTGGAAAAGAGTGACTAGTGCACAGCACTTGCATAGGCTAACCAGGTTTGTTATTGAATTCATTAACTGGGTCTTCTGAAGATGGAGATTGAAATCCTACTCCCTTAAAGTTAATGGAAACTTTACAATAAATTTCAGGTGGGCCAGGATTGCACCAAAATTGTCTGAAATGGAGAAGCTTGGTGCATTATCACTTGCTTCTGTGTGGTCTTTTGATGCATGGCTGGCGGAGGACCGCAGGAAAGGGAGTACTCCTTAACCACACACACAAACCACTGGGCAAATTTTGAAAAAAACATTTTATGGTACCAAAGAGACAGTGAACGTTCTGTGTTTATTTTCGTACCCTGGGGCCAAGGGCAGCAGGTTTGCAGAAATTTTGGTGGTGCCCAGAATGCTCAGCGCCTGCTGAGAACCCTCGTCCAGCTAAAGTCCTCCCCCTCCCCAACCTAACTAAGGATCTGGGGGGAGTTTGGTGGGGAAAGGGGATAGGCTCTGGACTGGGACAGGGTGTAGGGCTGCTGGAGTTGGGTGAGGGATGGAGGATCTGGGAGGGTTGAAGAAGGTGTGGGAGGAAGTGGGGATAAAAGCTCGGTGGGGTGAAGGAGATAAGGATACAAGGCTAACCTGGGCACTCCCCCCTTGTGGTTCTGTGGCTGGGGAGAGGTCTCAGTGCACTGCTCCTCTCAGGCACCACCTACACTGATCCCAGTGGCCACAGGTGCACTTGGTGTGGGACAGCACGCTGACTCCCTGCCTTCCCCGGGTCGCAAGGGCATGCTGGTGAGTCCATGGAGCAAGCAGGCAGGAAGCTGCTCTAGTGCCACCGTTCACGTCCGGTGGTGGTGGTGGTGGTGGGGCATCCCAAAGCCATTTTAAATCACTCGAGGACAGCAGGCAGGGCCAGGGATGAGACCTAGCCCTGAACTTTGGAGGAATATTCCTGGTGCTCGGGCACCACAGATCTCACTGCTCATGCCTGAGGATTCCCATCATCAGAGCTGAGATCATTCTTGAAAGAGCAACTTCTTCCTCACTCAGCAGGTAATCTATCAAGAAGAACCAGTAAAGTAAAAGGTTAGACCCCAGGATTTACAATTGCTGTTAAAATATTATGAAAGTAAAAGGTTAGACCCCAGGATTTACAATTGCTGTTAAAATATTATGACAATGTTAACTATTATGAGTTTAACCAGGTCTTTTGTATTTACTTTTCTGTTGTGGCTCATTACGAACCTTGAAGTTATCGGTCTGCAGTGTGGTGACAGCTAAACCTAATATCTATTTCTGTAGATTTTCACATGAGATTGTATCTGAGAATACTCCTCTGAATTTGTGCGGTTATTCCCCAAACCAGATTTTTAGCATTGGAATTGTTTATATTTTTTCTTTGGCGCTCATAAGTGATTTCATGGAAAAAAATTACAAAAGGGAATAAGAACTAAAATTAGGACAGCAGCTTCAAGGTTTTTGGAAATCTTATGGTAAGTATTTCTAACTAAAAATGGTATTGGACCATAGTTCCTTTCTCACTATCACAGGGATTTTGAAGAGCTAGAAATACATGGAGAGAGAAGTATTTAAGTAGTGTGTGTTCATGCAGGGATGTCTAATATGCACTAACCTACTCCTTTTTTTTTCCTTTCTGTGTTAAGCATTGGCAACATTAAATCTATATGGCTTGAAGCAGTTTTATCACTTTGTAATGATGCTTTCTGTCTGCACAGTCATATACCACAAGCAGAGCCTTCTGAAGCTAGGGAATGCTCGCTATGCAGTTCGTTTTGTTCACTGGGACATCACACCTTTAACCAATCAAGATTGGTAAGCTAGCAAGTGAGAGGGACCTCCTGTTGTCTTCAGCCTTTTTTTTTTTTTTTTCTCCCCTCCCTTAAAAAAGACCTCAAAGTTTCCAGAAGGACTGGCTATTAGAAAAAAGAAGCACAGCACTTACACATGGCCTATGGGGACTAGAAATCAGATTGTCCACTAGATAAGCTTAAGCTTTAGAAGGTTTTTTAAGGAGAGAGAACCACATTTTATTTTTTAATAGTGATTATAGTATCGTGGTGTTGTGAAATGATGGCATAAGGCCACATTGTACAAATCTCGAAGAAACTACAAAAAGCTACACAATTCAGTAATAACATTATCTTAAAAAAGAAGCTAAATAAATCCACTGGAGCTACTACAGTATATTTTATATATCTAAAATTGGCCTGATTTATTTATTTTTAACCAGTAACAACATTTTAAGACATGTAGGTCCAACTGTTGAAAAGCATCCTTAAAAATTCATTTTTCTGGACTTGAAAGTTTTTGCTACTTCCTAAAATTGAAACTAGTTTACATATCAAGTAGTCTGGCATCTTAAGTACTGTACTGTACTCTATTTATGCATGAAAATGTTTCCTTGGGGGCATGGCACCTTCTTTTCACTCAAATACACGCTCAAAGTGTATGTTAAAATAGTCCCCGCCTTTTGAAAGGGGTATGCTAATGAGCCACTTTGGCAGATGCTGATGAGGTGCTGCCATGAATATGCAGCACCTCATTCGCATAACGACAACTGCATGCGTTTCAAAAGTGTCACTTTCAAAATGCCACGGCCAGACCCCTCTTGAACAAAACAGCAAGATTTCACCCTGCTACTTTTGTGGAGACAAATCTCTCTGGCTCTCTCTGCACTAGTCCAAATCTTCGAAATGGCCATGCAAATGGCCATTTTGAAAATTACTAATGAGGCACTGAAATGCATATTCAGCACCTCCTTTCGAAAAGGAGCCCCATCTGGACGAGCCGCACGGCAGCGAAAAGCAGCAATTTCGAAGAGCCACGGCCAGCGGCGTGCTAATGAGGTGCTGCATATGCATTTCAGTGCCTCATTAGTGATCTTCAAAATGGCCATTTCAAAGATTTGGGCTATTGTAGATGTAGCCTTCGTGTTTTAAAGCTGCAAATCTTCCGGTATCTGTTTTATATCTGCAGATGTCTTCCTCCTGTAGATGCAGTGGTTATCTGTAGACTATGTTTGCAGATAGGACACAGATACATATTTTGTATTTGCACAGAGTTGTATTTATGTTTACTCAGTCTGTACCAGTTTGTTGCAGAGCTGAGTCTACACAGGGTATATTAACAGAGTAACAGTGCATTAGCAACTGCTTGGTGAGTTACTGTGAACCACTGGAAATAGTATCTCAGCAAACATGCAGGACCAAGGTTTTTTTAGGAGTTACCTTGGGGAGGCTGCATAGAAATGAAGGCCACTGTTAAATAGTGTTGATCACTGTGGTTTTGCATGTAACTTGACATACTCAGATACATTTGCACTCAGTAACAAGCCTGGACCTCTGCTTGCACTCCCTTCTTTACTGACTTGTCTCCCAACATCAGCCTCCTCCCCTTCTGTCCTGATTATTATAGGTATACTAAACTTGTAAAATGTCTTTGATCCAGTGATTTGCTACTGTGTGACTATTTCACATTGATCACCATCTGCAAAAAAAAAAAAAAAGCATGAGAGGGAACATAATAGCATGCAAATGTGAAGGAGAAACATGGAAAATGAGCGCAACAACATAGGAGTGGCTACAGTGGGTCATATCAATGGTTCATGTAGCTTAGTTAATCTAGTTCTCCAAGAGTGGCCTATTCCAGATTCAAAGGGAGTTAGTAGAATAAGGCAAGTGTCAAGTGATCCGTGCCGTCCAGTTCCAGCATCTGGCACCCAGTGGGTTAGGGTCTCCCCAGAGCATGCAGTTGCATCCCTGACCATCCTGGTTTATACCAGTTGGTGCATCCGTCCTTTATTATTCTTTTTTGGACCTGTTCTATAGTTTTGGCCCCACAATGTCCCCTGGCAATGAGTTCCAAATGTTGACTCTGCAATGTCTGAAGTACTTCCTCTTGTTTTTAACCTTCTGCCTATTTGATTTCTTTGGGTGACCTCTGGTTCTTGTGTTTATATGAAAGAGTAAAAAACACTTCCTTAATCACTTTCTCCATGCCAGCCATTCATTATTCTATACACACTATCATATCCCCCCGCCACTTAGCAATCTCTTTTCTAAACTGCAAAGTCTGTCATTTTAATCTTTCTACACATGGAAGCTGTTCCATATCCATAATTTCTGTTTCCATTCTCTGTACCTTTTCCATTTCTGAAGTACCTCTTTTGAATTGGGGCACCCAGAACTACACTCAGTATTCAAGGTGTGTGTGTGTGTGTGTGTACACACCATGGATTTGTATAGTGGCAT
The DNA here is from genome assembly GCF_033958435.1 of Carettochelys insculpta. Taxonomy (NCBI): domain Eukaryota; kingdom Metazoa; phylum Chordata; order Testudines; family Carettochelyidae; genus Carettochelys; species Carettochelys insculpta. The sequence goes on along the minus strand of NC_134138.1, from coordinate 204,628,668 downwards.
TATGATATTTATCATCAAATTTATTACTGTTTCCTAATAGTTCGTAACATTGTTTGCTTTTTTTTTGACTGCTGCTTCATGTTGAATGTATGTTTTCAGGGACGCATCCACAATGACTCCAAGATCTCTCTCTTTTTTTTTTAAGTGGTAGCAGCTAATTTAGACCCCATCATTTTGTATGTATAGTTGGGATTATTTTTTCAATATATATTGTTTTTCATTATTTCAAGGAAAGAGTATACTTCCAGTTTTCAGATGACTTGATTTATCCTTTGCCCTTTTGAGGTTTAGTAGATTTTGCTGTTAATGAATCAGCAGTGTATTAATAACATTCTTAAAACAGTGTTGTAAATTCATCTGAGGGGTAGCCGAGTTAGTCTGTATCTTCAAAAACAACAAGAAGTCCTGCGGCACCTTATAGGCTAACAGATATTTTGGAGCGTAAGCTTTGATTGACAAAAACCCCCTTTGGAACCTTCACTCATGCATCTGATGAAGCGGGTCTTTGCCCACAATAGCTTATGCTCCAAAATATCTGTTAGTCATAAGGTGCCACAGGACGACTTGTTTCTGAATTCATTTGGGATTAAATAACTGGTCTGAAAAGTCAGTTTACCAATTATATTCACTGAAATATCTGCACACATTTAGCTGGCCTCTATTAGTACATCTGATTGTTGAGCATAAATAAAAAACAGCTATGACAATGTCTTTAAATTTTGCATGTTTACTAGCTTTCTATTGCAGCATTTTAAAAAAAACCACTGCCTTGTGTAAGCAATGTATTATTAGACTAGTCATAAGTACATTTAAGCTACCGCTTATCTGTTCTGTTAAATTCTGTGGGTATTTTTTGTTAGTAACTGAACTGAAGGAAAACTAATTGCACACTGCACAGAGTAACAAATTAATAGGAATTTAGTTGTAGTGTGGCATGTTTAAATGTTGATATTTAGAGAACCTCATACAATATTTTTAGTTTGTCTTTTTGATATACAAAATAAGGTGTGTTTGTTAAGGCTGTGTGATTCCTTTCAGTTGTATAAGCAGAGGGAACTGAGATTTATCACCTCTCTTTCAGAGAGCTGTCTCTACTGTGTTCTGCCCTCCATGAGACACCCCTGAAATTGATTTGAGAATAGGGAGCAGAGCTGTAGATAAGCTATTCACCTTGGCATTATCCCCTCCTGACACTTTGAATTTTAAAGAAGAAATACGCTCTGGAGTCAGTGCTACTAGTGGCTACTGCACAGTCCACAGGAGATTAAAGCTAGTAGTACCAAGGCTCCTTTCCACTGTGCTGCTACAGAGGGGAAGAATTCTCAGGGCAATATATTCTCCCCATGGAACTAGTGGCAGACCATGCCTTCTGTATGCTCCTAGATCTCCTAGGATCTGCTAACCAAGGAGAGGATTGCTTGGAAACGCATGGTGTTAAGCTCACCCCTGTGTTTTCCAGCCCCTATCCCAAGGGCTCTTTCACAAGAGGAAATGATCCAGCCAGTGGCATTTAATTGGTTTAGCAATTACTGTTTGCTACACTGGATTGTAGCAACTACTATGCTAAGGAAATTTTGGAAGACCTAGTCATACAAGAAACACTATTAACAGTTTAACTTTTATTTAACAATACTAAGTCATTGATTTAGTCTTTTTAACATACACAAACATTTCAGCACAAAAACATTTGAAGGCAGAGTGGAGTTTTAAATAGGATTTGTCACAGAATACACAGCTTCAGAAATTGGTTGGCGTTATTAGCAACATCACTGTATACGAGTCTGTTAATGTGTTATATAGTATGAAGGAAAGAGTCTAATTAAAATCTTGTTACTAAACAAGTGACAAAGACCTTACAAACAGCTTGAGGCTCCAGGCTGGCCGTTGTTAGGCTTCAAGATCAGACTTGGTCAGTGAATGAGGAAATCTTTATTATGTAGGTTATTTTGTTAATGACACATACCCAAGTATGAGCCACATCAGTTAGACATTACATAATATCTGAGCAGGTATTTGACCTAGTTAAAGTGTTAGTTTGGTATGAAAGGTCATTCCTTATCATTCAGGCTGAGCTTTTGTGAGGTCTGTGTTCTGCAGAAGATCTCCCAGTATTCAAGCACTCAGAACCAGCCTCTGCTAAAAAGAGCACCCTGGGCCAAGCAGCATGTAGTGCTCCCAAAATGTGTAGTAAGGAATGCATAGTCATCTCACTTCCAACAGCAAAAATCAGGTGTAGCCATTGAAATAAATTGGCCTCGGACTAGTGCACGACTGGTTTGAAAGGCAAATTGGTTATTTATCATCCACAACAGAGGTAAAGAGTAAGGTTGTGCATGTCTCCACTGCATACTAAGCACAGGCTGACTCAACTTGTCTGTCTGTGGACTGGACAAGGACACATCAAACTGACTGATGTTAACAAACATTCAGGATCCAGATCCGGGGGTGCTGCTCAAGGGAGGGGATCAGAGCTTGAGTCCCACTCTGACTTGGATTCAAGCCCTGTTGCTCTGTGTTGTGAGCATAGCTCATGTTAGAGTGAAGTCAGGAGGTCTGCTCAGTACAGTATGGGCACATTCACATAGCTGAGAGACCCAGGTCTGGCCATTATAAACCCAGCACAGATTTGGAAGCCACTGAGTCCAAAAGTCTGTGCCCCACAGACCCAGGTGTACAATGTGGCACAGACTTAAACTATGTGACTTTGGGTGGGTGCTTGATTTTGCAATAGCTAAAAGAATAGTAATCTCCTGACAGTGTAGAATCAGGTTTTAAGATGCTCAGTTAAGATCAGTGAGCACTGATTTCTGCTAGATTTCATGGTTTTTGTTGTTTTTGTTTTGTTTTTTTTTAAAGCATGAAGTTCATTGCTGACTGAAGACTAATGCTTGGAAGTACTGATGGAACAAATGTTCCAATCTTGCCCTAATGCCTGAAATAGATTAATTAAGTCAGATAACCTCTAAAAATAGTCGATTGTACTTGTGTTAGTATGGGTCCATAACACAAGAATCTAAATTCTTTTTTTTAATTTCAGCTTTTACCAAATGCTGCCAAGAGACTGGCTTTCTTATGGTGGTGAAATGTCGACAGGAAAATGCAGCATTGAAAGAATGTCTAACTGCCTAGTAAGTCACCATGAGAATCTTTTTAAAAAGTATATTGCTGTAGTCATGCTGCCATTGGGAAACTGGAAAAAAGCATCCTTTAGACAATGCCTGAGTTCACTGTTAGTTTCCACGTGGTCTCTGAAAGGTGCTGTGTATCTTCAGGTGATTCCAGAAGTGAACAGAGCTGCTAAACCTCTTCAAGGAAGTTTGTAAGGTGTCGTGACTTGGGCCTTCCACTACTGAATCTAGGTTGGGGTGTTTGCTGAAGGAAAGCAGTTATATCTTCAGCTTCATGGATCAGGGAAAGGAAGCTTGCGTGGGCTTTACTCCAGGATTTTTCTGAAAAATGTTTTGGGAGTAAATGAACTGCAGTTAGCAACTTCAAAGCTCACACGATGAGAATTATGGTAATGAGGTTCTGCATTGCTATTCTCCGCTTGGGCTGATAATCATGCCCCCTTCGAAGGATGGGGCTAGTGTAGACAAGCCCTACAGTGGCAGGGTCTACACCTGTGGATCCCAAACTTTTCGGCATCATGCCCCCCTTTTGATTTCTGAGAAGTGCTCAGCCCCCCCTTTTCTTTACCACCATCCAACCCTTTAGAAAAAAAAAAATTCAGTGCATAATTTTAACACACAAACTCGATATAAAAATGTTTAAAATTAAAAACAAGCACAAATAAGTTTTCTTGGCCTCTTGCGGGTGCTTGGTGCAGCCCCAGCCGGCCAGCTGCCCAACCCCTGTAAGCTCTGCAAGCCGCCTGCCTGAGCCCTGCAAGCCACCCACCCGAGCCCCTCCCATCCCCTCCCCCAAAGCCAGGCACCCCCAGCCCCCCATCTTAACCCTATCCTACTCTTCCTCCCCACACTCAGTCGCCTTTGCAGGAGGCAGCTAACTCCATGCGGGTCTTCGCCAGATTCCTGGTTTTTTTAATAGCTGCTGCACCAGGTTGCCTATGTAGAATGACGGGCTGAGAGCCAGAAGCAAAGGCTGGCTCTTTTTTCGGGTGAGGGGCGTAACCAGGGGGCTGGGTCGCCTTGTGCCCCCCCCATGGAATTTTTTCACCCCCTTCCCCCCTGGCCAGTTTGGGAAACCAAGATCTACACAGAGGTGGGCAAGATCTGGCCCACCAGGCCTTTAAATCTAGCCCATGGGTCGCAGTCTGCCCCTGTGGCATGGATCAACGCTGTGCAAATTAGTTGGCTGCTCCCTGTGGCTCTTTGCACTGTGGGATGAAGGAAGGGGAGGGCTTTGTGCACTGCCCCTGCCCCCCAGCAAAATAACTCAGCTCCTGTTGGCTGGAAAGTGGCCAACACGAGCTGAAAGATTTTGCTGGTGGGGGAAACGTGAAGCTTCCCCTGCTGCAGTGCAGAGAGCTACATGGAACAGCCACTGCTTTGAGTCATCTGGTGCTGGCAGGCTGGGAAACCTGCCTGAGTGTGCAGCTCGCCAGGAGCTGCTTTGGTAAGCATCTCCCAGCAAGAGCCTCCCTCTGGCTCCCTACCCACTCCTGCACCCCAGCTCCCCCCCACACACCCTCTGCACCCCAGTACCCAGCCTCAGGCCACAACTCCACCTTTTGCCCAAAATTCCCTCTGATTTCACACCCTCTCCTGCACACCAGTCCCCACACATCTTACATAGAAAAGTGTGGCCCTTGACCACTTACCAAATCTTGGCATGGCTCCCCTTCAAAAATTGCCCACTTCAGGTCTAAACTGAAACTATGTGCTCTAGAAATCATACCGCACAGTAGCCAAGCCCTAAGCTGGAAAAACAGCACAAAAAAGAGCAGATACAGAAATGGGGAATTAGTTCCCACTAGTTGTTCTGTATTAGCTCCCCCTAGGGATGCACTTATTCTGCACTAAAAGTACTGTTAAAACAAAACAGAGTCAGTCATGTAGCACTTTAAAGACTAACAAAAATACTGTTGTGCATTTTAGCATAATCCAAGTACAACTCTAAAAATTTTTCAGTGTCTTCGTGTGCGGTAACTATCCCCTAGCTTCTATTGCATTAGTTTGCATTCTGTGCTAACTTCCCTGCATAGAGAAGCCCGAACCCCCTACCCCCACCCTGTGCAGATGAGATGATCTGAGTTGCAGTTTTTAATTAAACAGTTTTTAAATATGCAGTGATTAGCTTACTAGCATTAGGCAGTATACAAGAATCGAATTACTTATGAGTATTAAGCTATTTTTGTTCAACTCCTATTACATACACTTTTTTCCATGGCACACAAGTTGTGAAAGTGGTTTAATGTTATGCTAAGCAGCTGTAATAGCCGAGAAAATATCAGCTGTCATCTAGGAAGAAATCAATGGTTAGTGATTGACACTAGAAGTACTTCCTCAACTTTCTCCTTCAATCACAGTGGCATACAGTGGTGGTGTGAAAACACCACACTCTCCAGCAGTTAGGGTGGAGACAAACGTAAATTTAAGTGGTATCAGAAAGAAGTAAATTATAAATCATCTTGTCTATGGTTATTTAAAGACAACAGGTAAAGAGTTAATGGTGCAGATAACATCTCAGTTCAACACATTAACTTACTTAAGGTGGACCTCACAATATTATGTGTTTTCCTTGTAGCTATACTGATCCAGCATTTTATGAAGAATGCAAAACTGAATACTTAAAGGAAAGGGAAGAATACAGAGCTACTGGAATTCCTGCTAAACGAAGACAACAGAAGCTTCCTACAAGCACATAGCTAAATTCTAAAATAAAGTTTGAAAATTTACTTCAGTTATTGACACACAATTTGATTTTATGGAATTAAGTTAATTGAATAAACAGAGGCTCAATCTTGTTTGAAAAATCAGTTTTAGTCTTCGAGGTTGGATTTGCATGAAATAAATGCATCTTATCTTGTCTATTAGGAATAAACTTTCTACGAATGAATCCAAAATAACTCGGATGTATTTTTGACCCAGAACTGTCACCGTAGAGTATTTTGAGAAAAAAGTTGCAGACCATTCTTTCTGAACATTCTCCTGACTTACCATTGCTCCACTAATAATCCTCTCTCTTATAGAATCAGAGGCAGACAATTTCCTTCTTTGTACCTAAGGTAGTATAATCCTGCCATTGTCTCTGTAAAGGCACACTTGAAGTTGGTCTTTTACTTGATCACTTAATGATATCGGCTGTACAAAAAAACCTAGATGCACGAACAGTTAGGCTTGAAAAATATTTTGTTCTTATCTTTGCAAGAGTTGCCGAATTGTCAGGAACTGTTCAAATACAATATTTAATATATTACTTGTGACTAACTCCAATCAAATTGATTTTCATGTCTGTCTGTTATTACTTAACTGTAGAAGTCATCATTGAAGAGTTTGTCCTATACTAAAAGGTGTTTTTAGGCCTGCACAGAGCCTTAATAACCTCTTGCTCCTGTGACCAGACCATCTCAATCTTCATTACAGTCCTGTCTGCCCAATTCTGTAGGAGGCAACAGCCCTAGATTACTCATGAGCCCTTAGAGTTCCCTTCTCAGGAAACTGACATCCTAAGGAAATCTCTTTCAGACAGAATCAGAATGCGGCTGTGTCACTGGCAGGAACATCATTTAAGAAAAAGGTATTCTCCATGTAAAGGTGCTTTTTAGTGAAAGCAGGATTGAGAGAAGAGACTTAGAGGAAAAAGAAATGAAAACTAGGATAAAGTGGCCAGAAGCGAGAGAAGGCATGAAGTATAATGGGAATTTTAACCAAGCTGTAAAGAAAAAATTAGACAATGTCCCAAATGAGAAAATGCTAAGAGCTAAGAAAGGGTGGTAAAGAAGAGCAAACAAGAGGTAGTAGCATTTATTTTGAAGCTTGCCTGATGGAATGAAGTGGTCAGTAGATGGAGGAGAGACTGATCATCTCTCTTCCTGCCAGTGTTACTCCACATTATTCATTTTTAAACTCAACCTCTACAGCTGGAAGAGAAAGAAGAAGAGAATCAGATCAAAATATTGCTTCATAGAAAAAGAATGACTGCCATGATCAGAAATTGGTCACAGAAAAATTCAGAGCAAGACCAAGACCATTGCTGATTTTGAAAAGGAAGAGGATGCTTATTGAGTCAAAACAGCTGCAGTTAGTTTAGTATCCTCTCTCTCTCCTACCTTCCTGTCTCAAAAATGTGATAATGTTTATCAGTAAAAACCCAGAGTTTGCAAGATTATTGGTCGGTTGTTTACTTATAATGTTAAAAGAAACAAAGCTATGGGCAAGGCAAGGGTCTAGTAGTAAAGACATGAAAGCGAAAGCCAGAATTGTTTCTGGGTACCTTTTATATAGTACTGTCTCCTACTGTTTGAAAGAAGCTCTCTAAAATGTCATGTTACTGCATCTGAAAAACCCAAGAGGGAAAAATAAACACAAAATTTGAAACTGTGGTGTCCTGTCTAAGTACTAAAGGGTATTATGGCGGGAGGAGGGCTGGCTACCTTCTAGTGAGTTTTGTCCACTCCTGTAAAGGATCTGTAACTTTATTTTGAAGAGCACAAGTTTCTTAAAGCAGGAGACTGACATGCACTGTTAAAACTGGTGAGTGTGTTTCAGATGAACAAATTATTTGAGTAAGGAAGACTTAAGGATGTTGCTTCTACTTTTCCCCTACTGAAGAGATTTGTTCAGTGATGCTTGTATTTATTTGTTGCCTGTTCAGTATGTTTTGTCACCATAACATATAGCTTCCTCTCTGTTATTATTCATAAAGTATAGGTTGCTTCTGTCTTGAAATGGAAACCACTTGGTCATGTGTGCCCAAGAACTTTGGAAAATGTTTACATCTTAAATTATATTTTGTATGTACTTGAATGTGCCTTACCTAGCCTCTCAGAAATCATGTCACTATATTCACTAAGATAGCTGTGCTTTATGAAAGTAACTGTGAAACAGGGTCTGCTGGTAGTAAAGCCATATTTGTGATCCACAAATTAGGTAGGCTGCCACACAGGCCTGCATCCTAAGAGGGAACTAGCTGCAGCCCACCTTACCAGAGCTCACCGATCACCAGTGATCCAGAGACCACTATTTGAGTATTTCTGCTTTGTAGTAAGACTGTGTCTTTCAGCTTTGTTGCTACATTGTCAAAGTACTAAGGATTTACCTGTGTGAATTCTATTAACATTGCATTTATACACATTGGCTATGTCTACATTAGCACAAATCTTTGAAATCGCCATTCTGAAGATTACTAATGAGGTGCTGAAATGGCTATTCAGCACCTCATTAGCATGCTGCCAGCCACGGCTCTTCGAAATTGCCATTTTTTGCTCCTGTGTGGCTTGTCCAGATGGGGCTCCTTTTTGAAAGGACCCCAGGAACTTTGAAATCCCCTTATTCCTAGCTGCAGGTCTGTGCAGCAGCCCACCTACTTCATGGCTCACAAATATGGCTTTACTGTTTAGCTGTCTGGATCCGGGAGTAGATGCACATATGAGGTAAAGTGGTGGCCTCAGATGCGATGGGTGGGGGAGAGTTAGGACATGCAGGATTGCAGCTGGCACAGGAGAGACCTCTGCTGATATTGGAACTAGTTGTGTGCTTTTATTTATAGAGCTGGAAAAAAAATTCAAACATTAAGGCAGGGGTCTCAAACTCCCAGCCCACAGGCCACCCCCAGCCAGAGCAATTGTGCAATCTGGGCTGGGACTTATAACAGGTCGGGGAGGACCTGTTAGTTACTGGCCTCCAAGCCCTGACCCCTCATTCCCATAGCACACATCTTGGGGGTGGGTAGGGAAAGGAAAGAGGTCGGTGCCAAACAGTGGCAGCAGCAGTTGCGCCCCCACCCTCCCTTCTGCAGCAGGAGCTGTAGAAGTGCACACTGGGCAAGTGCATATGCTGTGCTCCACTCTGCTTCCCTTCAACAGCAGGAGCTGGGGGAGGAAGAGGATGGGGCAATGGCAGGAATGGGTGGGGCTTAGAGGCCAGTAAGAGACAGGCCCTGCCAGGCCATCTGCTCATAGGAATAAGGGGACTTTGAAGTAGCTGGGGGCCTTTCGAAAAGGAGCCCTGTCTGGATGAGCCGCATCAATGTCGAAGTGCCGTGGCCGCCCACATGCTAATGAGGCACTGAATATGTATTTCAGCGCTTCATTAGTAAACTTCAAAATGGCCATTTGTGTGGCCATTTCAAAGTTTGGGGCTAGTGTAGACACAGCCTATGAGTCCCAGGCTGGCTTGTGCCAGCACTCTGGCCAGTGGACTGGGAGTGTCACACTCCTGCTTAACGTTTCTTTAAAATACCACTTTCATCTAAAGTACCTTACCATAGCTAGATAATGGTACAAAACATTTGAAAAGATCACTGTCTTCTGCTGAGACTCTCAGCAATTTTCATGTGGTCTGTGAGGGGGAAAAAATAAGATCCACAGCAATAAAGCATTCAAGTGATGGAGACGAATGCTGATCTCACATTGATTGATGTAAGCCTAGAATACATCAACTCAGGTGACTTGAATCAGTACCAGATCAGAATCAGGTCCAGTATTCCTCAAAACTTGGCCTAATGAGTTAAAATACAAACTGGCAGATTTATATAACTGTTTGCAGCATCTAGTGCGGTCAGTATTGACTGAATATGGATGCTTTACTGGCATTCTATAATGTTTAATGTGACCTATAGCCACCAAAAATATCTGCAGAGAAAGCTGTACATGCTGTGGAATTTCTTTTGTCTATGTCTCTTCAATAAGCCACAGAATGTCCCCCCTACAGGACTGAAACAGCAATGCAGCCATATCCATTGGTTTTCCATCTACAGCAAGTTCAAGATAAAAGTGTGGGGGAGATTCAGATTCCCCCCTTCACAATGGACAATTTAGTTGTACACTTTTCCAACATGTTAATTCCACTTACAAAACTGTGCTTAAGATGTCACAGTGCTATCTTAAAATAAAAGGTAACTGCTGCACCCCTGTTGAACATTTACAGCAGAGAGATGCAAGCCCCCAGAGCAGGAAGGGCTCTGGTTGAGATCCTGTTGGGACTGCATGAGAAGTAAGTAGGTACCACCCATCAGTAACTGCAGCACTGTTAATTTTGCCTTTGAAAATTTTCCCTCGGCTTTCTCCTATTACACTGCCAGCACCGGCCACATACTGCACTCTGCCTCTCCAAAGCCAATCAGAGCTATTCCAAGCGTGGGCTCTTATGACATAACTGAAGACCCACCTTAACTGCATCAGGGTCTACATCTTCAGTTTCTCCTGGCCCTGGAAGGAATTACCAAACACAGGAGCCCATTCCATTAAGTAAGCTTGTTTAACATAACTGTTGTTCAGTTTCTGAAATGAGAGGGGTCTGACCTGGATGTTTGAATGGCAGGTGAAAATTTTAAAATATTTAAACATAAAGGCAGATGTAAAGTGTTTTTTTCTAGTGTGCTCTTTGCCCCCATCCTGCAGTCGCTTAACAGTGAATCGCCACTAACCAGGAAGTAAGGAGGCAAATAATGTGACTTAAGGTTGGTTGAAATAGTGGCCTCCTTTTTCTGCTCTAGAGTTTGCCTAGCTGCAGTGGAAGCAGCGAACAATGTTACAGCCCTCCTGCCCCTATTTTCTTTCACAATTTCCGTCTAAAGACTCAAAGCAGAAAGAACGGACAAGACATTCAGACACAAGTCAGGCCAGATATGTCTCATATGGATATAAACTCAAGATTCCTTTTCAGCTTTAAGGGCCCCTCTGACTTGCTCACATCACCACCTGAGGTAAGCATGCACCCTTATTCCTCCCTCCCCTCGCCCAACCGTAACTGTCACCTCTCATATTTCAGTTTGCAGGGGTTCATTTACCTTCCAACTGTGGCTAGTTTGAGCAATGTGAGCCGTTGCATTTACAGACAAATATTTTTCCTCCAGTAAAATAGAGTTCTTTATTTTTTAGCACACAACCCACATGTTGCTTGTCCCAAATCCATAATCAACTTAACAGGTGTTTCACTGCACAGTTAAATTTACGAGACCTACAGAAGAACAGTAGTTTTCATCAAAGCTCTGTAAAACCATCACACAAACACTGATCAGCACTTAGAACTATAATTTTCCCCACTTTATGGGGGAAAGTGTTTGTTTTCAAAGTGCAAAAGGGAGAAACTTCAAAGAACTTTTTTCAACCTTAATTATAACCACTACCAAGTTTACAGTAACCAGAAGATGATGGAAAAAAAACAAAACAATATTTACAGCCGTTAGAGAAAGCTAGTTTTGATTCTTCACTTTTCTTCTCTCCTTGGCCTGGGTATTTCACACAGCAACAAAGGAGGAGAAAACCACAAAGTCACTTAGGTCAACTTCCTGAAATCATTACTACCTTCTGTATTATAATGGACAATGCCTCTAAGTTTATACTATGCCAGTGTTCATGCTTAGTGGAAAAAACACTGGGAAGTGGCTTTCCAGCTATTTGGTATGCAGTCAACTTTTTTTATTCTTTCTTGATATGAAAAAGCAACAAACCATGTTTGTGCCAGACTACTAACCACATTTTTCTAGAAAAGTTCAATATTCTGTAATTTTTTCCTAATTCTTCCTTCAAGAATGAGCAGGGCTGTGATCCAGTCACGGCCAGTTCACGTGGGTCATGACATTTTAACACTTTTGTCTCATGGGAATTTTTATTTTCTATCCCCACTTACACATTGATCAACTGGACCAATTTTTTATTTTTCTTACACCAACAAACTGCAGCCATTCTTTACTACTTATATCACGAGCATGCAACTTGTGAGCATATACAAGAGGAATTTTTGATTTTTGGAAATGGAAAAAATTCTGAGCCACAAAAAGCATGATTTAAATTACTCTTAGTGAAGATTTGATTTTAAATCAAACAAATGCATTCCCACTTCAGAAATGGGCCTATTCCCTAATGGCGCCAAAGATGGGGTGTCCCTTTCAAGGATTATGGTATGTCTGCTTGTTTCTATTAGTACACTGGAAGCCACACTTACAGCAAGGCCCACCCCATGACATCAGTCAGAATCCAGCAGTGCCTCTCCATGAGTGTTGTTTCCCCTTGCTCACCTCTCCACCTGCACCTACCTGTAGCAGAGGCCAAAGCACAGGGATGTCCGTGCATGCAGAACACAGCAGCTTCATGCTGAAGTGCAGCCTGGCTGTTTACAAAAGGTGAAGATTAGAACAAGATTGGAAAGGGGCACTTTTGGAAGGAGGAGAATATACAGGAATGTGCTATGCCTAAAGGCAGCCAGGCCCTGCTACCTTCATGTGCTTAGAAGGAGAAAACTCCACCTCCGCATGTTAGAGGAATCTGTGGATGTGTACATTGTTCCTAAGGGCTAAGAAGCAAACTTTGAATTTAATCTTTTACATTTTCACTGATCTATGGGCAGATTCAAATTCTTATCTGCTTTGCACACAACCTGAGAATAAGGAATTTCCACAGCAACAAAGGAAACAACTATGGTTGCCAAAGCCTAAGGAGATTTATCAGTAAAGCCCATTTCAAACAAAAATAAATTTATTTAAAATTTTACACACAAGGATTCCTTCCTTGCATAATTCCAAATGTCATCTCAGTTTGATGTCTGCTGAATACATTAAACTTACCAAAAGGGCCAAAATCTTATGTAAGCTTGGGAGTAAACCCAGTACATTATATTAGAACTAGATATAACACAGTCTCCGCAGCCACAGGAGAAATAGTTTCTGCTGCTTTGTTATTACACAGGCAGTTGGTTCTATCAGCTAACGCCTAGTGACTTGGATTTGTTTTATGCATATTGGGGTTTGTTCTATTACTTTGGAAGAGCTTGTACTCCCTTGAGTCAGCTGTGTTCATTGGTCAGAATAAATTCCAGCATCTGACACCATTTCCATTAATCACAGACAAGCCAATATACGTGAGCAAGATAACAGAAAAGATCAAAACAAATCTGATGAATGGTAGGCATATTATTTACATATGCTGTTCACAATACAGTAGATGGTATCAAAGATATTCTTTTGACTTCACGATAGATAAAACTCCAATACATTAAAAGGAGATGGCTATCAAGCGAACCCCTAAATGCACGGGTGGGAGTGGGGGAAAAAGATCCACAGGTTACCTAGTATCTACCTTCCAATTGCACTTTTGATATGGCTGCATTAGAGTGTCAAACTTTCTGACAGAAGTTACTGGCACTTTAAAAAAAAATTACTGCTTAACTGTTGTGAAATCCATTTTCCTTTACATTGGCTTTAAGGTTGATTAGTCAATTCAGATGCTTATTCAGTGTATACAGGAAACAAAATTACTAGTACTAATCCTTTTGCTACTAATTAAATGTTATATTCAAGAAGAATATGAAATGCCATTATAGCATTTCCTCTTAAGTATTGTACATTCCAATTATTTCACTTTAAACCTGGGGCATGAAGCCAAACAACTCTAAAACTGCTCTAAAGAATAGCAAAACTTGTAACTGCCTAGATGCTACTTAGGTAAAGAGTAACAGGTCTTTTTATCAGTTACCCACGTACATCAATATATGGATACAACCATATAAAGCTGGAAGCTATAAATTGGAACATTTTAGTTTTCTACGCAACAGACTGAAAACCCAATTGATATGGCACAATCATATTTCACACTAATACACATCTGAGTTGTGCAAATTAAGGCTTCTGAATGTTCTAGTGACACCCTGACACTCTGCGCACCCCCCACATTCCACCCCCACCCAAAATAAAGAAAGAAAGAAAAAAGGCAAAAAGACAATGGCCATAGGAACCATACATTTAAAGTGAAGATTTTGGTGATGTACAAATAAGGACCACACAAAAATCACTGGTTAGGGTACTTCTACACCAGGTACCAATGTGGACAGAATACAATTCATTTCTTTTATGTAAGTGGAAAAAAACCAAAAACTATGTCCATAAATTACAGCTTTCTGTTTTGTTTGTGACCTTTAAATACTTACAATAAGGCCAAAGTTAAGGTGCAGTCCAAACAGCGTATCCTAGCTGTTTTGGTTTGTTCCATGTTGCATAAACATGATTTAGGGAAAAAAACCCTGTAAGTCTCACCTTTTCTTCCTGCCATATTTCACACCTTCTAAATCCAATGACTGTTCCTGAACCAGAGGGGGGGAAAATAGCATTGCAATTCCATTCTTTACCTGAGAGTTCTAAATCTGAAAGACACTTCTGTCAGAGGTAAGCTCACAGCTTTTAGAAGTTTCTAACGCAGGATACCGAATGCCTTCATGAGCAGTGTTATGTACATACAGCAAATTGAAATGCAGAGCTGGATTATTTTGATATAGCCTAAGAATCAAATATTCAGTCTGTGTAATATTTGCAAATATGTGTAATCTTCAGTATAAGTGGGATGAGCATTTAGGACCTGTATTACCAGTATAGCTCCTTTGACTTACTCCTGATTTACAGCAGCAAGCTAGGCTCCTCTCCGGGAACGAGAAAAGACATCACCTTCACCTTTTAGCTCACCACTTTTCTCTTTAAACATTTTTAGCTCTCAGCTGCCTATTCAGAACCAGCCCGTTTCTCTCAAAAACTGCTTAACTCTTGTGCAGGCAGTTTTGATTACACTGATCCATGTACTCTATTGGAAAGCTTGACGATGATTTATTTTTTGTTTCCCAAAACATTGTCTCGCTAGGTTTTGGAGGGCTTGGGAATACCCATGAATTATCTTCTAGAGAGCTCTTTCCATAGGAGTTTTGTGCATGACAAGTTGCGACACCAATCGGGATGGTTCTCTCATCTGTCCATGGCTGGAGATTTGCCCGTTCAGACAGCATTTTGACATCTCTTGAGAGAGTAGGAACTGTAGCATTGCAGAGAAGTTTGTCATTTTGTGAAGGAGTGGTTTTTTTGTAGACTGCCCCAGAAGAAGTCAAATATAACTTTGTGAGGTTCTTCTCCACATCTTCAACACATTGTATTGGTGCACAAGTAGACGCTGAAGAGAGAAGACAACAAACTGTAATTCTTAATTTATGCAACTAGAAGATATAGTGTAGATACACAATGTAGATTTCTGAATGTAACAGGACCACCTTTCAGCTAATGGATTCCATATACACGTAAATATTTACATCTAAATTTTGCAAATTTCACCATTACTTCTTAAATAGCACTCTCTCAAAAACCAAACAACTAGATGTAGCAGGGTCTGGTGTATCTTTGGGAGTTTGGTGAAGCAGGTATAGAACACTGCACCAGGATGACCTGAGTTGGCTGGCAGAAATGTCTATGATTAACTGTGGTCCCTTCTGACCTTGAAATCTATGAATCTTGCTTGCCTATAAAGGATCTTGAATCTTAGCTCATTGTCTCTTAATAAGGTGCCTGTTTCAGCAGAAGGTCCTGTATTCCACCTCAGTCCATGAAGAAGCAGTGAGGGAGATGGGATAGAGCTTACTGCTTCTTTGCTCAAAGGCAAGTTTTCAAACAGGCTAAGAGGAGGATGACCATTTGAAAATAGGTAGCAATTCTCAGGAAGGGGCCTTGCCATACGTGAGGGGAGAATGTGACAAGGACTGGGTGGTACTAACTTGCCCATACTACCTATTCTTCTCTTCAGCCTTTCACTACAAATTTAATTAGGGGTTAGTAAATGAGGCCTGTCGATTGGATCTGACAAGTTACCCACTCCGCAAGTGAAGCGAAGTTTCCTACAATAGCTATGAATCTAGAATGCAAACTCTGGTTTATAACAGCAGTGCTCTTAAGCAGGGGCTACCAAATTCATATGTCATTTTGATCAATTTCATAGTCACAGGATTTTTAAAATTCCAAATTTAGTAATTTAACCTAGTTAATATCTGAAATTTCACTGTGGTATAATTGTTGGGGTCCAGACCCACAAAGGAGTTGTGGGTGGGTGGGGGTTTGGCAGGGGGATGTCGTGCTGTACCACTATCCTTACTTCTGCAATGTCGTTGGCAATGGCACTTCCTTCACAGCTGGGCAACTGGACAGCAGCCGCTGCTAGTCACCAGCTCCCTTCTGAAGGCAGAACCGCTGCAAGCAGCAGCACAGAAGTAAGGATGGTATGGTATGGTATTGCCTAGCCCAGCTCTGAAGACAGTACAAACATAAGGGTGGGAATATAGCAACTCCTCTAAAATAAAAACTTATAACTTCCCTGCAACTCTCTTGTGTCAGGAGCACCGACCAATTTGAGAAAAGCCATCTGAGATATTTGTACAGTACAGGATAAAGCACACAATAACCAGATTTCACAGAGGTAGACCAGATTTCACAGTCTGTGATTCATTCTTCATAGCTGTGAATTTGTTAGGGCCATACTCACAATGAATAAACCCAAGAGTCAGTGCCCTTGCAGCAGGATGTAGTGTCATGCTGCCAGGGAAACTGAAAAATGGTGATCAATTAGCAAATTTCAATAAAAAGCAATTTCCAGTGGCTGATTTTTCACATCCAGAAGTTACAGCTAGGGAATTTGTTCCTGGGCTGTAAGCTATTCTTAGTTACAAGGACAAATAGCAACCACATACCATAGTCCAAATGCTGTGAATACTGGGATTGCTTAAGCTTTAGGGCAGATGAAGTGCTATTCAGTCACAAGTATAGAAAGGGAGTTGCATTATTACTCCTTGGATACTTCTAAGCAAACTAAACCTTCTAATAGTGTGACTGTCCAAAGTAGCATAGCTGTTCATCTTAAAAAAAAAAGTGTGGGACAATATTACTCATCTACTGTGTGTGACCAATGGTCTGGGTTATAACTAGTTCATAAAAATGTCCAAGTCAGTATTTCTGATGTTCAAACTTCAAGTTTTTAACATTTCAATAAAATGACCCCAGTTTCTATATTAAGACTCAGATTATACAACAAGGGAAGCAAACAGGCCCACTTAGGCAGCTCTGGTCTACTACTGAGAGTAGGTTATATACACAACCTACAGTATGGCTGCATCTAGACAATGAGATAAATTTGATTTTTTTAACCTTGTTCTTATGAATTCGAATATAAGTGTCCACAAAGCTTCTTGAAATTTGACCCACCATTTTTCCATGTCGAGTTTCTGCATCCCCATTGCCCTTTGCAAGTTCGACAATGTGAGCAGTCCATTGTGGGTATCTATCTCACCGTGCCTTAGCCCGGGTTGCTTGTGGGTGTTTCATGTTTGAATCCCAGAATGAAAAGCACTGTCCCAGAATTCAGAGCACCCAATAACCACGCAAAAACAAATTGAAGATTCCACCATTTCCTGTGGCATTTTCTCCACCAGCGCAAGCATGGATCCCCAAATGCTTCAACTCACAGCACACATCGTTTCGGCAACCACAGGCTGTTACTCAATTTTGCCTTCAATTACAAAGTTCAGTGATGGTTCAGTATCGTAATGATGATGACGACGACATGGTTTTGAAGAGCAAAACTCACAACTGCGGTCCAAAAACTCTCAGCTGCTGGCTGCCCTGGATGCATTGGTGACAGTGGAGTGGCAGTTTTGGACTTGTGAGACCAGCACACACTGGTGGGATCACATCATTTTGGAGTCCTGGGATGACCAGCAGTGGCTTCAGAACTTTCACATGTGTAAGTCTACTTTTATGGAACTTTGTGATGTGCTGGCCTCAGCCCTAAATCGCAGAAACACAAGAAGGAGGCCAGCTTTAGCAGTTTATAAGCGAGTGGCAATTGCTCTGTGGAAGTTTGGAGGGCCTGACAGTTACTGGTCAGAGGCAAATCAGTTCGGGTTTGGCAGATCTACAGTGGGGTAAGCGGTGATGCAGGTGGCCCATGCAATCTGTCCGTTTCTCTTTAGGAAGACTGTGACCCTGGGAGATGTACAGGCAATACTGGATGGCTTTGCCACCCAGGGGTTTCCTAACTGTGGTGGGGCAATAGATTGCACACACGTCCCCATCATGGCCACGGATCACCTGGCTTCTGAGTATATAAACCGAAAAGGATACTTCTCAATGGTGCTGCTGGGGCTGATAGATCACAAAGGTCATTTCACCAACATCAACACTGGATGATCAGGGAGGCTTCACAACATGTGAATCTTCTGAAATTCTGGGCTAAACAGAAAGCTCCTGGATGGAACTATTTTCCCAGACCAGAAAATCACAATTGTCAATGTGGAGATTCCTACTGCAATACTGAGCGACCCTGCTTACCCTCTGCTCTCTTGCCTCATGAAGCCCTACACAAGAGCCCTGGTCCCCAGCAAGGAAAACTTTAAATCAGAGACTCAGCAGGTGCAGAATGGTGGTTGAATGTGCCTTTAGGCATTTAAAAGTGAGGTTCAGATGCTTATTGACCCATTTGGACCATTCTGAAACTAATGTCCTCACTGTGATTACAGCATGCACTATTTTCAACATTTGTGAAGCCAAGTGAGAGACTCTCCCATCCTTCTGGAATTCTGAAGCTGAGGCCACAGGCAGGGCTTACAGCCACCTACACAACCATTCACCAGTAACCAGAGGCAGCAGCAATAAGGGATGCTTTAAAACATAGCTTCATGAATGATCTGTAACACACATGCTACCCATGTACTTCTCTGCCGTAATTCCAATAAATCATACCGTGTCTTCATGAATGAATGATTTTACTTGGTGGGAGGAAGTTAAGTTGCAGTAAGTAGAATGCATGTGACAGGCAGCTGTGCCTTCAGCCCTCCCGTAAGCCATCTAGTTCTGTCAGCCACATGTCCACTGTGGACCTTGGCACATCTGTGGTCAGTTGTGCCTTCAGCCCTTTCACAACACACCCGGTTCCCTGTGCCACAAGTCTGCTGTGAACCTGGATGTATCAGTGGGCATCTGTGCCATCAGCCCTTCCCCCAACCCCCGCAACGATCTGTGTTCCCTACCACTCCTGCACACCCTGCAGAGCCTGGCAGCCACATGACATGGGGGATTCCTGAAAATTAAAAAGAAATGCTGGGTTGAAAGGAATGGAGGGGGACAGGAGGGGAGATGCCCCGCAGAGCCCGGCAGCCACATGGCGCGGAGGATTCCTGTAAAATAAAATAAAAAAATGCTAGGTGGAAAGGGACATGGGAGGGGAAACGACCCACAGAGCCAGCAAACTGTGCTGGGAAAAGGGGAATGGAGCACCTTCCAGCTGCTGCAGGGAAATGTAAAAGGGCAGGAAGCATGGTTTAAAAAAAAAAAAAAAATCCAATGCACATTCCCATGTTTCTGGAGGTTGCCAAAAAAGACATCACCCTCCTAAAAATCAACAGACGTGGACGAAGAAGATCTGCTCATGCTGTGTGACCACAAGCCTGGAAAATTTGCTAAAATGCTATGTGGTGCCATGACACCAGATTACTATCTGGTTGCCCGGCATGGCAAGATGTGCTACCATGGAAGCTGCAACAAGTCAGGCCTGCCCAAGAACCTTGTGAAAAAAATACAAGCGTGCCTGGATGAGGCCTCTAAGGAGAAGTCCAATAAGGAGAAGTGCTCCATCCCAAGAAACATTAAACACGATGTTTTGTGGGGCACAGATCCATAGCAAAACTGTACCCATATCAAAACCTATACCCATCCACAACCCACTTCTACCATGCAGAATAAATAGTCACCCAAACAGCTTGGTCCAGGGGGGCTTAGGGACGGTCCTGGAGGGGACCGGCATGGAGGGGACCAGTTCCAGATCTACGATGAAGAGCTTTGGGCTGTCAGGAAGAACCTCCTTGGTCCTCTGCTCATTGCCCCCTTCCTTCTCTCCATTGGCCTCTTCCTCCAGGTCACCCAGCTCCTCTCGGCTCACCCTGAACTCCAGACCAGGGCCTCCACAAGTGTTGTAATTAAGACCGGGCTACATGGTGGGGGTCGTTCCCCATCCGCATGTACAGCTGTTCATAGTAGCAGCAGGTCTGTGGAGCTGCCCCTGACTGCTGGTTGGCTTCCCAGACTTTTTGATAGACTTGCTGGCATTCTTTCACCTTCACCCAGCATTGCATAGAGTTCCAGGAGCAACCTCTAGAGGTCATCTCGCATGACATCTGATCATAGACTGACGCATTTCTCTTGGCCACCCGAAGTCTCTTTGACACCAATTGGTCTCCCCACATCACAAGATCATCCAGAATCTCCTGATGGGTCCATGCTGGGGCTCTCTTGTAAGCCAGAGAAGTACTAGGCAGATCACTACCTAGAGTGCTCATGATTGCAGTAGATGGCTACGAAGGCAGTGCGATGGCTACCGATGTGGTGCAATGCGATGGGCAAAGGAAGTTTTTCATTATGGGGTGCCCTTTATATTTGCAAGGCTGTGTACTGCTGAATTAAAATTCTAATTCTAATTCAATCAAAAATTTGCAGGCTTCCTGTGACCTTCTTCCTGTGCACCTGGATGGAAAGTAGCAGAGAAGGAAGTGGCCGTACATGGACAGTCACCGTGTAGCTTTGTGGGACACATACAGGACACTTCTGGAAGCTAAAAAAATTGAATTAAGAACATGGTACTTCCACACTGGCTTTTACTTGAAATTTTAAATTTTAAATTGACACTATACCCATCCCATAACATCAACATTTTGCTATTGGTACTAGGGTGCAATAAATTGAGCTAATGGTACTTACAGTAAAGACAGTGATGTTTTAATATCAAGCTAACTCCTTTAAATTTGATTTTATCTCGTAATGGAGACGCAAGCTATGGCTACATCTACACTGAAGAGTTTTGTGACAAAACCCGCAGAACGTCCACATTACAATATGTTCTGTAAACAGTAAAATGACAGAATGAGGCACTTCTGTTGGCAGCATTCTGCCATTCCCAGAGGAGGCAGAACTCCTCTGTTGACAAAATATGTCAACAAATTGCGAGTGTGGATACTCCAGGGGGCCCTCTGTCAACAGACAGGTCTTCCAGGTCACCGGGCAGCCCTGCCTGCTGTGCTCATGGTTGGCCGTTCTGTTTAGAGAACAACTGGGCAGTCTGGCCACTGTCTGTCGACAGAGCAATCCACTTTCGTGTGTGGCCTCAATGTGTCGACAGAAGTTTTGTTGGAAGGTATCTTCCAACAATAACTTCTGTCAACAGATTGCTGTAGTGTAGGCATAGCCAATCTGTTTGGGCCAACCCACTGCTACAAAACAATCAGGAATAGTGCCCTGCTATATTAAGTGCTCCCAGAAGAGACTGTTGCATTTTGCTTACAAGCTCATATATTCATTCTGCACATAAATAAGAGAGGAATATGCATATTCAAGGAAATGTCAAGGATGAGAATATGCACCCCAAAATCAGTGCACTTTATTGGGGCCTTTGTATGATCACTGAGCATCAGTGACCTGTAGCTGGTTCAGGCCAAAAACAAGTGATTGAAATACTGAGATAAATTTTAAAGAAGATATTTATGTTTGCACAGAGGAGGCATTTTAAGTGATAGCACCAAAAGAGAAATGTTCCATTTTCCTCATTCCTGTGAGACATTGCCAAGAATACACCTGTAAAGAGGGTAAGTTTGCTGCAGCAAAAATTCAATCAAACCCTATCATCCAAACAAGAACTAAATACAAAAACTGCACTTTGCTTTTTTTTCTGGGATGACAACTTTCCTTATTAATGAACATTTTTGCTTCTGAACGTATCAAACTGCAAAAATGTGTAAATTCAGACAGCTTCCTAAAGTGGATCTCACTCAATGCTTAGGAGTCATATAACGTCGCACTCATGCATGGAGCTGCAGCAATACATAGCCTTCAATCTTAAATTTACCCATGTTCTATTTACTATATATTAAGGTACTATAAAGCATCATACATCGTATTTTCATGATATTTTTCATCCACCATCATACTTAAAAATTCTTCCAAAATGCTTCAAGTAGTCATGAGTTTCTTTTAATGAACAGTATTTGATAGATAGATAGATTAGATAGAATCCACACACCTTGCAACTGACATTCTGTTGTCAAGATTAACACATAACATATATTTTGACCCCTATAAATTGCTTACCCCCGCCCTTTCTCTGAGGAGTATGAACCACAGTGTTGAAAAGTAAAAGGCTTTCTGAAAAAAATACCTCATTTCCCTTACCGAACCAACTTCAAAGTGTTCAGAAATGGAACTTAGAATAGTGAGTAAAATTGCATGTGGTAAGGTGAGGAGGATCATTTTACCCTGCCCAAAGATGCACTGGCCATTGATTCATGAATTTCTCCAAAGACGTTCCCAATCCTACCCACCTTTTCATTAAGAAATTGCCTGTTTGAGAAACCCACTATTCTATGTGTGTGAAACAGTCTGAAAATATAGTGGTCTTTATTAGAAGAAAGGAGAAAAAACAGTTCAGTTCGCTGGTGTCATAACTTTTCGTTCTACTAATTCACAGTTCAGTCACCCTAACATCACTGTTTTACTTGCCCAATTTGTGACTCCTGTCATCCCTAAAATATGCAAGGATATCACTTTAGAATGTCATGGAATATTTGAAAATATCTGTTAAAAGTGAGGCTCATATTTATCTATTAGTTCTCGTAGTCTACAAGTTTCTTTTATTATCAAGACCCCTTAAAAGCCAACTCATATGTAGAAGGAGATAAGGACTGAATTAACACAGTTAGGCAAACTTAGTTTCTCCTATGAATAGTCCAAGATATGTTTCAAATCAAGAATATACTGTGGATGTTAATGATACAGGTGCATCATGACTTCACTACACTGATACAAGACTATAATGAATCAGTAAGACAAGTCCAGCTTTATTCTCTGTTGCACACTTCCAGTCTTAAAGCCAAATGCTTGTATGCATCAATAAATGATTGTGGGCAAAGTACCCCACACAGGAAGCCTGACAAAAATCCACACACTCCAACAGACTCATTTATAATGATGCCTCTATATCCCGATGCACAGCCTCACTACTGACTGCAGAAAAATGCTGCTGCAACGAGTTACCCGAGAGGGAAGAGACTTGTTAACACTTGTGCAGATGTGAGGAAGACAACAGCCACCAAACCACTACAGCACAACAAATGCATGCTTACTTACAGTACTGTCACACAATCCTGACCAGAACAGAATTCTTAGGACTACAGAATTATTCAAAATCTAGGCAATTCTTGTTTTCCTGTTCTGAAACTGGATGTTAGATGTATCAGCACAGTAACATTTCAATGTAGACACTCTTCCAGTGGTAACTGGACTTAAGCTACCAACTTATTTACTAGAATACTTCACATAGCAATCATCAGTTGCAGATCAGAATCAAAGTCAAGTTAGTATCCTAAAGGTGAATCCCATGAGCCACCCAATTCTATATTAGAAAAGTGTTCCTCTAATATTTAGCCTTTTGGATCTGGCATCTGTGCTGTCACCTATTTATATTTGACTAAACAAGTGTATCAACACTCGACATTACCAATCATACTATAAACATGTGGCTGTTGGTTATCCTAATGATTATTTACATTTTGGAATTTCCTATCCGATGAAAAATAGGGATGCTGCTAATCACTATATGGCTGTGTCTACACTAGAGAGTTTTGTGGACAGAAGGGGCCTTCTGTTGAAATAACTCAGGGATGTCTACACACAAAGTGTTCTGTTGACAGAGACTCGACAGAACTCTGCATTTGTCTCGACAGTGTTATCCCTCAAAAATTTGAGGAATAACACTCTGTCGACAGAGTTCTGCTGACAGAAGCGTAGTGTAGACACTCTGTCAACAGAGAGAGCTTCTGGTTCACCGGGCAGCCCTATTTGCAGAACTTCTGGTCTGCTGTTCTGTTGAGAGAGGGCAGGGCAGTCTGGCTGCTCTCTGTCGACAAAGCAGATTGCTCTGTCGATCCGCTTTTGTGTGTAGATGCACTCTGTCAACAGAAGTTACTGTCGACAGACACTTCTAGTGTAGACGTAGCCTAAATGAATGCTATCTTCTTTAGGTGTCAGTCATTAGATCGCAGGTGACAGTGCCAAATTATCAATCTTCTGTTAAAACCCCTGCACTGAAAGAAAATATTACACACAGGAATGGAAATAGCAATACTTTCAATCAGCAATGCAGAAAATTTGCAGTAAACCCAGAGCAATGCAAATAGCCAATTATGTCAACTGTTTCTAAGAGGATGGTGGCAGTGAACCAGTTTCCCTGTAATGAAAATATTGATGCTACAAATGTCATCATCAGGAGTTTTATTTAGCTGGGAAGTGCAAGTTTTCAGAGTGTTTTCATCATTACTAAGAAAAATCATAGCTTCCAGAAAAGAGTTAAAAATCTGTTCCTAAATTTTAAAATGCTACCAAAATGTTTTATACATTCTATACCATTAATGTAAGAGAATGCATTTGAAAAGTGAAATCCTTGCTTTGTTGTTTTTTTTTTTAAATATGAAGTACTTGTGGTAAAAGGTCAAATACGAGTAAACTTAACACCTCAGCCTTGTACACATCAGCGACACTTGACTGAGAAAAAAGCCACAAGGGGAACAGAAAACAGTACTGAAAAAAAAACACATCAGCAACACCTTTATGTGTGAAGCTGACCAGTATGAGACAGAACCCAAAGCAGTAAATGGGTAGATTGTAACTATAATGCACTCTGGCTTATCAGCTTCAATTGATGAGATTTTGATAAGATATGATAGCTAGCTGCTCTTTAAAATGGTATAGCCTGGATCAGCAGTTTGCATTTGTAAGGCTTATTCCTGCAAACACTAACTTGCCTTTCTTGGTTGCAGTTGGGTTTGTTTTCAGTTTTCGTAGAACCTCAGCTTGCACTTCAGTCACCAGATGCAAGTTAGACATTTCTCTCTTCAGTTCCCAGTACGCTTGCTGCACATTTTCACTGAAAGACATTTTAAAAGTTAAATTTCTGCTGCTCTTGCAACCTGTTTAAGTCATCATGGATAATCAGCAAGTCAGATTTTTCCCAAGAAAGAATTGCGAGAATGTCTAAGCAAAAACGTTTCAAATACGAAGAGCTATTATCATTCCAAACTATAGTAAACCCTCAATTTAATAGACCCTGATTTAATGGATTTCAAAAATAAATGATACTGTTCACCATCCCTCTTCTTCCCTACTAAATGCCGGTGACTCACCAGTCATCAGAGCGGCTGGAGGACTGCTGGGTAGGTGAAGGTGAAAGGAGCCAGGCAGGCGTTCAGCTCCTCCCCCAGTAATTGGGAGAGGGATATGGAGGTGTCAGGGGACAAATAGGATAGGAGTGGGGAAGAGAAAGAAAAAGGGGGACAGAGGATAGGAGTGAGTGATGTGCTGGGAAGATTAGTACATCATCATCACACAGTATAACCATTAATCATTCGGATTTGACTGACTTCATTAATGGACACCCCTTCTCCCCATTAGTCTGTTAAATCGAGGGTTTACTGCACAAGCAGATTATTCAGCCTTCAGAGTATTTTTCTGATATTTAATAGATGCTTAAGAAGGTACACTTAGCACACTACTGCACCACTTTATTTCAGAACGTAATTCTTTGAACCAGATTCTCAAAAATGCTCAGAAACCTACAGAGCCAGATTTTTCAAGAGAATTCCACTTCTCCCTATTCAAGTGCAAGAAAGTGCTCAGTACCCTGCAGCTCCTACTAACGATAAGAGCAGCTGAGAGCCAAACTGATTTAAAAACTCATCCCTCTACTTTCAAACAGAATCTTTAGCATCATTCATGCTTCTACGATGCTGAACAGCAACTGCACACCAGCTACCATTCTGAAAGACCTACTGGAGCATTTAAAAATATGGATTCACTGTTACCTTTGATGTAAAGTATAAGGTTACTACTATTTTGTCAGTCAATTGCGGGCAGAAGATCCCCAGCTTTTTTTTCTTTTTTTAAATTAGAAACTCACTCTCACAAAATTCTCAGATCACAAGTTGCTTAGAAAGAAAGCTCCACTATTAGGCTATGTCCAGATTGCCAAGAACTGTCAGCAAAAGATACACAAATTGTGCAATGCATTTGCATATGTCCTGGCGACAGTTCTGTTGAGAGAGGATTCCCCAACACTTGGCCCATCTACATGGGGCCAAATGTCAGGAAAGCCCCCTCTGCTGAGACATCCCTTCTTCCTCGTGGAACGAGGAAGACGCAGATATCACAGAACGCTCCTGACGTAGCAAACTTCTGTTGTGAGACCTCTGGGCTCCTGACTGAAGCCTGCAGTACAGACACAGCCTAAGTGTTTAGAGTGTTTGTACACTGGTAGATGCTGTAAAAGAATCTCCCTTATAAAAAATTTCTGAATCCACATTCAAAATTGCTTTATTGATGTGACAGCACAATAGCTTTCACTTCACTCCAGTTCTAAGACTGTGGGGTATCAGTTGGTAGGAAATAAATGTGCACTGATCCAGAGCAAAAAAGCTTATTCTAAATTTGTGATAGCTATGGCAAAATCTGCGTGACACCTAAAAACTCAAATTAATTAACTATGTCAAGTTTATTAACCTTGTTTTTGCAGAGGACAACTGATTTATCATTCACTTATTCACATGCTCTCAGCCTTGAAAATGAGAATGGATCAATGCTCATTCAACCAAACAAGAACTAGCCGGTATCCAGAGTTTATAAAACTTAAAAACAGCTCCAAATCTACTACAGATTGAGAGTAAAATGTACAGACGTGTCTAAATGACTTGGGAACCTAAACCCCATTTTCAAAAGCAAGTTAAAAGCCACTGACAGTCAATGGGACTCTGAAGTGCCTTATCACTTTTGAAAATGTCATCTCATACGTATAAATTTTTCTCCAGATGAGAATATACAATATAAAACCTTACATGTCTTGGTTCACTCTTTAATTATCATAAATCTTTTTCATGGTTAAATATTCTTTACCCAGATTATATTAAATATATATTATACCCAGATTATAAAATGTACTAAGCAGCAGTGGCAACTCTACTGACACACACAAACACACCTTTATTTTCATCTCCTCAGATTTATTAATTGTTTAATATAAAAAGTCTGATACCACTCACTACACACACATCCCATTACTGCAATATATTTAAACTATATTAACTGCAAACATTTGTGATATACTACAGCTTGTTTTATTAAAATACTTCTCTCGTCAATAAAATCATCCACCACTGTACAATCCTTTTACAAATACTACTTGGAAAGCTCTTAGCACCAACATAACCATTTAAGTCTTCAGCAAACTAGATTCACAAAACAGATATTATATTAAATCACAGAGATTTTGCAAGCTGTTGACAAGTGTGAAATAATTACTTCACAAAAAGTTAGTTAACCACATATGCCTTCCACCTGAAAACAATAAGGTTGTTTTTGCTACATTAGATGTTTAACAGAGGAACCTGTCTAAATGCGTGAAAAGAGCTGCTGACTGCTCTGTACATTCCTGTACATTCAATATGCATTACAAATAGTTATTCAAATTACAATACAAAACCACACTGTACATGTGCTAATTCATGCAGAGGGCTGCTTCTTGGAAGCTGCTTTTTAATAAAACAAATTTACTCTTCCACATTGAATGAACGACAGATAATTAATTTACCGTCAGATAACACTCTACTGTCAGACATGCGAGATTGACTGCCATGCTGCATTTGGGACCACAAGAAAAAAACTGTTTGATAGTGACAAGTTTAAAATGAAGGGTAAGTAGCTGTAGTTTCATACAGTGTGCCCTATGTAATAATCATAGTAAAAATACTATAGAGTAAATTAAAGGAACATCAGTAGTACTATTGAGTCTTTAAAATATGTTTCCTCTCCCATCTCAATAGGCAAAGTAAGCTCAACATATTAGGACTCTAACAATTTCCTATTACCAGTACTATTCTCCCCTCTTGTGGAAAACTATGTTAAGTACACAAAATTGCTTATGTCAGGAAGAGAGGTACAAATAAGCTTGCAAATTTAGCAGTTTAACTACTGCAATCCTTTAAACCAATTAAAGGGCATTTTCCCCCAAGTGTTTTGGAACTCCTCCCCCGAAACTGTGCTCCCTGTAGTTGAGCAAGCTAACAGATCACAAAACAAAAAGCAGTCCTGTAACACTTTAAACACTAACAAAATACTTTATGAGGTGATGAGCTTTCGTGGGACAGACCCACTTCAGATCACCTTGCTGTGGAAAGAGAGCAGGGGAGGCGATCTGAAGAAGTGGGTCTGCCCCACAAAAGCTCATCAGCTAATAAATTATTTTGTTAGTCTTTAAAGTGCTACAGGACTGCTTTTTTGTTTTGTGAGAAGATACAGGCTAACACCACTCCCTGTCTGTGACTATATCAGATTAGAGCACACACATAAATAGGGAGCACAGATGTTTGGGGCTATTCAAACAGGAAAAGCAGCCATCCGATTTGCCAACATTTTTCAGTAACATGACTATACCTTTCTTTTGTCAAGTGAACAGAAGGTTTACTTTATAACATCTTCCTTCTTTTCTGTTTGTTGAAGGCAGGCAGCAGAACACAGACCAGTGGAAGCAAGGTTAGGCTGAGTCACCTGCATGTTCAAGCTGACATGTTCTAAGATGTCAGCAGAAGATATGTAAGTTTTATACGTTATTTGAGAAAAAGGTAAATTTCAACTGGGAACACACTCACCTACAGTTGTTTTTGCCGTATTGAGGGAAAACCTTTGGGCTCCTCAACAGCTTCAATACTACTAGCAGAATGCAACTCCCTCCAGCTAGCAGCTGCAAGTTCCTTAACCCTTCAAGCCTTTTCTAGTGTCTGAACATCTCTGGTAAGTTGAATAGCAGCTAGGAAAGCCAGGAACTTTTTCAACTGATGTCTTATCCCCTTATTAAACTAAAGTTGTGATGCCATATGCAGGGTGAGCTACAAACGTCATTTAAGCTTAAGCCTATGCAAAACCCAGTGGGCCTCATGCTTTAATAGTGCAGATCTCCTTTACTATTACACTTGTGATCCCTGAATTTTTGCTAGTTTCCATCTCCTTCCTGAAATGAAGCAAGGTGTTCATCTTTTAAGCCATATATTAAGTTGCAGTCTATCTTTCCAAAAATCTTCTACATGCATCATGTGGCCTCAAAGATGACATAGGAGACCAGTTATTTGCTCAAAAATTTATTTTTCTGTCTGATAAAACTATGAAGATTAACATCTTAGTGGCAGATTATGGTTACTGATTGAGGGCAGCTACTGTTGCTCCACAATATACTCAATTCTGGCTAACATTTTCGGTAGGGCGACCATATCTCCCTGTCCCAAATATGGGTGGGAGGGGCGGCTACTCCTAGTTCCACCAAGCCCTGGGGAGCCAGGAAGGAGGCTGCAGCCACTGGCCCTCCCTAGGAGCCCCAGGAAAGAGGCAGCCACTGGCCCTTCCTAGGAGAACCTGGGTGGGAGTGGCAGGCCCTAGCACTCCCTGAGCCCTGGGGAAGTTGCAACTGCCGGCCCTCCCCCAAAGCCCTGGGGAAGCTACAGGGATGCGGCAGCTGCCCACACTTCCCCTGCTTCCCCGAGACTCAGGGAAGTGACTCCTGCCAGCAGCTGTGTCTGTGCAGCTGTCGGCGGAAAAGGTCAGCAGGGGGATGGCCCAAATGTGGAACAATTAATCCCTTTTTAAAAATAAGTCAGGACACCTTTTTGGCATCCCAAATATGGGACCGTCCCACCCAATAGGGGATGGATGGTCACCCTAATTTTAGCGCTTGTCTAATGCCTCTTTACTGGACTGTAACTTTTCACTCAGTGGGGTGTGATAAACACCCCTCCAAGTGCAGAAATTACAGCACTGTAAAGCACACTGCCAACAGGCTCCCAGTGCTGTTTACATACAGCACTGGAAGAGCCCTCTCCCAGCCCTGGTACTGTGACTACACAGTGGTGATAAAGCAGTGCTGCAGTTGCATTTTAAACATAGCAATGTAGACAAAGCCTCAGATTACATAATGTGCTCAGACAGCAGAGTATTTTGCACATCACTAATATCACCATTCAAAGCATTTAGGTTATTCTTACCTCTGATCAGATTCCTTTTTTCAACCTACTGACTCTATCATTTTCCAATGCACTGAACAAATCAAGTTCTCCAGCATGCTCATCTCCTGCTTTCAACGTTCTCTCTAAAACCGCTCCTTTTTTAAGGCTTCTGGTGGAGACTTTGCACCAAAGTGAAGCGCCACCCAGCTGATTCCTTGATCTCTCATCCTCACCACACAGCTGATCTTGATCTCTTCTACCTTCACCAAGATTTCTATGTGGCTCCATGCAATTATGTTTGCTGACTCACATTCCAATGCCATCTCACATCTGCTGGTCTTGAATGTCTTCTGCCTACAGCTGAATATGCCAAAAACTGAAGTACACTTCTAGAGAGAGCTCCAATCCCATTTTGTGACCCCATTACTATCCTCCTTAATTTTAAAAAGGTAATAGTGCTCCCAAGCCCACAGATCTTGGTATCATCCTTGACACAAGAGCCTCACCCTTATCTCAAAGCTCCTATCATCATATCTAGAATTATTCTTTACCATCACCTTGCTGCTAGTGCAGTAGTGTCCAACAGGAAACATAAGGATTGCCACAGGTGCTACTCCCCACCCGTGAGCCAGGCAGACACACCCCTGTGCTAATTGTTGGCAACTCCCCAGAGCTGCAGCCACAACCTGAACTGCACCATGCTTCACCTGGGGCTGCAGCTGGAGTTGCGCTGTGAGCTGCAGCCACCCGCGGCTCCAAGCCAGAGTCAAAGCAGGTGGCGCTGCCCCCACGCACTTTTTCCACCAAGCAGTGGGGCATGTGCATGGAGCAGGTGGAAGGTGCTCCATGTGTGGCTCTAAGGAACCACATTTCGCCACAACCCGATGTCCAGTTCACCACAGGTGGTGAACGGAAAGAGTATTGGATACCACGGCTCTAGTGAATTCCTTTTTCTTGCCTTGCTCACATTTGTAACACTGTTGGCTTCCCTCTTCATAGTATCTATGTCCACTCCTGGAAGAACTCTAAAGCAAAAAGTTAAAAATTCTGCAGACATTATTTTCAAATACTATAAAATTCTGTACATTTTGTTTATAAAAATAATGCACAATAACCACCAATTTCAATTTTTGGGAGTAATTTGTTTCAAAATACCTGCCAGCCTACCTCTAACAATACAGAGAACAGAACAGATTCAGGAAATGTTTTTTGAAAGATTGCTTACGAGGAATATTAATAAAGAATGCTGCATAATAATTCATTTCAACTGCAATACAGAACAGTATCTCTCACATCCCTCGGAAATAGCATAAAGGCTTGTGGGAGTCGAGGTACCAGAGAAGCTAATAGAGAGGGAAGTAATTGCTAGGAAGGAGACAATGTAAACATAGAGTGTTACTGGGTATGGCTGGGAAAAGTATGGAAGTTTTTGGGGAATTAGGAAGGGATTGTTAGGAAGCTTCTACCATGCACGTTATGGCTGACCCGTAACCTCTCCTCTGCAGCCAGACATCTGCCCCATCCCCATCTGTCCCTGCACCGCAGTGTGTTCTTGCAGCTCCTGGCTATATGTTCCTCCACCCTCACCCTAACATGGCCCTGCACTCTATCCCTCATCGCCATGTGGCCTTGCACCTTCACTTCCATTCAGTCCCTGCCCCAGTCCACCATCCCCTATGAGCCACACACTGCCTGTCTCCCCTCAGCTCCTGTCTCCTAACTGGGCCAAACAGATGCTGTGAAGAAGGTGGGCTCTTCCTCCTCCCTAACTGTTTGGGAGTGCAGCTCTGTTCTAGTGCCACAGCACCTTTTGATAGGCAAAAGTCAGAACTACAGCTACTTTCCAGCAAAAGCTTTTTCTGAACAAAATAAATAAATAAATAAGTGTGTCTAGTTCATGAATTACACATGCACGCAGAGGCATAGAAGTCCCCCAGGAGCATGTGTTTTACTACCTCTGCTCTACACTTTTATTTCCATTCAGCTCCGCCTTCACCTTCTATTGGTACAATAGTTTGGTAATTTAACTACCAATCCCAAGCCAATGTCTTGTCAGCCTCTCTCATGAGCCCCTCACTTCTCAGAACCAGCATGGTAATAACATTGAGTGCTGGGGAGGGGGATGAGGAATGCTGGGGAGGGTGCGTGTGACCACCTAGAATGCCACCATGCAACACCTATGCTTCCACGTCTCTCCAGGCTTAAAATAATCCAGGGTTCCAATGACATTCTTTCTCTGCTTCATGCAGGCGATCTGCATAGTCCTATCACTAGGAGCATGACCAATCCTCTACTCTATGCCAGGAATACCCACTCGGAGAAGCACAGGAAAAACCTGAAGGGGAATCTGGTCCCAGTCTTTAGCTTCAAAGACCCAACTAGTGAAACAGCCAGCTGCTTCAAGTGCACCTAGCCACCTTACATATCCATTAGATTTATACCACCGCAGATCTGTCTCCAGCTTCTGCAGCCACTCCTTGGCTGGGCATCCCCCATACTTTTTGTCCTTCACAAGCCTCGTGTCTAATCATTGTGAAGGACCTCACACAGAACTTTACCTAAAACCTTGTGAGTCTTGGTCTAAGAAAGAGAGTCTTTTCTAGAGCACTCTTCTTCCAGCCTAGACATCCAAGACCATTCATGTGACCCTTCCTGGTCACACATTCTTCCTGCATTCAGATGCTTCCCCAAGGACACTCCAGTTCTATGACTCAGAAGAAACCAGACAAAGACAGAGCTGAACCCACTGCATTTAGAGGGCCAATTCACTCCATCATAGCGTTCTATGATGGCTATTCAACACTGTACAAAAATGAATCGCAACTCCTGATCACTAAACTTAAACCACATATACTATTAAGATACAGAAAGTAGAACGCATCCAACCTCCATCACATCATTTAGCCTTAAAACCACTACCCAAAACAAAATCTCAGAAACACAGTATAAGTTGGCAAAAACCTCCATACATTTGCTACCCTATTCTTTTGACCTTATAGCCTTATTCTATAACCAATTCCCTCAAATCAACTTCTGATCTCAAATGTCTGTTCATGCAGTTTACTTTTTGGTGTTGGTTCTCTAATTTGTACCAACCCATCTTTTTGAGACACTTCTCTTCCTGACTTTAGAATGCTTTCATCCTGTGACGATAGTAATTTTTCTAAAAATTGCCTATTAAATCTAGCATCTAATTTATGTGACCAGGAAACAATCCAGAAGATTTAAAACATTGTGTTCTGTCTTAGAATTCACATCAGTGGATTTAACTTTCATCCTAGTTTATCAATACGAACAAAAAAGAGAAGTTACTCACCGTAGTAACGATGGTTCTTCGAGATGTGTCCCCATGGGTGCTCCACAATAGGTGTCGGGCTCGCCCCGGCGCCGCAGGTTGGATCTTTTCAGCAGTTTCTGCTGGACTGCGCATGCGCCGGCGCGCGCCGCTCCCTTGCACGCTCCCAGCCGCGTGCGCGATCCAGTCCCTGCCAGTTCCTTGACCAACCGCCTCGGATGCTCCTGAAAAATACTAAACAGAGATCCGAAGCGGGGAGGATGGGCGGGTGGTGGAACACCCACGGGGGGACAGCTCGAAAAACCATCGTTACTACAGTGAGTAACTTCTCCTTCTTCCTCGAGTGTCCCCGTGGGTGCTCCACGATAGGTGACTACCCAGCAGTAACCCAAGATAGGAGGTGGGTAATCGGTTTATGTGCACCTTGTCCCCGAGAGGACCGCTGTCGAGAGACAGGTATCCTCTTGGAATACCCTGTGAAGGGCATAATGCTTGGCGAAGGTGTCATAGGATGACCAGGTCGCCGCTCTGCAAATGTCTTTTAGCGCAATGCCCTTGAAAAAGGCTGTTGATGCCGCCACCGCCCTAGTGGAGTGAGCCCTAGGTGGGGCCAGTAAAGGAGTCTTTCTAAGTTCGTAGCACATTTTTATGCAGGATACGATGTGCTTCGAGATTCTCTGCAAAGAGAGACCTTCTCCTTTTGATTTGGGAGCAAGAGAGACTAGGAGTCTGTCCGTTTTCCGGAAGGACTTAGTCCTGTCTATATAGAAAGCCAGCGCCCTCCTCACGTCCAGGAGGTGTAGGCGCGCCTCTTTGTTGGAGTTATGAGGCTTTGCATAAACGAGGGTAAAACTATAGGTTCGTTAATATGAAAACTCTGAAGAAACTTTGGGAACAAAGGCTGGATGCAGCCGTAAGGTTACCACCTCCTTGGAAATTACTGTGCAGGGTGGCATTGCCATAACTGCCGCAAGCTCGCTCACCCTGCGAGCTGACGTGATTGCAAGAAGGAAGGTCGTCTTTATCGTAAGGAGACGGAGGGAAACCGTGGCTAAGGGTTCAAACGGTGGTCCCGTTAGCGCATTAAGCACCAGGTCCAAGCTCCACGAAGGTGGAAGCGGTTTCCGAGGGGGGTATAGGTTCACCAGCCCTTTGAGGAACCTGGTAACCATGGGATGGGCAAACACCGTGTGCCCCTCCTCTTCATGTCTGAAAGCCGATATACCGGCAAGGTGGACCTTCAACGAGGATAGGGAGAGTCCGCCTCTCTTGAGGTCCAGTAAATACACTAGTATTACAGGTATATGAGCAGCAAGGGGGGCTAATTGCTTGGTAGAACACCATGCAGTGAATCGAGTCCATTTTTGCTTACAGGGCTTCCTGGTGGAAGTCCTCCTGCTACTTTCTAGGACTTGTTGCACTCCCTCCGTACACTTGCTCTCTAGGGAGCTGAGCCACGGATTAACCATGCTTGAAGTTGCAGGCCTCGGGGGTGTGGATGCACTATGGACCCCTGGGCTTGCATGAGCAGATCCGGCGCCACCGGGAGGGGCATTGGTGGACGGTCCGACATGCGCAGGAGTAAGGGGAACCATTGCTGTCGATCCCACGTTGGGACTACTAGGATCATTCGGGCTCTCTCTCTCCTGGCTTTCTGCAAGACTTTGTGGATAAGCACTGTGGGAGTAAAGGCGTAGAGCAGGGGGCCCCTCCACGAGATCGCGAATGCATCCCCCAGGGACCCCTGTCCCAGTCCTGCCCTGGAGCAGTATTGTGGGCACTTCTTGTTGTGTTGAGTGGCAAACAGGTCTACCTGGGGAAATCCCCATGCGTGAAAAATCGGTCGTAGCAGATCGGAATGGATCTGCCACTCGTGTGTGAGTGCGAAGCGCCTGCTCAGCTGGTCTGCCTTCACATTGTGAGCGCCTGGTAAATACGAGGCTTTCAAGGTTATATTGTTGGCGATGCACCAGTTCCACAATCGGACTGCTTCCGCACATAAGGCACGGGACCGAGCTCCTCCTTGCCGATTTATATAAAACACGGTGGAGGTATTGTCTGTACTGATCCCGACTACTTGCCTTGTATATGGTCTCAAAAGTGTTTGCAGGCATTGAACACTGCTCTGAGCTCCAGTATATTTATGTGCAGTGACTGTTCCGTGGAGGACCACAGTCTTTGTGTCACCTTTTCGCCCATGTGTGCTCCCCACCCTATGTGGGAGGCGTCGGTAGTGAGAAAAACAGATATTTGTGGTTGGTGAAAGGGCACCCCTGTTAGCATGTTCTTGGGGTTCACCCACCATTGCAGGGATCTGCGCACCTCTGTCGTGGGCGACACCACCCTGTGGACAGTGTGTGCTGCCGGTTTGTAGACGCTCGCCAGCCAGTGCTGCATGCTGCGCCTATGCAATCGGGCATTCTGTACCACAAACGTTGCTGCTGCCATGTGGCCCAGCAGCTGTAAGCACGTCAGAACCGGCACCGTAGGGCTGAAGGTGATGACTTGCACGAGGGAACCAATGGCGCGAAAGCGGGCATCTGGTAGATAAACCCTTGCTGTGATGGAATTTATACGTGCCCCTATGAACTCTATGTCCTGTGTGGGGTCTATCTTTGATTTTGCCAGATTGATGACCAAGCCCAGCGAAGAGAACATGTCTGCTGTGACGCGTATCATGCGAAGTACCTCCTCCTTCGAGGCCCCTTTCAGTAGGCAGTCTTTTTTTTTTTTTCCTTTTCAGATATGGCAATATAAACACCCCCTGTCTGTGCAGGTAGGCTGACACCACTGCCAAGGTCTTGGTGAAGACTCTGGGGGCCGAGGAGAGGCTGAACAGCAGAACCTTGT
The DNA here is from genome assembly GCF_033958435.1 of Carettochelys insculpta. Classification (NCBI taxonomy): domain Eukaryota; kingdom Metazoa; phylum Chordata; order Testudines; family Carettochelyidae; genus Carettochelys; species Carettochelys insculpta. The sequence goes on along the minus strand of NC_134138.1, from coordinate 204,592,530 downwards.
ACTGAAAATGTTCTTTGCCTACCATAACCCAGAGAAAACGCCTGTGAGCCGGGTGAATAGTTATGTGGAAATACGCGTCTTGCAAGTCGAGGGCTGCGAACCAATCTCCATCGTCCAGTGCCGTAAGTATACAGGCGACTGTGATCATCCGAAAGCGTTGCTTACTCAAGTACCGGTTGAGGCCTCAAAGATCTAGGCTGGGCCTCCAGCCTCCTGTCTTCTTCTCTGTGAGGAAGTATCTTGAGTAGAACCCTTTCCCTCAGAGTTGCTCTGGCTCTCTTTCCACTGCCCCTATAAGCATAAGATGGCCTACCTCCTGCTTGAGTCTCGCTTCGTGGGAGGCGTCCTTTAGGTGGGGTCTGGGTGGAGGTCATGGTGGTGGGAGCAACTGGAAGGGAATCGCGTAACCCGTGGCTATGATCTCCAGTACCCATTTGTCTGTGGTGATCTTTTGCCACTGGTCGTAGAATGGTCGGAGGCGATGGTGGAACAGTAGCTTTGGATGACATTGCACGATGGTAGCGATAGTGCAGCCCTCAATCTGTGTGTCAAACTTGTGGCCTTTGGCCCTGCCCCGAGGACACACGGCTCTGTTGAGAACGTCGCCTGGGAGTTCTGTACTGTTGGTGCTGTTGATGTCGCCCTTGCTTGTAGCCCCTGTGGTACTGGGGACGCTGTGGTTGATACTGCAAACAGCTTCTGCGTGTCAAAGGGGAGATCAACGATCTTCGCCTGCAGATCCCTCGGGATACCCGATGTCTGGAACCAGGACTCCCTGCTCATGACCACTGCCGTAGCTGTTGAGCGTGCTGCCGTATCCGCTACGACTAGGGCAATCTGAACTCCTGTCCTCGAGGCCGCGTAGCCTTCCTGCACGATGGCCTTGAGCACCGGCTTCGTGTCCTCTGGAAGCGAGTCCATGAGGGAAGTCAGCCTGGGGTAGTTGTCGAAATTATGGTTCGCTAGATGCGCTGCGTAATTCGCCATTCTCAACAGCAGGGTAGAGGAGGAGTAGACCTTTCTGCCGAACAACTCTAGTTTCTTGGCATCTTGTCCATTCCCCGTCTTGTACTGAGAAGTTTTCGACCTCTGTTGAGACGATTCCACCACCAGAGAATTTGGTTGCAGGTGGCTGAACAGGAACTCCATGCCCTTCATAGGGACGAAGTACTTCTTATCCGCTCTCTTGTTTATAGGCAGAGTGGATGCAGGGGTCTGCCATATTGTGGTGGCGGACTCCATGATTGCTTCATCAGTGGAATAGCTAGTTTGGAAGAGGCTGGAGGTCTCAGGTTTTTAAGGAGCTTTATGGTGTTTCTCCTGCACCTCTGCTGTTTGGATGCCTTGCGTGAAGGCCACCCTTTTAAACAGCTCTTGGAACTGTTTGAGATCGTCCAAAGGATGGACGTCCCCTGGGGCCATGGCCTCGTCAGGGGAAGATAGTGAGGAACCGCTAGGGTAAGCCTCTCTGGACCCCTCTGGGTCCTGTTGACGGTGATACATCCTCTCGCTAGATACTAGCGAGGGAAAATCTCGGGGTTCCAGAATCAACTCCCCCCGAGATATCTGCGTTTCCGTCCCCATCCGCGATTGCCCTCGGGGATATTGAAACGTCTGGGGGGATCTGTCCCTAGGAGTATGCCTATGGTGTCTATGCCCTGCGTGATAGGGGCGACCATGGCAACACAGGCACTGCTCCGGAGATGGAGACCTGGACCACTCTGGAGGCACAAACCCCCTGCGTCTGGGGGAGCGAGATCGTCTGGGTGATTGAGATAATGGAGAGACTGATTTGTGGCAGTACTCCCGGGGTTCAAAGCCCAGGAAGGGCAATGGTGGTCCGAGCCATGGTGATGCTGGCTGTAGGAACGGGGATGGGGGCTCAGGGTATACTGGAGGTGACCCCTGCTGCCTCGTTGGAGTCTGCAGCATAAGTGGAGGGCTTAGAGCGAGTAGCCCTGCAGCCCTGTCTGGAGAAGGGCTGCGGTGCCGGGTTTTCTGTGCTGCCTTTCCCCTCCCCTGTGGGGCTGGCTCCGCCCCTTTCCGCGTCAGGGATCTCGGCCCCACTGTCTGCGCCGTGCTCGGCACGCTCCGCTGCGATGCCGCGCGGGTGGTCTCCCCCGGTGCCTGCAGGTCACATGCCTGCGAGCTCTGCACTGCCGGTTCCCCGGGGGTCGGTGCCGCTAGCTGCAGTGCCGCCGGTTCTGGCGCTTGCCTGGCCACCGCCCTGCCCACGGTGTGGGGCGGCTGTTTGATTATCGGAGGCTCAGCCTCTGCCACGTGCGTCTCCACGCCGCCGCTGCTCAGCTGTGACTGCGGCTGGGGGCTATGCGCTCCACCCGTCCCGCTCGCTGTGGCTGCCGGCAGGGATCGGGTTGGTGAAAGCTTCCTCCGTTTTTGCGCTGATGGGGTTAGGGAAGCAGCTTTCCTTTTATGGGCCCTTGCGGGTCCCTCCTGCTGAGGCCACCCCGGCATGTCTGGCTGGAGGGCCTTGTCAAAGAGCAGCATTTTTCAGCCGCATCTCTCTGTCCTTCCTTGCTCTGGCTGTGAGCTTTGCGCAGAAGGAGCATTTCTGTGCCCATCGGAGGCCGGCATCGCTTTGTGGCATGACTCACACTTTTTGAATCCTGAAGAGGACATTGTGGTGAGTCTTTGAGTTGTTAATAGGGTACTTAGCACCTTCTCTGTGCCTGTTCCCCTCTCGGACTCAGCCTGCCACGGCAGGAGGCCTAATGGCCTTACATCCCCGGGCCTCCGCTGCTCCGCTCGCTACTAAGGCTGTAAAACTTAACTTTTTTTTACTCTCTTTTCTTTTTTTTTTTTTTTTTGAAAACAATAACAAGCTAACTTAAGCTAAAGACTGAAAGAGAAGCTCTAAACACTTTAAAAACATTAAATACGCTAACTCTGGCCGTAGCCTGAGCGGATTCCGTCTGCAGCCGATGGCAGTTAAAGAGGAACTGGCGGGGACCGGATCGTGCACGCGGCCGGGAGCGCGCAAGGGAGCAGCGCGCGCTAGAGCATGCGCGGTCTGGCAGAAACTGCTGAAAAGATCTGACCTGCGGCGCCGGGGCAAGCCCAACACCTATCGTGGAGCACCCACGGGGACACTCGAGGAAGAATCATAAATTTTGTCAAACAGCAAGTGCAGTTGAGTTGGTAACTATTTATCTAGCAAGCCACCTTGGCTGAGTTAGTGCATTATTCAAGTACTTTCACTCACAGAAACATCTGCCACACCAGCTCAATGCTTAACTTCTAATGAAACAAACTCTAGCAACAAAATGAAACATAGAAACACAAATCTTCATACCTCTGAATGTTTTGTTGTTTGATGAAATCTCCATTTAATAAATTTAAGTCTTGACCCTGGTCCTGAAGAGAAAAAAAAGCCACCAGTTAACTCTCTTTAGTGTCCAAACCCTTTGTAACAAAAATATTCAATTATGTGGCAAGCAAGAGGGTCTTCAGTTTCATTAGCTGATGTACATTTGGAAGCGGAAAAGATATTGCATTTTACAGTGGAAAGTTCAGAAAAATTCACAAGTTTCCTACATTAATTGTAATTAAAGTAAACCCTCAAAATATGCAGCTTCAAGTGGTATGTAACTTGCTTTAACGTGAGTTAAGCACAACTTGAAGCCGCTCTGTGGCCACTTCACCCTGTCTTCCCCCAGCCAAGCAGCTCACAGACATGCAGCTGGAGAAAGGCAGGGTGAAGGCTTTTAGCTTACCCAGCTGCCCGCAGCTAAAAGTCCCTTCTCCCTGCCTTCCTTCAGGGGTGCGGCTGCAGTTGACAGCCATGCCCCTGGAGGAAGGCAGGGAGAAGCAGAGAGGAAACTGACCAACTGTGGTGGGCTGGTCTGTTTCCCGGTCCCTCAAGCGGAGGCGAACTGGGAACCAAGCAGCAGGCTAGTTCCCAGCTGCCTTGCACTGGCGAAACTGGGAAACTGACCAGACATGAGCTGGTGAGTTTCCTGGGTCCTGCAATCGGCAGGGAGACAGGAATCAAGCTGCCCCTGGTTCTTGGCTCCCCACTACTCTGGGAGCCAGGAAACTGACCAGCCCACTTGGGCTCCTGCAAGCCCAGGGGACCTGGGAACTAGCCTGGTTCCCTCTCCCACCCCCGATTTTTATGGAAACTTGAGTTACGCGGGGGTTGCAAGAACACAACCCCCGCATAACTCGAGGGTTTACTGTATCTGAATTACTGTTTAAACAATCTGATCAATACTGTATTGAGAAAATGTGCATAATGCAACAATATTATCCCCTCAGTGTGAAAGTTTCAGAAAATGATGGGGCCTAGAGATTTCCTAGTATGAAATTTCACACAAAAAGGAGCACAGAAAAAGGAACACTGAGGGCCTCATTAACACTATTTCTGTGAGAACAAATCAACCACAAAATTGGTAACTAAATAGTCTGGGCCATATTTGCAGACACCACCTTTAGATATATCAAACTTCTACAAGATGAGTAAATTTAAGTGTCTCAACCACTCCATCAGAGTTTGCAGATTGAAGTCAATGTTATTTACAGCCCTATGTCACCTACATGCTTTCGAAAAAATACCACCTTTACGTACCTAAGTATCAGTTTAAGGATCCTAACCCTACACATCTAGTTTTGAAAATTCTAGATTCTGTACAAAAATTTCACAATAATTAATTCATTGAAATCTAAATGACTTTTTTTCTAGTAACATTTTTTTCTAATGAACAAATTTTGTTTGCATGTGATTTTTATCCCACTAAAGGTTTTAAAAAATAAAATATGTGTTGCATAAGGTAATGTGCTTGCTGTAGTGTTTATAGCATCAAGGCTTAATTTTTAAAAAAAATGGTTTTTGTCCACAGCACTTTTGTACAATTCAAGTTGGCTACCATACTCACAGTGACATTAAAACAGCATTTATGAGTTAGTTAGTTATTAAATATAATCTAGTATTACAACAGCAAAAAAAATAAATAAATTAGATTCTGGTAAGCAGGCTATCAATTCTTCTTGTGGCTTTTAAAAGATCCACTATTATTCGTATAGTCTTGATGCAAGATGAGCATGCCATATACCTATTGTACAAAACTGAAACAAGAAAAATTAAAATAGTAAAATTATAGAAAAAACAATGAAAAAATGTTGTGATAGCAACCATTTCTCTTTAATTCTATGTTTTAAATTAGGCTAGCTAAACTGGTATTCACAGTCATAAATTTCTCTCAAAATTTCAACTGGCAATGTTACTTTCCTCTGTCTCCAAAGCTTTACTGCTCATGTGCAAAAGATTCAGTCTCACTGCTATAAATAAACTCGTTTAAAATCTTGTTCATGTGTGCTTCACATCTTGATGTGTTAGTGGAGTTGAGGAAAAGGCACATATATCTTCTTTAAGACAAAACAGTTACTATTACAGTTATTAATTCAACAGATTTTCTGTGCACCATTACAACAAACCTTGGCTCCTAAACCCTGTTAGATCTCCCAGCATACATCACACAACCAATAAATCCCCATCTCCAAAATGTTTTGAACAAAATACTGTGTTTGCAATTTTTTTAATTCTTAAATGTATGACATTATTGTCGGTGCCTTTTGACTAACTCTAGAGATAAAAACAGAAAAAAATATATCACCAGTTATGGGGAGGAAAGTTAACAGTGAATAGTCTCCATTCAAAATACTCAATTCCTTTTGGCACCATCTAGTGGACAAAATATACATGTAGACACTGAAGAAATAATATTAACAGAGAGAAAGCCGTGCTAGTCTATATACTATCAAAACAAAAAAGCAGTCCAGTAGCACTTTAAAGACTAACAGAATAATTTATTAGGTGATGAGCTTTCGTGGGACAGATCCACTTCTTCAGATCATAGTCACACCAGAACAGACTCAATATTTAAGGTGAGGGGGGAGTCAAGAATTAGATTAAGCCAAGTATGCAAAAGAGCCTGTATAATGACCTAAAAATTTCCCATCCCGATTCAAACCACCTGTTAATGTGCTGAATTTGAATATAGAAGAGAGTTCAGCAGCCTCTCTTTCCAAAGTGTTGTGAAAATTCCTCTTCAGTAAGATGCAAACCTTCAGGTTATTAACAGAATGGCCCACTCCATTAAAAGGCTGGCTGACCGGTTTGTGGATCAGGAGTGTTTTTATGTCTGTTTTGTGCCCATTAACTCTTTGTCTACCAGAGTTTGAAGTCTGTCCAACATACAAAGCATCTGGGCATTGTTGGCACATGATGGCATATATGATGTAGTCTCAACCATCATGTGCCAACAATGCCCAGATGCTTTGTATATTGGACAGACTTCAAACTCTGGTAGACAAAGAGTTAATGGGCACAAAACAGACATAAAAACACTCCTGATCCACAAACCGGTCAGCCAGCCTTTTAATGGAGTGGGCCATTCTGTTAATAACCTGAAGGTTTGCATCTTACTGAAGAGGAATTTTCACAACACTTTGGAAAGAGAGGCTGCTGAACTCTCTTCTATATTCAAATTCGACACATGAACACACGGCTTGAACCGGGATGGGAATTTTTTAGGTCATTATACGGGCTCTTTTGCATAATTGGCTTAATCTAATTCTTGACTCCCACACTCCACCTCCGCCCCTCTACTCTCTGACTTGCTCACCTTGATAATATTTTTCTGATTTGTCAACCTTGATTACTATTTTTGGTTCTGTGTGCCTTAAATATTGAGTCTGTTCTAGTATGGCTATGATCTGAAGAAGTGGGTTTGTCCCACGAAAGCTCGTCACCTAATAAATTATTCTGGTAGTCTTTAAAGTGCTACTGGACTGCTTTTTTGTTTTGATAAGAAATAAGATGTTTCAGTAAGGTGAGCTCAAATGATCTTAAAACTTCAAACCATGTTTTCACACAGATAATTGATGAGAGCAATCAGTTGATCTTCCTGGGGACTTTGTTGACCAAAGACTAATAGCCAGTACATATGACGCATATCTGAACAAAAATGACTGCAATCTTCAGCAGCTAGTGGTAACCTAATAGTGTTAAAAATATTAGAAAAAGAGAGAACTGAGCCTAACCACAAAGGCAGAATATCCTCTATTTTAAAGGGGAAAAACAGAAATAATTTCATCTCCCCTTTATCTTCCTTCTTTTAAAATTTGCTGACACAATTTAGTTTAACATCTGCAGTATGTAGCTGAATTTAGCAGCTCGGCAATTTAAAGTGGAGAGTTCACTCATGAGTGAAAAGTACTACAGAACAGTCTTTACGAGCAGCTATAAAAAGAAAGTGTGTGCAAGAGCAGCTACATCCCTTCCACATGAGCTATGTTTTAAAGATCAAGACAAGCAACAACTAACATTTGCCGTAAATGTATTAATGTAATAATAAATAACAGTAATTGTGTCCTCACACAGCAAAACGAATCTGATTCTGAGCTCGTATCTTAATCTTGAAGAAAAATCTCAAAGTGGTCTTTCAGCCCTCCACAGAGGACGGTACTAAGAGTATGAAAAATTATTACACAAATTCTTCAATCCCTGATCCCCCTCTCCTGATGAGATCAAAGCTTCAGCAGACCTTGGCTGTTTCTGGGATGGCTGGACACAAAAACAAGGTCTAAACATTACCAGAGATCCTTCAGTCTGCATAGACTATGGATCGCTCCCTTTAAAGTTTCAATTGAGGACTTCATTTACAGCGTCTGTTGTGACTATGAAGACCCACACGAGAGTGACAGTCCTTGCTGCATCTCTTGCAGATGTAGTGGGTGTCTGGCAAGTCCTTATTGTGCTTTCTCTGTGCTCGCTTCTCCTCTGCTAGCTGTCTGATCTTCAACTCGCCCTTCTGAAGGCCCTTGTGTAACCCCTGCCTCCATCTGCTGCAGTCATCTTCTAGTTCTTTCCAGTTGTCCAGCTCGATGTCTACCTCTCTGAGGTCTCTCTTGCAGACATCTTTGTAGCACAACTGGGGGCGTCCGGGAGGTCTTTTGCCAGAGGCTAGCTCACCATACAGGATGTCTTTTGGAATCCTTCCATCATTCATCCTGTGGACGTGGCCAAGCCAGCGGAGCTGACACTGCCTGAGGAGGGTGTGCATGGTTGGGATTCCAGCTTGCTCGAGGACGGCGGTGTTGGTCACTCTGTCCTTCCATGATATTCCAAGGACGTGCCTGAAGCAGCGCAAGTGGAAGACGTTCAGACTCTTTTCCTGGCGGGCATACAGGGTCCAAGTCTCGCTGCCATAAAGGAGGGTGCTGAGGATGCAGGCTCTGTAGACTTGCATTTTGGTGTGAGTGTACAGCTTGTTGTTATTCCATACTCTCTTGCTGAGTCTGGACAGAGTTGTGGCTGCTTTTCCAATCCTCCTATTTAGCTCAGTGTCCAACGACAGGGTGTCAGTGATGGTGGACCCGAGGTAAACGAACTCGTGGATGACCTCTAACGTATAGCTGTCAATGCTGATTGATGGGGATTCGGCAACATCCTGACCGAGTACGTTTGTCTTCTTTAGGCTGATGGTAAGCCCAAAGTCCTTGCACGCTTTGGAGAACTGATCCAGCAGTTTTTGAAGCTGGTCTTCTGTGTGAGACACTACAGCAGCATCGTCTGTGAACAGCATGTCTCTGATGAGGACTTCTCGCACCTTACACTTAGCTTTCAGCCTTGCAAGGTTAAACAGTTTCCCATCAGATCTTGTGTGCAGCAAGATGCCCTCTGTTGAAGATCCAAAGGCACGCTTCAGGAGGAGTGCAAAGAAGATCCCGAACAATGTCGGAGCAAGCATGCTTCCTTGTTTGACGCCGCTCCTGATTCTGAAAGCATCTGATAATGCGCCGTCATATTGGATGGTTCCTCTCATGTCTTCGTGGAACGACTGGATCATCTTGAGTAACCGTGGAGGACAGCCTATCTTGTGGAGCAGTTTGAACAGACCATCCCTGCTGACCAAGTCAAAGGCCTTGGTCAGGTCGATGAAGGCTATGTAGAGTGGCTTTCTCTGCTCCCTGCACTTCTCCTGCAGCTGCCTTAGAGAGAAGACCATGTCAATGGTAGACCTCTCTGTGTGGAATCCGCACTGCGATTCGGGGTACACCCTCTCAGCAATTACCAGAGATACCACAGACATTTCTAATACAGTCCTGGATAAAAGATACTGGAAAATCATAGCTTTCAAACTTTGATACTTAAAATAAGGCACAATACAGAACACAGATGCAAGTTTAAGATGCATAAGCTGCTTTCTCATTTCATTGACAAGACTGCATTTCAGAAATCACTTTAAAGGAAAAGAACATTAAGATAAAAGCAAGTCTGTAGTGGAGATAACAGTTTACACAGCACTGCTAATTAAGAAATTATGCTTAACTATATTTAAATTATGCTGTCCCCCTTTGCTGGATGCTGACATGTATTTCATAAATTGTTCAAGACACGGAACAGGTCTCTTACTCCAAGAGAGGTGTGTAAGTATACAGAACATTATAAAACAAACCTTTCAATAAATATATTGTACTACACACAAAATTACATTAAAAGAATCTTTTTAGGGTTGCAAAACCAAGCTTTCAAAGAGTTAGGAAATATTAGATTTAGGACTGCCTGTAAAACCTTAATTCAGCCTCCTTATGCTTATGTGTCATGATACTGTCTTTAATTACACAAGCACTGCCTATTTTATCCACAAGGTCCCTGCCTGTGGATGACTCAGAATTGTGTGGTGGAGAAAGCTGTTGTCTGTCGACCACTGCCTCAGAGAACTGAGAGCTGTACAGTAAATGAAGCCGGGGATTGCAAGAACAGAAACAACAAATCTCATGGTTAAGACTGCTGAATACTGTCCTGGAGAAGTGGATTCTATCCTTGTCTTTGCCATAGAGTTCCTACATGATGCTAGGCAAGTCACTTGAACCAAGTTTTCCACAAGTGGCCTGAACACTAAATGGTATTCTTCATTTTCTGGGGGTGGAGGAAAACTTGAGACTCTGGGTGTCTAATCCGCAGACAGCTACAACAAAAGTTGATAGGTGCAGTGCTCTGAACATTTAAAATGCTAAATAACTTTGAAACAATATCAGGTCCTTGGCATCTCAAATTAGAAACCAAAATTAGTGTAAACTTTTGGTCTTACTCTCTGTCTCCAATTCCCATAAATAAACTAAGGGTACTACCATTTCCTCACTAAACAGAGTTGTGAATGTAAATTAATGTTTGTAAAAAATTCCCTCACCATAGTGATAAATACTACAGATAAGCTCTTAATGAAATTCAAACTCTGCTTTGAAGACAGACTTGTTAACAGTGCGCATTAAAACTCTGTATAGGGTAACACAATGAAATATTTTACTTCCTTAACCATGATACTGTCCTGTCTCCTCCCTGCCTCATTCACTATATGCCTTGCAAAATCTGTAAGGTGGGGGTCATACAGGAACCAGGTTCTTTTCTGAGGGAAATGGGGCACATGACAGTCTGGACAATGTGAGGAACTGTGAGAAACTCAGTCATGTTCACCAAGAATTTTGCTGCTTATAAATCTTAAGCTGCCTCTACCAGCAAGTGCAAACTGAAGTATTTAGAAAGGCTTTGTGTCTTACTTAGGCAAATTTTCACAAGGACAGCACAACACATATCTCCAACATAAGTCCTGTGCTCTGCCAAGTTTCAAGTCCTCACATTAACCATGTAGATGACAGAACTGGTCAAATAAAAGATCATCAGGTTTTTGTTGTTTGTTTTGTTTAACATGGGCAAAATATTTTTCTACAGTTTTGTCATCTGAAACAGCTGACTTGTATTGTCTGAAGTTACAAAAAATAAATAAGTAAATCTGAAGCAGATACTGGGCTTAGAAAATTTGGCAAAAGTATGGCAAAATTATAAGCAACTTACACAGGGTCTTATCAGGTGCTGGGCAACCTTAACAGCCAGTGTTAGCAGCCCACATATAGCATTATTTACAAAAAACAAATATTTTCATGGGAAGATCATTATAGTTTTACTATGACGGTTTTCATTTTTCAGTTGTATATATTTGTCAAGATACACAATTTCAAGTAGCACTTGGGGTAAATGGCAAGCTTCAGTATTATACATTCATTTTAATTCTACAAATCTATTAATGCTTCAATTCCATAATTCAATATTACCTTCTGCAGTTCTCTTCTGAGACTGTCACATTCTTTCTTCAGTTTTTCTAGTTCCTGTTCCAGGCTATACACTTTCAGGTCACTATTCAGCTTCTCTATTTCCCAGTTAGATGGAGCAGAGTTTAGATTCCTCATCACTGTAAGAAGATAAGTAACAGATTGATTTTCAGTCCCATTGTAAGATTTCAGAGTTAGACACCATGTCCTTACTCATGAGTATCTGCACCAGACAAAATAAAAAGCACTCAGAGAGAGTCAGTTTGTTTTCATTAATAAAGTTAATTTTAAAAGTTTTACCACCACCATTTTTAGTATATTTGACTATGTCTTGCTTTGTGTAGTACGGCATTATTTACCGTTACTTCATATCTCCTTTCCTAAGCAGGTTCTTGACTAGCCGTTCTTGTACAAAGACCATATTTTACACTACACTCATCCCTCATTAAACAAGTACTTTACTTATGAGTACTCACTAAAACAAGGGACACATATACCTACCTTTGTTCGCTAGCCAAGTGAACACCCCCCCATTAATATGAGCCTTACCCCACTCCCTGCAAATCCAACCTGCCGCAGACTGAATCCCCTGATGGACCTGAAGACCTAACCTGCAGCAGCCTGAACCCCGCACCACCAGCTCCACGGCCCCAACCTGCCTCAGACCAAACCCACTGCCCTCCCCGCAGACCCAACCCACAGCAGCCTACACCCCCCTGCCCTCTCTGTGGACCCAACCTACTGCAGCCTGAACCTCCCACCCCACCCCACAGACCCAACCTGCAGCAGCCTGAACCCCTCTGCCCTCCCAACCCACTGCAGCTCTACCCCCCACTCCTGGCCTGCTCCATAGATTCAACCCGCCACCAGGTTTTAACCCTCCCTCCCGCTCATGGCCGCAAACTGCCCCCAACCTTTAACCATCCCCCGATTCCTCCCCAAACCCAAGGTTCACTTACCTTTCAAAAGCAGTGCCACATGCTGCCACTCCTTCACTGAGTTATGAGCACTTGGAACGAATCAGAGACTTTTACATGTATTTTAATGGAAATTTAGTGTCCCTCTTACAAGTTTTCACATATGAGCAGAAATTTGGGAACCAATTTTGCTCGTATAGTGAGGAATGAGTATATAGGAAGTGAAAGCAATAGGTTTCCCAATGGTTAGTTATCCTGAGAGCTAAGAGAAACTTGTTGACAAAGGAGCAGAGAGATAGCCATGTTAGTCTATATACTATCAAAAAAAAAAAAAATAGTCCAGTAGCACTTTAAAGACTAACAAAATAATTTTTTGGGTGGTGAGCTTTCATAGGATAGACCCACTTCTTCAGACCATAGCCATACCAGAACAGACTCAATAACATTATTATTATTATTATTATTTATTATTATTGAATCTGTTCTGGTATGGCTATGGTCTGAAGAAGTGGGTCTATCCCACAGAAGCTCACCACCTAATAAATTATTTTGTTAGTCTTTAAAGTCCTACTGAACTGCTTTTTCGTTTTGTTGACAAAGGAAAACTCATAAAATAGACTGTCCCTCTAGTGTATGTAGTCCTCTTTATCTTTTACGTAACTTCTCCAGAACATATTGCAAAATGCCTCAGTACAAAACCAAGACTGAAGGGGGAAAAAAATCTGTACAATAAACAACTGAAAACAGATTTGATACTGGGAACGGATTAGACACAGATTTAGAACTACTCAAGGTCGTGCACGCCCAACTCACATCCATATGAAAATATCGTTCCTTTTCACTCAATTTTACAAAAGTGAGGTTCCCTGGAAGCTTCTCACCTATCATACCTACCAAGACGTTTCAGCTAAAAGTGCACAATAGAATACCAGGCCATAAGGTTAGCTAAAGAACCCTAAGTCATGTTTGCCTCTTATTCTGAAACAAATAAATATCCAGAGGTTGACTAGACATACAAATAAGACTAATACGTAAGGTTTTTTTTATTCCAAGTAGAGTTAATTCTAATGTCAATGCAGCAGGCAGGAAAAAAAAAAATCTTTTCTCATCGCATTCAGGCTCTCACTGCAAGATTAGCAATCTGAATAAACAAACACATAACACTGTTCCAAACTCTAGATAATTCATTAAAAATAATCATTCAGTTTATCACACTGTGTATGTGATGGGATATTCATCCCACACCATACTTTAAGGGGTTAAGGTAGGTTAGATGAACCAATTAGCCAAAGTAAGCTGCACCTGAGAAGGAACCAGGGATCAATGTAGTTAATTAAGGATGAAGCTGACACAGGCAAGGCTTCTATACAGCTGAGACCACGAGGAGTCTGCATGGGAGAAGCATGTTGCAGTTCCTCTCTGACCAGAGGAAGTATGTTGGCAATGACGGGGTCTGGCAAAAAGAGGAGCCCTGTTGGAGTGGAGAAAGCTCAGAGGGCTAATAAACCCAGAGTTGCCAAAGGATAGTAGATCAGAGATCAGGGAAACAGAATTACAAAGGCTGGAACCCAGACTAGAGGCTGATTCAGGTTCTCTTACCAGCTACTGGGCAAATGGCACAGCCTGTGTGTGGAAAATGGAGCACTGCCTGAAGCAGCACAGGAACACCTTATACTAAGAGGCTCTGACACACCCTGGAAGGAGAGGATTATAATGACCTGTCCACAGGGCCAACTCACAAAGATGGAGCAGCTGAGTCACAAAAGTAATGACTAGCTAGAATTCTGAAGGGTCAATGAGCTGAGAAAATGCAGGAATGGGAGTCCAGCCAATCAGTGGCAAACTAATCCCCAGGTGAGTCACAAGGAGGAGCAGCAGTTGTAATGAGTGAACCTGCTACAGTGCCATATAAAAGTAATCCACATTGAGACCCTTTCTACACTAGAAACATTGACTGACACAATATGGCTCTCAGGAATGTGAAAAATCCACAGATATGGCCACCCAACCCCCCAGTGTAACTGCAGGTATGTCAAGAGATCACCAGTCAGGGAGAATGTGTTCCTATAACAATAGAAAAACCCTTCCTGCTGTTGTAGGTGGTGCTACTATAGTCCCCATGAACACAGACACAGCTTTCTTTAGAAACTGTCTTAGGGTGAGATTCGAACTATAATTCCATAAGCACCTCTTGAAGATACCCCAAAATATATCTGATTCCATACAGAAGGTAGCATTATTCAAATATGGAATAACACAGTATTCCCACATTTCATATTTATGTCATTTGTATTTGACATACAGTAGAACCCCAAAGATACAAACACCAGAATTATGGAGATACAAGTCAACCGGACACAATAGGAAACCAGAAATACCCAATCATGCAGCAGAGACAAAACAAAAAAGTAGTATACTGCACCTGTACTGTACCTTAAAGACCGGCATAGCGGAGTTGCCTGTAGTAACTGCACCCCACCCTCCCACATGACGTAGCCACTTAGAGCTAGCTAGAAAACAAAGATGAGGAGTCCAGGAAAGCAGAGCTGGAGTTTGCAGAATTCTCTCCTCCCACTTCCAGCCAAAGCTGTCACACACACCCTAGCAGGGAGACAGGCTGTTTACACCACACTCATACGTACCCCTCTACTGGGAAGAGGACAAGTTTGCAAGCTCATCCCAGGCACTGAGTAGGGAGCTCAGCTGCTGCTGGAATCTGGCCTGGTGTGTCAGCTGCTGTATCTGGGAGCCTGAACTGCACTTTGTTCACAGTTACAAACATTCTCCATTCTCAAGGGCTGCATCTACACTACGATGATCTTCCAAATGATGATCTTCCAGAAGATCTTGTTTTGAAAGAGTGCATCCACACACAAAAAAGCAGATCGAAAAATCAATCCACTCTTTTGATAGAGAGTAACCACACAGTCCCCACTCTTTCCAAAGAACAGGACAGGGATTGAAAAATCTGGCGCCACGAGGACTGCTTCTTCAAAAAAAGGGCCTGTGAAGCATCTACACATGGTTTATTTTTGAAAGAAGCTTTTGAAAGGAGGCACTCTTCCTGATCCAGGAGTGGAAGAGGGCTTCCAGAAGAAGAGACGCATTATTTTAATTTCAGATTGAAAGAGTGTATTTTGTGCATGGATGTTGTGTGCATTCTTTCAAAAGAGGGCCTGATCTTCCAAAAGAACTTGCTAGTGTAGACGCAGCCAACTTGTCTAACTCAGAGTCTACTACAAGCCTTTCAAATGTTCATGCAGGATATATCTTTCTGTACCTTTAATTTCTCATCTATTCTCAGTCCTCTTCTTTCTTCCATGGGTTTGGTTGTTTCTCTTCAAGCTTTGCACTCCTCCATGCCTTCTCTCTTATGCCCCTCTTTCACAACAAATTCAACCCTGTAAGTCTGTAAGCTTCATAACCTATCACTAACAAAACTTTCCTTTGTCATTCAGTATCTAGGGGTTGATTCCTGCCTCCAATGACCCACCTGCTAAATTTTGCAGTAAGTACCTTTCCACTTTCTCTCACATTGCCCCTCATACTTGGGAAAAAGCTCTCAACAAATGTCTACAAAGTCACCTTATTATCATCCTTCAAATCTCTCCTTTACTATGATGTTTATGAAAAACTAAACTGTGCATTTAATATTTGCCAATGATTTATTAAACCTGAACTTCTGTACTCTCTGTAAATAAAAACAAAAAATTGAACAGTGGAGGAGGTGAAAAAAGATTGTCTTAAGTCCTTCATACAAGTGACTTACAGTACAACAATCCAATATGAAAATAAACTGATGACATACAACATGCTAACTCTTCCAGTACTATAGTGCACTGCAATCTTGCTCATTAATACATTAAACCAATACTTTACATAATTAAAGCATGTGCATTGCATAGGTTGAAACATTTACAGTCATATGATACGACACTGCAGTTGCCTACATAATGTGTCAGCTACACTAAAGGACCTTAAATTTTAGTGCTCACTGCATGCTGGGCACTTACTAGCCCAGCGTGGATCTCCATGATACGTATTAGAAGTTCCCTGGTGAATATTAATTAACCTAGTCCCAACATAGTTTCAAACAGGATGACATTAAACATACACTAAAAAACATTTACTGCATGCCAGCAGGATCCTCTCCAGACAGTTAGTAATAATCCTGTGCACACTAAAATTTACACTTCTCTGGGGCAGGCAAGCAAAGAGTGACAAAACTGAATACCTTGTTGAGTTTCCACTTCAGTTCTTAGCTGCAGGAGCTCCACTTCTTTAGCCTGCAATTGCTCACTCATGATTTTCAAACACTCTGTATTTTCTTTTATCTAGTTTAAGAAAAAGAATCTGTCAGGGAACTTTCACTAGTTATAATATCTTTAAGTTTAAATATTGTAAATAAAAGTGCATGCCTTACTTTTCGTGATTAGCTGCAATGTTAACAAACTATCAAAAAATGGTGGTCCACAGCAAAAGGCATTTAGAACTTCATCTTATTCCTATACAAAATACACTAAAATGTATTTAAACACATAAGCTCACCTATTTAGATTTTTAAAACAATACAGGTCTTCAGGAAATCTATACAATAAATCTAAGAATTCCCTCTTTATTATGCATTTACTCTATAACATTCTTGGATGACATCCATCTGTTTTCAATATAGTATACTAACGGTCATACCATCTTATCCAATCTGCTTTTCAGATTATCTCTGTCAATGCAGGCCTCTCGATAGGCTTGATAGGCCTTGTTTACTTGCTCACGTCCAACTGAGCTGGATTCTTCTTCCAAACGAGAGCCATGGAGCTGAGTTTAACAGGAGAAAAAAATGTAAGCATTATTTCTATACTCAAAATGCCTGTTAATAGCCAGTGTTGACTGCTTATCAAACTACCGATATTTTACAGCTAGCAAAACTCGAAACTTAAATGCTAGTTTCACATTTTTGGAAAACTAAGTCCTGTTACATATGTACATTTATATACACCAAAATTTTAGACCATAGTAATAAAAAGTATGTATTACTTCTGCAGCCTACTTGTGGTCATCATGGCTACGTCTACATGTGCCCCAAACTTCGAAATGGCCATGCAAATGGGCATTTTGAAGTTTACTAATGAAGCGCTGAAATGCATATTCAGCGCTTCATTAGCATGCGGGCGGCAGCGGTGCTTCGAAATTGACGCGCCTTGCCGCCGTGCGGCGCATCCAGACAGGGCTCCTTTTCGAAAGGATGCCACCTACTTCGAAGTCCCCTTATTCCCATGAGCTCATGGGAATAAGGGGACTTCGAAGTAGGCGGGGTCCTTTCGAAAAGGAGCCCCGTCTGGACACGACGCGCAGCGGCAAGGCGCATCAATTTCGAAGCACCGCTGCCGCCCGCATGCTAATGAAGCGCTGAATATGCATTTTAGCGCTTCATTAGTAAACTTCGAAATGGCCATTTGCATGGCCATTTCGAAGTTTGGGGCACGTGTAGACACGGCCCATCAGTGATAGTTAGATTACATGGAAGAATGATCTTTTTAAAAACAAGTCAAAGATAATCCAGAAGTTTGTATATTATTATAAGTAGAGCTTAGCAAAAGTTTTCAGAATAATTTATTTGCAACCAAAACCAAAAGAAAATGTAGTTTTGGCCAACAAAACTATTCTTGAATTTGACTTGATTAGTTGAGCTGGGAAAGGGGAGTATGAAAAAAGAGAGAGAGAGAACAAGACAAACGCATACCAAGTCTGAATCTCAACTCTAGAGCTGGCTCTTGAACTCAGCTCTCCGCACTTTTCCTGGATGAATATGCTAACCACCAGGCAATAGGTTATTCTGGGATGGATTGGTCTCAGGCTGTGTCTACGCTACGAGATAAAATCGAATGTATTTATATTGATTTTCTAATACTGGAATTTATAAGTTCGATTTTGATCATTGTCACTTCCACTGCACTCCCCACAAAGTCAAGTCAGTGCTGCCACACACACGTTTGTTAACATCAACTGTTGCAGTAGTGCACTGTAGGAAATTATCCCACAGCTCCCTCATCCCCATAGCATTCTGGGTATGCTCGCTGGTCTTGACATCCTCTTCCCCTGCTGCATTTTCATCATGCCCCTCCCGATCCTTGAAAATATGTTGATCCCTGGAAATAATGCAGAGACCCTCAAAATTAGAAGAAAGAATTTTTGGTTTCCCCATACATTACATTGCCAACACAGGTGCAGGGACTGTATTCTCAATTGGTCATCCACTGAGTATTCCTCCACCCATCATTGCAGGAATGTGATCCCTGAAAATAATGCAGGGGCCTGGAATGTCTCTTACATTGAGAAGAATGTAGGAAGAAAGAATTTTTGGTTTCTCCATACGCTATATTGGTGTTGGGGAGAGTCTTAATGGGGGGTCCCAGAGTGTTTTTCAAAGTTGTAAGAAAGAGGATAAAAAAGTGCAGGAAAAAAAGAATTTTTGGTTCCCCCCCTCAATGTCAGCAAGCCCCAGTATGGGCAAAGTGGAGGTGCAGTGGGTGGTCAACTGAAGTGTTCCTTCCCCAGTGGCAGCAAGCCTGTTAGCTACTGGGGGAGTCCTTGCCCCAGTGGCAGCAAGCCCAAGTATGGGCCAAGGTATGTGTGGCAGGGTCAGTAGATGACCAGTTGAACTGTTCCTTCCCTGGCGGCAGCAGCAAATCCAGGTATGGGCCAACAGGGTGGTGGGGGAGTCAATGGATGACCAGGTGAGCTGTTCCTTCTCTGGTTGCAGTAGCAAGCCCTTTAGCTGACAGGGGGAGACTTTTCCCCAGTGGCAGCAGTAAGCCCTTTAGCTGCACAGGGAGGCTTTTCCCCAGCGGCAGCAAGCCCAAGTATGGGCCAAGGAGGTGGGGGTGGGGTCAGTGGATGACCAGGTGAGCTGTTCCTTCAGCAGCAGCAAGCCCTTTAGCTGCCAGGGGAGAGACTTTTCCCCAGTGGCAGCAGTAAGCCCTTTGGCTGCAAAGGGAGGCTTTTCCCCAGTGGCAGCAGCAAGCCCAAGTATGGGCCAAGGTGTGTGTGGGAGAGTCAGTGGATGACCAGGTGAACTGTTCCTTCCCCAGCGGCAGCAGAAAGCACAGGTGTGGGCCGGTGGGGGGGGTTCCACTGGATGACCAGTTCAAGTGGTCCTCCCCCCCCACAGATACCCAGCCCCTTAGCCACCTGGGGAAACTTTTCCCCAGCAGCAGCAAGGCCTGGTATGAGTGAGGGAGGAGGGGTCAGTAGTTGGGGGGCCAGTTGAGGTGGTCCTTCCCCACAGCAGCAAAGCCCCCAGTGTCTTAACCGCTGGAAGACACTTCTCCATGGTGGCAGCAAAGCCCCCCAGTATTTTAACCACCTTTGGAGCCCTAAACACATGACTGGCAGCACGGTGAGCACTGAATGACAGGCACATCCTTTTACTGGGTTGGGGGCTACCATGTGATGTGGCTATGCATGGGAAAGAGATTGTGTGGCGCCTGTGAGGGAGGGAAGGGAGTTTGGACACAAATGTGAACTGCTGAGAAGAAGTTTCACGGCATGTTATGCAAACATGACGCCCCAGCACAGCCTTGTTGATATGGGGGGGTGGTGGGTCAGGGGCTGGCACCAGGGAGCGCAGAAAAAAATAACAAGTGTGCAAACAAAGCCGCGAACACCCTGTAGGCGCTATTTGAATAGGTAGATGCACTCACAGCTCTAATAGCATAGAAAGAAAGAAGCCATTTCTCAGGCTGTCATACTAACAGCCCACAGCTAAAGGCTCGCTGCTCCCACTTGGAAATTCAGGCTCTTCCTGTTACTAGAGAGCAGTGGCCAGAGTGGAGCACTGAGGGGGCATTATAGGTTACATATGGGACACCTCTGGAGGCTAATAAATACTCTTTTAAGATGTGGCACGTCCAGACTTGCATTTAAATTGAACTTCTGAATTCGAGCTTGACACTATACTTGTCAGGTAACTGTGATTTTATAATCTCAATATTACTGCACCCAAAAATCAAGCTAATGGTCTTTACAGTGAAGACAGTCACGTGGTAAAATAGAGTTAACTGGTTTAAATTCGGATTTTCTCTTGTACTGTAGACGCAGCCTCATTCTCCTGCTGACAGTCCTGTGACACTCCACATTCCTTCTTTGACTCAGTCAGGTAGAGGATGTGAATTTACATCTCCTCCCCCCACAGATGAGTGAATTAATCACAAGGACAGAGGCACGCACTCAAACTTATTTGTCAGGAAAACAGCATTAACAAAAAGTTATGTAGAAGGTTCCAATTCATGGTGCAGAGGTTACTAGGTAAGGTTATTTGACCTGTATAATTCAAGAAGTCAAACTGAAACATCACAATGACCTCCAATACCTTTAAAGTCTACAAATTACAGATGAAAAATTGAGTTGAGTAATGCATACAGTCTTCTCTCCCTAGTCAAAAGATCGGTAGGCAGAGGGTTTACTTCCCTGTGGCTAAAATTCATCTTATTAGATTTTAACACTACTTGCTTCCAAAGCTGAATAAAAATTGGTGATTTTTTTAGAATTCAAAAGAGAATTTTAACAGTTACTTTGTTTAAACAGAATACGGTTTTTTAATAAACCTATTTGAAATTACATTTTAAATTGACCATTTACGTAAGACCAGAAAATGTGTAATTAAAATTATTGAAATACAAAAATCAATATTAAGCAATCCATGCTGGCTGCCACATTTTAAAGGAAAAAAAAAAAAAAAATCAAACCACTGAATTGGTAGAAGCCATTGGCTAAGAGTCTGGAACCAGAGTTTACTGAAGTGCTAAACCAGTTTTTGACAGCAGTAACTTCTTTTGCAGAAGCAGAGAATTTCTTTTTCATTTCAGTTTATTCAACTAATTTGACTCTATGACTAGTTCATACAAAGTTTTTTTAAAAAGAAAGGGGAGTTGAAAGCAAGGTTTCCTGCTTTTTCTTCTGCCAATTTATTAATAAGACAGTTAAAAGGATGAAAATCAACTTGTCTAAAATGTTCAAGGACATAGTGACCAGAAACAAAATCAGTTCAAAAGAGTAACCACAGATAATGTAGCCTTTGTTTAATAAATCAGTGAGTTTTAAATGCCAAACATGTTTTTAAAAGCTTTTTCATATGTACTTAGTGCATTAAAGGGGTACGCACAGAATTTATCATGACAAAGTTAACAGTATGTTCTAATATGTGTGACCAATACATTGTGCCCACAGTGGCTGGTATCTGGATACTGTAAATAAAAACAAAAGTATCCACAGAGAATTAGCTATGCATATGCACTCAGGATTAAGTTGTTAACATGCGTGTCTGATCTTGCAAGGTGATAAGCAGATGCACAACTTGCTTTAAGTGTATGCATGCATGCATGCAAAATTTCTAAAGAAACATCAGCACCTCACAGAAGACACTTCCACATAATTAGTTTTATCAGGTTTCCAGAGTTGCACATGGGTCAGTGACTTCAAAACCTTTTATGAACAATTAAGTTTCTTTTTGAAAATTTAGCATTTTATAGATTACAATAATTTGTTTTGTGAAAAATGATAGCAAACAAAAGACAGCGATGTTTCATTCTGAAAGCTTCTACCCTCAAATGATTTCTAAGTTTCACTAGCATCCCCACAGTGTTATACAACAGAACAAGATGACAAAATATCTAATACAAAATATCTATTGTTCTTAAGATTTATAGAGGAGTTTCTCTTAAAACTCAGCTGTTACTTACTACAAACATGCACACTACAGGTTGAACCTCTCTCATCCAACCCCCCTGGGACCTGACTGGTACCAAACAAGAGGATTTGCCAGACCATGGGAGGTCAATATTGTCTAGCACATTACCAAACACTTCCACTGCTCACTGGGTTCTTGGAAGATACTTAGGCATACATTACAGATGAATAACAGCACAGAATACTGAGAAGCCAGGACTGGTGGCTGTAAACAAACTTTACAGGACCATAGGAAACTTGGCCACACCCATGAGAAGTGATTGTCCAGCTAACTAAAATCATGCTGTATTAGGATGTTGTTGGACAAAACAGTTCTGGATTAGAGACGTTCAACCTGTAGTCCCCTCAAACGTATAGCAAAATTTCAAGTGTACTTATGATAAATCAGTTGCTCAGAGAAGGAAAAGAAATTATTGAAAAAGCTGAAACTTTGTAGGTTTCTAACTCTACAACAAACTAAAGGAGAAAATTAAAAAAGTAAATGTGTGCCCTTGTGTTTTTAACATTGTCTACTTCATTCATTTATATTGTAAACTGTATTTCAGTTTATTCCTCTACCTTGTGTGAGTTTTCTTAAATTTGATTCTCTATCCATAAAAAGTCTATTTTTTATAGCTTTTACAAAGTTTTGACTAATAAAGTATCTGTGCCAAATAAAAACCATAAACAAGCTAGTTTAATCAAGCATAAATGTTGCAAGTATCTCCAAAGTTTTGGAATTTAATATTCATTTGAAAAAATAATACTTATTTTCTTTCTTATCATCCTGTTATTTATCCACTACTATAGAGCAGAACCAGAATTCTATGCCAACTGCTTATAAACAAGTCTCCTCAAAACTCTATGATGAGACCTAGATTTAGATTATAATCTGTTAAAATAATAGTCATTAAATATAGAAAAAGTTCAGCAATAAATGTTTTAAAGGAAGTTAAATCACTGAACTGGTATACATAAGTCCTAACAATAAAAACTTAACAGTCAAAAGTTAGAGTATTTTTTCTGCAGGTAAAGAGAAATATATTTGTATCCTTTCAAATTTATTCAAACTAGTTAAATTCAATGATAAACTTCTTAAAAGTTACGAAACTAACTGGGAGCTGAAAGCAGGAAAGAGAAGTTACTCACCTGTGTAGTAACGATGGTTCTTTGAGATGTGTCCCCGTGGGTGCTCCACGGTAGGAGTTGGGCTTGCCCCGGCACTGCAGATTGGAAAGGTGTCGTAAGATGACCAAGTCACCGCTCTGCAGATGTCTCTTAGCGCGATTCCCTTGAAGAAGGCCGTCAATGCCGCCATCGCTCTGGTGGAGTGAGCCCTGGGCGGAACTAGCAGAGGGGTCGTGCGAAGCTCATAACACAGTCTTATGCAGGATACAATGTGGTCTGAAATCCTTTGTGAGGATAGGCCTTCCCCTTTCGACCTGGGCGCGAGGGACCCCAGGAGTCTGTCCATTTTCCGGAAAGGCTTAGTTCTGTCTATGTAAAAAGCCAACGCCCTCCTCGCATCTAGTAAGTGCAGCCGCGCCTCCTTGCTGGAGTTGTAAGGCTTAGGATAAAACGAGGGTAATACTATTGGTTCATCGATGTGGAACTCTGAGGAAACCTTTGGAACGAAGGCTGGGTGTAATAGTAAGATCACTGCTTCCTTTGAAAACACTGTGCAGGGCGGTGTCGCCATTATTGCTGCAAGTTTGCTCACCCTACGGTCTGACGTAATCGCAAGAAGGAAGGTTGTCTTCATGGTAAGTAACCGGAGGGGGACCGTGGCCAATGGTTCAAAGGGTGGTCCCAACAGCGTGTGGAGGACCAAGTCCAAACTCCATGATGGTGGTAGCGGTTTCCGCGGGGGGTATAGGTTTGCCAACCCCTTTAGGAACCGAGTGACAACAGGATGGGCGAATATGGCTGGCCCTTCCTCTTTGTGTTGAAAAGCTGATATAGCCGCGAGATGGACCTTTAGCAAGGATAGGGAGTGTCTCGTTTGAGCTCCAGCAGGTAGTCTAGAATTACAGTTATAGGGACGTCTAGAGGAGCTAACTGCTTGGAAGAGCACCAGGAGGTAAATCGCATCCACTTCTGCTCGTAAGTCCTTCTGGTGGAGGTCCTTCGACTGCACTCCAGGACTTGTTTCACTCCCTCTGAACATGTGCTCTAAGGCGCTGAGCCATGGATTAGCCATGCCTGTAGGCGGAGTCCTTGAGGATGTGGGTGCACTACGGACCCCCGAGCCTGCGTGAGAAGGTCCGGCACTGCCGGTAGGGGAAGTGGCCGGCGGCATGCCATGCGCAGAAGCAGAGGGAACCATTGCTGTTGGTCCCAGGTTGGGACTATGAGTATCATGTGTGCTCGCTCCCTTTTGGCTTTCTCCAAAACCTTGTGGATGAGTGTTGTGGGAGGGAATGCATAGAGTAGAGGGCCCTTCCATGGGATCATGAAGGCGTCCCCCAAGGATCCCTGTCTTATGCCCGCTCTGGAGCAGTACTGGGGGCATTTCTTGTTGTTGTGAGTGGCAAACAAATCAATTTGGGGAAACCCCCATTTGTGAAACACTCGTCGGAGCAGGTCAGAACGGATCTGCCACTCGTTCATGAGTGAAAAGAGTCTGCTGAGTTGGTCCGCCTTTACGTTGTGGACACCCGGTAAGTGTGAGGCTTTTAGGGTTATATTGTTGGCGATGCACCAGTTCCACAACCAGACAGCCTACGCACAGAGTGCACGAGATCTGGCCCCTCCTTGTCAATTGATATAAAACGTGATGGAGGTGTTGTCGGTATTTATCCCAACTACTTTGCCTTGCAGGTAATTTCGAAAACGTCTGCATGCATTGAACACTGCTCTGGGCTCTAGTATGTTTATATGCAGTGTCTTTTCCACGGGGGACCATAACCCTTGAGTAACTTCATTGCCGATGTGCAGTCCCCATCCCATATGGGATGCATCTGTCGTGAGAAAAACAATAATTTGCGGTTGTCGGAAAGCCACCCCTACTAGTAAGTTCTTGGGGTCTGCCCACCATGCCAGTGACCTTCGCACCTCCATTGTGGGCAATAGCGCCCTGTGGATGGTATGGACTATTGGTTTGTAAACGCTCGCCAACCAATGCTACAGGCCTCACATATGCAGCCTGGCGTTCTGTACCACAAACGTGGTGGTCGCCATGTGTCCCAACAGTTGTAGACATGTTAGGATTGGGACAGTGGGGCTGTACGTTATTACTTGTACCAGGGATTTGATGGCGTGGAAACAGGCATTGGTCAGGTATACTCTTGATGTAGTAGAGTCTATGCGCGCCCCTATAAACTCTATATTTTGTGTGGGCTCGGTCTTTGACTTCAAGAGGTTGATGACGAGGCCCAACAAGGCAAATGTGTTTGTAGTGATGCGTATCATGTGTAGGATCTCTGCTTTCGAGGCCCCTTTCAGTAGGCAGTAGTCTAGGTATGGAAAAATGAAGACACCTTGCCTGTGTAGGTATGCTGATACTACCGCCAGCGTTTTGGTAAAAACTCTGGGTGCCGAAGAGAGACCAAATGGAAGAACTCTGTACTGGAAATGCTCCCTGCCTACTGTGAACCGGAGAAAACGTCTGTGTGCCGGGTGAATTGCTATATGAAAATACACGTCCTGTAAGTCGAGGGCTACAAACCAGTCTCCATCATCCAGTGCCGTGATTATGGAAGCAATTGTAGTCATTTTGAAACGCTGCTTGCGCAAATACCGGTTGAGGGCCCGTAAATCCAGGATTGGCCTCCAGCCTCCTGTCTTCTTCTCTGGTAGGAAATACCATGAGTAGAAGCCTTTCCCTTGGAATTGTTCCAGTACTCTCTCCACCGCCCCTATGAACATGAGGTGGTCCACTTCCTGTTTTAACTTTGTGTGGTGAGAGGGGTCCTTGAAAAAGGACCTGGTGGGAGGTTTCGGTGGTGGCAGTGATTGGAAGGGGATCATGTATCCCGTGGCTATAATCTCCAATACCCATCTGTCTATGGTGATGTTTTGCCATTAAGAGTAGAACGGTTTGAGCCGATGGTGAAACGTGTTGAGATTGGCACTGAGAGATGGTCTTAATCGTGCAGTCCTCGATGTACCCGTCAAACCTACTGCCTCAGGGCTTGCCCGGAAGGTGCGCGACCCTGCTGGGGGCGACAAGTAGGGGCCCTATACTGCTGTTACTGTTGGTGGCGCCCCTGGTCATACCCCCGTTGATAATGAGTACGCTGTGGTTGGTAAGCGTAACGCCTTTGCTGTGGGTAAAACTTCCTCCTCCTGTACGGGGGGGAGTGTATATACCCAGGGTCCTAAGTGTGGCTCTCAGGTCCTTGCTGGAGTGTAGGACCGAGTCAGTTGAGTCAGCAAATAACCTCTGTCTACCAAAAGAAAGATCTGCGATTTTTACTTTCAGATCTCTGGGAATCCCGGACGTCTGGAGCCACGATTCCCTATGCATTACTACTGCCGTGGCTGTGGAAGGAGCTACTGTGTCCGCGACATCCAAGGCAATTTGAACTTCTGCTCATGAGGCCGTGCAGCCCTCCTGGACAATCGCTTTGAGGACCAGTTTCTCGTCCTCCAGAAGAAAATCCATGAGGGAGGTAAGTCTGGAATAATTGTTGAAATTGTGGTTCGACAAGTGTGCAGCATAATTTGGCATTCGCAGTAGTAAGGTAGATGAGGAGTAGACCTTCCTGCCGAGTAAGTCTAATTTCTTTGTGTCCTTATCTGATCCTCCTGACCTATATTGGGGCATCTTGGCTCTATGTTGCGATGATTCGACCACCAGGGAATTCGGCTGTGGATTGCTAAACAGAAATTCCATGCCTTTTGCTGGAACAAAATATTTCTTATCTGCCCTCTTATTTGTAGGAGGGATGGAAGCCGGAGTCTGCCATATGTTGGTGGCTGATTCCATAATCGCTTCATCTAATGGGATGGCGATCTTGGATGAAGACAGGGGTCTCAGATTTTTCAGAAGTTTATGATGCTTCTCCTGCACCTCTGCTATTTGAATGTCCTGTGTTTGTGCTACCCTCTTGAACAATTCTTGGAATTGTTTAAGGTCGTCCGGGGGAGAGATATCCCCAGGGACAACTGCCTCATCTGGGGAGGATGAGGAGGCATCACTATGATACATCTCCTCTAAATCCTCAGGTTCCTGACTCTGTTCGTATATTTGCTCTTTTGAGGGTTCTGGACGGGGGTCCAGGTCCTTTGGACCACTCTCTGGCTGGGAAAGCTGCAATGTTCCCCCAGGGTGAGACTGTGTGCTGGGGTGTTGGCGAGGTGTGGATGGGGATCTACCCCGAGATCCGGACCCTCTGTGCCGGTGTCCCACATGGTAAGGGCAGCCATAACAACAGGGGCAAGGGCCCAGTGATGGAGACCTGGACCACGACCGGAAAGTGTAGATATGATGCGTAGAAGGGCGTGACCTCTGAGATGACGTTGACAATGGCAGGGATCCTCTGTGATAGTATTCATAGGGATCCCTGCTGGAGGTTGGTGAAAGACATCTAAGCCAGGGGGATGGTGGTTGAAGGAACAGAGATGGAGGTCTAAGGCAGGCTGTTGGAGTTGCTGCCCGGTGTATCTCAGGGGGAGAGCGAGGTGATAATGGTAACGCAATGACCTCTGGAGGAGGACTGCGGTGCCAGGTCTTGGCCTTCGCTTTTCCCCGTTCCTGAGTTGTAGGTGCCTCCTCCGGTGCCCCGGTTGCTTCTGCTGCGCGCTGTGCCACGCGGATAGTCTCCTCCGGCACCGTTGGGCCCCATGCCAGGTACCCTCACTCCGGTGCCGTCGGTGCTGCAAGGCTCGGTGCCGCCAATTCCAGCGCCTGCAGGGCCCTCGGTGCTGACCCCTTAACGGTCGGGGGCCCTTGCACAGGTACATGCGCTGCGGCCTTCCTGCTATGAGAAGCCAGTGGGCTCGGGCCCTGTGCGCCACTCGTCCTGCTCACAGAAGTTACCGGCAGGGATCGAGCTGGTGAAAGCTTCTTCTTTTTCTGCACAGAGGAGGTTAGGGAAGCTGCCTTCCTCTTGTGCGACCCCGAGGGTCCCTCTTTGTGAGGCTTCTCTGATGGTCCAGGCTGGAGGGCCTTATCAAACAGGAACATTTTCAGCCTCATTTCCCTGTCCTTTCAGGCTCTAGCTGTAAGCTTAGAGTAGTGAGGACATTTCTGAGGAACGTGAGCTTCCCCAAGGCAACGGATACACTTGCTATGCCCATCTGAGGCAGGCATAGCCTCACAGCATGAGTCACATTTCTTAAACCCCGGCGAGGACAATGCTCGGGCGTTTAAGTCTTTGAGTGCTAATGGAGCACTTAACAGTTATTCAGTCCAGGAAAAGATAACAGATAACGTTCACAGCCTTAAGATAGCAGACCGCCTGAGGCGGCCACCTCTGGTCTTCTCCTTGCTCTCTCTCTCTTTTTTTTTAAACTATATACACATCTAACACAAACAACTTCAACTGTAATAACTAAGCTATCAACTAATAACTATTAACAGTAAGTAAATCAGTTTTTATCTTTCTCAGGCGTTGGAGCCGGAGCGGATTCCGTCTGCAGCCGTTGGCGGTTGAGAAGGAACTGGCGGGGACCGGATCGCACACGTGACCGTAAGCACGCGAAGGACCGACGCACAATGGCGCATGCGCGACCCGACAGAGACTGCTGGAAATTTCCGATCTGCGGCTCCGGGGCAAGCCTGACACCTACTGTGGAGCACCCACGGGGACCACTTGAAGAAGAAAACTTGTTTTCTTCTCATATGAATGAATAAAATACAGGTGTGAGAAGATGAAATCATGCCAATTCACCACCGACAGGTATATCCCTTGTTTAAAAATCTACTACATATTTTAGAGAGATTATCTGTCTGAGCAAGAACTCCTCCTAACCAGTGAAAGCTGGGATCATCAAATTAGGCACACCTATACCTCAACTTACAAGCTTTCGATGTATGAATTTTCACTACAACAAAACAAAATAAACTGATACTTCTTTTTCAATTTGCAAACATATTTTCGCTACAAAGAAGAGCCTTCCTTCATCTGAGCATCCACTTCATAAGTAACAAATGCGGAGAAACATAGAAGAACGCAGTGCGAGGCGGACTCATTTCCCTCACTGACCAGCTCTTCCCAGTTGGTTCGTGTGCTTTCGTTACGTGTGTATCATCTTGACTGTGAGTGAGTGACATTAATCTTCAAATATGTTTGTTATTTGTGATCATCATGGGTCCTAGACGTGAAAAAATTTCTTCAGGAGCTGTCACTAAGGCCAAGAAACCAAGAAAAGCAATATCTGTGGCTACCAAACTTGAAGTTTTTAAAAGAACTGAAGAGGGCCAGCAATCAAAAGACATATTCTTGGCAATGAACTTGGCGGTATCGACAGTGTGCACAATCTTCTTGCAGAAAGAAAAGATAAATGAAATGGCAGAAATGTAAGTTGGCGGAGCTAAAAGTTTCATTGAATATCAAATGCCAGGGGTGCAATAATGGGTAAACTTGGAAGACTTAATACACTGGATCAACAGCCATCATGAATGTGAAATGCCTTTGAGCTTCCTCATGGTAAGGGAGAAAGCCCTGTCTTTGTCTGAGGACATAAAGAAGAAGGCTGAGAGGGAGGCAAGTTAAGGCTGCTGAAGTAAAGTTCAAAGCAAGTCATGGCTGGTTTGAGTGCTTTAAAGTATGTTCACATTATCATAGTTTGCGTGTTACAGGCGGAGCAGCATCTGCTGATATTCAGGCAGCTAACATTTTCCCAGTCGCATTGCAACAAATAATTGATGAAGGTGGATATTCTCCAAAACAAATCTTTAATGTTGATGAAATGGGGCTTTTCTCGAGGAAAAAAATGCTTTCTCAAACCTTTATCTCTAGGGACAAAACAAAAGCAATAGGTTTCAAGGCCTCCAAGGATCGACTATTACTTCTTGGTAGAAATTTGGAAAGAGACGTGAAGTTGAAGCCTCTCCTTGTTTACCACCTGGAAAATGTGAAGGTACCTAAAGGCTTACACAAGGCATAATTACCTGTGGTCTGGCATGCCAATCGAAAGGCATGGGTGACAAAGCAGGTTTTTGCTGATTACATAACAAGCTACCTTCCATCATTCATCTCTAAATATTGTGCTGAAAATAATCTGCATAATAAATGTCTGCTGATCCTTGATAATGCTCCTGGTCACCCTATCAATGTCGAAGACTAGGGCAACAACATTCAAGTGGGGCCCCCCAAATACCACTTCCATCCTTCAGCCAATGGGTCAAGATGTCATTGCTACATTTAAAGCTTACCTCATCACCAGTTGCAAATAGTATCTCATATCTGCATCAGACAGAGAAGACAAACCAACAATTAAGCGCTAACAGAAAGAAAGCCGTGCTATATACTATCAAAACAAAAAAGCAATCCAGTAGCACCTTAAAGACTAACAAAATAATTTATTAGGTGATGAGCTTTCGTGGGACAGACCCACTTCTACAGACCATAGCCATACGAGAACAGACTCAATATTTAAGGCACAGAGAACCAAATATAGTAATCAAGGTTGACAAATCAGAAAAAAAAATATCAAGGTGAGCAAATTTCTGATTTGTCAACCTTGATTATTATTTTTGGTTCTCTGTGCCTTAAATATTGAGTCTGTTCTAGGGGCAAAGAAGTTGAGGTTGTGGGTTGGTAATAAATGTCATAATTAAGCAATGAAGGAGCCCTGTTCTTATTTTTATGACTGTATAGTACTGTAACACGTTAGAAAAATCTTGGGTGATTTTTTGGGAGTCAGGAACCAGTCAGAATTTTTTAACATTGAAATTAATTGGAATTTCATTTTTGATTAATGAATTTTCACCTTATAAACAGGTTTCATGGAAGTAATTATGT
Organism: Carettochelys insculpta; assembly: GCF_033958435.1. NCBI lineage: Eukaryota > Metazoa > Chordata > Testudines > Carettochelyidae > Carettochelys > Carettochelys insculpta. The sequence goes on along the minus strand of NC_134138.1, from coordinate 204,561,848 downwards.
TCGTATCAAGGGATAGGGGTACACAGCTTCCTCTTATCGTAACATAAAGTAATGTAAGGGTTTGGTTGTGCCAGAAAAATGGGGTGAATTGGATTGCTTCTCATTAAACCAAGCAGAAAAAAAAAAAAAAAAAAAAGAGACCAAATAGTCCTCAAAACTGACGTCGTGGCTGAGTATCTTTTGACATTCACTCAGTGAAGCCAGAAAAATAGGATGAACCTGAAACAGGACTGTTTCTCAATAAACTTTACAGAAAAGAGTTAACAAAATAGAAATTTGGAGTACAGCTCTGTTTTGGCACAGCTAAATCAATACTTAAGGTTTGAAAACTAGAAGAAAAATGTTACTGGGAACCAAATTGACTATAGCCCTTTTTTATTGCTCAAAAAATTCAAAATATAATAATAGAAGCAATATAATCCAGTTCTCAAGAAAAGAAAGACAAAATCCCAAACTCCAACATGTGAATTGTCGCATACAAAAACAACAGTATACAAAGGGTGACTTTACTGGGCACAGGTAAAAATTAAAAAGACTCCAGAGAAGGAAAGGGTGAAATGTAAATTAAAAGGCTATGACAAATCTCCTGTCTCCCAATGTTCACAAGTATGCCCCTGCTTCCAGCTTGCTCTCCAGCATCTTCCACAGAAGATACTTTGCAAAGGATGAGTCTGGAGATAGGTAAAACAATACCACAAAAAATGGGAAAACAGACAGAGACAGACAGACAGACAGACAGACACACACACACACACACACACACAAGGGGCTCCCTTAGGGCGTGTCTACATGAGCCCCCTCCTTTTGGAAGGGGCATGTTAATGAGGTACTTCTATGAATATGCAGCAGCTCATTAGCATAATGGCAGCCACAGCGATTCAAAAGTGCCACTTTCAAATCACGCACCACTTGTGTAGCCAGGGGCCTTTTGAAACAACCCCCAGGACTTCAAAAGCCCCTTTTTTCCATTTGTTTTGGGAAGAAGGGGCTTTTGAAGATTGGGGGGGATCATTTCAAAAGGCCTCCAGCTACACAGACGGCTCACGATTCAAAAGCGGCACTTTCGAATTGCCGCACCTGCCGTTATGCTAATGAGGTGCTGCATATTCATGGTAATGCCACATTCGCATTTTTCAAACTCCTTCATTAACATGTCCCTTCTGAAAAGAGGGAGTTCATGTAGACACACCCTTAGAGCATTTTCACACCTGAGGGGCATGGTCCTCTCCCGGCTCCCTGATCCTCAGTCTTGTGGAGGTATTGGCTGGCTTTACCTTGGTTTTCTGACTCTGACCACTGGTGTCTGCACAGCTAGAGCTACCTGAGCCACCTCTTATACCAATGAGCAGTTTTGTAAAACCTGGGACCTTAGCAGACTCTCCCTGGGCTGTTCACCTACACTCTTACCTCCCAAACTCAGAAGCTACAAAAGTGAAAATAAAACTAGCTCTTTTGTCAATGGGTCAAGCTATCCATTGCCACTGGTGTGTGAGCTTATGAGAGAGAGTGAATTGGTTTAGACATGGACAACAATACGTTGCTACTTTGAGAGTGGAATATACCAGTTTGTTCCAGCAAAAAAAGAAAGAAAAACCGCAAATACTGTCTACCCAACAAGCTCCACCTAATGTTTGAATCACTTTTATTCATACAAACGTTTTTCCTTAATTTTTGAAAAATACAACAGTTTAAATAAAGCACATGCATTTTCACTTTATTTAAAAAACAAACAAACAAATCTTAATTAAATTAAGGACCCAACTACTGCTGGATAAATCTGCTAGCCAGCTATAAAAGCCCTTTTATATAAAACTTTTCTTATATATTTAGAACAGGGGTGTTCAACACGTGGCCCATGGACCAGAATCCAGCCCATGGAGCCTTTTAATCCAGCCTGCAGAGCCAGCAGCAGCACCATTTTTAAAAGGCAGCCATGCAGCCCTTGGGGCTGGGCACAGCACAATCCAGCGCAGCTCTCACAGCTGCGGCGACGGCTCTGGTGAGTCACTGGAGGTGGGGTGGAGGGTGCCTGGCTGTGTGTGTGGGGGGCTGTTAAGTTGAGGGTGGCTTGGGGCTGCTGTGAGGAGGGGAAGTGGTGGTTTGGGGCTGTGAGGCATTGAGCCTGGGGGTGGGGAGCCAGGTTTGGGGCTATTTTGCATTCGGCCTCCTGTAACATGTAAAAATTTGCCATGTGTTCCCTGATGAGAAAAGGTTGGACAGCCCTGATTTAGAACATTTAAAAGTAGTGTTATTTAACAAAACATTAAATATCCTGTTCTGAGCATTTAATTGAATTTCAGTGCAAACAAAGCTTGGTTAATTTGGGACTTGTAATTTGTCAACTAGTAAATAAGATATGCATCATTCACCAACATCATAAAAAAAACTAAAATGTAATAAGCTGAATTCAGTGTAAATTAGGCTGCACAATGGCTTAAATGTGGATATAGTCTACCCTGTTTAGCCCCCCACTCCCCACAAAAAGTACCAAAGTAAACATGTACCTGCTCATTTAAATAATAATTAAAACTGGTTATTCAAAATTGCATGTATTTAAATCAACCCACCATGACGCCTGTATGAACAAATTAAGTATTTTTCTATTTCTCAAAGAAGCTCACACAAATTCAGGGCCAAATCATGACCTTAATCAATCAAAAAACTGACTAAAGTTTGGCACCCTGACTCCTACAAGAACTAACCCTGGAGAAAAATTACAAAATTTCCAATAGCTTAAGTATGTTGTTTTATTTTTAGGAAGACACTAAGCACAACTCAGTTCTTCCAACACAAATGACAGCACCTTGAAGTTTCAAATGATTCTGAACGTCACAAGTTCAGACTTAAGGTCTATAGTGTCTTATAAAAAGAGGGGTAAAGACAAGTAATGGTATTTGAATATATCATCAAGTCATGCCTAACTCATTTAGGAACTGCCTGTTATTACCTAAATGTGAAGACAAGCTTATTACAGGTTGAACCTCTCTAGTCTGGAACTGTCTTGTCTGGCAACATCTGTAATCTGGCATGATTTTAGTTAGCTCGATGACCACTTATCATGGGTGTGGACAAGTTTCCTGTAGTCCCATAAAAATTGTTCACAGCCACCAATTCTGGCTAGCAGTGATCTGTGCTGTTACTTAGCTCTAATTTACCCAATAAGTACCTTCTGAGAGCCATGCAAGCAGTGGTAGTATTGGCAAGGCTGCTAGACAATACTGACCTCCTGTCATCCAGCAAATTCTCTCATTTGGTACCTGTCAGGTCCTGAGGGTGCCGGACTAGAGAGATTCAACCTAGAGTTCTAAAGAGCTTACATTCTTGTCACAGTGACAACCCCCATTTGCAAGTTCAGAGCTTTAAAGGGAGGTAGAGTTGACTGGATCACTTGTAAAGAATTCATAATTTAAAAAAATATATATACCCTGGTCTTTTAAAACAAATTTTAACAGGTGTATGGGGTGAGAATAAGTACTGTTTCCCTTTCAACATCAATTTTGCCCCTCTTTCAGGAGGTCTGAAGTTGAGAGTCAAATATTTTTATTTTACTTTCCTTGTTAAGACTCGTGATTTAGTAATTTACTAACTTTATTCACAGGAAAGCAGCATTATAAAACTCAGGAGCCAAAGGCTATTTGATAAAGGAAGCTTCTGAGGAAAACAATTTGTGTTTTAAAGGACTGCATGTATCTATACACAAAGAAATGAAACTTACTACATATTATTCCTTCTTTAAAAAATAAAGATTAATAATACTATGAACTAATCCAGCCAAACTTCACAAGGAAAAATGTCTTATTATGGAATAGTAAAATAGTTGCACTTGCCTTTTCTTCTAAGAATCTCACTCTTTTCTTTAAAAAGGAGTTTTCTTTCTCTGTCTCCTTTAGCCGTTTCTTGATATCTTCGTAAGCAGTGACAAGTGCAAAATGTGAAGCAATGGACTCATCCCCTGCATATGCTGGAACAGGAATCTCTCGTTCTCTTCTGTGAGTACCATCTGCTTTTTCATGATTCAAAATACAGATGTCATCTTCTCCCAGTTCATCCATGACAGCTGTTTGAAAAGACATAGTAGCATTAAAATTTTTTTCACCAAGATACATGTCAAAAGCACTATAGTTTAAAAAGCCTTCAGGCATAATGCCAGAGGGACTTTAAAAAAATCTTTCTTATTTATTTCTGCCATGTCATTATAAGTTTACAGAGAAATCAGAAAACCCATTCTTCAGCAACTCCTCAAGATATATAGTTAGATGTTTCCATACTCTTACACTCGTCATTCCCTATTTACACTCTCCTATACTTATAAACTTCACCAACTTTCACTATTTCCAATATTTTCCACTGACCAAAATCCATCATCTCTTATGTGTTTAAAGAACACTCATGGAATGCTCTTTTAGAGCTTGGCTTGCTCTTAGATATAGTTAGACAAAAAGGAGAAAAACTTTGGAGCTAATCACGACTCAATGACAGAAAGAGGGCTGACATCTCTAAATTATATGAAATCTATACTATCATAAAAGGAGAGCTTTCTGTCTGTACGTCCTTTCCACTGTAGTCACGAATATTCCCCATTGCTGTTGTGGTGCACAGGAGGCTGAAGAGAAGTGGGCGTGGGGGAGCGCCACCTCTGAGCCCACCACTGAGGTTCAGAGCCAGGAAGGGATTCTCATGGGGGCAGCTTCCCTGCCCACTTCTCCATGCCCCAAGAGAGAGGGAGGTTACAAAAGAAAGAAAGAAAGAAATGGTGGGGCCAAGGTGGCAGCAGTTGGAAAGGAACTGCCCCCATCCCATGCTTCCCTCCCACAGCCCCTGTGCTGCACCAAACTGAAACCACTGGGATCCCTGTTGCAGCCTCCTCACCCGTCCTCCCCTTTATAACCTCGCCCCCCCCCACACTTCCTTTGGCCTGCAGCCCTTCTCCCTTTCCCCTCTTCCCACTACGCCTCTCTGCTGCCACCCCCTGTCGCCAGCCCCTCCCACTGCATCCCCCTCCAGCTCACCTCCAGCCCATCTCCTCCCACACCTGCATGCTGGGAGCTGCACTGTGCTTCCCATTGTGAGGCAGGCACAACCATCTAGTGGCTCCCTTCACTGGCATGCAGCTGCAGCACCTGAAACCCCTTCCCCCTGCCTTGTCTGGTCAGTAGGTGTCTGTCCAACCTGGCTTTGCCCCTGTGACTCTTTGGCGAGCCAGTGGCTGGGAACTCAGCTTGAGCCCTGCTTTTAGGTCCCTTCCAAATGCACTGTGGGGTGATGCAGTGAGGAGCCCAGGGTGCTCCTGTGAGTGCTCTGCCCACTGCTTGTTGACAGCACCAGGACGTGGCTGCTGACAGCAGGTACCTCCCATCAGGAAAAGCGAGAGCAGTGCCACTCCACCTAACTCAGCAGCCTGAAGATGTCCTCCAGACAGCCGGAAACAGCAAGCAGGAGGGAGGCCAGTGGCAAAGTTGTTCAACTCCTACTCCAGCGGGCATCTTCAGGATGCCATGGCAGGTGGGGGAGGGTGAGGAGATGACAATGAACTCTGCTCCCTTTTTCCCTGGCAGGAGAGACCCACTGCCACCAACGGCTTCCCTGGTGCTGTCAGCGAGCAGCAGGCAGAGCATGCACAGGGGTGCCCCGAGTTCCTTGCTGCATCTCCCCATAGAGCATTTGTGAGGGAATAAAAAGCTGGGACTGAGGTGAGTTCCCAGCTGTTGAATCACTGAGGAGTCACGGGGCCAGGCTGGACAGATAGCTCCTGGCTGGGCGAGGAAAAGGGAGAGGGCCTTGGGCACAGCAGGTGCAGGCCAGTGAAGTCAGACACTGGAGACTTGTGCCCATCTGCCAGTGGGTAGCACAGCACAGGGTCTAGCATGTGGGGACATGAGGAGACAGACTGATGGTGAGCCCTGGGAGGGTGTGGCTGAATCAGAAGCCAAGCTGCTGGAGTGGTCCTGGGGCCAGCAGCCAGTGCCACTGGCCCTACTTGCCACGAGAACAGCAGCATTCCGTGGAGCCCCAGTGCTCCAATCCTTCCCAGAGCAGCTACAATTAACCAGAATTATTGATAGCAAAAGTCATGGACTTTTTGTTTATTTACCATGACCTGTCCATGACTTTTACTAAAAATATCCATGACTAGATCTTAGTCTTACCCAATTTAATCTGGAAGAAGCCCTGAAAAGACTGAATGGGTTCCTACCAATGTTCCTGCTAATCTTTTCCTTCCATGTGTGTTTTTCCCCCCAATCTATGTGTGAAATAAATTAAAATTGTATAACCTGTATTTCCCCATCTATGGCCTCTATAGGGCACTCAAAAATGTTTCTAGCTCTGATCTGGCCACCCTACTAAGTGGAGACTCTTATCTCTCTCCCTCCTGACCAGGAGTCTTAAGACTGTACAGCCCCCTGAATTATATTGTAATATGTCCAACAAGTCAGTATGTTTGAAAAGGCTTGTGCCTATGCTTTGATTTTGTCTGAGAGCTATGCACAGAGAAATTGCCAACACTTACAAGTTACAACAGCTGTTTCTGAGCAAGCACATTTATTCTTCCTGTAAAATCATTACACAGACAACAGGAAAAAAGGATTAATGTTCCTGTACATATTAACAGCTTCCAAAAAGTTATCCGTCAGTCTTATAAGACCCCAGTAAGCCAAAAATCTTTCTACCACTTCCACAAATGTTGGAGGGGCGCTGCTGGACAGAAGGTCCTGTCTCTTTGCTGAATCAGGAAGAAGCTCCTTAGTCAACTTTAAGCTATTTATCCAAGCCTTAGGCTATTTATCCAAAACTCATTTGTCTGTTGGTGTCTGCAGAATTCACTTTACAGCAGAATAGGAGAGCTTCACCCAGGAGCTGGTACCCTTCTGAAGCTGTTATAACCTGAAAGATTTGCCTGAATTATCCCCTACTGTTTTCACTTCCAGGAAGAGCTGTGGACACCCTTCCCCACTAGCATACATACAAATCTGACCTGTAATTCATAAACCATTCATACAATTAATACAGTATAGTTTCCCAAACATACTGCAGGAAAATTGCCCAGCCTCTTACAAAGCATTCCCTGATTTTCAAAATTAGCAGGATTACCAAACTGAACTCTATCGACTGAACAGTAACACTATCAACAGTGATAGCATATGCCTCCCATAAGCTGCTAAAGGAACCATATTCTAAAGATAGCAAATTGAAATAGTAAGTGTAAGCGTTGCTAAAAATAACAGAAGCAGCTTTATTGTTCTATAATTTATATTAAATGGTAATAAACAGCTTTTGAGATTTAACATATTAATTATTTTGGGACATTATTTTCTGTTTGCTTAGTAATAATAAATGGCACTTACTCTCTTCTTTTTCAAAAGGTTATATAAACATTAAACAATCATCAACACTGTGTGAAGCAGTTAAACATAATGTAAGTTTTACAGATGGGGACACTGAAAAAGGGAGTAGGCAAGCTGAGCAAGGCCACAGAAGACCCATGGCGGTCAGAATTAAAACACATCTAAGTTCCTTTTTCCAAATGCTGTATTCAGACTAGACTTCCTTTTAATAAAGGGTCCTGTTTCCCCATCATTGTATCTGAATGTCACACAATAAACAAACATTTTTTTTCTCTTTTTGCACATTCCCTCACATACATGTAATCTTAGTGAAAAAACAAAGAATTCCTTCACCAATTTCCAACATCAAAATGTTTGATCTCACACTATCCTCACCACCATGTGGGAGCTCCCAAGTCTCCATTGAATAATAACTCCTCTGAAAGTAACTCCAGTGTGTCTGCCTTGGCGGCTGCCACTTACACCCTTCCCCAAATGTCAGCAGTGACATAAACATGATTCTTTTCAGTTTCACCCCAGCTCACAGGATTCTAACAAGTAGCAAAAATATCAGATGTCCTTGTTCATTTAATTTTGCGGCGGCTGGGGAAAAGTTAGGAGAAGCAGTGAAAAAGTTGGAGAGATTAATCTGCAGACTCAGAACTGCAAGCTGCACAGGCTCATATTTAGGTGGATATCTTAGCAACCAGAAAAATCAAAACATGTTTAAATTCCATACAACCAGACACATTCCTCCCCCCAGCGAGAGCACGCGCACACACACACACACACATGCACGCATTCTTCCCACCTGCTCAAACTGACACCTGCAAGTAAATTTTTTAAGCACAAACTCTTCAAGTGTCAAGGAATGTTTAGCATGCACCCAGGCCGGTTGTCTTTGGGTGTCTGTTATGAGACTTTGTGTTGTTTGATAACATTTTTCAGCTCGCCTGTGTCTACACAAGTTACTGTCACAAGAAGTGTTCCAACAAAACTTACATCAACATAGCGTGTCTACACGTAAAAGTGGATTGGTCTTTTCATCCGCCCTGTCTACACAAGGGCCCCTGAAGAGTCTACCCAGTTTTCCTTGTCAACAGTTTCTGTCAACAAAACACATTTTTTGTGTAGCTGTTCTGCGAGTTTGGTCAATAAACCCCCAGTTTTCTCTACAAACCTCTCCAGACGCAACCCGCCAGCACAGTTTCGTTCCCTACCTGCAGGGTATGGAACTGTGAACATCAGGGATCCTCATCTAAAAGGGCTTCCCTGGCAGAGAGCCTTCCTCAGTGTCATTCTGAGACAGCACTTTCCCTGTCACGCTGCCAGCTCTCTACGGGAGAGGCTATAAAACACTCCCACAAGAGGGGGAAAAGGAAACTTCCGGGGAGGCCCGGAGCCGCACAGACGCCGCTGCCGGACTCTGCCGTCAGTGCGGAGCAGAGCCCGTAGCGCTCCGCGTCGCCCACGCGACAATAACCGTCCCACTGCAGACACTCTGAGCGGCTCCCGCAGCTGGCCTGGCCTGGCCGGGCCGGGCCGCTGTGGCTGTGGAGCCGCGTCACCCCGAGGCACCTGCGGAGAGAGCGACTCACCGCTACTCCCCAGCCCCTCCCCCCGGACCTGACTTGCCGGGGCTGGCTCGCTTCTGTCAGTGGCGGACAGCGGCCTCCGTGAAGAGGAAGCAGCCGCTCAGGCTCCTCAAGGCTCCCATCGCCTTCGCTGGGGTCCGGCCTGACGGCGTAGCGGCCAAAGCCTCCCGCCCCTTTGAGGAAGTCAACAAACCTCTCACGTGACTCCAGTGTCGCCCTCCCGAAGGCCACAGGCGGATCCCGGAAAAAGACGGCCTGTAGAAAAGAACGGGACTACAACTCCCGTCATACCGTGCGCAGGCGGGAGGTAAGATGTGTGCGTCATAGGACGCCGGGAATTGTAGTCCCGTCCCTTTCCATAGTCACTGTGGCCAACCCGGCTAAGGCCAACCTCATGCAGCATACAGCGCCCCCGCCTGCCCAAGTGCTGAAAGGCCGCTCCCTTGCACAGCGCACGTCCTTCTTAGAAAATTACAGTTTTGTTTCTCCCTGGAGCATCCGGGCAGTTTTGCAGTCCCGTGCAAGCTTTGGACGTTGTCCAAATTCCTGCGTGGCTCCTCTCTCTGTCTTTCCATAGTTTCTTTAATATACTTTCCTAACACACCCCCAATTCATCTTTATCTACTCCGATACGTGGAAACACATTACTGCATAGACACGAGTAAATATTAAAAGGAAATACATAAGGATATTGATAGAATTAGATAGTCACATTTAACTACTCAGGGTTGCCAATTTTGATTAGATGTATTCATACGGTGACCATATTGCCCCTGGCCAAATACGGGACACAGGGAATGATGCCATCCCTGCCAAAATGGGATGGATGGTCACCCGTCTGGGAGTCAGGCAGTGGATGCCCTGTGCTGCGGGTGACTTGGGCCAGCAAAGCTCCCAGCTCCCCATAGCCAGTGGAAGATGGAAGGCAGCAGCACACCGCACAGGTTCGGCTCCGGCTCCCCCCAGCTGGGGGGAATTGGGCGGCAGCCACACCTTTGTGCAGGTCTGGCTCTGTCTCCCCACAGCCGGGGGAAGTCAGGTGACTAGTAAAAAAGTGGTATACGGGGCAATTAGCCCCTTTGGCAAAATAAATTGGGATTCCAGGATGGCACCCAAAATACCAGGCCTTCCCACCCAAAATGGGACAGATGGTCACCTTCTCTGTTCCTGAAGGTTTCATCATATCACGTAATCTTTAATTCCTGAAGACTCCATGATAATCCTGCAGGGTTGGCAACCCCCCCCCACCTATAAATTCAGAAGTGAAACACTATTAATTGGATATTCAAATGCAATCATTTCATACCTATATTTAATGATGCTGGAACTAATGGGGTAGTAGCATATCCCTGGCATGAAAGACTTACGGTTTTGTTCAATTGCTGTCAGCATCTTCACTATAAAATACTCCTGGGAAAATTTTACACCAAAACCAAAAAATTCTGCAAGCAATAGTTTAAAGTTTTGCAAAATTCTGTAAGTTTTATTTGTCAATAAATAAATGTAGTGGGGACCACTCCCGCCTACCAATCTTCACTCCTCCAGATGAGACCCCCCTACACCCAGACCCCTCCACTCAGCCTAATCATCTTGGAATCTCCTGCAGAGTCCCCCTGATCCTGCACCTGCTCCCCCATCCCCAAGCATCTATACATCCATATCCACCTACACTTAGGCTACTGACTGAGCTACCTGCATTTAGATTGTCACACACAGAATCCGCTCACCGCACACCTGGATCTCCCCACACATGGAGTCCCTCCATACTTGGATCATGCCTGGTTAGGCCTGCTTGCCCACACCTGTGATGCCTGTCATAAGCTACGTCTACACGGGGATGCTACATTGAAATAGCTTATTTCGATGTAGCGAAATCAAAATAAGCTATTTCGATGAATAGCATCTACACGTCCTCCAGGGCTGGTGCCATCGACGTTCAACGTTGACATTAGGCAGCACTACATCGAAGTAGGCGCTGCAGGGGAGCGTCTACATGCCAGGGTGGCACACATCAAAATAAGGGTGCCAGGAACAGCTGCAGACAGGGTCACAGGGCGAATTAGCACTTCCAGGGCAACAGCTAGCCGCTCCCTTAAAGGGCCCCCCCCAGACACACTCAGCCTGCACAGCACGCGGTCTGCAGAGCCATAGGCACACACACCTCGTCGAAGCAGTATGGACCCCCAGCAGCAGCAGCAGCAGCAGCAGCAGCAGCCAGAGGTCCACACACCCGCCCCTGCATGAGCAGTGCTTGCCCTGCTCAATGCTATGCAGGAGGCAGCTGACCACCTTTCATTCATGGAAGAGGAGCTGCCCCCAGAGGAGGAGGAAGCAGCCCCAGACCTTGCTGCCCTCCGACCACCCCCCCGCCGCACACGCCGCTGGCTGTGGAGCTACCCCACGAGCACCAACTGGTGGGAGCGGCTGGTGCTCGGCGAGTGGGACAATGACCGCTGGCTCCAGAATTTCCGAATGAGCCGGCAGACATTCCTGGAGCTCTGCCAGTGGCTCACCCCTGCCTTACGGCACCAGGACACCTCCATGCGACGTGCCCTCACGGTCGAGAAACGGGTCAGCATTGCTGTCTGGAAGCTGGCCACTCCAGACAGCTACCGATCTGTAGGGCAGCAGTTTGGCGTGGGCAAGGCCACCATCGAGGCTGTCCTCATGGAGGTAAGAGGAGCCCTGCGAGGGGGAAGCCCTGGGGTGGAGGGGAGCCCTGGGCGGGGAGGGAGCCCTGGGGGGGGAAGGGCCAGACACACCCTGCACACCCCTCACTGGTGCTCTCTCATGTCCTTCCCCTGCAGGTCGTCCGCACAATCAACGCCCTGCTCCTCCACAGGCTCGTGCGGCTTGGGGACCCGGATGCTGCCATCGCGGGGTTTGCCAGCCTGGGCTTCCCAAATTGCTTTGGGGCTCTGGATGGGACCCATATCCCCATCCGTGCCCTGGAGCACAGTGGAGGACGCTTCCTGAACAGGAAGGGCTACCATTCGGTGGTCCTCCAGGCCTTGGTGGACAGCCAGGGCCGCTTCCTGGACATTTATGTTGGCTGGCCTGGCAGCACCCACGATGCCCAGGTATTCAGAAATTCAGGCCTGTGCCGCCGGCTGGAAGCGAAGACCTACATCCCCCAGCGGGAGATCCCTGTGGGGGACACCACCATGCCCCTCTGCGTCGTCGCAGACGCGGTGTACCCCCTCCGGCCCTGGCTCATGCACCCTTACACGGGCCATCTCACAGCCAGCCAGGAGCGGTTCAACATGTGGTTGAACCATGCGCACCAGGTGGTCGAGTGCACTTTTGGCCGCCTGAAAGGGTGCTGGAGGTGTCTCCTCACCCACCTGGATGCAGGCCCCACCAACATCCCCCAGTTTGTGGGCGCGTGCAGCGTACTCCACAACCTGGTGGAGAGCAAGGGAGAGGCATTCTTCCAGGGCTGGGCTGTGGAGGCTGGCAGGGCCGACGGGCAGCCACCCGCTGCCCCCAGTCGCCAGGTGGACCCCGAGGGGATCCGGGTCCAGGAATTCCCTGTGGGCCCATTTCAACCAGGCCGCGGGTTGAACGCTGGCAGGACACCCACTGCACCCTCCCATCCTCCACAACACTCCCTGTCCCCAAGCCCACACCACAGAGCACCCAAGAGCACACCCCCCCGACTTTTCTTGCAAATAAATGGACCTGTTTTTTGAAAGCAAACAGTGAAATGTCTTATTAATACAATATATATATATATAGAACAAAAGGGGGGAACTATTTACATGGGGGGCAGGTACCATAACAGAACAGGGGTCCAACACAAACTATATACAAATAATGGGGGATATGTACAAAGGGGGCCACGTCCTCGGCCCCGCACCCCTACTGTCCAGCGCCCGGGGTTGGAGGGCGCGACCTTCGCCTCAGCCGGAGCCCTGGCCAAGGCTGGGTGGGGGCCGGGCGAACTGGCAGATACGGCCGGCGGGTGTCTGCAGGCCCCGGGTCCCCCTCGGCGGCAGGCCCCAGGGTGGCGGACGGAAGTGGGACGGTGGTCGGAGCAGCGGTCGGAGCGGCGGGTGGAGTGGCAGGCAGAGCGGCGGGCACAGCGGTGGGCGGCGCGGCATGGGGGGGCCAGGTATTCCTCTATGTGCGCAAATGTGCGTATGAAGGCCCCCCATGCCTCCTGGCGCCAGGCCAGCGCTCGCTCTTGGAGCTCCAGCCACCGCTCCTCCACCTGCAGGCGCCACTCCGACACCTCCAGCTGACACCGGAGGGTCGCGAGCAGCTGGGGGTCCGTGGCCGTCCTCTGGTGGTGGCTCCGCCGTTGGCCCCGTCCTGGGGCTGGTCGATGCTCCGCCGAGGGGCTGGCCTGCAGTGATGGCCCCGCTGGGCTCTCCAGGACCACGGAGACCTTGCCGGCGCTCTCCGGGCCCTCCGATGGCGCAGCTGCGGAACACGGGGGGAAGAAGAGTGGAGACAGCCGTTAGTGTGGGCCCCGACCCGTGGCCCTTGTCCCCCCACCCGTCTGCTGCTGGTTCCCCATCCCTGTCCCCAGGAGATGCTGCTGCTGCTGCTGGGTGTCGTCCCCCCCCCGGGGGACCCTAGGTTCCACTCCCCCCATCCCAAGGGATGGGGCATGGCGCTGTCCTGCTGGGGGGTAGGGGCCGATGCTCTCTTCTGAGGGACATGCCACTGCTGTCCTTGGGGCCATGGTCATCTGGGCATGTGGAGGGCCCTGGTCATGTCTCTTGTCCCCGCCCCTTAACCCCGGGAGTGTGCACCGGGGGGGTACATACCTGACGGTCTGCTCCCACAGTCGGGACCCCCTCTGGGCGGACGCCCTGCTGGACCTCTGGGACAGAATGGCGATGCGGAGGCCCCATCACTGGAGGAGTCCCCCTCCTCCTTCTCCAGCATCCCGGGGTGGGCTCCTGGGGGGGCCCCTGGGGTGCAGGGCTTGCCTCCGGGGCGGACTCCATCTCCGGGGCCTGCTGGGGCTCGTCATCCGAGGTGTCAAGAGTGGCCAGGGGGGAGGAGGTGTACCAGGGGCCCAGGCTGGACCTGAGGTCCCTGTAAAAGGGGCAAGTGGCGGGGGCAGCCCCAGATCAGCTGGCCGCATCCCGGGCCTGGGCGTAACCCTGCCGCAGCTCCTTAACCTTACTCCTGACGTGGTCAGGAGTGCGGGCAGGGTGACCCTGGGCAGCCAGGCCCTCGGCCAGCCGAGCGAACGCATCCACATTGCGCCTCTTGCTCCACATTACCTGGAGCACCTCCTCCTCCCCCCAGAGCCCCAGCAGGTCCCGGATCTCGGCCTCCGTCCAGGAGGGGCCCCGCTGCCTCCTCCCAGGTTGGCTGGCTGGCTGGGAGCCCTGGCTCCCCTTGTGGGGGGGTGCCCTGGGGGCGCTTGGGGGGCTGCCGAGCGGCCATCGCTGTGGGGGTGGTGGGTTGGGGCTGCAGAGACGTGCAGGCTGGCCGCGTGGCAGTGCTGCCGCCTGCACGCGCCCTCAGCTTCCTGCACAGGAACGCAGGGGGCGGGGAGCTTTAAGGGGCTGCTGCATGCGGCGACCATAGAGCTCAGGGGCTGGAGAGAGCATCTCTCAACCCCTCAGCTGATGGCCGCCATGGCAGACCCCGCTCTTTCAATGTTGCGGGACACGGATCTGCTATTCGTGCCCTACTTCGACGTTCAACGTCGAAGTAGGGCGCTATTCCCATCTTCTGATGGGGATAGCGACTTCGACATCTCGCCGCCTTACGTCGATTTCAACTTCGAAATAGCGCTCGCCACGTGTAGACGTGGCAGGCGCTATTTCGAAGGTGGCACGGCTACTTCGAAGTAGCTGGCACGTGTAGATGAGGCTATAGTGGGGCAGTCCCAGGGTTTTTCTGGGGCGGGCCAAAGCCTTGTTCTGTGTTAGGGCCGCTGAGTCCATGTCCCAGTGATGGAAGGTGCAGAGAGGGTGATTTACTCTAATTGCACTGTGTGTATTCAGTTGGTCCCTGTGCAATATCCTTAGGTTTTGTTTTAAACAGTTGCATTTACGTGGTCTTGTAAAGTCTAAACTGTTTCTAAGTACTGCTCAAGTACCCTGATCCTGCAGACATTTTATGCAAGTGCTTAACTTTGAGCATGTGATCAGACATAAAGAAGACACATACTTGAATGTTTACAAGATCAGGATCTGTTTTTAGAGCATCTAGCATTTCAAAATGGGCCTTGAGAGAGAGAGAGAGAGATTTTTTTTTTTTAGGGAAGCTGGTGCTTGGCAGATGAACATTTTCTAAGCAGTTTTTCTTGGCTGACTGATAAAGCAGAACAGCTTGTGCATTTTTAAAAAATCTAATGTGGTATCTTAATCACAATGATTCAGTGTGACCATAAGTTTTACTGCTTATGCTCAATGTTATAACAATAGAGGAAATGGAAATCAAGCACATAGTATAACAATCACTTCTTTTGTCAAGCAACCATTACGGAATCATGGAATCACAGGTTTGTAAGAGACCTCAGGAAGTAATCCAGTACAACCCTCTCTCTCTCTCTCTCTCTCTCTCTCTCCCACTCCCCCTCTTCCCCCCCACCGCCACACACACTGAAAGCAGGACCAATCCCAACCAAATCATCCATAAGAACATAAGAATGGCCATACTGGGTCAGACCAAAGGTCCATGCAGCCAAATACCAACTCTGCCAACAGTGACCAATGTTTATAAGTGGTAGGGGGTTGCCAGAGGGAGTGAACTGGATAGGTAACAATTTCTCTCCTGCCAACCATCTGCAGCCTCTGACAAACAGAGGCCAGGGACACCATTCTGTATCCATCCTGGCTAATAGCCATTAACCTCCATGAATTTATCTAGCTCTTTTTTAAACCCTGTTATATTCCTAACCTTCACAGCCCCCTCTGGCAAGGAATTCCACAGGTTGACTGTGCATTGTGTGAAGAACTTCCTTCAATTTGTTTTAAACCTGCTGCCCATTAATTTAATTTGGTTTCTCCTAGTTCTTATATTAGGGAACAAGTAAATAATTTTTCCTTGTTCACTTTCTCCACACCACTCATAATTTTATATACCTCTATCATATCCTCACTTAGTCTCCTCTTCCCTAAGCTGAAAAGTCCTTCTCTCTTTTACTTCTCTTCATATGGGACCCGTTTCAAACTCCTAATCATTTCAGTTCCCCTTTTGTGAACCTTTTCTAATGCCAGTATATATTTTTTGAGATGAAGGGATCACATCTGTATGTGGTATTCAAGATGTGGGCATACCATGTTTTTATATAAGGGCAATAAGATATTTTCCATCTTATTCTCTATCCCTTTTTTAATGATTCCTAACATCCTGTCTGCTTTTTTGACTGCTGCTGAACACAGTGTGGACATTTCAGAGAACTATTGATGATGACTCCAAGATCTCTTTTTCCTGATTAGTTGTAGCTAAATTAGCCCCCATCATATTGTATATATAGTCGGGGTTTTCCCCCCAATGTGCGTTGCTTTACATTTATCCACATTAAATTTCATTTACCATGTTTTGTTGCCCAATCACTTGGTTTTGTGAGAGTTTTTTGAAGTTCTTCACATTCTGCTTTGGTCTTAACTAACCTGAGCAGTTTACTATTGTCTGAAAACTTTGCACTTCACAATTTACCCCTTTCTCCAGATCATTTATGAATAAGTTGAATAGGATTGGTCCTAGGACTGACCCTTGGGGAACGCCACTAGTTACCCCCTCCATTCTGAAAATTAATCATTTATTTATTTCTGCCCTTTGTTTCCTGTCTTTTAAGTACTCAGTCCATGGAAGAGTCTTCCCCCTAATTTGCGTAAGAGCCTTTGGTGAGGGACCTTTTCAAAGGCTTTCTGGAAATCTAAGTACGCTACCTTCCTTGTCCACCCCCTTGTCCATGTTTGTTGACCCCTTCAAAGAACTCTAATTGATTAGTAAGACATGATTTCCCTTTATGGAAACCATGTTGACTTTTGCCTAACAAATTGTGTTTTTCTGTGTGTCTGACAATTTTATTCTTTACTGTGGCTTCCACTAATTTGTCCAATACTGATGTTAGACTTACTGGTCTCTAATTGCCTAGATCACGTCTAGAGCCATTTTTAAATACTGGCATTATGTTAGCTGTCTTCGGCCACTGAGTACAGAAGCTGATTTAAAGGACAGGTTACAAACCACAGTTAATAGTTCTGCAATTTCACATTTGAGTTCTTTCCAAACTCTTGGGCAAATGCCATTTAGTTCCAGTGACTAGTTACTGTTAAGTTTATCAGTTAATTCCAAAGCCTCATCTAATGACATTCAATTTTGGGCAATTCCTCAGATTTGTCACCTAAAAAGGACAGCTCAGTTTTGGGAATCTCCCCAACATCCTCAGCCATGACGACTGAAGCAAAGAATTAATTTAGTTTCTCTGCAATGAGTTGATTGTCTTTGAGTTCTCCTTTTGTATCTCAATTGTCTAGGGGGCTCACTGGTTGGTTAGCAGGCTTCCTGCTTCTGATGTACTTAAAAACATTTTCAAAAACAACAACAAGTCCTGAGGCACCTTATAGACTAACAGATATTTTGGAGGATAAGCTTTTGTGGGCAAAGACCCGCTTTGAAAACATTTTGTTATTGCTTTTTGAGTCTTTGGTTACATGTTCTTCAAACTCCTTTTTGGCTTTTCTTGTTACATTTTTACACTTACTTTGACACTGTTTATGTGCCTTTCTATTTTCCTCACAAGCATCTGACTTCCCCTTTTTAAAAAGATGCCATTTTATCTCTCACTGCTTCTTTTACATGGTTGTTAAGCCATGGTGGTTCTTTGTTGGGTCTTGTACTGTGTTTTTTAATTTGGGGGTATACATTTAAGTTGGACTTCTATTATGGTGTCTTTGAAAAGTTTCCAGGCAGCTTGCAGGAATTTTACTTTGGTCACTGTACATTTTAATTTCTGTGTAATTAACCCCCTCATTTTTACATTGTTTTGTTTTTAAGTGCAGTTATGTCAAAAAATAAATCTACATTTGTAAGTTGCACTTTCATGATTACGAGACTGCACTACAGTATTTGTAGTAAGTGAACTGAAAAATATTATTTCTGTGGTTGTTTGAGTGAAAATATTTACGATGAAAACTGAAGTGAGAACTGTTCACTTTGCATTGTTACAACTGAAATCAATATATTTGAAAATGTCCAAAATGTATTCTATTTTTAAACAGCTTGTTTGTCATTAATTTTTAATTGCTTGACAGCCCTAATATTCTGCAAAGTGATAAATATGAAGCTGTGATAATAATGACAAGAGAAAAACCATACAGTACCATACAATACAGTATTGTCCCAGGCAGAGCTTTGTCAAGCTGGGACTTGAAGACCTCTAGGGAAGGAGATTCTACCACCACTTGACACAATGCACTACAGAGCATCACCACACGCGTAGTGAAATAGTTTTCCCTAATATCCAACCTAGACCTCCCCATCACAACTTAAGTCCTTTGTTCCTCGTTCTATCATCTTCACCACTGAGAACAGCCTCTCTCCTTCCTCTTTGGAACTTCCGTTCAGGTAGCTGAAGGCTGCTATCAAATTCCCCACCCTCCTCACTCTTCTTTGGACTAAATAGACCTAAATATCTCAGTTTCTCCCCATAAGTCATGTGCTCCAGGCCCCCTAATCATTTTTATTGCCCACCTTTGGACTCTCTCCAGTGTGTCCACATTCTTTCTTTAATGGGAGAGCCCAGAATTGGACACAATACTCCAGATGTGGCCTCATCAGTGCCAAACATAGGGAAATAATCACTTCCCTAAGTCTGCTGGCATTGTTCCTACTAATGCACTCCAGTATGCCGTTAGCATTCTTGAATATGAGGGCATACTGCTGGCTCATATCCAGCTTCTCATCCACTGTAATCCCAGGTCCTTTTCTGCAGAACAGCTGCTTAGTCAATCATCTCCCAGCCTGTAGCAGTGCTTGAGGTTCCTCCATCTTAAGTGCAGAACTCCTCACTTGTCCTTGTTGAATGTAATTAGATTTCCTATGGCTTGATCCTCCAATTTGTCTAAGTCTCCTGCCAAATTCTCTGGGCACCTAAACGCACTTGGCACCAAAGTATTTTCAGTAAAGAATTTCTTAGATACCTACATTTCTATCTTTGAGCATACAGAGGGTGGTCTTACTAGGCACCTGGACACATAAAACCCAGAGCAATTAACAAACTAAGGGAAGACAGGTGTTTACTTGCTTATCTCACATTTGGGGCCTGATGTAGTGAGTATTGACGAGCTGTCTGAAGTGGAAGTGTAAATATCAACCTCATGGCAGACTGATAAGAAATAGGGCACACACCCCAAAGTGTAGGACCACAGACATTCCCGAACCAAAGAGCCCCAGACACAGAGGTTGCTAGGGGCTGGGGCTCAGCCAGTTTGTCAGTCACCTCCACTGGCTGAAAGTGGAGCCACCATTGGCCCTTAGCAACTGAGGAGCCACCAGTGCCAAGGGTGGGGAGCTCTGGCAGCTGAGGCACAGAGCTGCTGCTGTGCCAGTCAGGGAGACAATGCTGGTCCCAGGCAGGGAGCCCTGGTAACCCGGGTGCAAAACCTTGTCTGGCCCTGGGCAGACAGTTGCTGCTGGCTTCAGACAGGGAGCCCTGGTGGTCAGGAGTGCAGAGCCCCAGGCGGACTGCCCCTGCCAGCCCAGGGTACAGCACCTCAGATGGACAGCTGAAAAGTGGTTCACATGCCAAGCATGGCATGAGTGCTGGGGTGCCAACGCTTGCTTAGATTCTTTGGAAGCTCACAGAGACATCTCTGCTCTAGTTACATATAGTTCACATTCTGAGGTTTTCTTCTCAACCTAGCAAACAGAACTGAACACTGACCTGCATTGCCAGTCTAGTGAGATGGGGACAGGGGGGAAGTCATAGGCTGGTATGAGGAGGTCATGCCCATGCTGCCTTCCCCATATTTCTCAGGTGGGAAGAGGGGGTAACCAGCATCAAGGATGGTATCAAAGCCCTGGGCACAGAGCAAGGTCATTCCAGCAGCCAGCTGAGGCCACCTGGCCCCAAGGCAGGAAAGCAGGAGGGTTACTTTCGCTTCCCAGAGCACCCTACAGTGTGACCTTATTGTCAGCTGGCAGCACCACAGGTCAGCCTGCCTGCATTTTCCACTCCCACCCCCGAGGCCCACAGGGCTTTCCCTGTGCCCATAGCATGCTGGGGAATAGCGAGCACACAGCAGTGGGCATTGACTGTTGCTGCCCTATGTGCCAGGAATCACTCATGCACCGGGGGTGGGGGGGGGAGTATGGCTGCCCCTCCCTGCTGTGCCCACAGGAGGCTCCATGCAGGGCTCCTTGCTAGCTACAGTAGCAGCTGCCACTGCAACATGACTACTTCTGAGAGGGCCACACTCTTGGCCCAATCACAGACTGCAAGAAGGTTCCCAGGGGAGGGAAAAAGGGTTGTGGGGAGGCAGAACCCATCCCAGGCTGAGAGAGCCCTGAAGCAGGGAGCCAGCAGGGGGCAAAAAGCCTTCCAGCAGCCCCACAGCCATGTGGACCCCAGCTGAGGAAGGTCTGCAGTGGAAGCTTGCTGAGCTCCCACCCTGTGCTGCTAGAGAGCAGCTCACGTGCCACACTTTTTTGTGCCACACTAAATTCTTTTAAACTGAGTCTGCAGTCTGAGGGGTCTTTGTTTGGATCTGTGACTGTAACAGGGAAAGACCAAAAATGCTTGAATGAATCCAGTAAATCCCCTGGCCATCTCATAATCAGGCACAGATATGTAAGTAGAAAGGAAGTGTTTCATTAGACGCAATCAGGTTACGGATATTTTTGGATTTGGTGGGATTTCTCAGGCTCATTGATTCTGTCCCCTGTACTCTGTAACTTCTAAATTGAATCCCAGGGAAGGAATTCTCTGTGCTGCAATTGGAATGTTTTGGGTTGTCTTCTCTCATTTTGTGAATAAGTTACCTTTTTTAAGACAATGATTTGATTTCTGTATCCTAGAGAAGGATCTATGTATATTCATGCCTTAGACTGAAAGGTCAGCTATCAGATTACAACTCTTTGTTTCCAAGCTCTCTCCTACGGGAGGGTTAAAAGCTTGGGGTCTACCCCACAGGAAGACATTCCAAGTGGGTATTCCTGGGCTAATGGGGAGTCTTCTCACTTGGGTGGTGGTGGCAATTACCTCCCCAGGGTCACGGAATCTGTGACCTTGGGGAGCTTTTTTAAGTACAGCCTTTAAAGGCAAGGTATTTTTAAGGTTTTTGTGGGCCCCCACTTTCTGCATTTGGAGTGTGTGAGTGGGGAGGCAGCCCTGACAACTGGTTTACAGCTATACAGTCATAAGTGTTCCACTGGGGCACCTGGTCTGCCAGCATCACAGGTGTGCTCAGAGACTGCCTTCTGGATCATATCCTAACCAAAATCTAGCTGCCATAGAAAGTAGAGCTGCCCCCACCCCACCTTTTAGTTTGTTGAGTGGTGTGTCTGGCTGTAGGAGACCCAGTCTAAAGGAACATCCCACTACCTGCATCTATCATCAGGCTTTACTCTGAGCTCCTCAAAATTAAAACCAACTAAAATGTGGGTGCAAACAAACAAGGTATTTATTGAACCATCAACAGTTCTAAAACAAAGTAAACCAAAGGGTAAACCAGAGAATTAGGAACAGAGGTATGCCAAGGACTCCCAAAACCAAAGGTAAGTGACAAAACAGGTGGTATGCTTACTGCAACACAGGTGAGTTTCCTCTCCCAGGATGAGACCCATTTAAGTGGACAGAGGATCAAATGACCACTAAATGTCCTCCATGCCAATGGAACTGCTCTGGACTCCAGCTGCAGGTGCTATTGATAGGTAAAGAGTGGACCTCTGGATCTGGTGATGTTAGCTCTGCTCCAGCAATGGCTTGTCTCGTTCTCCCTCCCTGCGACTTTGTGTGTGTATGTTTATCCTTAGTTGAAAGAGTAGCAGCTGGTGACACACCTCGTGTGTGGGTAATATCACTCTCACACTCAGACCTATACTCATGATACAAGGCATGCACCTCTAAGCAGCTGAAGAGCTGATATTCTGATATTGTACTCTGCTTTCAACAATAGCACCATCAGCAAATCCATACTCTGCCACTCAGAAGGGCAGCCTCTTAGAGCTGAAGAGACAGACCTTAAATAACCAGGTCTGGGCAGAATTTAAGTCACTTGCTCTACCTGATTTTCCTGTCAAAGGAGCAAGAAAGTGCCCTTAGGAGAGGAAGACAGCCAATATGGAGTCAAGTTGTTGTTCGGACATTCCAAAATGGTGCACCTGTGATGTCAAGCACCAGTATTTTTTCCCTACTACAAGCCCACTGATTAGAGCATTTTCCTGAAAAACTTTTATGCAAGTCCACCCTCCCTGTCAAGAGGGAGGGAAAGGATTTGAAAAGGGGACTCCTACAGTTTAGGAAAGTGCTCAAGCCACTGAGATACACAATAAACTGGTTTAGGACTCTCCCTTTCCTGTTCAAGGTGTTCCACTGTAGGTAAATAATAGAAGAGTGATTGCAATAGGGGAATTTGGTCCTGGCTCTTCCACATCCCGGGTGAGTATCCTAATCATTGTGCTACAGAGGCTCGCTCTCTCACTCCATGACTATTCCACTCTGCATAAATACTTAGGTGCCTATTGCCATGAGAAGGATGGGATTGCCACTGGAAGCTCACACTGCCTAAACTTAGGCAGCACCATACCTAACATGGTGGCTTTTGTGAATCCCATTCTACAGTGCCTCTCTATCCCCATCTGTTGTATGGAATCTGAGGCACTTCATTCATACTCTGGATTGTAGTATTCCTGTGATTTTAAGGACTTAGGCACCTAAAAGTTAAATGCCCAAACACTGAACATTGCAATATCTATATCCCTTTCTGGATCTGAGCCCACCTGATTATATCTGGCAGAGCTGCCCAGTCTATTGGATGATTCACAGCAGCTGTCCCACCTCCATGCTTTTTTTTAGGGGGAGAGGTGGGGTTGTCCATGTAGCCCAGGGCAATCAGGAGGATTTTCAAGGAGCCTGGCACTGGCTGCAGAAGTTGGACCTGTCCCTGCACTCACTTGTGATGATGGGAGACACTGGAAGCAGAGCAACACAGCAGCAGCCTACTCTGCTCCAACATTTCCCAGCTGGGCCACTCCACAGCAGTGAAGGGAAGTGGAACAACCCAGCAGCATGCCCCAGTCTGCTTCCCTGAGTGACGCAGCTGGAAGCCAGGCTTCAGGGAGCGCAGCAGGCTTGCAGTATATGCAGGGCAGGGGCTGACTCTTGCTGCTGGTGCCAGGCCCTTCCACCCAGTAATCCCACATGTTCCATCGCTCACGAGAGAGGGCTTACATTAAGATGTACAATGAGGGTGAGAGAAGGCAGAATGGGGCAGAAAGAGACAGGTGGGATGGGGCCTAGGACAGAGGAGTGTTCTCCTGGGCCACTAAAGATACAGCTGATATCTGGTGTTGATATTGTTGTAATATCGTTCACCTGTTTTGACTAACTAGATCAAGCAGAAACATAACTGCTTTTCCTCAGTCAGTTCAAGATAATGAAGGAATAATTCCCTCCTCAGCACTGTATAGGAGTTTCTTTTGTGAAAGCCCCCAT
The DNA here is from genome assembly GCF_033958435.1 of Carettochelys insculpta. Lineage (NCBI taxonomy): Eukaryota > Metazoa > Chordata > Testudines > Carettochelyidae > Carettochelys > Carettochelys insculpta. Next base: position 204,538,296 of record NC_134138.1, on the reverse strand, counting down.
TCAACAAACCCAATCCACACAGATTCCCTAGGGAGGGCAGCTAGTTGCATAGATCACCACTGCTGTCCTGTGCTATTTAAAAGATTGTTGAGAGTTTTCTTCTGTGCCTAAATCAAAGCAGAATGTCCATTCAGAGTTCTCCAGCTGTGGCCCAAAGGAACAGAGCACCATGCCACAAAGTGAACTGCAGAAATGAATGTTCATCTGAGCACAGAAACTGATCCATATTATAGGTGCAACAGTGCATAATTAAGTTTCAATCACACAAGATCTCTCTACAGTGTGAATAAAGAGAGGGAAAATAGCTAGAAACAGAGTCTCAGGGAGCAGAATTGTGTTTACAGAACTTCTTCTGTGTACATCTTTTGGATAAAATTATCTCGTTTAGGAAAAGGTATCTGAGCATTCTAAATAAGAAAACTCTCCTTTGGAAAGAAGAAAAAAATATCAATCTTTATTGTTCACAAATCTCTAAGAAATTTCTTATTGCTGTGCAAGAGAGTTAGAAATAGTTGTAATATTTGAGTTAAAATATTGCCAAAATTTAGGTCAGTCGTACTGGCATTTTGATAAACTCAGAGAAGAATTTCAACTATATCTATTTTCAGCAATATCTAAAATCCATGTTTCCGTGCTACAAAACTGCTGCACCAAATCCTGAGGTCAGTTCTTAAGCCCCATATTTTAATTTAAACTGTACATGCTGATGTGATAACTTCAGTAGGGCTCTGCACAGGTGCAGAAGTCGATCTGTATATTCTAAATTGAGGATAAGGCACAATCAAGCAAACTACTATTGTTTTGGATGGGAATTAGCCAGAGTTAAACTTGAGTAAAGACCTAATGATTTGACTTGTTCACTTCAATATGCTATTTTTAAAATCCATTTCATTTTACATTTCACCTCACCCCACTCTATTTTTTCTGTGTATCCATTCAGCATAATTTTATATCTATTGCTACTTCCTTGTATTTTTAAAATTTGCAGTCTTGCTTTAAAAAATTATTCAGGAGAACATGCTGATAGAATGGGGACTAAGGGCCAAATTTCTAAAGATATTTATGTGTCTAAAGAACAAGTAGGTGCTGAGGGAGTTAGGGACTTACATATGGATCCACAAAAGGTCTTTGGTACTTACCTCCTCATTTAAGCTATGTCTAGATTGCTGAGAACTGCTGGCAAAAGATACACAAATTGCACAACACATTTGTGTATCTTTTGCTGATAGTTCTGTGGGGAGAGGCTTTTCTGACATCTGGCCCACCCACATGGGGTCAAATGCCAGAAAAACCCTCTGTCCAGACATCCCTTCTTCCTTGTGGAATGAGGTGCGCAGGGATGCCAGAAGAACACTCCCAACCAGCAGTTCTCTGCTGACAGATCTACAGGCTGGACAATTTAGGTGCCTCTAGAATCCTGCTCTTCTTCTACCTTAGACACTTGGAATTCCTTAGCAGCCAATTTTTGCTTGAAAGACCCCTACATATCTAAAGATATGTCTACATAGCAATTAAAATGCAGCAGCTTGGGCTAGGAAGCTGTTTATTTGCAGTATAGAGGCCCAGGATAGAGTCCAGGCTCTGGGACTCCATGAGGTTGGAGCGTCTCAGATCTCAGGCTCCAATCTGAGGCTATGTCTATACTATTGAGCAGGTCTATTGAGCAGGTCAATCTTCCAGAGAAGCATGGCTGTAGGCTGAGTCCGAAAAGCTCCACCACAATCATCGGGGCTGACAGACACTATGGGTCCCAGGGCAAGGTGGGAGGAGGGGTCTGGCTCTGCATCCCTGGAAGGAGCGGCATCTAAGGCAGTCAGCCCTTAGTGCTGCTCAGACCGTGGTGCTGCCTCCCTCCCCCACAAGCAAGGCAGAGAAGAGCTGCCTTAGCATTTCAATTGATCCCCTTGTCCCCCCACACACATCCATCAGTGGGCCTGACCACAATTAAACATCCCCTTAGCCTAAGCCAGCCATCACAGACTAGGTTTGGGTGTGTAACTGCAGTGCATCTATACCAGAATTTTCTGCCTCAGGGTGTGTACATCATATTTCACTGGAGGTGCTGGCATGCCTAAGCCTCAGAGGGACCCACAAATCAAGTAAAAATAGGTATTTCCAAGCATACCTCACCTTGAGGGCCCAATCTTGTAGGCATACTCAGAGCATGCCTAGCAAATTAAACCATCCACAAAATCCAGCTGAAGGGAGGAAGTTCTCTTGTAAATTTGTAAATTTCTCTTGTACTCACCTAGGATTTGGGAGACCCAAGTTTAATTATCTGTTTGTATAAGGAGGAAAAGGGAGATCCCTGTCCACATCGTTTTTTCCTTTCAAGTAGAAGGGGTAATTGAATCTGGATCTTCAACATGTTGGGCAACTATGCTAATGACTGGACTAAAATGTGTAAGGGAGGTGCCACATTTATTTTTGCCAGGAACCCCTTTTCCCCAGAAGAGACAGCTTTGGCACCTAACTTCAGATGAAGGTGATGCCTACTTCGCATCCATATTTACATGCCAAACTCCATGAAAGGGGCAAGACTTATGACACACCCCTGTTGTTGACATTTGTTATTGGCTGAGTTAGGTAGTTCCCTGCTTATATGCAGGCTTTTGTGGATCCAATACTTAGGCAATTATCTCTCCCTAGCCATTACATTGGGATTCTGGGGGACCTTACTCAGGTATTGTGGATTCCAGTAATTTTCTAGGTGCCTAAGTCCTTTTGTGGATTGAGGTTCTAGATACTTTTGAAAGTTTCACTCCATTCCTGACTACATCTTTCAAAATCTGGCCACAGCTGACTCAAGGATGTCATAGTGGCCGCGTCTACACGTGCACACTACTTTGAAGTAGCAGCGCCAACTTCGAAATAGCGCCCGTCACGGCTACACGTGTTGGGCGCTATTTCGAAGTTGAAATCGACGTTAGGCAGAGAGACGTCGAAGTCGCTAACCCCATGAGGGGATGGGAATAGCACCCTACTTCGAAGTTGAACGTTGAAGTAGGGCACGTGTAGACGATCCGCATCCCGCAACATCGAAATAGCGGGGTCCGCCATGGTGGCCATCAGCTGAGGGGTTGAGAGATGCTCTCTCTCCAGCCCCTGCGGGGCTCTATGGTCACCGTGTGCAGCAGCCCTTAGCCCAGTGCTTCTGGCGGCTGCTGCTGCAGCTGGGGATCCATGCTGCATGCACAGGGTCTGCAACCAGTTGTCGGCTCTGTGTATCTTGTGTCGTTTAGTGCAACTGTGTCTGGGAGGGGCCCTTTAAGGGAGTGGCTAGCTGTTGAGTCCGCCCTGTGACCCTGTCTGCAGCTGTTCCTGGCACCCTTATTTCGATATGTGCTACTTTGGCGTGTAGACGTTCCCTCACAGCGCCTATTTCGATGTGGTGCTGCCCAACGTCGAAGTTGAACGTCGATGTTTCCAGCCCTGGAGGACGTGTAGATGTTATTCATCAAAATAGACTGTTTCGATGTCGCTACATCGAAATAAGCTATTTCGATGTAGCGTGCACGTGTAGACGTAGCCAGTATGTATCACTTCTACGTCACTGGCTCAGAATCAGCCCTCGTCATATAGTGTCAGATTGTCAAAAGCTATGTGGGTAGCTGAGAATACATGTTAAGAATTAGAACAAAAAGCAGTCAAGTAGCACTTTAAAGACTAGCAAAATGGTTTATTAGGTGAGCTTTCGTGGGACAGACCCACTTCTTCAGACCATAGCCAGACCAGAACAGACTCAATATTTAAGGCACAGAGAACAAAAAACAGTAAGCAAGGAGGACAAATCAGAAAAAGATAATCAAGGTGAGCAAATCAGAGAGTGGAGGGGGGGAGGGGCGGGAAGGTCAAGAATTAGATTGAGCCAAGTATGCAGACAAGCCCATATAGTGACTCAGAAAGTTCCCATCACGATTTAAACCATGTGTTAATGTGCCGAATTTGAATATAAAAGCCAGCTCGGCTGTTTCCCTTTCCAAAATGGTGCGATAATTCCTTTTCAGTAACACACATACCTTTAGGTCATTGACAGAATGCCCCATTCCATTAAAATGTTGACTAACTGGTTTGTGGATCTGGAGTGTTTTGATGTCTGCTTTGTGCCCATTGACCCTTTGTCTAAGGGAGTTAGAAGTCTGTCCAATATTGGAGGAAAAGGGAGATCCCTGTTCACATGGTTTTTTCCTTTCAAGTAGAAGGGGTAATTGAATCTGGATCTTCAACATGTTGGGCAACTATGCTAATGACTGAACTAAAATATTGGACAGACTTCTAACTCCCTTAGACAAAGGGTCAATGGGCACAAAACAGACATCAAAACACTCCAGATCCACAAACCAGTTAGTCAACATTTTAAGGGAATGGGGCATTCTGTCAATGACCTAAAGGTATGTGTGTTACTGAAAAGGAAATATTGCACCGTTTTGGAAAGGGAAACAGCCGAGCTGGCTTTTATATTCAAATTCAGCACATTAACACATGGTTTAAATCGTGATGGGAACTTTCTGAGTCACTATATGGGCTTGTCTGCATACTTGGCTCAATCTAAGTCTTGACCTTCCCGGCCCCCCCCCCCTCTCTGATTTACTGTTTTTTGTTCTCTGTGCCTTAAATATTGAGTCTGTTCTGGTCTGGCTATGGTCTGAAGAAGTGGGTCTGTCCCACGAAAGCTCACTTAATAAACCATTTTGCTAGTCTTTAAAGTGCTACTTGACTGCTTTTTGTTTTGATAGTGTATAGACTAGCATGGCTTCCTCTCTGTTAAGAATTAGGTTATTCTAACTTACTTAAGCGCTTTTTACAATTCCACTAGCTATCTGTTTCTATACCTTTAGGTGCTTAACTACCTTGAAAATCTAGCCATAACAAATGGAAAGTTATTAAAAACTGATGTCTGTTCAATAGCTTATATAGTTTAAGTTCAGTAACAAATGGACACGAAGGACTATTCTTTTCTTTTACAGTCAGCTCCTCTCTCTTTATGAAGCAGGCATACTGATAAGACAATGTGATAAAACTTGCACTGTGGCTGCCAACATTGCCCTTATATTTAGATATGTTACTTCAGTTATACATCATCACTGAATTCACTGAAAAGAAAATCCATGTTAGACTCCTATTTTCACTCAGTTATGTTTTTCTAAAAGACACCATTACAGGCATAATGAATACTGCTGACCAAAGGCTGACAGGCATAATGAATACTGAATGCCACACTGAACACAAATGTTACAGTCGGGCAAAATAATTCACCATCTGTGCCATCTCGCTTCTGTAACCAATGAAATGAGTGCATGCCAATTAGCTATTGTGTGATGGGACGAGTTAATTCTGCTAGCATAACGGTCTATACTACTGGCATAAGTATGTCCTTTATCATAGCTGTCCACAACATGAATGTGATCTGTAAAGTCAAAATTATTAAGAATTGAAAATATCCACAGTAACAGACCATCAGTCCCAGCAATAACTGAACCTGATGATATTTTAAAGAACAGGAGCTCTCAGCCATGCTTGTAATTGTTTGCATAATTTCACAATGACTCAACAGACACTCTAGCTTTGGAGTGACACAGACTGACAACCCTAGAATGATATTATATTGACATTTTTTATTAACTAGAGTATAAAATCTATCCAATCTGGAAAGTTGAGTTTGGCTAACACTGACAAAGGTTGTGGTGGAGAAAAGATCTATGGGTTTAAAAACACGCTAACAGATTGTGACACATTAGGGTGCCATCAGCCCTGCCCCCACTCCAGGACTCACTTCCACTCTACCCCAAACCCTGCCTCCTTCTCCCTTCTCACCTTGTTCCTCCTCTCTGCCCTGCTAACCCCTTGTCCCTGCAGCAAGACAATACACTTAATGATAATAATCCCTTGAATGGACCTCGGGTCAGACCCATAGAGAGTCCTGCCTTTCCCCTAGTACACCCTTACTTCTCCCTCCCCCTTAGCCGTGTGACCTTTTAGTGTCCTGGAACTCCACATAGTTTTGGACAGGTTGTATTGTTTCTAAATCACAATATACCCTGGGAGCCTAGTCATGCTAGCAGGTTACCTGCAGTCTCAAGGGAAGATTAGGTATCAGGATTTGGTCCTAAATACCTTGACACAATGGCACAAGCAAAACACACAAAACACACCCCAGCCTGTGCCCTGAGGTCAGGTGGCAATGTGTTAGAAATAATTACCTTCACTGTTGAGCCCAACTTTCCAGAAATCTGTGATGACCCCATCACTTGTAACTTCTGAGCTCACCCCTTCACTTTGATAATGTGTCTGTCACAAATCCCACGCTCCACTTAGGTTGTGGAATCAAAAAGAGACTGAGGGAGTATCTACCTCTGCAACTTCAGATTTTACCCTCATTTACATGAGGGCAAACCTGAGTGCCTCCAGAGGCCAGGGCTGTAACTGTAGCACACTTGGAGCCCCTCCTCACACACTCATAGAATCATAGAGCTGTAAGAGACCTCAGGAGGTCATTTAGTCCAGCCCCCTGCTTCAAGCAGGATCAACCCCACTAAGTCATCCCAGCCAGGACCTTGTCCAGCCGGGACTTAAAAACTTCCAGTGACGGAGAATCCACCACCTTTCTAGGCAATGCATTCCAGTGCTTCACCACCCTCCTGGTTAAGTTTTTCCTAATATCCAACCTACACCTCTCCCTCTTTAGCTTCAGACCATTACTCCTTGTTCTGCTATCTGACCCCACTGAGAACAGTTTTTCTCCACCCTCTTTTGTAGTAAATCACCCTTCAGTCTTCTCTTCTGTAAACTAAACAAGCTCTAATCCCTCAGCCTCTCCACACAGGTCACATGCTCCAGTCCCTTCCTCATTTTTGATGCCCTCTGCTGAACCTGCTCCAGCACATCCACATCCTTTTTAAACTGGGGGGCCCAAAACTGGACACAGTATTCCAGATGTGGCTCACCAGTGCTGAATAGAGGGGAACAACCACTTCTCTAGATCTGCTCGAAATGCTCCTCCTAATGCAACCTAATATGCCGTTAGCCTTCTTGGCTACAAGGGCACACTGTTTACTCATATCCAGCCTTTCATCCACCACACCCAAAGTCCCTTTCCACTTTACCGCTGCTTAGCCAGTAGGTCCCCAGCCTATAACAATGCTTGGGGTTCTTCCATCCCAACTGCAGGACTCTACACTTCTCCTTATTGAACCACAACAGATTTCTTTTGGCCCAATCCTCCAATTTATCCAGGTACAGTATAGCATTGATTTTAAGGCACTTAGCTCAATTTTACAATGTGACTGTCTTTACTGCAAACACCATTAGGTCAATTTTAAAGAGCGCTAAGGCTGACTTTCTCGCCTCATCCCTCTGATGCAGTGAAATGCCAACTTCAAATTTAAAATGTCGAATTAATGCTAGTATGGAAAGAGTGTTACTTTAAACTGGTTTTATTGGCCTCCAGAGGTATCCCACAGGTAACCCACAATGCCCCACAGGTGTCTGTTCAGGCTGCTTTCACCTCCACTGCTCTCCAGGCACACAGGACGCTGACATAGGAACCCCAGATATTTGAATTCATTTTCTTTCTGACCAGCATGGATAGTACACCTAGGAGCACCATCCATCTCATCTAACCATCATGACTATTCAGAGCTCTTTTGATCTGAGTTCTCAGCATTGCAAAAGAGCTCCAGCATGGAGCCATAACGAGATCTTGGATCTCATTTCTGTGTGGGGTGAAGAATCTGTTTGGAGCAGACTGTGAATTAGCAAACAAAATGCAGACATTTATGAAACATTTAGCAGGGAATGATTGAGAAAAGGTATGCATGGGATGCTCGGCAATGCTGGGTCAAAATAAAGGAGCTCAGGCACAGTTATCATAAAGTGAGAGAAACCAATGGACCATCTGGGTCTTCTGATGAGTATATATTTTTAGAATGATACAAGCAGGTTGCAGCTGGGTTGGGGTATAGGTTTACTTCTATGGAGTGTATACTGTAAACTGCTACAAGTGGGTTACGGGTCAGGCACGGTGATCTATGCCCCTTACAACACCTTGTTAATATTTCTGGGGATGGAGTGCTTATCCTTTTTGGAGATCTCCATGAAGGTCTGAGCTGGGTACTCCTTCATTTTTTTGAACAAGGTTTTTGAGGAGGCCTGCTTTATTGTGACATGCATGATAGCACACCTTGTCACGCCAGGCAACCAGTAAATAATGTGGTATCAGGACACCACACAGCATTCTGGCAGTTTTTCCAGTTCTTTGTTCACACAGTATGAGCATATTTTCTTTTTAACTCTCTATTATCGTTAGGAGGCTTATGCTTCTTTTTGCAACCCAGAAGAAGCACGGGAAGTTTCATTAGAGTTTGTTCTCTAAACATTACCACACTGCTCTCTGGCCATTTAAATTTCCCAGGACTACCCTGCCACACCACATGGCTGGCAGGCTCTCCATCTCTCCCCTTTGCACAGCTGGCAGGCTCTCTTGGCCCTATCCCCTCACACTGCATGGCTGGAGGGGTCCCCAGCTCCCCCCAGCCAGCAACTACACATCTGCAAAGGATTTATGAGGCAACACTGAGAAAGTTTTTTTCCAAGCTTTATACTTTACCGGGCTTTATTTCAAACTCCCCTACCATATTTAAGCCACCAAGATCTTACCATATTCACAGTGAAACGGTCTGGCTAAATAATAGCTTCCGTTCTGCAGAGGTTGATTGTCATCTATAAGAAGCCAAATGTGGCTCTGGAAAACAAAAGTAGCAGTGATTGTCAGAGACCAATTCAATCTATAAGTAAGTGCTTTGTGTCACATTTAAAAAATGTATCTAAATTTTGATCTTCACTATCTTCACCAGCATGAGTTGGGGAGCCAGGGTTGCTGCCATGAGATAAAAGAAAAGATCTGAACAGGAACTCATCCTGCAGCAGCTTGAAAAGGCAGACAGGGAGCCAGCCAAAGCCACTGCTAAACAAAAGCGTACACAGTAGTGGTAACAAAGTATGCTGCAGTGTGGATAAACCATGCTCCAAACCAAGAACCAGGACTCAGCAGAGCTACAGATGGTGGTCAAGGAGCAAACCGATATCCTAGATACCATGCTGGAGCTGCAGAGGAGACACCTACCAGAGGACTCAGTATGCAGCCTCCTCTCCCTATTGCCTGGCCTCCCCTCAATATGGCTTAACCTCCCCTCCAACTGGTGTCCCTGAATGTGGAGGGGAGGAGGCCTAGGACGGACTTGCTCTCCACCCCCAGGACCTCTTCACACTGCAAAAGGCTCACATTCCACCACACGTGATGCCAGGATTCCCTTCTTTTTCCTACCCCTTAACCCCCGCCCCGCCCAAATAAAAAGAATGTTTTTGTGAAATCCACAGTGACACAGTGTTATTGGTTCACATGAGGTGAGGTGCAGGTGCTTTCATGAACGTCAAGCACACATCACTGTGCCAGGTGGGGGTGGTATCACAATAGTTAAATGCAGCAAAGTCATGTGGCTGTCTGCTCATTCAACAAGCTATTTTCAAAGCCCCTCTGATTTCTGTTGCTTCTAAATGCGCATTGGTGAATGCCCTTGTGTCTGGCTGTGCACCAGCGCTGCACAGGGCATCTCCTCTGCAACCCAGGCTGGCATGAAATTTTCCCCCTTTGATTCACAAATGTTAGGGAGAATATAGCATACTGCAACCACAGGGGGTGGGAGCTAATATTGGCTTGACAAAGCTCCAAACAGGTCAAAATGCACCTGAATCTGGCTTTTAAATGGCCAAAGGCACATGCCACTGCCATTCTGCAGTTGCTCAGCCTGTAATTGAAGCACTCCTTGATGCAGTTCAGGGTGCCTGTGTATGGCTTCACGAGCCAAGGGAGCAGAATGTAAGCAGGGTCACCTAGTATCACTATGGGCATCTCCACACTGCCAATCTTGATTTCCTAGTCTAGGAAGAAAGTTCCAACCCTGGAGCTTTCCATACAGACCTGAATTTCTAAAGATACATGGATTGTACACCTTTCCCCCTTGGGATTAATCTCCCCTTGGGATTAGCCCCTTCCTCTGGGAAGAGGATGGGATTGTAGCCAAGTGGTTAGAGCAGTGGGAGCCAGGACGTCCTGGGTCCTTTGGTTTATGTACTCTGAGGCCAGATGGTCCAGGGCTAGGATGGGGATGTGCGTTACATCTATCGCCCTACCACTGTTAGGAAACCCTATAACAGCAAAATCGTCCACTAGTCCTGCGCATTTCCCAGAGTCACAGTTCTCTGCATCAGATGGGCATTAATTGCTTTGGCTACCTGGATCACCACAGGCCCCACTGTACATCTGCCCACCCCAAATTGATTTCTCACTGACCGGTAACTGTCGGGCATTGCAAACTTCCACAGAGAAATTGCCACTCGCTTGTGAATTGTCAAAGCAGGCCTCATTCTGGTATCAGGGTGGGGGAAAGCAAATCACCAAGTTCCACAAATGTGGCCTTGCACATGCAGAAGTTCTGCAGCCACTGCTGGTCATCCCAGACCTCCGAAACAATTCAGTCCCACCACTGTGTGCTGGTTTCACATCTCTAGGACAGGCACTCCACTGTAAGCAATGCACACAGGCCACAAGCAGATCTGCATTCCTGGTCTCCAGTTCTTCAGTATCATCATCTGAATCATCCTCATCCACCTCATCTGTCTCATCCTCCCACTGGTTTCGCCTAAATAAATACTACAAGATACTTTGGGAAGTGACCATCACACACTGCGCAACAGCTATAAGTTGTTTGGGATGCCTGCTAACGCTGTGCATAGGTGTGAGCTAGGAGCAGACTTTAGGAAAATGGTCTGAAAAATGGTGCAAAATTCCTTAGGCTGGCTATTTGTTTTCCAATAACAGGAGGGCGGGGGCATTGCACTCTGGGATGATGGCGTGAGGCACTCACAAGCACTTGTGGCACATTTTTTTCCATAACCCAGTAGCACAAAAGCCCAGAATGCAATGGGGCTACAGGTACCAATGGATAGGTACCCACAATGCATTGCTGATGCAGTTGACCGTATCTAAGACAATGGAGACATGCTATCTTGACTTTCTGGATATTTGTGGACATTCATCTTTGACTGCACAAAATCTAGCATAAAGAGTTGACTTCAATAAATTTGACTTTATTTTGTAGTGTAGACTACAAATGAAATCAGTGGAGTCATGGCAGCTTATGCCAACTGACTATTGGGCCCCAGTTTAGATGTATTCCTTCCGAATTAAAAGAATACAAATAAAGAAAAGTATAAGATTCAAACTATAAGTGGGTAGATATTTACTTTCCAGATTTTATATAGGAAAAATAAAAATATCTAACGTTATGGCTAACAGCTATCATATTTGAATGAGACTTTGCATTCACTAGCCAATGAATGTTCTACATCTAAACCAAACAATTCTGGATGATAAGAGGTTCAAAACTGGGTTTTTTGTCATTACTGGAGCTGGCATAGACTCCAAAAGAGGTCTCTGTTATTTTTACTGTGTATTAGATTTCATAAAATAATTAGCAATTAGAATACTAAATAGCTAATTCATACAAATGTATAATCATTATAAAATTGTGCACATATGTTAAAACTCATTAAAGTCTTTATCTTAATGTCAATAATTCAAGTAATATAAATTGTAATTTAATCATACGTGAAGATTGCACCCTTCCAAATGCTACAAAAATCAGTATGAAATAAAAACATCTTACTATGCCAAATAATTATTTTAAAATAAAGCAGCTAAAGTCTTTACTATGCATTTCCCTAGGCCGTTTCTAGACTCCTTAAACATGTATTATATTTAATGCCACTTCACAGCACACTCGTTCTGACATGAAATACAGGGCTTCTGTAGTGTCTGTGGAAGTAAATGATAAAACTTTCATCAATTTCAACGGTAGATGATCAAGCCCCCTATGAGGCTTCTATACTTATTATTAGCTTCTTCGTAGCTGTAGTAATTGCTCTATCATAAACCCTATGCTGGAAATACAGCACAAGGTTTATGATAGAGCAGTTATTACAGCTACTAAATCTTGTAATGGAGTTTCAGAGTAATTAGTCATCAATAAGTTTCTAGCTTGGAAAACACATGGGCTGGGTCTACACAGCACTCCACCCAGCACTGCTGCTGGCAGAGCTATGCAAAATGAGCTTCTTGGGATTGCAAATGGTGTGCTATTTGCATACTCCTGAAGCTCATTACCATAGCCGCGGGAGAGTTCAGCGTCGGCAGAAGGGGGTGCCAGCACTGCAGAGGTAGTGTGGATGTGCCACTGCCAGCTAAACCCCTCTCTGTTGTCAGTCCCTTATGCCTCAAAATTTTCAGGAAGAAGGGGCTTCCAGAAGGAGGATTTCCTTCTGGGAGATCCCCCAGGGGCTGTGCTTCTACACGCTCTTTTGGAGCCTGGAAGAGCGTCTTCCGGACTCTAAATCATGTGACCGTATGCTAGTGAGGCACTGGAAATTTACATCTGCACCTCATTAGCATACTCTGGGCTGTTTATTAGCATGCTGCTTTTGGAACAAGCGACATGTGTAGAAACAGCCTACCTATGAGGCAGCATTTAGGCATCTTTGCAAATGCTGACTGGTGGAAACCTAGAGTACATCTACAATATAGTTGGGATGGCAGCTCTGAGATGCATGCACCAGCAATGAATTTAGTATGATTTCCCATTGGGGAAAGTACACCTGAGTTGACTGGAGAGCAGAGTAAGGTAAGTCAATGGGAGAGCTTCTCCCACCAACCCCTATTGTCTAGACCATACGGTAACTTGACATAAACTATGTTGTCTCCAACTACGTTATTTATATAGCTACAGTTGCATACTTTAGGATGACTTACCCAGGTAATATAGACCTAACATTAGATCCTACAGGGGCAGGATGGTCTCTGCTTTCCTTAGAGAGTTGTGTTGCGTAAATAAGATGTGACTATTCTTCTATATCAGAAGTCAGCAACCTTTCCAAAGTGGAGTGCCGAAATTTGACCTTTTGACTTCTATGTACGGTCCAAGTGCCAGTGATACTTCTTAAAGGCACTCATAGTCCTACTTAAAACAGCTTCATTAATAAATTAAGATGCAGAGCTTTACCCTTTCAGTCTTTAAATCTCTGTCTAGCCAGGTTTTTTAAATATCTAAAAATCTCCAGTGGCCGGTTTCAGAGCTGCTGCTGGTTCCAGATAGAGAGCCCTGGTAGCCTGAAGTGCAGACCTCCAGGCGGGCAGCCCCTGCCAGGCTAGGGCACAGCATTTCAGGTGGACAGCCGAAAAGCGACTTCCATGCCAAGTATGGCATGTGTTCCAGAGGATGCTGACCCCTGCTTAGACTCTTTGAAAGCTCAAATAACTGTCTCTGCTCTACTTATATCTAGTTCCCATTTTGAGGTTTTCTTCTCAAACTAGCAAACAGAGTAAAGTTCTGGTTGAAGGCGATGTGTAACTCCGAGACTGAAAACGATCTCCTGCTGCTGGGTTTTCGCTGGCTATGGTTACATTAGCAAGGTTTCTGAGCAAAACCCTGCTCCTCGTGGAGTGTGTATACACAAAATGGGATTCGTCAACAATACCTCAACAAAGCACAACACTTTTGCCGGCAGCGTTCTGCCTCAAAGCTTTGAGGGAGAATGCTGTTGTCGACAATCTGTCGACAAAATATGAAGACGCTCTGGCAGGGCTGTTTCGCGACAGACAGGACATCCGCAACGATGGGCACCTCTGTTTGCTGTCCTTCCATGTGCCTGTTTTGTTGCCAGTCCAGCCACTCTGTCTACAGAGCAACACGCTCCGCTGAGTGGCTCTTTGTGTAGCTGCGCTTTGTCAATAGAAGTTTTATCGGGAAATCTCTTCCAGCAGTGACTTCTGTCCACAGAGCACTGTAGCGTCACTGCACCCACTGTGTTTAAGGAAACAGGACTTTGTAAGCAAAGGGGATTATACAAAGAATGAGCGGAGCGGGAGGCTGGCGGGGGCAATCTCCCAGTTCGCCAACACTTCAGCGCACCCTTCCTTCCCCAGGCCACTCAGGAACTCCCCAGGCACGTGAGCGCCGCCAGCAGCGGCTGGGTGTGCGAGCCCTGAGACGCGCGGTTCCGGTCTGTGACGCGGCGCTTATCTGCGTGTTCCCTTCCGCACTGGCGAGCGAGGCCGGGCAGGGAAGGTCGGTCGGTCCCATTCCCGTCCCCGAAGCTTGCGGGGCCTGGTCTGACTTGACGGCCGGTCGGCGCCAGCAACTTCAAGGGTTTCCAGCCTAGGACGTGTGTGGCGGTTGCAGAGACCCGGCGGCGGCGGCTGGGCGGGGCCGGTTGCTCCGGCCCCTTCCCGGGCTGGGTTAATAGTTCCTGACGCCGCCGCGGGGGAGGCAGAAGCAGAAGCTGAAGGCGCGCGGCTCGGGTGCCCGCGCGGGGCTGAGGAAGCGGGAGTAGCGAGCCCCGCGCAGCCAGAGCCTCGCGCCCTGCGGCCTGGGCCCGGCTGTCCTGGAGTCGGCGCGCGCGCGGCTGAGCGAAATGCCGTTGGTCGCCCGTGAGGGCTCGTTTGGGGTCTCAGTCTGCGCCCCACCCCATGCGCCCCTTCTCCGGCGGTAACGCCCAGTATCCCTCCTATCGGGGCCACACGGGGGTGAGTGGCGGGGGGCCTAGGGCGTCAGGCTGTAGGGCAGTGCAGTGGGGGTGTAGGGTACCTGGTGAGGGGTGGGGGCGTAGGTACTGCGGTGAAGAGTGAGACGGGGGGCTGTGGGGCATGGGGGTGGAGGTATAGGTTATGGAGGTGACTTCAGGGCTACAGAGGTGGGCAGCGTTCATGACAATGCAGGTGAGTGGTCCCCAGGGCAGGCTCTGTGGGCATAGGTGACTGATGCTTCTTGCAGGTGGGGCCACCTAGAGGAGCAGGGAGTGTGTGTGTGTGTGGGGGGGGGGGCGGTGGTACTCCATTCAGCAATAAACATTTTGGTAGGGGGAGTGGTGCATCCTGTCCCCCCGGGGTGCTACCAGGCCCTCTCAGAGGTCTGCAGAGGCCCAGGCCACTTCCAACTTTTGCGTTCCCTGGCCATAACGAGTGAGACATAAATTGTTTTTTTTTTTAATTTAACAGCTGCTTTTCCAGTCATTTTCTGTGCAAATGCACTAGTATTGAGGGATGTGCATAAAAGAAGTTGTGAAATTTATCAAATGCCAAAAAATTAACAAGTGTCTAAATTTGAAGTCCCTTTTGACTTGAGCTTGAAGCCAAGGCCCTCCTGCAACCACGAGTCACCTGTGTTTGCATGGTTGTAGGAGAGGAAGCTGGGGGTGCACAGAGCTGGATGACGGAGGAGCACAGGTGGGCTGGGCAGGGCAAGAAAAGCTTGTGTGTGCAGCACAGAGGTTACATCTAAAGATGCAGTGAAATACATTTCTTCCCACCTCAATGTTTTCATCCACTCTAGGCTTCTGTCTGTGTGTTTTAGTTACAATACACTTGTTAATATCCAGCAGCCCTGGGATCAGGAAATTGCCAGTATCACATGACTAGATTTTTATATTGGGTCTGGAAGCCATTTTAATGCCCAGTGTGGCTATTGGTACCAAATATTGTGCTGGGGAGTGGGCATGTGGTGTCCTGAATCTTTGTACACTGCTTATATGTCTGTTTCATGCTTGTATGTAAAGTTATAGATTTTTAGCTCTGCAGTTGTGTTAGAAATTTTGCAGTGCTGAGTTTCACAACAGGAGGTGGGTCCTCCCCCTCAACCAGGGCATAGACAGTGCAAAGGCCCAGATGGCCAACTCTCATTTTGTGATGGTGAGGTTTTCCTTCTGGGACTGCTACAAATGGAGACTCAGCACAGTGATCCAGCAGGTCAAATGGTAAGCCAAGATCTATGGCAGAAGAATGGAATTTTCCCTCGGCATATGAAAAACTATAAGATGGTCTGTGGCAGGGACTTTCTTTGTTCTTCAGTCCCCTTAAGTTAAGCCTATCTGGAATAGGGGTCCATCCCTCCAAGGATGGACTTAGCAGTGTTCATCTTGGATCTTTTATTGTGTGGTCCCCAGCAGGCTGGATTTATAATGTTCCAATAACTGAATCGAAGTATCCTGAAATGAACTTTCAGAGACTTTCAAGAATCAGCAAATAACACTGCTGGTCTACATCAGTAGTTATGATTGATGTATGTAAAGTATTGCTTCAACAAGTCTTTCCAACTCTGTTCTTTCTTTTTTTTTTTATCAATAAATCTTTAGGTATCTTAGATCCAAAGAATTGGTGAGCATGTGGTTTTGGTAATATCCATGTATATATTGGCCAGGGACTGGGGCTGGGCTCTTTGGGTTCTGGAAGAATCTGTGCAGTGTTGGGTGAAACAGACTAAGAGCCTCTCACCTGAATTTGGGGGTCATTGATCTGGGCTGGTAGAGTAGCTGGGAAGTCTGTGGGTTTGCTTGTGTGGCAGAATTCTGGATCGCCAAGGGGCTGGCAGAAGTACTGTTGTGGCTGATTGGATTTGCCCTAGAGAGAAGGAAATCTGAGCCTGGAGCTGTGAGTAGCCCAGGTTTTAAGCAAAGATGCCCTGGATTAATTTCTCTATCTGTGCCCAGAAACCCCGTCCTATTACAGCCAGATAGTCAAATATTCTGAATAGAGAGGTATACGTAGCAATGCTGAATGCTAAAGAACCAGACTAGATATTCAGAAACAAAAATGTATGCATAGAACTCTATTTAGCAACAACAGTAGTATTATTCACTGTGAACTTATACTGTATTTGCTGTATTTATTTGTATTTATTTTTTCCTATACTGTACTTATGGAAAATGTAACTAAAATTTACTTACGGTTAAAATGCTGGTTATTTGAGAGTTCTGGTTAATAAAATGCTGTCTATGAAAGAGTTTACTGTGTAATATTTTCTGCTTGTGACAATCAGCCTGGTTGTGGCATCAGGTTCAAAATAAAGAATGGGCATGTAGTCACTAAAATTATATTTTGTATGTGTGTAATTTAACTTCATCTGTCTGATCCAATTTTATGGGCAAGACTAGTAGGTAAATGTCATTATTTCTCTCACACAGGCATGCCTGTTCCTAAAATTGAAGGTAGCTTGTTTGTGCTGCAACAAGTATTAATACAGAACCCTTTTACTTTATTCTTTGTATTTTGAAATATAAAGCATTAAAATTAGCACCTGTCCATCTGTCTGTAATATAATAATTATTTATCCATACTCAAAATATTTTATTAACCATTCTTGTTACCTGCAGCTCAAACACTTAATATTTACGAATGTTGACCAAGATATCCTCCTAAAGCAGACTGGAAAAAGGCTTTCCACATGGAGAGCGTGTGCAAGTCTGTCTTTATGTGATATCACAGTAATACGAAGGAGTGAAAAATTCTACTTTTATGCAAAATAAAAAGCAAATTTATTAATTAGAGACAATGGGAATATCATTGAAACCCATTAATGTAATGGAATATCACAACAAATTTTGACAGGTTTTTACAGATGGATGATCTGGAAAGATTCTTGCAAGTTAAATTTTCATATATTTTTATGGTACCAGCAGATAGGCAAGTAATGTGTGGGCCTTCTGCATAGAATGAGTTCAGCAGTAAAGAACATTAGGTCTTTTTGGAGGAAAGACCTTTTTTTGAAGAGAAGTTAAAGGACTAGAGACCCAAGTTTCAACTCTGCATTCCATCAGAGAAAATGAACACTTTCTGCATAGAAGTCACCATTTGATAATGCAGTCACAGCAAGCTGAAGAACCAGAGAGGGCAGTGCAAAATGAGCAAAAAAGTTGACAGCATGTAACCTCTAAGTGAAGAAAGACAACGCAGATATCTCCAATCCAGAGAGAAGTAACCATTTTCAGTCTCTCTATACAGGTACTATGGCAACAACAAGCAGTCCTGTGGCACCTTGTAGACTAACAGATATTTTGGAACATAAGCTTTCGTGGGCAATGACCCACTTCATCAGAAGCAAGAGTGGAAGGGGGTTCCAGAGGGGTATTTAAAAAGTGGGGTCCCAGTAAAAGGGAAGGCCAGGGCTGACAAGGTCTATTCAGCAAGGTGGAAATGGCCCATTATCAGTAGCATGTATCAAAAGAGGAAAAAACAAGTCAGATCAGACAGGCCCATTGTCAGAGTTTAATGGGGAGATGTAAACACCCAGGGCTGAGAAGCTGCTTTTCTAAGGGGTGCGCCACTCCCAGTGTCTGTTTAATCCTTGGCTCATGGAGTCAAATTCCACCTTGCTGAATAGCCCTTGTCAGCTCTGGCCCTCCCTTTTACTGGGACCCCACTCTTTAAATAATCCTGTGGAAACCACCCCACTCCACTCACGCATCTGATGAAGCGGGCCTTTGCCCACGAAAGCTTATGCTCCAAAATATCTATTAGTCTATAAGGTGCCACGGGACTTCTTGTTCTCAAAGATACAGACTAACACGGCTCTCTCTCTGATACTTGTCACCATGCAAGGCACTGCATTTAGCCATACTGAGTGGAAATCCATCAACCTCATGAAAAAATTTGCACAGATACAGACAGACATCATCTTCCTCTCCAAATGCAAACAGAAGGACATCATACCAAAAGGACTGAAGGCGAAAACCCCACTGAAATCTACATACTACACAGATTATAGTGAGAGATCATGCCATGCACTCTCTAAAAAACTGAGGAACCATCTGATTAGCATCCTGGACAGCAAACAGGAAAACATCAAAAGAGAGCTCTCAAATCTGGACCCTCATAAATGAACAATCTTCCACACAAACCCTCACATGGCTGGACTTTACTAAAACAAGACAGGAGATTTACAATGCACGTTTCTCTACAGAAGAAAAAGGACGGTAAACTATCTAAACTCCTACTTTCCACATGGGACTACAATAGTCATACCCTTACCTCACCTAGCAATATTGTCAATCTATCCAACTACACATTCAGCCCAGCAGAAGAATCTGCCCTTTCTCGGGGACTGACTTTCTGCCCCACCACCCCCACAAACTTGATACAGTTCAGTGGTGATCTGGAAGCCTACTTTTGCTGTCTCCGTCTCAAGGAATACTTTCAACATGACACGGAACAGCGCACTGAGCCACAGGTAAATTCCCACCTATGGTACAAAGAAAAGAATTCCTCGTGGACTCTGCCAGTGGTCGAAATGACAAACTGGACCTATACATAGAATGCTTCCGCCCACATGCACAGGCAGAAATTGTGGAAGAGCGTCATCACTCACCCCATAACCTCAGCCATGCAGAATGCAACACCATCAACATCCTCAGAAACAACTCTGACATTGTCATCCAAGAGGCCAACAAGGGAGGTGCTGTTGTCATCATGAATAGGACCAGCTACCAATAGGTGGCTGCCAGGCAATTCTCCAGTACCACATTCTACAAGCCTCTGTCCCAGGATCCCACTGAGGAATACACAAAGAAACTATAGCATCTACTTAAGACCATCCCTATAAAAACACAGGAACAAATCTACACAGGAACACCCCTTGAACCCAAACCAGGTTTATCCTATCTGCTACCCAAGATCCATAAAGCTGGTAATCCCAGATGCCCCATCATCTCAGGCACTGGCACCCTCACCACAAGATTGTCTGGATATGTAGACTCTCTACTTAGACCCTATGCTGCCAGCACTCCACTTTCTTCAAGATATCACTGACTTCCTCAGGAGACTACAATCCATTGGTGACCTTCCGGAAAACACCATCCTGGCCACCGTGGATGTAGAGGCCCATTCCACCAATATCCCACATGAAAATGGACTCCAAGCTGTTAGGAACATTATCTCTGATGAGAACGAGGTACAAATGCTGGCGGAGCTTTGTGTCTTTGTTCTCACCCGCAACTAGTTCAGATTTGAGGACAGATTATACCTTCAAATCAGTGGCACTGCTATGGGCACCTGCATGGCCCCACAGTATGCCAATATTTTTATGGCTGACCTGGAACAACGCTTTCTCATTTCTCATCCCCTCGTGCCCCTCCTCTACCTGCACTACATTGATGACATCTTGTTAGCCGGTGGCCGGGTAATGTGCAGTGAGGTATGCCCCTGGGTCCTAAACAACCCAGTTTTTTACTGTTAGAGCAGGGAGCTCCTGGCACTCTCACCTACAGCCAGGCTGTGTTAACCAAACGGTTAAAGTTCTTTTTATTGTGCCAGCTGTGTTGCAGTGACAAAAGGGGTAACAGCAGTCAGGCTCAGATCTTAACTAGTTACAAGTTTATTAAGCTACAGTTATAAGCGTGTGGTTACAGAAGGCTATTGTCTACTTCTTATATGTTAGCAAAGTACAGGTGTTAACAAGTTACGTTACAATCCAATACAAAGATATCTGTTACCATTTAACACGATATCTTGATACAACGACATCTAGTTACAGAGCTCTAATTCTTTAGCTGTGCACAAAAAGAAAGGAGACCTAGCATGGGTATATCTTACCCTCTCTGTGTCTCTTGATACCAGCGTAGCCAAGCCGGATCGGTCACTCAGTTCCGCGGAAAGATGAATATGAGGTTGAGCGTCCCCAGTTGTGGACCTCGGGAGGCAGTCACCTGACCCGACCAGCAGGTAGTTGGTGGAGATGCACTCAGAGTTAGAGTTCTGCTGGGCCCGCCTTTTATACCCCTTTTGGGTTACGTATTCTCTTTCTTATCTAAGGTGCCAGATCGTACTGGTCTGTCTTTTGTGACGCCAGTTTGTTACAAGGGCATTCTTACTTAATTTGCACTTGTAAGACAGGAGATAAGCAATTTAGGAGTACAGGACGTTCTTTTTGTGTGGGCAGGGACTTCCTCTTCTGGGATGGTATGTGTGTGTGCATCAAATTCATCAATGCCAGCTGGGGTGATTTCCTGAGGTTCCCCCCGCCCTCCCTTGTTGACAGTTTGGCCTGTTAGCCTTTTATCTGTACTTTCTGTTTCTCAGGGTCACGATGAGCTAGCACATCTGGGCCTCAATGAGGGCATCAAAGACTGTGCTGTCAGCAGCCATTTCCGTGCCCTGTGTGCTCCTCAGTGGGGGGCGGGGGCAGCGAGCAAGCTGGCTTGTAAGGGGGAGACTTTGTCTGGCTACACATCTTCATCATCTGGACCCATGGGACGGAGGCTTTTGAAGAGTTACACCGTGATTTCAACAGTTTCCACCCCACCATCAACCTTAGCCTGGATCAATCCACTCAAGAGATCCACTTCCTGGACACTACTGTGCAGATAAGCAATGGTCACATAAATACCACCCTATACAGAAAACCCATGGACCGCTATGCTTATCTACATGCCTCCAGCTTCCATCCAGGGCACACTACACGACCCATTGTACACAGCCAGGCACTAAGGTACAACCATATTTGGTCTGATCCATCAGACGGAGATAAACATCTACAAGACCTTTACCAAGCTTTCCTCAAACTACAATACCCACCTAAAGAAGTGAGCAAACAGATTGACAGAGCCAGACAGGTACCCAGAGGCCACCTGCTACAAGACAAGCCTCGCAAGGAAAACAAGAGAACACCACTGGCCATCACATACAGCCCCTACCTAAGGCCTCTCCAACACATTATCAGTGATCTGCAGCCCATCCTGGACAATGATCCTTCACTCTCACAGACCTTGGGAGGCAGGCCTGTCCTCACCTACAGACAGCCTGCCAACCTTAAACAAATTCTCAGCGGCAGCTATATATCACAAGACAGGAACTCTAAACCTGGAATCAATCCTTGCAACAAACCTCGCTGCCAACTCTGCTCACATATCTACACCAATGATATCATCACAGGGCCTAACATCAACCATACCATCAAGGGCTCCTTTACCTGCACATCTACTAATATAATTTATCCCATCATGTGCCAGCAATGCCCCACTGCAATTTACATTGGTCAAACTGGACAGTCTATGTAAATGGATAAATGGACATAAATCAGACATCAGGAATGGTAATGTACAGAAACCTGTGGACGAGCACTTCAATCTCCCGGGACACTCAGTAGCAGATTTAAAAGTAGCAGTCCTAAAACAAAGAAAGTTCAAAAATCAAATGGAGAGAGAAATCTCTAAGCTGCAATTTATTTGCAAATTTGACTCCATCAACCAAGCATTAAACAGAGACTGGGAGTGGCTCGCCCCTTAGAAAAGCAGCTTCTCAGCCCTGGGTGTTTATCTCCCCATTAGCCTCTGACAATGGGCCTGTGGGATTTGACTTGTTTTTTCTTCTTTAAGAACATAAGAATGGCCATACTGGGTCAGACCAAAGGTCCATCAAGCCCAGTATCCCGTCTGCCGACAGTGGCCAATGCCAGGTGCCCCAGAGAAGGAGAACAGAAGACAATGATCAAGCGATTTATCTCCTGCCATCCATCTCCTGCCCTTGTACTGAAGGCTAGGGCACCATACTTTACCCCTGGCTAATAGCCATTTATGGACCTAACCTGCAAAAATTTATCGAGCTCTTTTTTAAACCCTAATAGAGTCCTGGCCTTCACAGCCTCCTCCGGCAAGGAGTTCCACAGGTTGACTGTGCGCTGTGTGAAGAAAAATTTCCTTTTATTAGTTTTGAACCTACTACCCATCAATTTCATTTGGTGTCCCCTAGTTCTTGTATTATGGGAAAAGGTAAATAATTTTTCTATATTCACTTTCTCCACACCATTCATGATTTTATATACCTCTATCATATTGCCGCTCAATCGCCTCTTTTCCAGACTGAAAAGTCCCAGTCTCTCTAGCCTCTCCCCATATGGGACCTGTTCCAAACCCCTAATCATCTTAGTCGCCCTTTTCTGAACCTTTTCTAATGCCAATATATCTTTTTTGAGGTGAGGAGACCACATCTGCACGCAGTACTCAAGATGTGGGCGTACCATAGTTTTATATAGGGGAAGTATGATATCTTTTGTCTTATTATCGATCCCTTTTTTAATAATTCTTAACATCCTATTTGCCTTACTAACTGCCGCTGCACACTGCGTGGATGTCTTCAGAGAACTATCCACTATAACTCCAAGATCCCTTTCCTGATCTGTCGTAGCTAAATTTGACCCCATCATGTAGTACGTGTAATTTGGGTTATTTTTTCCAACGTGCATTACCTTACACTTACCCACATTAAATTTCATTTGCCATTTTGCTGCCCAATCACTCAGTTTGCTGAGATCTTTTTGTAGTTCTTCACAATCCCTTTTGGTTTTGATTGTCCTGAACAACTTGGTGTCATCTGCAAACTTTGCCACCTCACTGCTTACCTCATTTTCTAGATCATTGATGAACAAGTTGAACAGGATCGGTCCCAGGACTGACCCCTGGGGAACACCACTAGTTACCCTCCTCCATTGTGAAAATTTACCATTTATTCCCACCCTCTGTTTTCTGTCTTTTAACCAATTCCCGATCCATGAAAGGATCTTTCCTCCTATCCCATGACCACCTAATTTACATAAAAGCCTTTGGTGTGGGACCATGTCAAAGGCTTTCTGGAAATCTAGGTATATTATGTCCACTGGGTGCCCCTTGTCTGCATGTTTATTAACCCCTTCAAAGAATTCTAATAAATTAGTTAGACACGACTTCCCTCTGCAGAAACCATGCTGACTTTTGCCCAACAATTCGTGCTCTTTTACGTGCCTTGCAATTTTATTCTTTACTATTGTTTCTACTAATTTGCCTGGTACTGATGTTAGACTTATCGGTCTATAATTGCCAGGGTCTTCTCTAGAGCCTTTTTTAAATATTGGCGTTATATTGGCCATCTTCCAGTCATTGGGTACCGAAGCAGATTTAAAGGATAGGTTACAAACCACTGTTAATAAGTCCACAATTTCACATTTGAGTTCTTTCAGAACCCTTGGGTGAATACCATCTGGTCCTGGAGACTTGTTACTATTCAGCTTATCAATTAACTCCAAAACCTCCTCTAATGTCACTTCAATCTGGGAGAGTTGCTCAGATTTGTCACCTAAAAAGGCTGGCTCAGATTTAGGAACCTCTGTAACATCCTCAGCCGTGAAGACTGAAGCAAAGAAATCATTTAATCGCTCCGCAATGGCACTGTCTTCCATGATCGCTCCTTTTATATCTTTATCGTCCAAGGGCCCCACTGCTTTTTTAGCGGGCTTCCTGCTTCTAATGTTTTTAAAAAACATTTTACTATCATTTTTTAAATTTTTGGCTAGCTGTTCCTCAAAATCTTTTTTGGCTTTTCTTACTACATTATGACACTTAATTTGGGAGTGTTTGTGTTCCTTTCTATTTTCCTCACTAGGATTTGACTTCCACTTTAGATACATCCTACCAATAATGGGCTATTTCCACCTTGCTGAATAGACCTTGTCATCTCTGGCCCTCCCTTTTACTGCGACCCCACTCTTTAAATACCCCTCTGGACACTCCCCCCTCCCGTGCATCTGATGAAGCAGATCTTTGCCCACGAAAGCTTATGCTCCAAAATATCTGTTAGTCTATAAGGTGTCACAGGACTACTACTACTTCTCAAAGATACAGACTAACACGCCTATCTCTCAAGTACTATGATGTAATTCTTTGGAAGCAACCTCCGAGGAAAGGCATCAGAAGGAGAGCCCATCAACCAGAATGCATGAGCTACATAGTCTTAGGGATAGGGATTCCGTGACAACCCCCACAACCACCAGGAGAAGATTGGGGATAGACCAGGAAACTTGAAATGTGTGCTGCTTGCCTGGAGCTAGAATTCAGGTTGTGACTGAGAGTCTGCTGAGACTGATCAAGGGTTTGAACATCCACCCACTCCTACTTCTTCAGGTAGGAACTAAAACACTGCCAAGAATGACCTTGAGTGGGTCACTGCAGATGATTTGGCTCTGGGTAGAAGGGATCCAGGAGTCTGAGATGCAAGTTGTGTTCTTGTCCATCCTTCCTGTTGAAGGAGAAGGCCCAGATAGGGATTGTCAGATTTTGGAAGTAAATGTGTGATTGCACAAGCAGTGTTGGGGAGAGGGCTTTGGGTTCTTCAAAGGTGGGATGCTATTCTGGGCAGGATTTTTAGGAAGAGATGGGATCTACTTAATGAAGAGAAGGTAGAGCATCTTTGCGGGCAGGCTTGCAAACCTCATGAGGAGGGTTTAAACTAGGTTTGTTAGGGGACAGTGATCTAAGCCCTTAGTTAAGTGGCATACTGGGAAGAAACACAAGGAGGAAGGTGCAACAGAGGAAGACCCCTAATTCATATGGGGAACGTAGGACAATTAGCTCGTTATCTTAGGTGTCTAAACACAAATGCAAGAAGCCTGGGACACAAGCAGGAGGAATTGGAAGTCCTGGCGCAGTCATTGAACTCTAATGTGCTTGGGATAATGGAGAGTTGGTGGGATCACTCACATGGTTTGACCATTGTCATGGAAAGATATATTCTGTCCAGGAAGGACAGATGTGAGGAGAAAAGGTGGAGGAATTGCACTCTTTGTAAGACAGCCAAGTATGATTGCTTAGAATCATCGTCACCATCATCAACAACCATGGGCCCAGTGCCTGTTGATATCTGATGCTTCTCTCACTTTTTCCTTCCATCTTTCCCTGTCCAGTGCAGAGTGGCTGAGTTTCTGTAGACTAGTTCTGCACCAATCTACTATATCATCTACCCTTTTCTCTATGGGGTCTGCCTCCTATTTGAACTGTCCATTATGCGGAACACCAGGGTCTTGATTTTTCGTTCATTATTCATTCTGCAAATATGCCCGAATAGCTGTAACTTGTTTGTATAACCTTCTGTAGTACATTCTCTTTTGGCTGTATCATACTGCATAGTTCCTCATTGGTGACCTTCTGCATCCATCCTTTTCTCAGAATCTTTCTGTAGCAACTCCTCTCAAATGCCAGTATCCTTCTTTTCAAATCTTTCATACCCCTATGATTCTGTAAATGGTACTCTGAAAAATACATTAGGCCTAGGCAACTAAACACACAGGCTACATCTACACTAGCCCAAAACTTTGAAATGTCCATGCAAATGGCCATTTCGAAGATTCCTGATGAAGCACTGAAATACATATTCAGCGCCTCATTAGCATGCGGGTGGCCGCAGCACTTCAAAATTGCTGCGGCTCGCTGCTGCGCGGCTTGTCCAGACGGGGTCCTTTTCGAAAGGACCCCACCAACTTTGAAATCCCCTTATTCGTATTTGCTCATAGGAATAAGGGGATTTCGAAGTTGGTGGGATCCTTTCAAAAAGGACTCCTGTCTGGACGAGCCGTGTGGCAGCGAGCCACGGCAATTTTGAAGTGCCGCAGCCGCCCACGTGCTAACGAGGCACTGAATATGTATTTCAGCGCTGCATTAGTAATCTTCGAAATGGATTTTGCATGGCTATTTCGAAGTTTTGGGCTAGTGTAGACACGGCCATAGAGTTCATAAGGCATTACAGTATTTCCAGCCTGTAATTGGTGCCCATGCTTCTTCTTATTGCATTCTTAAGATAGTAGCTTTTGAATTACAAACATTTTAGGAGAAATTAAGATCTGATTTTGTACCTTTGAAGTCAATGTGAGTTGTCAGGGTGGTCCCTTATTTAAAATTCTGCTTTATTCTCTATTTTTTTCAGTCAGGAAGCCAGCCATCAGTTTTTTGTTGTAGTACAAAAGTGAGAAGAGACATGAGCTAGACCTGAAATTTTGGTTCAATACAGTAATGTTTTTCTGCATTCTTTTGTCTTTAACCAGGTAGATTATAACCTGTTGCAGGCAGAAACATAACTTATTTAATACCTGTAAGGCATCTTGAGGTTTTTTTGGGGGGTGTTGTGTATAAGCAGTATTAATTGTAAGTTAGGTAATATCTCTCACAACATGGTAGTTAGTAACAGAGGGGGAGCCGTGCTAGTCTATGTACATCAAAACAAAAAGCAGTCAAGTAACACTTTAAAGACTATTTTGCTAATCTTTAAAGTGCTACTTGACTGCTTTTTGTTTTAACATGGTAGTTAGATTTGGCTCCATTTTTAAGGCAAATAATGGCTACGTCTACACTAGCCAAAAACTTTGAAATGGCCATGCAAATGGCCATTTCAAAGTTTACTAATGAAGTGCTGAAATACATATTCAGCGCCTCATTAGCACGCGGGGGGGCCGTGACACTTCGAAATTGACGAGGCTCGTCCAGACGGGGCTCCTTTTCGAAAGCACCCCAGCTACTTCAAAGTCCCCTTATTCCTATGAGCAGATAGGAATAAGGGGACATTGAAGTAGTCGGGGTCCTTTCGAAAAGGAGCCCTGTCTGGACAAGTTGCGTCAATCTCGAAGTGCCACGGCCCCCCGCGTGCTAATGAGGCGCTGAATATGTATTTCAGCACTTCATTAGTAAACTTCGAAATGGCCATTTGCATGGCCATTTCGAAGTTTTTGGCTAGTGTAGACACGGATAAATTTGTCTAAAAGTATGGTGATTTCCCTTCAACTAATTAAATCCGTGTAAGTCTGTCTTAAAATAGCTGTGACACAGAAAAATATGTTAAAGTGATTTACCAACCTCCTTTGTCAAATTCTTCTTCTCTTTGGTCTCACTGTCCAGAATTTGTTTCTGATCTCTAATTACATTTTTGTTAAACATAATTAAGCAAATATTTCTTTTATGTTGTCTATCTTGTATTTGTAGATAACCATTGACTTTTTCTCTTAATTTGTCTTCTTAGGGCATGTACTCTGAGGTCTTTGTTTGTGGCTGCTCTTGCTGTTTCCAGCAACAAATCACTCACTAATAAAACACAGATACACACCAATAAAACTGCCCTTTTTTAACATGATAGCTGAAGTCCTAGAAACTGATAAATGAACCAACAACATTGTCTTTACTTTGATTTATAGCATATATCCTAAATGATTGCAGGGAAGGAAGGGGTTAATCTCCTGATGTAACCTGAATCCCAGGTGGGCCAATGGAAGTGACGTAGCTTTGTTTAAATGGAGAACAAGTGTAACTTTTGGGGCTTTTATTTTCTGCAGACCAGCAGAGAAATAGACTGGGAGGAGATGTCTCCCGGGCATTCAGAAGTATACTGACTGTCGCAAAATCAGCCATAGAGGTTTAAGTAAAAGGGAAATATATAGTTAGATGTGGTTGTGTTATGGTTATTTTGAATTTGTTTGGACTGGCTGCTCTGTTTTTCTCTTTTGTGTTGTTTGACCTGATGTTTTTTCACCTGTAACTTTTAACCTGAATCCCAGGAAAATATTTTTCTCTGTGTGCAACCTCATGATTTACTTTCTCTTGTTTTGTGACTAAATAACTTTTTTTTTTTAAACAAGCAATCTGATATCTGTGCCTGAGAAGGGTTTGTGTACATACCTTCGGTCATACAGCTATCGAATTATAGCTTGCTCTTCTCAAGCCCTCTGTGAAGGTGAGAATGGGGTTGGAGTTTTACCCACAGGGAGCATTCCCCAGTGTGCATGCCTGGGTTAAATGAGTCTCCAAGAACTGGGGTGATGGCAGCTACTTTCCAGGGTCCAGGGGATCTGTGACCCTGGAGAAGTTTTAAAGTCAAGCCTGTGTATAGATGAGGTATTTTTAAGTCTCTGTGGGGCCCTCCTTTCTGCACTTGGAGTGTCAGAATAGGGGAGGATCCGTGACAGCATGCCCCTTGAGTCCAAAGCTACCTATTGAGCAAGCCAAATACAGAAAAAGAAGCCTGAAGCAGGTAATCATTCAGGTATGAATACTTAGACTTGGACATTTTGGCACACTTTTGAGCCACAGTACTCAAAATTTATTTGCCCAAATTCAGGCCACTTTCATGTTGTATCTCATCCTTTCTTCCTTTGTCACCCAATGTAAGTCTTCAGGATGGTTAAATGGAGGGACAACTTCTGACTTTGGGGCAGTGTTTGTTTTTTCTTCTGTAAGTTTTCTCCTGGTGCCACGATATCTAGTTGACTTGGGCTACTCAGCAAATGACATCCTTCTTTCTTTTTTCCTGCTCAGGCAGCTCCTCTTGGCCTGTCTCTCTGTTTTTTAAAATCAGCACCTTCTGACTAGGTGATACAAGATTTTGATGGCTTTAGCTGCTCAGAGAGCAGTTGTCACTGACCATTATCTTTTCTTAAGCAATAATTGAGTGCTTGAGTCAGCTTCTCAGCTCATTCAAGGTACTGATGGGCCCTCAGAGAGGAATTACAACCTGTTCCTTATGCGGAGTAGGCATGTTGCAAATTTATTTATGTGCCTGCTACTGCCGCTTAAACATCTTCTCCTTCAGGGAACAGAGAGGTCCATTGGTGCCCCACTCTGTAAGTATCTGCTTGGTGAGTATGGCTAGTGCAAGGTCTCACAAGAAGGATAAGGCCCACCACCACAAGAAGCATGGGTAGGAGGAGAGAAAGAAAGCCACTATTTCCTCTTCAGCTGAACCTGGATATCTGTTAACGTCAGCCTTCCTCTTTTTCTTTTCCTTTCTCCATTTACTTTGCTTAAACATGTCTCCTAAGGTTGGTCATTCTGCTCCTAGAAAGAGCAGCATCCTTCCAAATTTTGCTTTGTTTTCCTTAGCACTGCATATTCTTAGATATTAACTTTTTGAAGGCCTATCCTGTCAGTCCCGCAGCCTCTTCCAGGTGAAAGGAAGGACAGTGGTCTCTGGAGGTGCCCATGGTATTGATGGTATTGATAAAGACTAGAAAATCTCATCCCTCCACCCCTCTAATCTATACATTATAGACCACTGAAAAGCAAGCGAGGGATAGGGACTCAAATACGCAATTTTTATTCACTACGGAGCATCTCCAGAAAGGTCAGTAGCAAACAGTTCACTGACCGCACTTTGGCAGGACACCTTTTCAGTTCAAAAATTGGAACATTTCTAATCATTAGTGTACTATAAGCATTTGTAAGGCTATACTGTCTTTTAGAATATATTAATAACCTGTCTTGAGCTCCCAGGTGGAATTCACTAAGAACAATGGGAACAATTGAGGCAAGCTGCTACTTTCTGCTCTCTCTGAGGGGAACATAGCCTGCCTCATACTTACTTCCTCAAAAACATTCAAAAACCCTGCTCTTTCATGCCAAATGTACTGCAAGCACCAAGTGTGTGTCTGTCGGTTTTTCACATGCATGTCTGCTTAGTTTCCCACCCAGCAGTAATTTTATATCTCTACCAGCTGTTCTGGGTATCCAAAGCATCTGGCACTGTTGGGAGGGACTCATGATCAGTTTTGTGGTTTCCCTTTGCTTCCCCATCAGAAGCCATTTTTTCTGCAGAGAAATTGGTGGGAATATGAATTCTGGACAAATCCAGTGATGCAGAATTCTCCCAGGAGTAAACAATTGAATGCTGTGGTTTATTTCTGGAACTGACAATAGGTATACATGTGTGTCTGTATTTTTTCTTTCATTGCCTTAATATTGATAGACAACCTTTAAATTTATACTTAGACTAATTAATAAACATCAGCACATCCATCTAATAAATGTATTAGATTTTCTTGATATATTCAGGATTTTCATATACTTGAGTGTTCGAAAATTGTTACCTGAATCAATAAAAATGGAATAATAGCTTTTTGTAAAACCTGAGTATTTTTCAGTAAAAACTGAAAACAAGAGACCTTACTCATTAGACACCAGGGTAGCTGAAGTGATGTGGAGAGTCATTTGGCTTCAGGCCTATTTCTGTTCCAAAGTCACATCCTGACTCCTCTGATTCTGTTCAGTGCCTACCTTTGAGTAAGGTATCTCAAGACAAGAAAGCCATCTTTATTTTCTACTCCCGTCCTCTTATCGGAAAGTAGTAGGACCTTCAGACCCATCATCAAGGTACTGATGATGGCTACTATTCAGATACTGAATAGATGTATATGGAGGACCTGATTTTTTATTTGAGATTTTCAGTATTTATTATGAGCATTGTTGTTCTCCCATAGGTCCTCTGATAATACACATTCTTTTACACCTGAGAGATTGGTTTTTCTTGTTCTTCCTGGCAGGAGCCAGTTCCAGACTGGCCCATAGGTTTGGGCATCGTAATAATTCTGTCTTTCAAAGATCTTTTTCTTTCAATGAAAGATCAAAAACATAATATGGCTGTGTTGCATGTGGTTAGTAACAGAGGGATTCATTCATATAGCCTTATTATTAATTTTTCCTTCAGAATGATGTGCTTTCAGATGGAAAAGCACATTTCAACCTATCTTTTTAAGAGCATCCACTTTTTTTTTCTTGTTGTATTTGTTTTTACTTCAGAGTGTTTCCTTTGCTGGATCGGGAAGAGGATATGAACAATGAGGAAGAAATATATTTGTTGTGGTCATCCCTTTTCTCCATATTAATTCCTTTTCTTTATGCTTTTTTTCCTTATAATCAGCCTTAGATTTTTATAAATAGAGAAGTAAGTAGGTGGGGTTATGTATATCTTTTTGGCCTCCTTGTTTTCAGGTAGATGGAGACAGAGTGCTGTTCATTCAGGTTGTTTCCTTTCCTTGACTAGGAAAAGGACAAGTCTGGAAAAAGTTTGATATATTTCTATGATTTTTAATGTATCTTGTTTTGTACACATTTATGTAATTTTTTTCTCTTGCATTTCAGAGTAAATACACTTTCAAGAATTGATCCTTAGAAGACTGGAAAAATCTTGGAGGTTTTGCGATGGATGCTAAAAATGAAAACAATTTTTATCTAGACAAAGTATGGGTTCAGTGTGAAATTGGCAGTTGTTTGAAGTGGAGACTGCTATCAAGTGATGATGCTGCACAAATTGATCACAGTGAGCCATGGTACTGCTATATGAATACTGACCCATGGTTTAATAATTGTTCTGTTTCTGAAGAATATTTTCCTGAAGAGTTTGAGTTTAACAAAAATGGATTTAAATACATCTACTCAGAACTTCCTATAGGAAGTCTAATTTTGGTGAAAATGCACAGCTGGCCAAGGTAAGATTAAAACTGTAATAATCTTAACTGTAAAACAAAACAAAAAAAAAGTCCTCTGTTCATTTTGTAATTTGTACTTAATTTGAGGCATAATATTCAGTTCTCCCTTGAAAAGTAAAATGGGTAGAAATGTAATACTTACATTTTCTCAGTGACTTCCAGATCTAATGTTCTCAGTACATAAGTAAGGTGATGTTTTCCACTGATTTGTGAGTCCTAAAAATGCACTTGGATTTTGAGAAACAGTTTGGATTAGGGCTCATACATTTAGGCTGCTTCTACACTAGCAAGTTCATTCAAAAGATTTTTCGAAAGAAGGGGGCTCTTTCGAAAGATCCCACAGAGTATCTGCATAAAAAGTGTTCCTTCAAAAGTAAAGTGAAATAATGTAATGCTCCTTTCAAAATCACTCTTCCGTTCCCATTTCAGGAAGAGCACCCCATTTTGAAAGCTTCTTTAGAAAGAAGACGTGCGTAGATGCTCAGCAGCCCCTTTTTTTTGAAAGAGTAGTCCTCATGGGGTCTGATTTTTTGATCCTTGGCCTGTTCTTTCAGAAAAACGGGCTGTTTGAAAGAGCAGATGGCTCTTTTGATCCACTTTTTTGTGTGTGGACACACTTTTTCAAAAGAAGTTTTTTCAGAAGAGGTCTTCCAGAAGAGCTTCTTTCGAAAGAGCTCTGTAGTATAGATGTAGCCTTAGTAAACAATGCTATAGATAAGTGGGCTCCAACCTTTTTAAGCACATCATCACTTTTTGAATTTAAGTGCAATCCAGGATATAACTGAAACCCAGATATCCTTGCCTCACCCCAGTTTAGGTTCTTCCCTTGCACATTCAAAGTAACTGTGGGGATGGAGAGCGAAACCCCCATAGGTCCTGATATACATATGTGCAAGTCTATTGATTCCAAAGTACCCACTCACATTACACCTGTGCAACCCTTTTTGCATTCACTAAGTTTGTACAAGTGTACTTAATTAGCACTTTCATCAAGGAAAACTATGTTTTGTTGAGTGTGCACATTGCAACGTGATTTTTGTAATTATAAGTAGGTATTTTGATTGACAAAAAAGTTCCAGTTACGAAAGGGATTTTATCTTCTCCTGTCTGTAGTATCAAAAAATATTTAGTACAAACACATTGAATCCTTTTGTCACCGATTCTGGCCTTGAGTAGGTGGCCCACAATTACCAAGCGTCCGTTTTGGTTCGCAGTTTAAACTCCACTACCCTGCAGCCAGTGACCATCTGTCCACTTCACCTCCTTACATGATTTATGAAAATCCCATTTCTTTCAGCATGAGCACCAAGACCTGACCCCATGCAGGCAGGCTCAGCATCTCATGGCATCTACCCAGCTGCCCATGCCTGGCTGTCATACCAAATGATCCCCTGCTTGGCCCCTGCAAAGCTGTTGGATCTGATCAGCTAATGGAGAGATGAGTCTGTCCAGTCCCAAGTGTGAGTGATCCATAGGAATTGGGACATGTATGCACACATTTCTAGATCCTTGAGTGAAAAAAGATATGAACAGGACACACTGCAGTGTAGAGTAAAGCCTAAACAACTGAGATAAATGTATCATAAAGCCTGTGAAGCAAACTGATGCTCTGGTGCTTCACCAAAGACCCACTGTTTCTATAAAGATAGCTGGATGTTATCCTCTCTTACCAAGATTCCTGTGGATGTGTTGAGGGCACAGAGGTGGTGCATGGAGGACCTAACCCAGAAGATGAGATTGTGTATGAAGAGGTTGAGGTAGATGAGTACTAAGGGCTCCCCCAAGGTCGCTGAATGTGTCTGGCTGCCGGGAACTGTTCTGTACTGCTGATGGACATAGCCAGCCTCAGCAGCTGATTTCCAGGGGACCAGGAAGTGGTAAGTGGCTATGGCTTGTGAAGTACAGGGCAGTGGGCATGGAAAAGTGGAAGGCTGGCTATATTTCTGAGAGGTGCATGTATCCCTGCGTACCTAATCGATATGATTGAGCACCATGTTGATGCTCACCATGATTTCAATGGAATCCCACATGTTCTTGTACAGATTCCATGGCAGAGCTGCTTTGTCCCCTCCTCCATTGTAGAGCACTTACGCCGTGCTATTCATGAATCGCTTGTGCAGGAACCAAAGCAGAACATAGGTGGGCTGCATATGGACAGACCAAAAACCAGAAGACCCCTGAAGAAGTTGTGTGCTGCTTTCCTTACGAAGAAGCTGTGTCCTGCTTTCCTTGCTTAACCTGAGCCGGGAGATGTCTTGTGGGGTAACCCCACCTGTAGAGAAGTGTGGCAAAATTAGAACTGTGTTCTTCCAAAGGGAATTTTCTAGCTCCAGCTGGAATTCTTTTTCTTCCTGTGGACAGCTGTCCTCACCCCCTGCTCATCAATCACCATGATTGAGGTGCTTACTGAGATGCTTTCCTTGCCAAGGTCAGCAGGGAAGTGAGTGGAAATGGGGGTTGTAAGTGAAATGTTCCAGAGTCCAGAGTGGATATTGACAGACTCCTTTTGTGCATTGTGCTGAATATTAAAGACCTTTCCTTCTCTGGGAATCCAAATTTCCCCATGCACTCCACCACCTCTCCCAACTTTGACTCTGATGCCTGGACATACACTCAACAGTGACTTGTAACCCTTTGCCAGCACCTCCCTTACCAGCTGGCATGCTGTTTTATTGCATTTCAATGCACTACTTTCTAATGAAAAAAGGCACACTTTCAGAATGGTTCTACACATTCATTTACTATTTAACAATGTCAAAGACCAATCTCTGTGATCCCAGGTGCTGGTGTTAAAGGTATGTGCCTGAGTATGTGTTGTATTGCAGGGGCAGGTAGGGAGGCAAAAGCAACTGTAATAGATTTATTTCAGTGCCTCTTATTTTTAAAGTGCAATCAAAATTTCCCTGATGATGATGCCAGCAGCCCTTTCAGCTCATCTGGCAGCTCAAAATCTGCAGTCAAGCACTGTGCCTCAGTGTTCCACCACAAGCAAACAATTCCCCCCTTACTTTCACATTAATTATGCAAACCACAGGAATATTCTCCTCAGTGAGGTCCAGCCCCCATAGAGATACCTCCATCTGGCCTTCAGCCTCTCAAAGGTGCATTTGACCACCATGCAGCACTTGCTCAGCCTGTTGTTAAAATGCTCTTTACTGCTGTCCAGGTGCCTCATACAGTTTCATGAACTAGGCCTGCAAACGATAACCCAGGTCTCCCAGGATCACATCCCCCATTGTAGTCCTGTTTTCTGGAAAGAGGGCCCCCAGCTGTGGCTTTCTGTTCAGGCCAGTGTTCCTGAAGACGTTTGCATCATGCCTCTTTCCAGACAACCCCATGCTGATGCCTATGAAATTCCCACTGTGATCCACAAGTGTCCATAACACCATAGCAGACCACCTCAGCAGGTCCTTTATAAACCATGAGTGGTCCATTCACCCAGATGTGCTACAATCAATTTTCCAAATTTGGGGCTATCCCCAGTTGGACTTGTTTGTCATGCACATCAGTGCAAAATGCCAGACATTTTCTTCTTACCAGAACCAGAGTACAAGATCTTGGGCGGACACATTCAGTGTCCCGTGAGCAAGCCTGCTCCTGTATGCATTCCCTCTGGTTCCCCTTGCCCACAAGGTTCTCTTCAAAATTCAGTCAGATCAGGCCTCGGTGATCCTGGTGGGTCCAGCATGGGCCAGGCAGCACTGGTACTTGTCCCTCTTGGACATGTTGGTGAGTGACCCAATAACACTCCTGTTATACTTGGACCTCTTGACTCAGGATGAAGGATGGTTGCAGCACCTTAACCCTCTGTCCCTTCACCTCATGGCATGGAAGTTTCATGGCTGAGTGGCATAGAATTTCCCTGCTCAGAACTGGTGAAGGAGGTACTCTGAACAGCAGGAAACCTTCCACGAGGGCCACTTATTTATGTGGGGGTGGCCACTTATTTGTGTGGGTGCCACAAAAAGGTTTATCACCCACCCCCCTGGCCACAATCCCTTCCATCTTGGATTACCTGTGGCACCTAAGTCAGGAAGAGCTGGCCCTTTTCTCCCTCAGGGTGTACTTGGTGGCCTTTCTGCTTTTCATCGGTGTGTTTGGACCCAATGGTGAAGAGGTTCATGAAAGGCCAGGACCCCTTACCCTCATGGACCTTAATCTGGTGCTGTTTGAGATTATGGGAGCCCCCTTTAAATTCCTCACTTCCTTTTCCTGAAGGTGGTCTCCTCTTTTAATGTCGATCAGGATATTTCTCTTCCAGTATTTTATTGCAAATCTCATGCCAGCCTGAGGGAGCAGAGTTTGTACACTTTAGATGTCTGAAGAGCATTAGTTTTTTATATAGGCAGGACCAAACCTTTTAGAGAATTACAGCAGCTCTTCATTGCAGTGGCAGACAGGATGAAGGGCCATCCGGTTTCCTCCCAGAGGATCTCCACCTGGATGGGTCTTGCATTAAGGAATGCTACAAGCTGGTGGGAGTGCCCCTTCCTCTGATTAGGATTCATTCTACTAGGGCACAGGCATCCTCAGTGGCACTTCTGGACCATGTACCTATTCAGGAGATCTGTAGGGCAGCCACCTGGTCCTCCATACACACATTTGTGGCCCATTACACAAAACACTAGGGAGGACACTGCAGTGGTGAGGGCTGTACTGCAGTTATTCTGGGGCTCCAACCCCACCTCCTAACATCAGCTTTCAGTCACCTACATTGGAATGCACATGAGCAGTCACTCAAAGAAGAAAAAATAGTTGTCTGTTTCTGTAACTGGTGTTCTTTGAGATGTGTTGCTCATCTCCATTCCCCACTGTCAGAGTAGCCAGCAAGAAGGAACTGAGTGGGGAGCAGGATGGGTGGTGTATATAAGGGTCACCATAATGACAGCACTCCAGGGCATGCCACACTGACCTGATGGCTACTGGCTAGGAGAAAAAGAATTCTGGCAATTTGGCATGCGTGTGTACACACGTCTACGTTGGAACGGACATGAGCAACACATCTTGAAGAACACCAGTTAACAGAAACAGGTAACAGTGTTTTGTGTGTTCCATAAGTAGAATATAGTGAAACTAAATACAAATAAATATAGCAAATATGGTATAAGTTTACAATATACAATACTATTGTAGTAAATAAAGTACCCTATTTTTGTTTTGTTTCTTAATATTTAATCTTGTTTTTCTTTAGTGTTATAGATTGCTAGGTATACCTCTATTATCCAGAATATATGAATATCTGGCAACCTCTCAGTCCCAGGGCTGCCGGATATGAAAGAGTTTACTGTATTTATTATTTTATAGAGCAGTAAAATATACTAGACCCTTTTGGGTATTGCAGATATGAAGAACTTTCAAATATACTTGAACCTCTTTAGTCTGGGTGTCTATGATCTGGTAAGACCCGTAATTTGGACCCCTATATGACTGGAGTGCCATATTGATAATAAAAACGAAGTAAGTTTTTAAATACACTGCAACAAAACAAAAAGTATACATACACCTTTATATGGCACAAATGTAACTTGTGTACATGGTAAATGGCAGAAAACTGTACTGTGTAATTAGTGCTTTTCTCCTACATATGATTATAAAACGAAAATAGTTTAAATACAGTGCAGTGAGGATTTATCTTATGACACTGTACATGTGCAATGCTCTATAATTGTTTCTTTACACATATAAAAGCTTTAGAAGTAGTTTTTGTTTACCTTTCAGTATGGCTAACATCCATGGTCTAGAAAATTCCATAGTCTGGCCTGACCTATTTCCCAAGGTTGCCAGATTAAAGAAGTTCAAGTGTATTTGGTGGTAACTGAGGTACAGATATCTCTTATTTTAAATTGTACATTTCCAAGTGTCTCAAATTTTTATTTTTAAAGATGGCCTGGTGTACTTTGTCCTGATCCTCTGAATGGACAATATGTGACGTATGCTTTGGATGGATATGTTGAAAGCAATCATGTAGAATTCTTAGGTGATCCCCATTCCAGAGCTTGGGTTGCAGTGAAATATATTAGTCGTTACTCTAGCTCAATTAAGGTAGGTAGAATAATATATTAATATTTCATAATGTTGGCATTTTCTCTGTGTGTGTGTGTAGCCATATGTTAAATAGTAAAAAAAATTCAGTTTTGTCATTTATTCACTCTTAAAGTGAATGAAAATATATATGACCTGAATGAATAACATAATATTTTGTTCGGGTGTAATAGTTACACATAACATTGGGTTAACTATTTGATGTCTTGGATTCACTTTTAAGAAATTAGGGATGGAAAATTAAAAGTTATCTAATGAAATAATTTTTTACTCATGGATGTTACATTTAAAAGGAGATTCAGGTGAGTTTATGCCTTTGCATTTAAAAACAGATTTCTGTTCCCTATAGCAATGTTTATATATTTCAGAGAATGTAAACTTACAGTAATAGCCTCATGCAGAAAGATATTAAGAAGTTTTATAGATTTCAATACAAAGTATTCCACTTTTATTCTTAAACTTTTTTGCACTGTATACACAGCTGCAGGCAACCTCAAAAGCATACTAGTAAAAGTATAACTGATTTAATAAACTTAAAACCCAGTCCTTTTTCTCAGTTATTTCAAGTTCTGTTTTTGCTGTATTTTTTAAAAATGACCCTAAAAAACAAAAACTTCAATATGCATTAACTCTCAGTGTGAACTAGAAAAAATTCAGTCAGAAATATCTTCCATAGAACTGCCTACCATTCCAAACCTCCAGCTTTTCTTCATATAAAATGCCAAGTGGAATAATATACTTTCTCTGTCATGTTCAGAGAAAGACAAAGAGAGAAACTGATATAATCATTGCTGGCACCGCCAGTTTTAAAAAATGCGGCACTTGTGTGAGGCAATGCCTGCCTTGGATGGCCACTCCAAATGTGATCAATGGGAGAAGGGCATGTTCCCCAGAAGTGCCCACATTGCTCACAACTTACCACACGGGCTCAGAGAGACAGGGAAATGTGGTCGCACATTATTCTGTTCGACAAGGCCCTTCAGCCATCTTCTTTTGAAACTGCTGAGCCAGCAGAAGCACAGGGCACTCTCTTCTGAAGCTGCCACACACAAGCAACAAAGAGCCTCTGCGACTCGATCATTGCCTAGTTTGCCCAGAGGAACGACAGGTGAGGCTGAGAGCATTACTGAAATGGTCTCTGGCATGTCTAAAAAGGCCAAGACTAAGAAAACAGTCACTTTAATGGCACTGAGATACGAACTGAAACCAGGAAGTAGATCAGTTCTGGACTGTTCAAAGTTGGCATGGATGGTCTCTACACTGCAACTTTCAGCACCGACAGCCCCAAGTCCAATGGCACTGACTGCCGCACCGGCTCATGCAGCACCAATGTCGACATTGACTCGTGTGACACCGACCATGGCACCAACCCTTACGGCACCTGCTATAACTGCACCTAGCCCTGAATCATCAGCGCCAAGCGTACCAGTGCCAGCTATTGCTCAACCTACTATGGACCCAACTAAAGGGCCAGCACTGGACAAGGACCCCAAGCACACCAAAGCCAAGTCTAACTCTAAGCACAGGCAGAGTCCCAAGCCTTCCCCGCACCGCTCATTGTCACTGCCTGTCTCAGTTACTTCACAATTATCTCCAGGGCAGTATTCAGTTCCATCGCCATTCCTCATTCTCTCATCGCCTTGCCAAAGATCGAGATTGCCTTCACCATTCTTAAAGCCATAATGTCCTCTGTACAAGGTTGAATCACAGTGAACCGAGGTAGTTGCCCCTCCATTTCGTCACCTCCTTCATCTAGGTATTTACACTTCTATTCCTCACACAGGCATGGTTGTAGATACCACTCCCCACACAGATGCTACTTGCCTGTGAGGCATCGCTATTGCTGTGTGCTAGATCCTGAGACTATGAGATTCGTTATCGTCGGGATTGGGGCATGCATGTGTGATGAGAGTCACTAGCGAGAGATTCGGTTGTATCCTGGTCACCCAGCCCATCTCCACTAGCTCTGCCACCGTTGGAACCTCACCCTCCATCCCCTCCCCCTCAGTCAAGGGAAGAGGAGACTCTTTTCTCGGACACTGATGCGCCTCCAACACCACCTTCTCCAAATGACACTTCTTCATCTTCACCAGGTGAAGTAGTCATTCTTGGTGATCCATCTCCCCTGATGATCTCAGGGTATTTCAAGATCTGTTCCAGAGAGTGGCCAGTACCCTGCACCTTTCTAAACTGGCAGAAATTCAAGAGAGGAAACAAGGACTTTTAAACAACCTGAGACCCCCTAGTTTCCTCAAAGATTGCCATCCCTCTTGTAGAGGCTATCATGGAAGCAGCTGACAATATATGGCAGACGCCAGCCTCCGCTCCTGCCACCAGTAAAAGGGTGGATAAGAAATATTTGGTCATCCACCTCCAACCACACTTGCTGGTGGTGGAATCTTCTCAGCAGAGAACCAAAATGCCACACTGGAAGTCCACTGACAAGTACTCTAAACATCTCAAACTTTTTGGTCAAAAAATTTACTCTTTCTCCACTCTACTTCTCCGGATGGCCAGTTATGCAGCACATCTTTCCAATCACAACTTTGACAACTACTCCAAGCTTATGTCCTTAATGAAGTACTTGCTGGACTCGAAAAAGCCCTTGCTTAAAGCCATCATCCAGGAACGCTATACTGCTTCCAGGACCAGTGTCCAAATTGCACTTAATGTGGCCGATACAGTGGCTCAATCTACGGACGCAGCAATAGTTATGAGAAGGGCATTTTGGCTGCAGACTTCAGGCATCCCCAGAGAACTCCAAAGCAAAGTGGAGTATCTGTACTTTGACAAACAAGCTTTTTGCCGAATCTATGGATATGATGTTACACTCAAGCAAAGACTCTTGTACTACCCTGAGAACCTTGGGTATGTACACCCTGCTGTTCAGGCACAGACAGTTTGGTCTATATCAAAGAAGATACACCCAACCGTTTCAAAGACAATTCCAACAGAGACAACACAACCAATCTAGGCTCCCTCAGAGACCATTGAGGCATAGGAACAACCAGCCTTGTAACCAAGAACAACAACAAATCAGACAGCAAGTTTGCTGGTGTCATCGAGAGCCACATTCCCACCAAGGCCACAATCTCGCCTCCGTCCCCTAAGTTGTTTCATCACCTCCTGTGACCATATTTCGATCAATGGTCTCGAATAACAACAGACAGGTGGGTGTTAGAAATCATAGAATTATAGAATGCTAGGACTGGAAGGGAGCTTGAGAGGTCATTGAGTCCAGCCCTCTGCCCTTATGGCAGGACCAAATACTCTCTAGACCATTCTTGACAGACATTTATCTAACCTGTTCTTAAACACCTCCAGAGATGGAGATTCCACAACCTCCCTAGGCAATTTATTTCAGTAGATCAGTTGGATTAATTGCTTTCCCAGATAATTAGACCAACAACTGTTGGCCATATGTGCTACGTTCACAAGTGAGTGAACTGTAAGCACGCCCCAATCGGGATTGAATGTATTTATTATGTATATTCTAATATATTCTATATATTCTATTCTATATTCTACAATATATTCTAATAAATATATTCAGCCCCGATTGGGGTGTGCTTACAGTTCACTCACATGTGAATGTAGCACATATGGCCAACAGTTGTTGGTCTAATTATCTGGGAGAGCAATTAATCCAATTGATCTATATATACTCCTTTCCCACAACCAATGCTGTGAACCCATGAGATATGGTATCATCCTTGACTATGATGAAGGCATCCCTGGTTCGAATCATGCTAAATACAGCAGTTTACGCACGTCTGATGAGTTCCAATAACCTCCCTTGCTGCCGTTTAAGCCCATTGCTTCTTGTTCTATCCTCCAGAGGCCGAGAAGAACAAGTTTTCTCCCTCTTCCTTATGACACCCTTTTAGATAGCGGTTTTCAGGTATCATGCCCCCCCTCAATCTTCTTCAAACTAAACAAGCCCAATTCTTTCAGCCTTCTTTCATAGGTCGTGTTCTCTAGACCTTTGATCATTCTTGTTGCTCTTTTCTGGACCCTTTCCAGTTTCTCCACATTCTTTCTTGACATGTGGTGCCCAGAACTGGACACAATATCCCCACTGAGGCCTAACCAGTGCCCAGTAGAGTGAAAGAATGACTTCTTGTGTCTTGTTCACAACACACCTGTTAATCTATCCCAGAATCATGTTTGCTTTTTTTTGACAGCATCACACTGTTGACTCGTATTTAACTTATGGTCCACTATAACCTCTAGATTCCTTTCTGCCATACTCTTTCCTAGACAGTTCCTTCCCATTCTGTATGTGTGAAACTGATTATTCCTTCCTAAGTGGAGTACTTTGCATTTGTTTTTATTAAATGAGTTCTCCAATTTGTCCAGATCATTTTGAATTCTGACCCTGTCCTCCAAATTAGTTGCAACCCCTCCCAGCTTGGTATCACCTGCAAACTTAATAAGCGTACTTTCTGTGACAATATCTAAATAATTGATGAAGATATTGAACAGAACCAGTCCCAGAACAGACCCCTGCGGAACCCCACTTGTTATACCTTTCCAGCAGGATTGAGAACCATTAACAACTACTCTCTGAGTATGGTTATCCAGCCAGTTTTGCACCCACCTTATAGTAGCCCCATCCAAGTTGTATTTGCCTAGTTTATTGATAAGAATATCATGCGAGACCATGTCAAATGCCTTACTAAAGTCTAGGTATATCACATCTACTGCTTCTCCCTTATCCACAAGGCTCATTATCCTATCAAAGAAAGCTATGAGATTGGTTTGACATGATTCTTGATTTACAAATCCATGCTGGCTGTTTCCTATCACCTTACCACCTTCCAAGTGTTTGCAGATTATTTCCTTAATTACTTGTTCCATTATCTTTCCTGGCACAGAAGTTAAACTGACAGGTCTGTAGTTTCCTGCTTTGTTCTTATTCCCCTTTTTATAGATGGGCACTATATTTGCCTTGTTCCAGTCTTCTGGAATCTGTCCTGTCTCCCATGATTTTCCAAAGATGACAGCTAATGGCTCAGATAACTCCTCTATCAGCTCCTTGAGTATTCCAGGATGTATTTCATCAGGCCCTGGTGACTTGCAGACATCTAACTTTTCTAAGTGATTTTTAACTTGTTCTTTTTTATTTTATCTCCTAAACCTACCCCTTTCCCACTAGCATTCGCTATGTTAGGCATTCCTTCTTCAGACTTCTCGGTGAAAACCGAAACAAAAAAGTCATTAAGCATCTCTGCCATTTCCAAGTTTCCCATTATTGTTTCTCCCTCCTCTCTGAGCAATGGGCCTACCCTATCCTTGGTCTTCCTCTTGCTTCTAATGTATTTATAAAAAGTCTTCTTGTTTCCCTTCATGCCTGTAGCTAATTGGAGCTCATTTTGTGCCTTTGCCTTTCTAAACTTGCCCCTGCATTCCTGTGTTTTTTGCCTATATTCATCCTTTGTAATTTGTCCTAGTTTCCATTTTTTTATATGATTCCTTTTTTATTTTGAGATCATGCAAGATCTCCTGGTTAAGCCCAGGTGGTCTTTTGCCATATTTTCTATCTTTCCTACTCAGAGCAATAGCTTGCTTTTGGGCCCTTAATAATGTCCCTTTGAAAAATTGCCAACTCTCCTCAGTTGTTTTTCCCCTCAGTCTTACTACCCATGGGACTCTACCTACCAGCTCTCTGAGTTTACCAAAATCCGCCTTCCTGAAATCCATTGTCTCTATTTTACTGTTCTCCCTTCTACCCTTCCTTAAAATTGTGAACTCTCTGATTTCATGATCACTTTCACTCAAGCTGCCTTCCACTTTCAGATTCTCAATCAGTTCCTCCCTATTTGTTAAAATCAAATGTAGGACAGCTCCCCCCTGCCCCAGTAGCTTTTTCAACCTTCTGAAATAAAAAGTTGTCTCCAATGCAGTCCAAGAACTTATTGGATAGTCTGTGTGTTGTTTTGTTAGTTTCCCAACATATATCTGGAAAGTTGAAGTCCCCCATCACCACCAAATCCTGGGCCCTGGATGATTTTGTTAGTTGTTTAAAGAAAGCCTCATCTACCTCTTCCACCAGGGTAGGTGGTCTGTAGTAGACTCCTAGCAGGACATCACTCTTGTTTACCCCTTTTAGC
This sequence comes from Carettochelys insculpta, assembly GCF_033958435.1. Lineage (NCBI taxonomy): Eukaryota > Metazoa > Chordata > Testudines > Carettochelyidae > Carettochelys > Carettochelys insculpta. The sequence goes on along the minus strand of NC_134138.1, from coordinate 204,494,219 downwards.
TTAACCCAGAGACTCTCAACATATCCGTTTCCTATGTCCATCTCCAACTCAGTCCAAGTCTGTACATTTTTAATATATAAGGCAACACCTCCTCCCTTTTTCCTCTGTCTGTCCTTTCTGAGCAAGCTGTACCCTTCCATACCAACATTCCAATCGTGTATTATCCCACCAAGTTTCTGTGATGCCAACAATGTCATAGTTGTATTTATTTATTTGCACTTCCAGTTCTTCCTGCTTATTACCCATATTTCTTGCATTTGTATATAGGCATCTAAGATACTGATTTGCTCTTGCCTCCCAGTTTTGCCCTGGCCCTCCTTTTTCTCTGCCATTATAGCCTGTGCTCCCTCCCTTTTCTGACCCATCTCCCAGGTCTCCATCTTCTCTAGATACCTATGGGCTTTGCTCCCCTGTCCCTGTTGAACCTAGTTTAAAGCCCTCCTCACTGAAATAGTGTCTTTGAGTTACATCATCCCTCTCCGGGCCATCCCACCTTCCACCTCGCCTACCCCGTTCCTCTTCAGGGACCCCTTTCACAAGATTGTGCTTCAACAAGAGTGGATCACTTCCTCGCTATAGGGGTGGTGGAATCAGTACCGGACGAGTTCAGAGGGAGAGGCTTCTATTCCCAATGCTTCCTCACTCAAAAGAAGCTGCGGGGGAGGTGGGCTAGAGGCCCATACTGGACCTTTTGAAATTTTAAACTGTCATCTGCAAAAAACAGCGTTTCAGGATGGTCACGCTGACCTCCATAATTCCTGTGCTAGATCACGGCAATTGGTTTGTGTGTCTCAACCTCCAGGACATCTACTTTCATATAAACATCCATCCTGCTCACAGATGACTTCTACAGTTCATGATGGGCGATGCACACTTCCAGTACCATGTCCTACCCTTCAGCCTTGCCACGGCTCCCAGGCTACTCTCCGAGACTCTCACAGTGGTTGCAGCACACCTTCATTGGCTAGATGTCATCATCTTCCCGTCTCTAGATGACTGTCTTATCAAACGGGCATCTTAAGCAAAAGTCACCACCATGATACAGGTTACGAAAGCCACTTTTACTTGTTGGGCCTCATTATAAATGACCAGAAATTGATTCTGAAGCCCGCACAAAGCATAGAGTTTATCAGTGCACGACTAGATTCCATCATAGCTGGGGCATACCTTCTGCTCCAGCATTACCATACCATTCAAGACATCATTCATATGGTCTCTACAAGCCCGAAGGTGCAGATTATAACTTGCTTGCAGCTCATGGGACACACAGCTGCCACTATTTGTTGTCCAAAATGCACGCCTGCAGTTTCAATGCATCCAGCATTGGACAGCAACTGTATACAGACCCATAAATCATGATTTTCACAAGTGGGTCACAGTGCCAAATGACATCCTTCAATCCTTTTGATCGTGGATGATGCCAGACAATCTGCTCTCGGGTGTCCCATTTCATTGGCCAAAGCCAATCGCACTAATTACGACAGACACCTCCCTCTTGAGATGGGAAACCCAATTCAATGGTCAGTCTGTGCAGGGCCAGTTGTCCAGTACAGAGGTATCTTTCCATATAAACCTGTTGGAACTCAGAGCATGCAAAACTCCTGCAAACACTTTCTACCATGCATTCGTGGCACACCTGTCAAAATACTTACAGACAATATGGCTACAATGTATTGCATCAATCACCAAGGAGGAGCATGCTCCCAGTCTCTCTGTGCAGTGGCGATCCATCTGTGGAACTGGTGCATTTGCAACAACATAATGCTGGTAGTTTTGTATTTACCAGGCATCAACAATATGGAAGTGGATGTCTTGATCAGATGCTTTGTGCTAGACCACAAATGGAAGATCTCCCATGACATTCTTCACTCTGTGTTTCACCAATGGAGGTTCCCAGTCATAGACTTATTTGCCACCCAGCTAAATTGCCAATGCAAGAGGTACTGCTCCAGAGGTGTTCTGGGGCCAGGTTCCCTGGGCAATGCATTCTTAAACAATTGGAGGGGTCCACTACTCTCTGCATTTCCCCCAACAGTGCTAATTCCCAGAGTGCTAAAGAAAATCAACAGGTTCAGAGCCAAGCTCATACTGATAGTGCCTGCATGGGCATGCCAGCACTGGCTGCCTATCCTGCACAGGATGTCACTCCTCATGCCTTGTCCCACAGAACTGTTGACTCAGGATCAGGAGGCAATCATATACCTGCAACCTCGCCCTCTCCATCTCACGGCCTGGCTCACTGCTGTTTCGACAGTGCTGAGGATCTCTGCTCAGGCCAAGTGAAAGAGGTTCCCATGCAGCGCAGACAACAAAATACACGTAAGGCTTACCTTTCTAAGTGGAAGTGATTCACGATCTGGTGCTCCTCCAGACCGTGAAGTGGAGGAGTGAAGCTTGCATCCTTACTATTCCTGACGACTTGCAACACCTGAAACAATAAGGTCTAGCTCTGACATCCTTGAAAGTGCACCTGGCTGCTATATCAGTGTTCAGGCACACAATCGACAGTGCATCAGCCTTTGCTCACCCAATTACAGCATGTTTTCTTAAAGGACTGGGTAACCTGTACCCCCCGAGGCAACCTGTTGCACCCTGTGGAGTTTGGACTTAGTTCTAGAGACACTAACAAGAGACCCATTCAAGCCTATGGCTATGGCGTTGGTCAGATTGCTGATGTTAAAGACAGTGTTCGTCCAGACAATTACATCCACCTGAAGGGTGGGTGAGCTGTCTGCCCTGATCGTGATCCCACCATATACAATTTCCAACAAGGATGGGGTGATACTCAGATTACACCTCCGCTTCTTCCCCAAGGTCGCCTCGTAATTCCAGATTAATGAGCTAGTAGTGTGCCTGGCGTTTTACCCTAAACCGCATGCCTTGGCATCTGAGGTGCAGTTGCATTTGTTGGTTGTGAGAAGGGCTTTAGCCTTCTACATAGACAGGACCAAATCCTTTTGGAGGACTGAGAGGTTGATGGTGTCTACAGCCTGTTGCTCGAAAGGCAAGGTGATATCTTCGTAGATACCATCTAACCTTATAACGTCCTGCATCATAATTTGCTCCTCCCTGTGGGATGAGTCCTTACAGTGCCAACCAAGGGCACTCTCAGCCAGAGCGATGGCAGCATTGATGGTGATCTTAAGAGGAGTCCCCCTTCGCGATATCTGCAGGGCAGTGACCGGGCTGTCCTATGACACATTCATCAGGCACTTATGTCATCTACTGACAGATGACTGAGGATACCTCTTTGTCAAAAGTAGTGCTATCTGTCCTGGACAAGACTTGAACCTGGTACCTGCATCCTTGTTTATTTGCGGGGATAGGTACTGCTACTCAGTCACCTAAGGTGGAACACCCATGGGGACACTCGAAGAGGAAAAAGAAGTTACTCACCTTTGTGCAGTAAAGATGTTTTTTCAAGATGTGTCCCTGTGGGTGCTCCACCACCCACTTTTCCTCCCTACTTCAGATTCTTCTTCGGTGTTCTTCTGTTTCAGATTCAAAGCAGTTTCCAGGGACTGGCTGAGTCCAGACCATGCCTATGATTGAAAGGGCATGAAACGGCACATTGGAGCCCATGCATGCATGATCCAGCTGAAAACGGCTATGAAGATCTCTGATCTGCGGTGCCAGGGCAAGCCTGGCACCTAAGGTGGAGCACCCAAAGGGGGACATCTTGAAGAATTATTGTTACTTCTATTTCTTTATAGAAATGGATAATAAGTGATGGTTTCAGAACAGCCATCCTGCTTTTGTTTAACCAGTTAGTCATAGCTCAACAATGTTGGCTCATTTTTCCCAAATTTTATGGGACATCATGTTTAATTACCTGGACCATAAATAGTCAATATAGCATTGTTATATATATGTATGTATTTATATATGATGTAATACACATATATACTTATCAGTTCAAGGTTTGAAAGACATTAATTTCAGTTTGATGTAAGGTCATTTCTTAGCCTTAAGAAAAGTAAGTTCTGCTTTGAGTACTTCATCAGGTGTGTGCACATGCCTGAGTACAGTAGAAAAAGATCTGTTGTCCTAGCAGCTACGTATAGGGTTGACCTGAATGCCCCTTGGAATTGTGCCTTCACAGTGCCCAATATATAGCCCAGCTGACTCATTGCCTCCTCAGTTCCCTTCTTATCACCAGTGATGGTTAACTAAAACTCCCCAGTGCTCTTGTTTGCAAGTCTTTTCACTTTATTCATTGTTCTTTCAGTTACAGTTGTTAGTGACAGTTGACAGTAGTGGGACCCAAGAATCTGATCAGTCATAAGCTGGTCAGTTTCCTGGGTCCTGCAAGCAGCAGGGAGATGGGAACCAGGCTGCCCCTGGGTTCCCATCTCCCCGATGGTTGCAGGACCTGGGAAACTGACCAGTGACGAGCTGGTCAGTTTTCTGGGTCCAACAAGCAGAGAGGAGAGGGTAACCAAGTGGCAGGCTCATCTGATACTGCTGCTGGGGGCTGGGCTGGGAGCCCATCTGCTTCCCAGATATGGGGTGGTGGGGTCTTCCCGCCCCCTGGCCAGGGACCCCATGGTTGGCTCTGCTGGCTTCCAGCTGTGGGGCTGTGGGTGTCCCTTCCCCCTGGCCAGGAACTCCACAGCTGAGTCTGCTGGCTTCCAGCTATAGGACTGCTGGGTCTCCCCAGCTGGGGACCCTGTGGCTGGCTCTGCCAGCTTCCAGCCACAGGACTGCAGGTCTCCCCTCCCTCAGCCAAGGACCACACAGCTGAGTCTGCTGGTCAGGTGCTACCCAGCCGGCTTCCAGACGTGGGGCTGCAGGTCTCCCTGCCCCAGGCCGGGGATTGTGCAGCTGACTTTCCTGGCTTCCAGCCACGGGGCTGCGGGGGTTCGCCCACCACGGCACTGATCCCCCAACACCCCCTCTTGAATAAACATGAGGTATGTGCATTTTGAATGTACGTATCTTGAGGGATTACTATGTTCTCTTCTTCCTTCTACTTACCCACATAATCACTGCATTATCTCACTTTCTCCTCTCCAGATAACTAGTCTAGAAAGCACTTTACATCTCCCATTACAAAGTCGGCTGCAGCTGCAAAGTTTACACAAATCTTACCTATCACTCCAGTCCATGTTGGCTTGTATTTTCTGGTCTAGTGCATTTTTGCAAGACTGCACTAATACTGTAGTTAGGTAGTTCTTTCAGATAAAAATTAAATATTATGTAGTCACATTTTGTTATAAGTCAGAGTAAAATTTCTGTAGGAGTGTTTAATGAAGGGTATATGAATAATACCGTAAATATTCTTGTGAATAAAGATTATTTTGGAGTTTCACTCTGCTGTCCTTATAGACTCAAAATGTTGATTTCATTGAGTAGAAAGATAAACACAATCAGGAGTTGCAGAAGTGATCTCTCTGCAGCACTTGGAAGTTCATGTTCTGTATTAAAAGGGGCCCAATTACAAAAAAACTAAAAACTTTCTGACCTTTGCACCCTACGTAATTTACCAGAAATAGATACAGGTGATTTATCTTGCACTGAAGCTCTCAGTTAGGCCGCGTCTACACTAGCAAGTTCTTTTGAAATATTTTTCGAAAGAAGGGGCTCTTTCAAAATATCCAGCATAGCATCTAACACAAAAAGCATTCTTTTGAAAGTAAATCTAAAGAATGCATTGCTCCTTTTGTAAGCACTTTTCCACTCCCGTTTCAGGAACAGTGCCTTCTTTCAAAAGCTTATTTCAAAAGAATACGTGTGTAGACACTAAGTGAACCCTTTTTTTTTTCTAAAAGAGCAATACTTACGGCACCTGATTTTTCTGTCTGTTGCCTATTCTTTTGAAAGAGTGGGGGCTGTGTGGATGCTCTTTTTTTGAAAGTGTGGATCACTCTTTTGAGCTGCTTTTTCGTGTGAGTATGCACTCTTTTGAAAGAAGTTCTTTTGGAAGAGATTTTCCAACATGACTTCTTTCAAAAGATCACTGTAGCCTTACTCTAAAAGCTTTACTGTCTACAGTTCTTTTCTAGTAATTATTTAATATTTTTGAAATACTACTTTTTTGTTTTTGACTCATGCAAAGCGTAGAAAAATGGAGTCATGATGAGGAATTTAATATTAGTTTCTCTGTATTTCCATAGCCAGAACAATGCAAGAGAAAAAAGAAATGGTATAAAAGTGCACTGGAAGAAGCAAACAAATTATTTGCATTTTCTGCTCAGCAAAGACTTGAAATGTGCCATCTATCAAAAAATGGTATAAAATAAATTTTTTGGCACTAGTTTAAATACAGTTATAAACATATGCAGCAATTACTTACAGTCACAGTGATGGAAGTTTTTTAAAGAACATGTTCATATCATAATAGGAAAAATGGCATGTTATAGTATGTGTCTCATGCTCAGTGGATTTCCTTCATAGATTCATTTCTATTGTAAAGAATGTTGGTTCTCAGGTAATTTATAATTGAGTATTTATTAAATTACTTTGCATGTCTAGTGAGAAAGTGATATACAATTTGTCTTCAAGATTTTTTTAAAAAATTGCTTAGTATAAAAGAACCTTGCCATTCATAAGTTTATAACAAGTTTAAGCACAAAATGCCTTGTAAAGTGAAATCTTTTTCCTGCACCTGTTAACTTTTGCTTTACTGTCCAACCGATTTACCTTTAGACTAAACATAAAATATTTCAATCTTTGGGAAATTTTTTTTGAAGCATGAAATATATAAATTTAGAATTGGATAGTCTTCCGATTCATGTCCGTGATTCTGATGCCACTTATTCTCACCAAGGAAGTCCACTGTTGACATTTTTCCCAGGGCCAGTCTAGAGTATGTAACACAGTTTGTGAAGATATTTATAGCACTGTTAGTGCTAATCTGGCTAGGGAAACTGGAAATCTTTTTAGAACCATTCCGAAAAATAATATTTAGCTTGCTTTTGTCTTGGATAACTGATTTTTCATTTAAAGTACAGTGTTAAATTACCCCAAAACCCATCTGTTCTTTTCTCCTTTTGGAATATTGCAGACAAATAGCTTCACAATTAATTTTTGTTAGCTTTAATTTTTTATTACTCTGTAAACACTAAAGTACTGTTGACTTGCAGAGCGGGGGAAGAAAGCTGTTTAACTTTTTGTTCTTACAACGTAGATTGTGGTGCCCAGTACTTCAGATAAATGTTACCTTTTATTTTTCTGTAAATTCAGGAAATAACATTAACCATAACAGATAAACTTGTGAGCCCAAGTTATTAATAGAAAGGTAATGTGCTAAGAACACATGTTGTTAATAACTAAAGAGTAGTGAAGCATGTTCATCAAAAATAGGAGTCTTGTGGCTTGTAAATGCATTCGCATATTGTGCATTCTGAATTATTTAATCCTCTAGGAGCTCATCAATCTTAAAATTATGATGAAAACATTTGTTGCTTTTACAAATTGATAAGCTTATTTCTGACATTACCCAAATGTATTTCTAAGATCCAACACATGCTAAACACCTGAGGAAATTTACCATCCCAGTGGGAAACTCACGTAACCTCAAGTTTTCAGGTGTATACTGTGTCTTCTAGAGCGCAACCACTACAGTACTGTTTGACAAGATGCTCACTCTGCCTGAACTGAGCTGTCAGAGTGTATGAAACATTGGAGAGCCTGGATTCTTCCCATACACTTTGGCATTTGGTACTTTAGCAGAATTATCTCAGAGCAGTCCTTGTATTCTTCCTCAGAACAGGGACGCTAGTAAAAGGATCCTTGAACTCTGCCTCTGTACCATTGTATACATGCACAAAGCCAGGCACAGGCAAGCAGTGTTCTAAATATTCTACGTATGTATTTGGTCCCTAGTGTTTTACTCAAATTGCAAAGTCCATTGAAGACATATTTTATACTGTCTGCTTTATATTTGCACTTCAGGGCCTATCAGCACTCAGTTAGTCATAGTGCCATTTATTTTGCCATGAGAACTTTTCATCCATTAGTGAAATGTTAACATCTCAGAACCTCACAGATAACACTTTGGCTGGGTTTTGCACAAAAGTCTTTTCCAAACAGAACCTGAGTATTTTTTCTTCTTTGGGACCCCACTTAACCAAATTAAATCACTTTGTGGGAAGGGAGTGCCTATGTACTCTCTAGACCAGCAAACATATCTGTAATACTGGTGATTTAAATCTGCTCTTGGTTAGAAGGCAAACCTAAATAATAATGCTTAGTAAATATATGAAGATAAGGAGTGGTGCTTTGCAAAACTCTAATGGAAAGAGATTGAGGTTTGGTGCCATAACATTTCCCCATTGTAAATAGCTTTTAACATACACATTGGGCCTGTCATAATTTGTGTTTTAGATTCATACCTTTCCTGGGCCAATGGGACAAAGACTTTTAATCGAGATTATGAGTGCCCCTTTTTAGGACATCAAAATGAAAAAGAATAATCTCTGAAGCAGGATTTTCCAGTCTTTCCAGTTTTCTCTTACAAATATTTTTAACTACATGCTGTTTACTTTGCAAGGATGACCAGTGACAGTATAAAACAAACTGATACAACTCTCCTGTGACAAAGCCCTACAACAGATTTTCTCTAGCCAGTTACGCAGAAGATTTTGGCTGTTCCATGAGGAGGAATACACAATATTTGTTGTAGTGGTTTTAAAATTCTCATTGCATTTTCAGCTGCCCATCTTTGTGCACTTGTTTACATAGACATTTAGTTCATGGAAAGTGGGATGTAAATCTATCCTGCACTAACCTTCTGCACATGTAAGTGTCCACATGGACTCTGCTGCTGTGCACTACAATGTAGTTCTAACCTAGACTAGATAAAACAGAAATAAATTAAAGGGCTCTAGGGAATTAGTGTGAGGCACCAGGGTCCACATTAATCAACAAAGGACATGCTAAGTACCTCTTCTGTATGGGAGAAGTGCATATAATATTCAATAGTTAAACATCCCGCTCCTTTTCAATAAGGATCCAAATTGGCAGAATTTTGCCTAAAGCTCTTACTCCTTGACAGATCCATGAAGACTTCTTTAGCCCCAAAGGGAAGATGGTTTGAGCAGACTCTGCAGCTCTGAGTGATCCAGAAGGTACACTTGAAGTGTGTTTGAGGGCTGTGTTGACAGGCTCGTGAGGATGGAATATCAAAATCGGCTTCGCCATGCTAAGACTGTCACCATAGTGTTGTGTCCCGAGTGATCTTCGTATATCCTTGTATCACTCAGTGGTCCAAGCTGGGTTCCAGAAATCATTTAACCACAAGCAAGTTGTACTTCTCCACCATGGGGAAGAGTGACTCCCATCTTGCTGTAGTCTACGTTTCTGAGCTAATGGTCATGTGACGTCATACATGGAGGATAAAGGGTAGAAGACAGTGGTTGCAAAAGGAGTGGTGACAAGCCAGAGATTGAACCCAGTAGGTTTGAAAGAACCAGAGGCTCGGACTGGAGTGGAAACAGTTACAGGTTGGAACAAGGACAAGTACAGGAAACAGGTGTGGCATGGCTGCAGGTGTAGAAGTCACTGAGTAGCTGATCTGTTGTGCTTGTTACAAGGCTTAAATGAGGTTCTTGGGTCTTCTATATAGTCAGGGAGCACAGTCACCTAGTGAAGACTTAATGGGCCCGTCTGGTCTCACTGGGTTGCCAGGCCATTGTGAGCAGTTACGTGAGTTCCTGACACCAGGGCTTATGGATTTCATTAGATTAGGCAGGACACAACCCTATGGTGACAGACTTAGGATGACGAAGACAGTTTTGATATTCCAGCCTCATTAGCCTGTCAACACAGCCCTCAGTCACACTTCCAGTGTACACAGAAGTGATCATTTAGTCAAAGGGACTGGTCTTGCATCCAGACCAGCACTGGATGCGAAGATGTATGGCCTGGATGCTGTAGTATCTTGCTCATAAGTAGCCTGGTTTAAAGGTAAACTCTTTATTATGAAACAGGAATTCTGTACAGAAATGAGGCCGTAAAACTCCACTACTGTGTATAGCTGCAGCCTCAGTCTTTGTTTCTATCCCAGCAGAAGATGTGTTCCAGGAAACCAAAGACTGGATCTAGAGTGTAAAATAAATGGTGGATTTCTACAGTTTCTAGAGGCCTTACTCTTGCCTTTTAAAAGAATTCTTACATATCTAAAATGATATTAAACTATCAAACTAGAATAAATACAAGAAGTGACAACTCTTCTGGTTGCTCAGATACAATATTAATATGCCCCGAGCAGACTCTCAGTGCGTTTCAGCAATCTCCCTGATATGTACTGTAAACCTTTAGGCATATCTTTGTAACAGAATGTTTAGATTCCGGATCAATAACAGGATCAGTTGTATGTTTTCAATTTGTATGTCTCCTCTTATTTTATTTGTCTTGGTCAAACTGTTGGGTATCTAGAGTAGTGTTTATGACTCTTATGTAAGATTTTTGTTTTCATCTGTGATCACTGAGTATGATGAACAATTCAGCACTGACTGCTCAGTTAAGTTCCCAATGAGTCTTTATTTTTAAATTGTGGAAGAGGTCTTACTCCTTTATTGTAATATTTTTGTTTGATTGTACTTTCCCAGTCTTTTCCTCGCTATCTCAGACTCCTAATTCATCCATTGTTTTGGTTCCATAGCTAGTCATCAAGTATTTATACATCAGCATCATCTGATGGCCGATGTGCTCTTGACAGTACACCTGCCATTATTATTAGCTGTTAACCATGTCGGAACTCCAGAATCACTTCATACTTCTGTATCTTCAAAACTTGTCATTATATCCTTGATTGTGCTTCCCTAAATGTGTTTTTTTTGTATTGCAAGCAGTGGCTTTTGATCAGGTTCTGGTTTGACACTACTATGAGAAAATAATGAAATTTGTACATCCATGCACCAGACCTAGTGTATCTTTTTCAAACTGTGTGTAAATTCTCTTTGGCTGTCATATCATTAGATGCATTTGAAAATGGCAAGCAATAGATTCCATGGCACTGTAATAGAACTGCTCCCAGCTCTCCTTTCAAGGCACCTGTGGGGAATGTGATATCTTTCAGTATGCCAAAAAATTGCACACAAGAGCTAATAGAAGGTGTTTTAAATCACTGAATTCTTTTTCATGATCTGGCATCCATGCCAATTTGGTGACCTTGTGGAAGAGATGTCTTAGGCGAACTGTGAAAGCTCACTATGTAAGTCTGAACTTGATGACATAAAACAACATGTCTGGCAGCTTTTGAATTCCCTTTTTAATTTCAGATTTCTGCCTGATCAGTCTTGCTTGACTCTTTAATTCATCAGGCATGATTCCCTTGGAGGTCAGTCTCTCTCCTGTGTTTGAAATTGACATTTGGACTTACTCAGTTTAAGGGCATGAGCATGTGCAGTTTTCAGTACTCTTCTCAATGTGCAATGACTGTGCTTCCCCAAATTACCAGGTAATCAGTTTACACTTTAATTCCTGCTTCACCCTCTTGACCCTGCTTATTTGGTTCATAGTGTGGTAAAATAGTTCTGGAACTTATATTCCAGAGGCAGTCGTAGGAAGAAGCATCTGCAAGTGGTGGTGTCTTGAAAGTGTAGATATTGGTTTTCTCAGAGTTCAAGATCTGCCAAAATGTAGCTGATGCATCTGATTGAATTTGTCTTCTGTTCTCACAGACAGCAGTTCCCTTCTTGGGGTCTAGTAAAATTTTTCACTTTTTATGTTTTTGTTCAGCTCCTTGCTGTCCATACACAGCTATAGTCCAACCCCCTTCTTGTGTAGAGAGAAGTGAACCTGTCTGCTGATTCTTCTGTTCTCCGGATTATATAATTTATTGTAAAGTTTTGCAGCCTTTGTTCTTGCTTCTTTCTTAAGGGTCTTTTTACACAGCATGTCATGCAGATTTTACATCTTCTCTTAACTGTGTCTTCTGTCCACAGGAAATGGATGTCTCAAACTAATATCCATCTTTGTAAAACTCTACAGAAGAGAAGGGACAACTCAGTGGTTTAAGTACTGGTCTTGTAAACACAGGGTTGTGAGTTAAATCCATTTAGGGGGCTGGGCAAATAGATTAAAAAATCTGTCAGGGATCATGCTTGCTTCTGCCAGGAGAGCATGGGACTGGACTCAATGACCTCTCAAGGTCCCTTCCAGCTCTATGAGAAATGTGTACACTGATCCCTTGCTATATGAGCACAATTGGTTCCCCAATTTCTGCTCATAGGTGAAAACTCATGAGAGACACTAAATTCCCATTAAAATACATGTAAAAGTCTCCCACTCATTCCAAGTGCTTGTAACGTAACATAAACCAGTTGAGTTTAGGTACTTTTCTGATTATTTTAATAGTTTGGCACCAGAAATAGTATGTAGTGTATGTGTGTAGAGCAGGGACTCCAAACCTCTGGGTCGGGACCCAAACATGGGTCCTGTTAGATTTGTTAAAGATCGCCTGCTGGACAGTTCCCGGCTGGACATGGCTGTTAAAGAAGCCATATGCAGTTTCTTAACACTGCTGCCTCAGGCATATATCTATCAATAGAGATAGATGCCATCTCCAGCAGCTCTCTCTATCACTAGGGATAGCAATTACCTTATGCCTAGGTGCTGAAACCTTAACCCTTGAGTTAATTGCTGGGAGCAGGAGGGCTCGGGGAGCCACCCAGCTTAGCAGCCACAGTGAAGAGAGTGTGGGAGGAGGAGGAGTGTCTAAGGCTGGGGCTGTTGAGGGAAGCCGGGGGGGTGTCTAAAACTGGGGGAAGTTTGGGGCTGCAGGGGGTGTTGTAAGGCTGGGGGCAGTTTGGGGCAGCTGGGGGGGTTTAAGGCTGGAGTGGTTTGGGACTTCTGGGGGGGCTTAAGGCTGGGGGCAGTTTGGGACCTTGGGGCATGGTTAAAACCTGGCCAAGGGTGAGGTCTGTGGGGTGGGAAGGGGGGAGTCTAATACAGTAAACCCTGGAGTTACCCAGGGGTTGTTCCTGCAACCCCTGCATAACTCAACTTTTTCTGCAAGGGGAGGGAACCCAGGAACCACCAGGGCTGGTCAGTTTCCTGGCTCCCAGGGTGGCAGGAGCTGGGAACCAGGGGCAGGCTGGTTCCAGTCTCCCCATGGCTTGCCGGGCTGGGAAACAGATCAGCTCATGGCTGGTCAGTTTCATGTTCTCACCATTGCAGTGGAGGGCACCAGGCTAAGAGCCTTCTCCCTCTCTTCCCCCAGCTTAAGGGCTGTCAGACAGCTGCATGTCTGAGGGAAGGGAGGGAGAAGGCTCCAGCTGAGGGGCTGCGGGTCTCCCCACCTCCTCCCCCCAGCTGGGACTCAACAGCTGGCTCTGCTCCAGCTGTGGGGCTACAGGTCTCCCTGCCCCTTGGCCAGGGGCCCTGCTCATATAAGTGGGGGAAGTTCACTCATACAGTGAAAGAAGGTAGGTATATATGTTCCTCATTTTAGAGGGTACTCATTAGTAAAGTACTTGTTAAATGAGGGATGAGTGTGTCTCTATATTATATATTTATATTAATAATTATATGCCTGGTCCTATGTTAGCTATTTTTATGTGGTATAAATTCAGTTAACTTATGACCAAGCACTTCACGTGTATAGGCCCAAGTCTGCTTGCTTGCCTCTGTGTACTATTCAAATGTCTGGTTTTATCATTTTTTTCTTTGCATTCTCTCACCACTGAAATTAGTCTTGCATTATAGCTGTTCACAGGCACTTGTGACTCATCCATTTTTATGTGCTTCTTACATCATCGTATTTCAGTTTATGTACTCCAATATGTAAGATGTAGGTTGCAAAAGTTCCACTGCATATTTGCATAAGCCAATTTTTGCGCTTTAACCCTCCTATTATTTTGTTTAAGAATGGCTGTTCCTCTTCACTTTAGGATCCTTTTTTGCATTTAACACCTGGACTTTCCTGCTTTTTGTTCACAATTTAGCATAATGGTTGGGTTTATTACAGTTTCTAAACTTCCTGAATGCTGGGCATTTTCAGTGTTCATGCTGGTTGTCACATTGCTGGGATTGTTTCCTGCTGTCCACATTTCTGTCCTTTCCATTTTTATTTCTTTTAAAGTTTCCCTTGCTTGTTTAGCTATTATGCTGACATTTATGTGCTCTGTGCCCTTCTCCATTATCTTTCTCCTGTGTTCCATTTGTTCTTCTGCTTGGCATATACATATTGGCCTTTTTACTGTCATACACATCTCCATTAATAACTATTCATAGACACTTTTTATTGTTATATCTCACATCAATCGAGCCTTCAAACTGAGAGTTTGTTAATATTCCATATTCACGGGACTAATTTTTTTTGGAGTTTAGTATATGACAAGCTCCTGTATTGTTTCCTCTTCATCCTGCATTCTCCTACTGAAAATCTTTCATATGTAGTCTTTTATAGGAACACAATGATTCTCAACACTTGCATTATTTCTGCAAACCTTTCTTCTTTTTCTCCACCTCCATTTATAAAATGCATAATATACATTAAGGCTTCTGTGCCTACTGATGTTAAAAGTAATCTTTTGCTCATCCTCCAGATTATTTGCCTTTGTGGTTTTCATATATATATCAAAGTGCTGTTTGAAACATTTTCAGGTATATTCTGCATTTCCCCTAACTTGCAGGGCTGGAGGGGAGCTAATTTCAGTGGCACAGGCTCTGTAGCAACCATTTTAAATATTACCTTCTTTACTGGGTTTACGGTATTGTGGAACATCTTACTGACAAGCAGGCATGTGTCAAGGTAGCTCCTGTGTATAATAAAGAGTTTATGTACAGAAACAAAATAACAAAATTTTCTTCTAGTTTGTGTAGCTGCAGCCTGTGTTTGCCCTATTCAGGACTTTTTTGTTTCTGCCCCAGCAGAAGATTGTTCTAGGAAACCAAAGACGTCACTGAGAGTATACAATAAATGGAAAATCTCTATACTTCCCATCATGAAAAAGTAGGGATGGGGTCAGTCTCTTCCTGAGGTAACTTGAGTCCAGGTGGGCCAATGGGAATGGAGTGACTTTTTTGAAATGAGAACAATTGCACTTTTTGGGGCTTTTTATCTGCTGAAATGGCACAGAGAAAGATGGAGGGAGAAGATATCTCCCGGGCAATTGGAATGAAAATCATAAATATCCTGAACATCTCAAAATCAGCTATAGAGGTATAAGTAAATGAGAAATGTATAGTTAGACATGATCAGGTTACAGTTATTTTAAATTTGGTTGGACTGGCTATCTCTGTTCTCTTGTTGGCTTGTTTTGTTGTTTGGCTGCTCTTTTTTATTGTTGTTTGACTTGAGATTTTCTCCCCCTGTAATTTTTAAGATGAATCCCAGGGAAATATTTTTCTCTGTGTGCAACCCATAATTTATTTATTTTTTTTGTTTTGTGAATAAATCACGTTTTAAACAATTGAGCTGATCCTAGCTGCGTCTACACGTGCACGCTACTTCGAAGTAGCGGCACTAACTTCGAAATAGCGCCCGTCGCGTCTACACGCGTCGGGCGCTATTTCGAAGTTAACTTCGACGTTAGGCGGCGAGACGTGGAAGTCACTAACCTCATGAGGAGATAGGAATAGCGCCCTACTTCGACGTTCAATGTCGAAGTAGGGACCGTGTAGACGATCCGCGTCCCACAACGTCGAAATTGCTGGGTCCTCCATGGCGGCCATCAGCTGGGGGGTTGAGAGATGCTCTCTCTCCAGCCCCTGCGGGGCTCTATGGTCACCGTGGGCAGCAGCCCTTAGCCCAGGGCTTCTGGCTGCTTCTGCGGCAGCTGGGGATCTATGCTGCAGGCACAGGGTCTGCAACCAGTTGTCAGCTCTGTGTATCTTGTGTTGTTTAGTGCAACTGTGTCTGGGAGGGGCCCTTTAAGGGAGCGGCTGGCTGTTGAGTCCGCCCTGTGACCCTGTCTGCAGCTGTGCCTGGCATCCCTATTTCGATGTGTGCTACTTTGACGTGTAGACGTTCCCTCGCTGCGCCTATTTCGATTTTGGGCTGAACAACGTCGAAGTTGAACATCGACGTTGCCGGCCCTGGAGGACGTGTAGACGTTATTCATCGAAATAGACTATTTCGATGTTGGCTGCACGTGTAGACGTAGCCCTGTTTCCTAAGAAGAGTCTATGTCTTAGACCAAATGGTCAGCTACTGAATTACAGTCTTTGTGTCTGAGCTCTCTTTGGAGGGAGGGTGAAGAGTTTGTAGGGAGACAACCCCACGTATATCTTCCTGGGTTAAGGGGGTTTTGTTCTATCTGGGTGGTGGCAGTCTATCTTCCAGGTCCAAGGGATTTGTGACCTTGGGAAGTTTCAAGTAAAACCTGTGAATAGGCAAGGTGTTTTTAAAGTTTTTGCCAGCCCTCACTTTCTGCACTCAGAATGCCAGTGGAGAAGGAGCCCTGACACTCCCCATAGCACCTGTACAGCAGTACTTCCCAAACTGTGAGCCACAGCTCTTTTGGAGAGCCCAGAATCGTCCAGAAGGAACCAATACATTTGGAAAATCTTAGTAATCAATATGCCCATCCCCCTCCATAGACTGCTAAATTATGTCTTCTGTATGAGTCAGGACCTGATGCTGGGGTTGTTAGACTCTCTATCCCCTTCATTCCTGCGTGGGTCCTTCAGCAGAAGACTGGCCAATAGGGGACCAAGAAAGGTGCCTCTTTTCTGAATAATGAACAGTTTTACCAAGCCCTAAGTCTACCTGTGGCAAAAATTCAGTTGAAGAATATTTTAATAAACAGGAAAAAGAAGAAAATGCATAGTACAATATTATGTTGGGATTTTTGTGTTAGTATTAAAGTTCATAACTACATGTAATTTTGTTAATAAATTAAACTGTAACCACCTTGTAGGGTGGCCATATGAATTGCACAATTCAAACAAGCACATGCTCCCATTGAGCCCCTTCCAATTCCAGCAGCAATAGGTACATAGTATTACGATTAAGGAATATGCAGACATGGCCATGAAGACTATTGCTATGTCTAAAATTACCCTTCATTGATACGCTGATGGCCTTTCAAAATACTTGCAGAGCAAGTTAAGAGAACATATTCTAAGAATAGTCAGCATTTTCACTGCAGCTTCATGGATCCACGGACAGCTAGTTTCTGTGTTGAGAGGTTTGTTAGAGCAAACAGAGTTACTGAAGATCTTTTATTAACAGGCTTATTCTTAAGCTTTGTTTGGACATGCCAAAAATCTGTTTTCAGATTATAGTTTCAAACACCAGGATTAGAGAGAGATTTAGGTAAGTAAACTGTGTAGTTGAATAAAGTTGCAAAACTATCTGAACTTTAGTGTCCTGAATTCTTGAATCTAGTGTCTTAAGTTGGTTAAAAAAATGTATTTGTTTGTTGGATGCCACCTAAGTTTAAAATATCTGTAGGAGTGCTACAGTGCTAAGAAGTATAAGAACCTGAGATGTATTGCACCGATGCTGTTTGGCTAATATCTAATAATAGATGAACTATGTTGGGATATAGTCAGAGGTCTTTCATTCTATCAGTGTAGAACAAAGCTGTTCTTGATTGCTCCTAACAATTGCTGACAGAATGAAGGGTAAAGGAGTGTGCTCTCAGGAAATGTCAAAATAGTCCTTTGACTGCGTTAAACCTTGCCGCGTGATGGCCAGTTTAGACCCACCTGGACAGATTACAGTTTACAACTCATTACACCAGAGCGCTCACAGCCTCTACTGTATCATTGTGAAGTTCCTAATTGCAGTGAATTGCAAAGGAGCTATCTGGAGTTCAATTAACTTAGCTTTCATTATTTCGTGGTGTAAGTTGCAAAGGAGCTAGCTGGAGTTCAATTAACTTAGCTATAACATTATTACTTGGTATAAGTTATTGATCCATTGCCCATATTGGCAGAGGTATACTGCAATCATTATCTCCAAAGAGTCTGAGTGGTAACCTCCAGGACACGAGTTACTCTCTGTGAGTCACCAGAAGAAGAATATGCATGCATGGTTGTTCAAAAAAGAAAGTTATATACCCTGTGGTAATTGTGAGATGTACTGTTCATATATACTCCACAATCTGCCTCCCTTTCCCATTTCAATGGAATTGTCATTGTGGATTCTGTTCTGGGGAGAGAACTGAAGAGTTGCTGAGACCACTTCACTTCCCCCTCATCTCCCTCCATATCTATTTAAGCCATTGGCCACAGAATGTTGTGAATCATATGAGGCACAGGTACAGCTCAGTGGACACCACTATTCAAAACGTTCTGATCTCAGGTGCACATGTGCACCAGAGATGTCAATAGCTCAATATTTCAAAGGAGGGCGATTACAAGAGGGTAATTCTTTCTTCTCAAGAATCCCTGTGCCTTTGCAGATATAGTGCCACTGAAGTCAAGCTCATGGAACCTCTTCTGAAGTCACAACCTTTTGAAGTTTATGACTTACATGTTGGATATCTGAGGCCATGATGCAGTCTGTAATCATCTCTTTCTTCTTCTCCAGAGTGATCACCCACTCTCTTTAAGTCTGCCTAACAGACATTCTTACCGTCATACTTTTCTTCAACCTCATCTGGCTGCAGTCCATAGTACCATAAAGCACACCATCAACCACTGTGTGCTTTTGCTTGACTGCTGGCACCTCTTCTGTGAAACCTCAGCCTTTAAACAAAAAGAAAGAAAATAAGAAAAGTAACTCAGATTCTGATGAGGCCCTAAAAGAGGAGAAAAAAGAGGAACTAGCACCAGCTGTCTTATAATGCACTGGCATCACTGGAGGTGGACATGTCAATATTCAGTCTCCCTTCACACTACAAAACCCTGCATCTAGTATGTTTCCCCACTTCATGATCACTTAGTTCCAAAAATGCCTTATAACCAACTCTTTCCTCTAAAGGAGCTTGTCACCTATAAGGGAGTTGAAGATGACATGCTGGACAAACTCTCTTTCAAGAATGTATTCCTTATGCCTATTACCTGAATTAAGATTAGTGACTTACAGGTACTGGTGGTGACCTTACCTGTAATAGAGTCCTTGATGGTTTCTTATTGTGAGCGTGGTGGCCCTGACCAAACTAATTAGCTGCACATAGTGATTGCAACCCAGACCCGCACCCTTCCCCCACCATTTGCAGAGGGGTATAAGTTGTGTAGGCATCCTAATGTCTTCTTGTCTGGGGGAGCAACATGAAAGCCACAGACCCCCCATGGTTACAGGGATACTTCCTTTTGTATGGTCCCAGCAAAAATAAGGGTGGCAAGTTTATAAAGTTGCCAACAACTCAGTCTGATGGGTTTAGAGACTTTTTCTTGGAGATAGGTACAGCTTGTCTATTTTACCCTCTGAGTCCACTGTACTCTCCTAAGGATTGGGCTGAAGTTTCCTGACTAGGAGTTCTCTCCATGGTTTTGTGAGTCACTCCTGTAGTATGCTGCTTAGGACAACCCTGATTTTAATTCCAGCCCCCTTCCCCCTGCTGACTGCAGTTTATCCTTTATAAAGGCCTCATCCTTATCATACATGCTTTCTAGCCCTGCCACCAGAGCAGAGCTGACTCTTTCCTTTTCCATGTGAGGCCTATACATTCAGTCACCCCACCTTCATTATTGTATATAAGCAGCGACGGACTTCCACACCAATTGATTAGTCTCTGTCTCAGTGTTCTCCAAACTTCTCTCACCTTGGTGAACTCCACTTTCACACATTGGATATGAGTGGAACTTGGTTTATGTTTAGGATTACACTGTAACATATTTCTAACATCATTTGTGGTATATATGAAGTGCTTAGAAGTTGTCTCAATGTTGAGCCCATTCTACATCAGCTACTTCTGCTTCAAAGGTATGTTTAAGAAGAATATCGGTAGAAGAAATACGTAGGAAGCCACATTTTGAAGTTTTAGTAAAACTAATACCTCACTACCATTCAGATATCAGATGCAGGCAAATGCTGCTTCAATCTTTGTTTAATTAAGAACTCAACCTGCCCTCTATTTTGATTACTATTTCTCAATACAGTCTTGCCGGTGGGAATGCACTCAAAGAAAAAAGTTAGTTTACTTGCTAGTAAGTGTTCTTTGAGAATTATTCCTGGCTGTTCCAAGAGTGCTGTTCTCTTAGGCTATGTTTACATTGCAGGCTTCTGTCAGGAGACTGACGGTCTCCTGACAGAATTCTGCTGCATCGGGAACCTTCTGCTGACATCCCAGTCATCTTCATTCCATGAGGAAGAAAGGATGTGTTGGCAGGAGGGTGTTTTCCTGACATTTAGGCCCATGTGGATGAGCCAAATGTTGGCAAAGCCTCTTTCGACAGAACTGTCAGCAGTAGATACGCAAATGCATTGCACAATTTGTGCATCTTTTGCCAACAATTCTAAGCAGTCTAGACATAGCCTTAGAGTGTGATGCTACAGTTAAGTAGAAGGCACTGAAGCAGTTAGTGGGGACCTGTGCTCTTATATACTCTCAGATGTGAAACACTTACGTCACCAGGGGCATTAATGCAGACCCACAGTATTGGTGAAGATTTTGCAACCTCAGTATCAAGTACTGCCAATTCCACAAGTGCAAATTGGCAGATGTAACTCGAGAAGAACAGTTATCAGTTGGTAATCTTTCTCTATCGTAAGGAATTCCCAACACTGATGATTGAGTAACTCTTTTCAGATTTGGAACTCTGCTGTGACTTGCTGTTTGAGTTCTGCTGATTCACTGAGGCAAGTGTAGCTCATTGAGCCCATGCTGGAGAGTTATTCTCTGGACAGAAGCAACTGGAGTCTAGTACACCAAGATCGGTTTAGAAACCTTATAAAGAGCCAGTCTTAGGGATGAAGTTAGGTTGAAGTTTATGTACTTGCTAGCATCTGAATTAATGATAAAGCCACTATAGGAAGGTAACAGAATTACTCTAGGACAGTGGGTTCCTACCCTTTTTAGTAACATAGCACATTTCAGTGAACAAATGATTCCATGGCACACCCACTTTTTTCAGCTGAATCAATTGCTCAAATGTCGCCCCTCCCTGCCAGCATGTTGGAGATGGGATGTGGCATTTAAATCACTCCTCACATCCGATAGCAAGGAGTGGGGGCAGGTTCCCTGCCAGCCCCTTTGGACCAGGAAGCAGCTTTCAGCTGACTCCTGATGTGAGCAGGCTCCTGCAGTATCAGCATTTCCCCTCACAGTTTCTCTGCAAAGAGCCACCACGGGGAAATTGACCAATCCTGCATTAGCTAGGACTCAGCCAGCAAGGCTGGCCTGGGGTCATCAATTTCCGCTCCCCCCCACTCTTTGCAGAGCCTCTGCCAGGAGAAATTGGTGAGCCCCACACCAGCTGAGGCTCAGGCAGCCTTTCTAATTGAGCCCCAGCTGCCATGTGGTCATCAATTCCCCTGCATTGTGACTCTGCAAAGAGCTGCTGTGAGGGTAAATTGAAGAAATTTCCTGCCACACGTGGACAGTTCTCACAGCACACCAGTTGAGAAGCCACTGCTCTAGGAAGATGGTTTTAATGGAACTATGTTATTTATACCAGTGGAAGATCTGATCCAACACGAGTAGATTCTGTTTAGAGCAAGGTGAGAACCCTCAGCATAGTATGGCTCTCTAAAATATTGCATCTTTGAGGGTCCGTACTTCTATGGCCTTGTCTACACCAGCCCCCTCCTTCTAAGGAACATGTAAACAAACCAGATTGGGGAAGGAAAATGAGGTGCTACGCTGCATATGCAGTACCTCCTTAGCCTAATTCCTGCCATGCAAACCTCAAAGTTAGCAACTTTGAAGCTCCAGCAAGCAGTGTAGCCGCAGGCACTTGTAAGTAGCTGTGCAACTTCAAAGTGCCCTTACTCCCAAAAGATTGCTAACTTCAAAGTTTGTGTGGCAGGAATTAGGCTAATGAGGTGCTGCACATGCAGCACAGCACCTCATTGCTATTCCCTGATCTGGCCAATTTACATGCCTCCTCTGAAGGATGGGGCTATTGTAGATAAGCCCTAGAAGTTCATGCACTTCACTTCAGTGTTACTTGATTTCATGAGGTAACACATCTGTGCACTAGAAGAAAGTTATATGCAATGTAGTTACAGCAGTGTTGGCCCTTGGCCATTCAAGAGACAACATGGCTCAGGTAAGTAGTTTAAAAATAAACTGTGAGCTACAGACTTTGTACACCCGTTTTTAAACAAAACTTCTGGAATATTACTGTTTATACTGGGCATATTTTCATTAATGAAATCTGTTATGGATTAAGTTAAAGTTCTTATACACTTTGTAAACAATATTACTTGGATTTGTACAGAAGTATAGGCAGACATTTATAAAAGTTTTTTTTTTTAAGTATTCAGTTGTTCCATGCTAGCTACTGTTTCTCAGTCTCAAAATAGAGTGTATAGGGAACAACAAGGGTTATTATATTTGAACTTTCTAAAAAGAGGACACTCCTGAGAGGGAGTGTATCTGTATCAGTATCTACCAACTCACATGGCATTAATTACAATATATTACATTGTATCAATATCTACCATATATTGTAATTAATACCATGTGAGTTGGTAGATACTGATACAGATACACTCCCTCTCAGGGGTGTCCTCTTTTGAAAGTTCAAATATAGTAACCCTAGGAACAACTTAAATGATTAAAATATAAATATGTAAGTAACATACACATTATATGTTACATGGTAGGAAGTTACATTACTTTCTGACCCACATTTTACATGTAGAAGTCTGAAAGTGGTGATTTCATCTAAAATGAAATGTTCATATAATAACTACTTGCTTTAAGAAAGAGAAACAATTCTGACAATGTAAGCTTTCCATACAGATATTCTGAAAGGATAATATTTGACTATTCCATTAAGAAACTATAGAAGATATAGTTAAAGATCATTCATTGCTCGTTAAGAATCATAGAATCATAGGGCTGGAAGGGACTTCAGGAGGTCATCTAGTCCAGCCCCCTGCTTCAAGCAGGATCAACTCTAACTAGGAAATCCCACCCAGGACCCTGACAAGCTGGGACTTAAAAACCGCAAGGGAGAGAGAATCCACCACCTCTCTAGGCAATGCATTCCAATGCTTCACCACCCTCCTGGTGAAGTACTTTTTCCTAATATCCAGCCCATACCTCTTTCTCTTTAACTTCACACCATTACTCCTTGTTCTGCCATCTGTCACCACTAAGAAGAGTTTCTCACCCTCCTCTTTAGAGCCCCCTTTCAGGAAGTTGAATGCTTCTATTAAATCACCCCTCAGTCTTCTCTTCTGTAAACTAAACAAGCCCAAGTCCCTCAGCGTCAGAAGAGGATCAGAAGAAAGTTCCCAAATGGCAGTTTTGTAATGCAGTATATGTTCAAGAACAGTTTCACATTTTGATTTATAACGTCATTCAAGAAGAATTCATCTTTGTTTCTAACCTCATATGTATAATCTATTTCAGTAATAAATACATGGTAACACAGTATAAAGAGCCCATCCTTTCTTTGGGTAATATATTATGGATACACATTGTTCCCACAAGCGAACCTCTTTCTTGAAAATCAGAGCCAAAATGATTTCCTTTAAACCCCTTAATTATTGTAATGTTACTGTGCCTTACTAATACAATTGATTGTACTGTTGTATATTTCAATGGCTTAAATATTTACAAGTGGTTACAAACATCTATATCCTATTTGCCATGAATAACATTCAGTGTTTTTATGGATTTTGAAATGTTTTTCAGGGCTGAGGGTTTTAGAAGACAAAAGAGAAGCCAGTAGTGACATGGTGGTATCCAAGAGAAGAGTAAGATATTATCTTTTAAAATACAAGCTTAAATGATCAATTTCCATGTCCTTTTGTTTAAAAAAATGAAAAAAAATTGATCTCATTTTCTAAATGTTATGTCAGTTTATCCACTTTCAATTATTTTTAGGTCCTCAAATTTCCATGTATTTGGAAAACTGAGTCTCCTTGCCAAAGTTCAGTCATGCTTTTACTTTTTTTGTATCAGTTTTAAAATTATTATCTGCAATCCATGCACTATCCCAATGCTTTAGTTGTTTTATTTTCAAGTAATCTACAAGGATGTGGCTACACTTGGCCAAACCTTCGAAATGGCCATGCTAATGGCCAAAATGAAGAATACTAATGAGGCACTCATATTCAGCGCTCATTAGCATTAGGATGCTTCTGGCCGTGGCGCTTCGAAAGCTGAGGGGAATAAGGGGATTTCGAAATGTGCAGGGTCCTTTTGAAAGGGACTCCCATGTAGCCATGCCAAGCTGCGCACATTCAAAAGCAGTCTCACGCCAATGAGGTGCTGAATATTCAATTCAGTGCCTCGTTAGTATTCTTCAATTTGGCCATTTGCATGGCCATATCAAAGGTTTAGCCAAGTGTGGCCACAGCCCAAGTGAACAGAGGTGCTGGAACATGTTTAATAGCAGGGATACTGAAATCCAGCCTCTTCACCTCAGTCTGCACGCTTCCCCCTGAGCTAAGACTGGGAGCAGAGTCATGTCCCCAGAAGGAGTGATCCAGACAGCAGTAAGAGGGCCAAAGCTGTGGCTGGGATAGTCCTCACGTTATATCATGGGGCGGGGGTGCAGTGCTCCCACTTCCACCACCCACGCAAGTGATTATTAAAAACAATTTTAATACGATTTCTGTGATTTCAGTTCTTTGTTTTAGTGCCTATGACATGAAATTGACATTTCTGGTTGACACTTTTATTTCTGTTTTGTAGGTTCCATCATATCATAGAAATATAGGAATGGAAGGGACCTCAGTAGGTTATCTAGTTCAAGCTCCTGTTCTGAGGCAGGACCAAATAATCTTGGACCATCCCTGACTGGCATTCATTCAGCCTATTAAAAACTTCCAATTATCAGGATTATATAACTTTACTCGGGAACCTATTCCAGAGATTAACTACCTATACTGAAAAATCTTTCAAGAGGTTAACCGAGAGAGATCTCCCTTGCTGCAGATTAAGTCTGTTACTACTTTTACAACCTTCAATGGACATAGAGAAAAATGGATCACTTCCCTGTATATCAGGCCTTAATATATTTGAGAACTGTTTTCAGTTTCCTCCTCAGTCTTCCTTTTTCAAGAAGCAACATGTCCAGTGTTTTTAACCTTTACTCATAGGTCAGGTTTTCTAAACCTTATAATTTTTGTTGCCCTTCTTTAGACTCTCTAATTTGTCCACATCTTTCCTAAAGTGTGATGAGTAGAAATGAACACAGTACTCCAGTTGAGCCTGACCGATGCTACGTAGAGCAGATGTGCCTCCCAACCATTAGGACATCATGAGTGTTCATACATCCCAGAATATTAGTCTGTTCCACAACAGCTTCACATTGTTGACTCATTCAGTTTGTGATCCCCTAGAGCCCCCAGCTTCTTTTCAGCAGTACTACATCCATTTAGTCCCCATTTTGTCCTTGTTCATTTGATTTTCCTTCCCAACTTTGCACTTGTCTTCTTGACAATCTTGTTGATTTCAGACCAATTCATTAATTTATCAAGATCATTTTAAATTCTAATCTTGTCCTCCAGTCATGGTGTCATTTGCACATTCATAAGAACACTATTCTCTTTTCCATGTCATTAATGAAAATATTGAGTAATATTGACCTCTGCAGGACTCCACTAGATAAGACCTCTCAGTTTGCTCTAAATTATTGTAACCACTCTGAGTACATAGTTTCAACCATTAGTGCACCAATATTACAGTAATGCACTCCCTTGCATAAATATTGCCTGGCATATTTATCATTTTAGAATTACTTTCTTCCCTCTGATTTACATATGAATATAAATATAAATGTAAAAATTAAAATGTAAATACCTTACCTATGTGTATACATGGCCTAACCCAGCTAGCCATACAGTAGTTTTTTTCCAAAACTTATTTTTTTAAGCTACAAAGCTGCAGATTTGAGGCTAGTATTCATGAAAAACTCAAGAGGCACAGTCAAATGTAAAGCTTTTTAAAAAAATCTACCAAGCTCTAGAGTGGATTTTGGACATGCTAATGTGTAGGAACAATTTTGGCCTTAGTAGAAAACACTGCTAATTCACAGACAATTCAATCTTCAAGTGCCACATTTTTGAAAGAGCTCCACTCCCCCTTAAATTACTTGTAGACTGGGAAAATATGTTATATAATAAACTCTTCCATATCCGGCAGCTACGGGACTGGCTGGATATTCATGTATTCTGGATAATAGAGACGTATACCTAACAATGCATAACACTAAAAAACAACCAAGATTATTAGATATTAAGAAACAAACAAAAATATATACAGAGTATGTTATTTACCAACAACAGTAGTATTATACACTATGAACTTGTACTGTATTTGCTGTTTTTATTTGTATTTACTTTTACTATACTGTAATTATGGAAAATGTAATTCAAATTTACTTATAGTTAAAATGCTGGTTATTTGAGAGTTCTGGATAATAGAATGCCCGATAGGAAAGAGTTTACTGTATTTAAAAATGAGTTAGCTAACATGTTTTAACAGACGTACTCAGACACCAAAATAAGTGGTTAGATTTCCGACACACCAGAAAGTTGAGAATTCTCTTGAAATTATGGCTGTAAATGCAGCTGGTGAATTTTGGAAAATCTGTCTTTAGTTTTTATTGAGAACAAGTAGCTGTGCCTTAGTTAATGAAATTCTGTTTAGTTGTTGTTTAGATTATATAAACAGCTTAAAAATTCTGCAAGCCAAATCTAGAGGTGCTTTATCATATAAAATCATTGCTAGTAAAACTTTCAGATGACACAGACATTGGTGGAGTGGTCAGGGAAAGTGGTGAACAAATAGGTTACAGCTAGGTAGCCCGTAGGCGAGACTGGCTACCTGGCATCTCTGTAGGCCTAGGTACTAACTTGTAGGGATATTATAATGGGAAAGTGATACTACATCTACAGATGGCACTAGTGGAATACATTATACTGTTCTGACTTCCATCCTAAGAAAAGATCTTGACAAATTTTAAGGGGCTCAGAAAAAAGCTTCAGGAATTATCCAAGTTGTAGAAAACATGCTTTATAATGAGAGACTTAAAAACCTAAATTTAGTTAGTATATTCAAGAGAAAGTTAAAAGACAATTGATGAGTACATACAGGGGAAAGAGATGGCTCTGTAGTCTAGCAGAAAAATGCATAACACTATCCAGTGTTTAGAAAGTAAGGCTAATCAAATTCAGATTAGAATCATAGAATCATAGAGCAATAGAGCTCGGAAGAGACCTAAAAAAGCCATCGAGTCCAGCCCCCTGCTCTAAGCAGGACCAAACCCATCAGATCAGCCCCACCAGGGCTTTGTCGAGGTGAGACTTAAACACCTCCAGGGATGGAGATTCCACTGCTTCCCTGGGTAGACCATTCGAATGATTCACCATCCTCCTAGTGAAAAAGTTTTTCCTAATGTTCAACCTGGACCTTTCCAACTGCAACTTGAGACCATTGTTCCATGTTCTGCCATCCGTGACCACAGCCTCTCTCCAGCCTCTTTGCAACCTCCCGTCAGTAAGTTAAAGACTGTTATCAAGTGTCCCCTCAGTCTTCTCTTCTGCAGGCTAAACAGTCCCAATTCCCTCAACCTTTCTTCATAAGTTATATGCTCCAGCCCCTAATTATTTTGGTCGCCCTCCGCTGGACACTCTCCAGCATATCCACATCCTTCCTATAATTGGGGGCCCAGAACTGGACACAGTACTCCAGATGGAGCCTTACCAAAGCCAAATGAAGAGGAATAATCACTTCTCGGGATCTACTGGCAACGCTCCTCTTGATGCAACCTAATATGAAGTAAGATGCACATTTTTAATCAGGAGAATAATTAACCTTTGGAATTTACTGACATATTTGATAGATTTTGTATTACTTTAAGAATTTAAATCAAGAGTTAGTATGTTTCGCTAAGGTATGCTATAATTCAAATGGAGCTTGTGGGCTTGATGCAGAAACAGTTGTGGCTGCATCTACACTAGAAAGTTCTTTTAGAAAATCCATCCCTTTTTTTGAAAGAACACATGGAGCATCTACACACAAAATGCACTCTTTCAATCTGAAATCAAAAGAATGCAGCTTTTCTTCTGGAAACCTTCTTCCTCTCCCAGATCAGGAAGAGCACCTTCTTTCGAAAGCTTCTTTAGAAAAAGGGCGTGTGTGGATGCTCCGCTAGCCCCTTTTTTGAAGGAGCATTCCTCATGTTGCCAGACTTCTTGATCGTTGACTCGTTCTTTCAAAAGAGTGGAAGCTGTGTGGACAATCTCTATTGAAAGAGCAGATCGATCTTTAGATCCACTTTGTTTTATGTCGACTCTCTCTTTCAAAGAAGGCTTACGGAAGAGATCTTCCAGAAGAACTTCTTTTAAAAGATTGCTGTAGAGTAGACATAGCCCTTGAGTGATTATTTGGCTTGCATTGTGCAAAGGCTCAGGGCTTAAAAAAATGGTCTGGGCTTAAAAAATATCTATGAATTTTTCTTACATTAAAATTACAGAAATGAAAAAAGCAGCCTTCCCCAAAACCCAAAGAAAAATTCCACTCCACCATCAGCTCCTCATTTTCAATGCATACCTGTTTGGTCCTGAGCTCATCCTTTCCTCTCCCAGAGAAATGGGTCTTGCAGAATAATAGATCTGATCTCTCTTCCATTTTGACCAAATGTAGAAGACAACTTAAAGTAACGAATTGCTGGATGTGGATGTGCTAGAAAAAGTTAATTTATTTTACTGACATTTTATAATATGAAAACAGGTAAGTCTCTCCTTTCTTTTAGACAACATAACTAGAACTTGAGTCAATCCCTCCTTCATCCCATCATGAAATAAGTCTCTTCATTTTGGGCACTAGGCTACATTTCTTGAAGACAATGAAGATAGTGTGATATTCCTAAAAACACTAGAACCAACCACTTGATTTCCTGTATGTGGCCACATATGAGCCAGCATGCTGCATGCATTTCTACTGAATGTGGGAACACAATCACTAGACATTACAGAGAGATGGAGATATTGGCTTTTTTGTGGACCAAAGTTATGAGAGGACCATGGACAGGGGTCAGCAACCAAAATAGCAAAAAGAGCCATTTTTTCCAATTCAGTAAAACATTCAGTAATTCAAGAGCTGCAATGCATGTGAATATGAGACAGTTTTTAATAAATAACATCAAAATATACTTTTTGTAACCCCTATTTTAAGAACAGTGCACACACAATGATTTTTAATGCGATACATGTTTACTGCTGGATGTTCACAAACTTTTTACACATTCTGTTTCCTCACACTTTAACATATGTGTTTTTGTACCACTACCTTCGTGACTTTCACTATTGAACCTATTTTAATTATGCCAGTTTTACTTCAAGTTTAATTTCAGTTTTCTTTCTTGAAATGCATGTTGCCCTTCACAGCAGGAATGCAACAAGCTTCCTTTTCCTTTTCAAAATCAAGACTTTACTAGCAACACAATCAAACCACAGATAGAGTGTCATATCCCACAATGAGATTACTTATTGTTTGCTATTTCAATATGAGTTGTGCATTCTTAGGTTTTTAGATGTACACCATTTATCAAAAATAATCAGGAGAGGGTTTTTTTTGTTTTTTGTTTTTTTTAACTTCGCAATTAGAGCATTGAGTGCGATACTGTAAAGAGCTGCATGCGGCTCCAGAACTGCAGGTTGCAGACCCCTGACCATGGGCAATCCTGGAGAGTGGCAAGGAAGTAGCTGGTAGGACTGTCTCACACAATACAAAGAGGGAAGAGTGTATGTTGTACACATTGCTTCTCATATCTTGTAGCATGCATTCCAAGTGTTTCTGAGGCTAAGAATTCCATTTCTCGCTCCCATTTACATGTCTTAGTGCACAGCCTATTTACTTGTAGGAATGAAGTGTATATAACTTTACACTGGTTAGGCTAGGAAGGGATTAATGATCTTCCTGGAAGGCTGGCACTTAATATACTCCAGTTTTATAAGGCTTGGGAAGCACGGCTAACTAGGGAAAATTGCATGTTCATGGAGTATAAAAAGTTTAGGCAAATTTATTGTTTAACCATACTGGAGTGCTTGCTTAAGTTTCCTTGAATTAAAATAATACCAGGGAGTAACTGGTCTCCCTCTACAGCAGAGGTTATCGAATTTTTTTGACAGCCCCGCCCTTTGAAAATATTTCTGGCTGTGACAACCTTCTCCCTAACATGACCACTGCTCCATGCTATGTTGCCTGTACTTCTGTACTGCCTTTGGCACCACTGCTCTCTGGCTGCCCAGCTCTGAAGGCAGTACATGTGGCAATATCACAATGCCCCCCACAATAGGCTTGTGAGTGCCTCTTTTGTGCCTTCTCTCTTTGTAATGCTGTTTACAGATTGTCCAACCACCTGGGAAGTGAGAATTATGCTAATGAGGTGGTGCGTATGCAGCGCAGCACCTCATTGCTGTTCACTGAGTGGGCTCATTTACATGCCCCCTTTGAAGGAGGCAGCTAATGTAGATGAGCCCATGGAGTATTCAGTTTTCTCTTTCATCACTTGTGACAAATATAGAAAGGATGAAATATTTGTTTTTGGCAATCTTGTCAAATTTCCCATTTCAGTAGTGATAAAGGTCTGAAATTCACTGGGGAAAAACAATAAATAATTTTTTGTATGTAAATTCCAGGGCCAAAGTGAATCCAGATAACAAACTTATGTAAACCACCAGTGTAATTGAGATAATTTCTGAGTCAGAATGAATAAATATATATCTGTACAAAGCCAAAAGTATTTATATTTGGTGTAGTAGCACAACTTGTACATAGAAAGTTACTTAATATATTGTCCTAAACAGATTATCCTCCTTCGAGTACTCCCTGTGCATGCTCCACATAGGTGTCAGCGCATCCCTGCACTGTAGATTGGAAGCTTCGCAGAGCAGTGCCATCCCCCAACCCTCTCCATGTGTTGTGTGTGCACATGAGCCAGCAGGTAACATCATCACACTGATGAGAGAGAGTGCACAGCACAGCTCTTCTCAGTTCCTTTTCTACCATACTTGGCTGTGGATGGATGCAGAGCATCTCTCTTTTCCTGACTGAAACAACTTAAATTCTGGCTTAGCCTCCCTGCTATACCTCATAATTTTAATACTTATTTATTTTAAAACCATTTTTAACTCATCCCCCCTCAAAAAAAACCCGCCACAACTGGCAGCAGCTGCGGAGCCACAACAGTGGCTTTTTTTCTTTAAACAACAGTTTTCTGTTAGACAGCCCATTTTTTCTTTTCAGTGCCCGACTCTACAAAGATCTGTGGAGGCACTGTGCCCATGTCTGATGGGCACACCTCATGCCTTGAGTGCTTGAGTGAATCCCACATTTCTAAGTAGCCTTATTGCCAGGGTATTCTGGCAAAGACACACAAGGAATGTGAAGCATGTTTGAAATCGGTACTTTGGCAAAAGTCCCTCTCATTCAAGGACACTCAAAATGATGTGCAGATGCAGCAAAAGCCCTCAGATAGGATAGCTACATCTCTCCATAGAGGCTCACAAGCAGTGACAGTTTTACCGGCTCACTGTCTGTCTGAGTTTCTGGGAATTTTTCATTCTCTGGTGCCACTCATGTCAGGTACAATAGAGAGATGCAGGTCCTCCTCAGTAAGGAGATTTGATGGAGAGACCAGGGGACCCACACTAACAGTTGCCTCAGTTGCCTCTCAAGCATTTGCTCCTGAGAAGCAACATATGCCCCTTCCAGTGGCACCTATCACGTCTGCTGCCACTCTGGATCAACCTGCTCGACATAGGAAGGCACAACAAAAAACATGACATACCCACAAATCCCCTCAGCTACACTTAACATCATTCATGTCTCCAATGAACTCTGTGTGGCATGAGCATACTAGCATCTCATACACTGCCTCTCTCTCACCTTCACCTTCATCTCAATGTAAATGCAGGAACGAGGACAGAGGCCATCACTCACCAGCTTGTTTGCCTCCATCCTGGCGTTCATATGGGACCATCCCTATCAGCCTCACCCTTTTTGGGTACACTACACCATACTCCACACACCAGTTTCCACCCCAATGGGATCCATGGGTTGCCTAATATGCATATCAGCCACACTCATCCCACACTCACTGCTTTAGACATACTACCTTCAGCATGAGCACGTGCCTGGATGCCCTTCTATAAAGTTGACACATTCCTCACCAGCTAACCTACCATCTATTATTTCCCAGTCATCTTCTAATGTAATGGAGGAGTTGCCTCACCAGACTCTGAGGCTTCTTCCAGGGGTCCCAGGTCTATACAAGATGAGGCAGTTTTTCAGATTGCCCCCTCGCCTCCTACTGGTGACCTAAAGCACTTTAAGGAACTATTTAAAAGGGTTGCTCCATCCCAGGACATCACCCTGCAGGAGGTGCAATATAAAACAGTATAGGCTGCTCACGACTCTGCAACCATCTGCGTGCGCCAAAATAGGCAATCCTTGAACCCTCTGAGATCCTCTGGAAAACCTCAGCTTCTATCTTGCGCACCAGTCACTGTGCAAATAGGAAGTATTTTGTTCCACCTAAGGGAATGGATTTTCTTTTTTCACATCCACAACCCAGTTCCTTAGTTGTGGATTCCGTAAACCACAAACCCAAGAATCTGCAGTTCAAATCTACTCTCACTGATAGGGAAAATAAGTGGTTAGATTCCTTTGTCCATAAGGTATACTCTTCACTTATACTACACTACCAAATTGTAAACTATACAATTTTTAGCCAACTATGACTATACGAACTGTAATAAGTTACAAGACCTGATTCAAGACCTGCCAGACATCACATGCCCTAGCGTACAGTTTATCATTAAGGAAGGCCTCTCAGCTGCTAAAACTGCCCTTCAGGCAGCAATGGACATGGCTGACACAGCAGCTAAGGCCATGACCACTGCAATAGTTGTGCACAGGGTGGCATGATTCTTATCTTCAGGAATTGCATGTGAAATCCACTGAAAGGTGGAAGACCTCCCCTTTGACAGGAAGCAGCTGTTCTCCAGCACCACTGGTGATATTTACATTCCATGAGAGACTCCAGTCAACATTGCATATGTTGGGAATGTATTCCCCTCTTAGCAAGAGGTGCAAGCACGTTGCCTTCTGTAGATCTAGGGAGCATAACTATTCCTACTACAGACAATAGCATAGGCAACACAATAATAAGCCTAAAAATAGGTCTAACAGGAGGGCACAACAGGGCCAGTCATCTACAGCCCACCAAAAGCATCAAATTTGATGGCTTGGTCAAGGGTCTGAGTGACCACCCTTTAAGTCTAGTGCATTCTGAGCCCACATTCCACAATTGGCTGAGGCCCTTTTACCATCAGTGGACCCAGATTACATCCAACAAATGGATTTTAGAGATTATCAGAAAAGATTACACAATTCCTTTCATGAATACCCCCCCCCACCAATCTCCCTATCCTATTCCTCTTCAGGGACCCATCTCACAAGCCCCTGCTATGGACAGGAGTAGAGAAGCTTCTTACCTTAGGGACTATACAACCTGTCCCTGACAAGCACCATGGGAAGGTGTTCTATTTCAACTGTTTCCTGACAACCAAGAAATCAAGGGGATGGAGGCCTATCTTAGATCTCAGCGAACTGAACAGATTCATTCTGAACTCAAAGTTCAAGATGGTAACCTTACAAATTATCATTCCAGCACTAGACAAGGGGGACTGGTTCTCAGCCCTTGACCTCCAGGATGCTTATTTTCATGTGACTATTCACCTGTCCCACAGGAGGTTGCTTCAATTTGTGTTGGGTCAGGACCATTTCCAATACAAAGTCCTCCCTTTGAACTTTTGCAGCCCCACGAGTTTTCTTCAAAACACACACCATGATTACATTATACCTCAGAAGGCAGCATGTTATAATTTTCCCTTTGCAAGGGTCCTACTTGCCACCAGACTACCATTACAATAAATATTACCAGCAAATGTTTTTCCTGGTTTGACCTCCTCTAAACCTACAGAAGTCCACTTTGAAACTGAAACAGTGCCTAGAGTTCATTGGCGCTCTACTGGATTCAGATTCAGCCAGAGCCTACCTACCTGCTCAAAGGTCCCAGGCAGTCTGCAATCTCGTTCATATAGTTGCAGGCCCCTTTCACTATGGTCTGAACTTGCCTCCAATTATTGGAGCACATAGCTGACACAACATTTGAGATCCTGTTCACAAGACTACATATGCACTGCCTCCAACATTGGCTAGCTTGCAATTACATACCAACCCACCACAGATTATTGAAGACCCTCACTCTCCCTCTATTAGTATTACAATCACTAGATTGGTGGACATCCCCAACAAACCTCCTTGCAAGCATACCTTTCCACTCCTCAGATCCCTCTGTAACTATAACAACAGATGCATCTCTCGTGGGCTGTGGGGCTCACAGTGGCACAGCATCAATTCAGGGCACACGGACCCACCATGAGAAACATTTTCATATCAATATCCTAGATCACAGGACCGTTTGAAGACCTTGTGCTCATTTTTTCCCACGGATATGGGGCAAAACTATCTGTGTCCTCACAGACAACACGCCCAGTATGTTTTATATCAACCATCAGGGGGATGCCCAGTCATCCAATCTGTGTGTGAAGGCACTCAGATTTTGGATCTGGTGCTTAAAGAACTAGGTAACCCTGATAACATACATACTTGGAGAACAGAATACCAGGGCAGGTAGGCTGAGTGGGTATTTCTCAGACCAGCACAAGTGGGAGATCGATACCAACACACTTTTCTTCAGCTTCCACAAATGGGGCTTCCCAACAACAGACCTCTTTGCGATACCTCACAATCTCAAATGCCACAGGTTTTGCTCTAGGGTGGGAATAGGCAAGAGATCACAGGGGGATGCTTTCAGAATCTGCTCAATGGCTCCCCTTCTCTATGCTTTTCCCCTAATCCCCCTCATTGTAAGAGTGATCAACAAAATCAGGGCAGACTGGGTGACTGTAATACTGATAGCTCCAGGTTGGCCCAGACAACCTTGGTTTCCTTACCTGCATTACCTGTTGATCGCTCGACTGATCCCTCTTCCAGTGGTGCAGAATCTCCAAACTCAGCGCTGCAGCAGCCTATGTCATCTCAACATCAAAACCCTGACACTCATAACATGGCTTCTCCATGGTTCCAACCTGTTCAAGCAGAGTCAAAAAGATCCTTCTAAACAGACATCACCCCTCCACTAGAAATATCTATAGCAGGAAATGGGCAGACTTCCAGCAATGGTGTAT
Organism: Carettochelys insculpta; assembly: GCF_033958435.1. Taxonomy (NCBI): domain Eukaryota; kingdom Metazoa; phylum Chordata; order Testudines; family Carettochelyidae; genus Carettochelys; species Carettochelys insculpta. Next base: position 204,458,989 of record NC_134138.1, on the reverse strand, counting down.
GACATGCAATCTGCATCCTGATTATGCTTCCATACCTACCTTGCTCAATTACCTTATGGATCTCAGTGATGCAGGCCTCTCTATTCTCTCAGAGTGCATCTCACTACAATCACAGCTTTCCATGACTCTCAGCTTTTCCTTCTCTCTTCGGGCACCTGATGGTGAAATGTTTCTTAACAGGGTTACAAAAAGTGTGCCCAAATCTGCACCCTACAATACCACCATGAGATTTGAACTTCATCCTAGATACACTTACAAGACCACCAGCAGAACTTGTTGCCACATCCCTTCAGTATGTGTCCATAAAGGTGGCTCTCCTAGTGGCTATAACGTCAGCCAAAAGGATGGGGGAGATCACAGCACTCATGGCTGACTCACCCTTTCTATTTTCACTGAAGACAAGGTGGTATTTAGGTCTCACACGAGGTTTCTCCCCAGAGGCATATCTGATTTTCACGTAAACAAATCTATATACTTACTTACTTATTTTCCTAAGCCTCCCTCCTCTCTTAAGGAGGCTGTATTGCATACACTCAATGTTAAGATGTGCACTTGTTTTTTAACTTGATAGAACCAAACTAAATACGAAACCCAACAAACTCTTCACTGCATGGTTGGGGCCTGATATAGAACAGCTGTTTCAGCACAATGCCTATTCTTTATGTGGATTGCAGATTCCATTGACACTGCATACCAACTTAGAGCCAAGCAGATGCCACAGACTATTATCATAGAATCATAGGGCTGGAAAGGACTTCAGGAGGTCAGATAGTCCAGCCCCTCTGCTTCAAGCAGGATCAACCCCAACTAAGTCATCCCAACCAGCACCTTGTCAAGCTGGGACTTAAAAACCTCTAGGGATGGAGAATCCACCACCTCGCTAGGCAACGCATTCCAATGCTTCACCGCCCTCCTGATGAAGTAGTTTTTCCTAATATCCAACCTACACCTCTCCCTCTTTATCTTCAGATCATTGCTCATTGTTCTGCTATCTGACAGCACTGAGAACAGTTTCTCACCATCCTCTTTAGAGCTTCCCTTCAGGAAGTTGAAGGCTGCTATTAAATCACCCCTCAATCTTCTCTTCTGTAAACTAAACAACCCCAGATCCCTCAGCTGCTCATCATAGGTTATGTGTTCCATCACCTTAATCATTTTTGTTGCCCTCCACTGAACCTGCTCCAGCACATCCATATCCTTTTTATACTGGGGGCCTAAAACTGGACACAATATTCCAGATGTGGCCTCACCAGTGCCAAATAAAGGGGAACAACCACTTCTCTAGATCTGCTTGAAATGCTCCTCCTAATGCAATCTAATATGCTGTTAGCCTTCTTGGCTACAAGGGCACAGTGTTTACTCATATCCAGCCTTTCATTCACCATAACCCCAAGGTCCCTTTCCGCTGTACTGCTGCTTAGCCAGTCAGCCCACCGCCTATAACAATGCTTGGGATTCTTTCTACCCAAGTGCAGGACTCTACACTTCTCCTGGTTGAACCGCATCAGATTTCTTTTGGCCCAATTCTCCAATTTATTCAGGTCACTCTGGATTCTATCTCTACCCTCAAACATGGCTCCCTCTCCTCCTAGCTTTGTGTCATCTGCAAACTTGCTGAGGGTGCAATCCAGTCCCTCATCCAGGTCATTAATAAAGATGTTGAACAACACTAGCCTGAGAACCAAGCCTTGCAGCACTGCACTTGAAAGTGAGCACCATCCAGATATTGAGACATTGCCCCCTACCCATTCGGCCTGACCATCAAGCCAGCTTTCTATCCATCTTATTGTCCATGGATCCAATCCATACTTCCTTAATTTACGGGCAAGAATGTTGTGGGAGACTGTATAAAAAGTTTTGCTGAAGTCAAGGTATATCACATCCACTGATTGCCCCACATCCACAGAGCCTCTTACCTCAGCATAGAAGCTAATCAGATTTGTGAATCCATGTTGGCTACTTTTGATTACTTTCCCCTCTTCCAAGTGCTCCCAGATGGATTCCTTGAAGATGCCCTCCATTATTTTCCCAGGGATTGAGGTAAGGCTGACCGGTCTGTAGTTCCCTGGATTGTCCTTCTTTCCTTTTTTAATGATGGGCACTACATTTGCCTTTTTTCCAGTCATCCGGGATCTCTCCCAATCTCCATCTTCAAAGATAATGGCCAAAGGCTCGGCAATGACATCTGTCAATTCCCTCAGTACCCTTGAGTGCATTAAATCCTGGATTTTGTTCATCTAGTTTTTCTAGATCGCTCATAACTATTCCTTCCCCACAGATGGCTGCCTCCCCCTTCTCTAGCACCGTAGTGTGGGAGCTGTCTTTGTCTATGAAGGCGTAGGCAAAAAAAGCATTGAGTACTTCAGCTTTTCTTACATCATCTGTCACTGGGTTACTTCTGTCATCCAGTAATGGCCCTACATCTTCTCTGATAACCCGCTTGTTGTTAACATGCCTGTAGAAACGCTTCTTGTTACCCTTCACATCCCTTGCCAGCTGCAGTTCCAATTGTGCTTTCTCTTTCCTGATTACTCCCCGGCATTCTCCAGCCATATGTTTATACTCCTCTTTAGTCACATTTCCATTTCTTGTACGCATCCTTTTTGACTTTAAGCTGACTAAGGATTTCCCTGTTAAGCCAAGCTGGTTGCCTACCATGTTTGCATTTCTTACTATGCAGTGGGATGGTTTGTTCCTGTGCCTTCAGTAAGACTTCTTTAAAATACTGCCAGTTCTCTTGAACTCTTTTCTCCTTCGTCTTCATTTCCCAAAGGATCCTGCCCATCAGTTCTCTTAGGGAGTTGGAGTCTGCTCTTTTGAAATCAAGGGTGTGTACGTTACTGCTCACCCTTCTTCCTTTTGTCCAGATCCTGAAATCTACGATCTCATAGTCGGTGCAGCCCAGGTTCCCACCCACTTTTATTTCTCCCACTAGTTCTACCCTGTTTGTGAGCAGCAGGTCAAGTTGTGCATGGCTCCTGGTTGGTTCCGTCAGCACTTGTACCAAGGAGTTATCCCCAGCGTTCTCCAAAAACTTACTGGATTGTCTGTGTGCTGCTGTGTTGGTCTCCCGACAAATGTCTGGATGACTAAAGTCTCCCATGAGAACCAGGGCCTGTGATTTGGAAGCTTCACTTAGCTGTCTGAAGAAATACTCATCTATCTCATCTCCCTAATCTGGCAGTCTATAGCAGACACCAACTACAACATCACGGCTACGTCTACACGTGCAGCCAACATCGAAATAGTCTATTTCGATGAATAACGTCTACACGTCCTCCAGGGCCAGCAACGTCGATGTTCAACTTCGACGTTGCTCAGCCCAACATCGAAATAGGCGCAGCGAGGGAACGTCTACACGTCAAAGTAGCACACATCGAAATAGGGATGCCAGGCACAGCTGCAGACAGGGTCACAGGGCGGACTCAACAGCAAGCCGCTCCCTTAAAGGGCCCCTCCCAGACACAGTTGCACTAAACAACACAAGATACACAGAGCGGACAACTGGTTGCAGACCCTGTGCCTGCAGCATAGATCCCCAGCTGCCGCAGAAGCAGCCAGAAGCCCTGGGCTAAGGGCTGCTGCCCACGGTGACCATAGAGCCCCTCAGGGGCTGGAGAGAGAGCATCTCTCAACCCCCCAGCTGATGGCCACCATGGAGGACCCAGCAATTTCGACGTTGCGGGATGCAGATCGTCTACACGGTCCCTACTTCGACGTTGAACGTCGAAGTAGGGCGCTATTCCTATCTCCTCATGAGGTTAGCGACTTCGACGTCTCGCCGCCTAACGTCGAAGTTAACTTCGAAATAGCGCCCAACGCGTGTAGATGTGACGGGCGCTATTTCGAAGTTGGTGCCGCTACTTCGAAGTAGCGTGCACGTGTAGACACAGCTCACCTCTGTTACTTCTGCCTCTAAGCTTAACCCAAAGATACTCAACTGGATTTTCTTCCTCTTTATACTGCAGCTCTGAGCATCATACTGCTCCCTCACAAGTCCTCCTCCTTTTCTCCCCTGTCTGCCCTTCCTAAACAGTTTATAACCTTCCATGACCGTGTTCCAGTTATGTGAAACATCCCACCAAGTGTCTCTTATTCCAACCACCTCATACTTCTTTGACTGTGCCAGGGCCTCTAGTTTTTCTTGTTTGTTCCCTGGGTTCTGGCATTTGTGTACAAGCATCTTAGAGAAGTGGCTGATTGGCCCACTTTCTGCTCTTCACCCAGGAGACCTACTTGATTGTTCCCTCCTCCTTCCCCACTTACCTCAGAGCTTGTGTCACTGTCTCCCATCGAACCTAGTTTAAAGCCCTCCTCACTAGGTTTGCAAGCCAGCTTGCAAAGATGCTCTTTCCTCTCTTCATTAGGTGCATCCCATCTCTTCCCAGCAATCCCTATTTATGAAAGAGAATCCCGTGGTCAAAGAAACCAAATCCTTCTCTGCTACACCACCTATACAACCACACATTTACCTCTGTGATTCGACGATCCCTACTTGGACCCCTTCCTTCCACAGGGAGGATAGACAAGAATACCACTTGTGCTCCATATTCCTTGATCTTCCTTCCTAGGGTTATGTAATCTGCCATGATCTCATGTAGATTGCTCTTGGCTGTATCACTGGTTCCTACAAGGAGAAGTAGGAAGGGATAATAGTCTCCATGTTTAACGATTTTTGGCATGATTTTTAGAGCCCACTTGACATGAGTGATGGCTGCAACAACTACCTTCTTTAGTAATTTCCCTCTGGTAGACATCTGTAGAGTCATCACGTGGTCCTCACACGATACGTTAGCAAAGCATTATGCACTGCAGAAAGGGCTGATACCTGCCACTGTCTTGGCAGATGTCATTTTAAATCACTCCACTTAAAAACTTCAATACCAACCTCCAACAAACAGATACTGCTGCAGAGTCACCTGCATGGAGCATCCGCAGGGAGCACGAGAAGGGGAAGTGCTCCTTTTTTTGTGCAGGAATGATAGTTCTCCAAGATATGTCCATGTGAGTGCTCCACAACCCTCCCTTCCTTCTCCTTGAAGTCTAAAAAAACTTCAGGTAAAGAAGGAACAGAGGAGCGCTGTGCTATGCACTCTTTCCTCAGTGTGGTGGCATCACCTGCTGGCTCCTGCACATGCCTGGCGCATAGCTGGGGGGCACTGCTCTGCAAAGCTTCTGATCTACAGTGCAGGGATGCACTCACATCTACGTGGAGCACCTGCAGGGACACATCTCGGAGACCTATCGGTATTCCTAAAAAAGGAATCCTATAAAAAATGGAAACTAGGACAAATTACAAAGAATGAACATAGGCAAATAACACAGGAATACAGGAGTAAAATTAGAAAGGCTAAGGCACAAAATGAGCTCCAACTAGCTACAGGCATAAAGGGTAACAAGAAGGCCTTTTACAAATATGTTAGAAACAAGAGGAAGACCAAGGACAGGGTAGGGCCATTGCTCAGTGAGGAGGGAGAAACAGTAACGGGGAACTTGGAAATGGCAGAGATGCTTAATGACTTCTTTGTTTCGGTCTTCACAGAGAAGTCTGAAGGAATGCCTGACATAGTGAATGCTGGTGGAAAAGGGGTAGAGTTAGTTTTTGAAATAAAAAAAGAACAAGTTAAAAACCATTTGGAAAAATTAGATGTCTGCAAGTCACCAGGGCCTGATGAAATGCATCCTAGAATCCTCAAGGAGCTGATAGAAGAGGTAGCTGAGCCGTTAGCTCTCATTTTTGGAAAGTCATGGGAGACAGGAAAAGGGCAAATATAGTGCCCGTCTACAAAAAGGGGAATAAGAGCAACCCAGGAAATTACAGGCCAGTCAGCTTAACTTCTGTGCCAGGAAAGGTAATGGAGCAGGCAGTTAAGGAAGTCATCTGCAAGCACTTGGAAGGTAGTAAAGTGATAGGGAACAGCCAGCATGGTTTTGTAAAAAGCAAATCATGTCAAAACAGCCTGATAGCTTTTTTTTGACACGATAACAAGACTCGTAGATAAGGGAGAGGTAGTGGATGTGGTATACCTAGACTTTAGTAAAGCATTTGATACGGTCTCGCATAATATTCTTATCGACAAACTAGGCAAGTCCAACTTAAATGGGGCTGCAATAAGGTGGGTGCATAACTGGCTGGCTAATCGTACCCAGAGAGTAGTTGTTAATGGTGCTCAATCCTGCTGGAAAAGCATAACAAGTGGGGTTCCGCAGGGGTCTGTTTTGGGACCAGTTCTGTTCAATATCTTCATTAATGATTTGGATATTGGCATAGAAAGTACGCTTATTAAGTTTGCAGATGATGCCAAGCTGGGAGGGGTTGCAACTACCTTGGAGGATAGGGTCATAATTCAGAATGATCTAGATAAATTGGAGAAATGGTCTGAAGTAAACAGGATGAAGTTTAATAAAGATAAATGTAAGGTGCTGCACTTAGGAAGGAATAATCTGTTTCACACATAGGTGTGTCTACACGTGCCCCAAACTTCGAAATGGCCATGCAAATGGCCATTTCGAAGTTTACTAATGAAGCGCTGAAATGCATATTCAGCGCTTCATTAGCCTGCGGGCGGCAGCCGCGCTTCAAAATGGACGCTCCTTGCCGCCGCGCGTCGCGTCCAGACGGGGCTCCTTTTCGAAAGGACGCCGCCTACTTCGAAGTCCCCTTATTCCATGGGAATAAGGGGACTTTGAAGTAGGCGGCGTCCTTTCGAAAAGGAGCCCCGTCTGGACGCGACGCGCGGCGGCAAGGAGTGTCAATTTCGAAGCGCGGCTGCCGCCCGCAGGCTAATGAAGCGCTGAATATGCATTTCAGCGCTTCATTAGTAAACTTCGAAATGGCCATTTGCATGGCCATTTCGAAGTTTGGGGCACGTGTAGACACAGCCATACAGAATGGGAAAAGACTGTCTAGGAAGGAGTACAGCAGAAAGGGATCTAGGGGTTCTAGTAGATCACAAGTTAAATATGAGTCAACAGTGTGATGCTGTTGCAAAAAAAGCAAACATGATTCTGGGATGCATTAGCAGGTGTGTTGTGAACAAGACACGAGAAATCATTCTACCGCTCTACTCTGCGCTGGTTAGGCCTCAGCTGGAATATTGTGTCCAGTTCTGGGCACCCCAATTCAAGAAAGATGTGGAGAAATTAGAGGACGTCCAGAGAAGAGCAACTAGAATGATAAAAGGTCTGGAGAACATGACTTATGAAGAAAGGCTGAAAGAATTGGGTTTGTTTAGCTTGGAAAAAAGAAGATTGAGGGGGGACATGATAGTGGTTTTCAGATATCTTAAAGGGTGTCATAAGGAGGAGGGAGAAAACTTGTTCTTCTTGGCCTCTGAGGAGAGAACAAGAGGCAATGGACTTAAGCTGCAGCAAGGGAAGTTTAGGTTGGACATTAGGAAAAAGTTCCTAACTGTCAGGGTGGTCAAGTACTGGAATAAGTTGCCAAGGGAGGTTGTGGAATCTCCCTCACTGGAGATATTTAAGAACAGATTAGATAGATGTCTATCAGGGATGGTGTAGATAGTGGTCGGTCCTGCCGTCGGGGCAGGGGACTGGACTCGATGGCCTCTCGAGGCCCCTTCCGATCCTAGTGTTCTATGATTCTATGGTTCTATGATTCTATGATTGCACGAAAGCAAGTAATTTCTCCTTACTAAGAAGTACTGATACTTTGGAATACATTATCCATAAGTTAATGAAAGCATAAAAGTAAGTTTACATCATCATCTTTATATACTCATTTAGACAATCCTAATAATTTAAAAATATATTATTTGTATTACAGTAGTGCCTGCAAACACCAACTAATTTCTGAGGCCCCATTGACTAGCCTTTGTATGAATACATAGTGTGATGCAGTCTCTAGTCAGAAGGGAAATATAGGCACAGAGAAATGAAATTATTTTTCTAGTGTAACACTGCAGGGCCAGCAATAAAATCCGTATTTGCTGAGCCTCATCACTTCAGTGCTCTGTCCAAAAATGTTTTGCTTTTTTAATCATAATAAGTCTGTATTAAAAAAAAAGACTTGATGAAAAAACAATGAGGAGTCTTGTGGCATCTTAAAGACATTTATTTGGGCAAAAGCTTTTGTGTGTAAATACAGGTGTAGGGAGATAGATATATAGATATAAATATACACACTAGTATATCACAAGAAGGGAGATACATATCAAGAGCAGGACAGTGTTAATGAAGCCAATGACATCATTATATGGACTTATAGGAAGGAGGCCCTTGAAGAATTCCACCAGGATTTCAACAATTTCCACCCCCATCATCAACCTCAGCCTGAACCATTCCACACAAAATATCAACTTACTGGGACACTACAGTAAAATAAACAATGATCACAAAAACACCAGCCTACACCAGAAACCTGCAGACTGCTGTTTTTACCGACATGCCTCTAATGACCATCCAGGACATGTCACATGACTACAGCCTCCCTGGATACTCAGTAATGGAAATAAACATTCGGCCTTCTAAAAAGATCAATCAATCAGTCAAACAAACAAACAAAAAACCTTCAAAACCAGACAAAGAGAAACAGCAGAGCTGCAATTCATTTGCAAGTTTAACACAAATTAGGATTAAATAAGGATTTAGAATTGTTATCTCACTAGGGTGGTAATTTGCCCCCTTGGGCCGTATCTATACTAGAGGGGAGCATCCAGATTCCCAAAGTGTTCTGTTGACGGTGAATCGACCGAATTCAGCACTTTTGTCAACAGCCTTATTCCACTCCACCAACAAGGAAGAATGCTTCTGTCAATAGGTTTTGTTGACAGAAAGCAGTCCTGTCTGCTGTGCTTCCAGATGGCCATTTTGTGAAGAGAGTGGCCCAGCAGTCCAGCCATTCTCTGTTGACAGAATGGATCACTCTTTCAGTCAACTTGGCAATCTAACAGCGATCTGTCAACAGAAGTTTTATTGGAAGATATCTTCTGACAGAAACTTCTGTTGACAGATCACTCTAGTGTAGACATAGGTTTGGTATTCACATGTCCCCATCTGCTCTTGGGAGTCAGCTACATCCACCCTGACTCAATGGGCCTCATTAACATTGGTCCTACACTTGATAAATATCTCCCTTATTTTGATATACTAGTATATTTATCAACCTTTCTGCTGCCGTATTTCCACTCCAGTGCATCTGATGAAGTGAGTTTTACCCACAAAGCATATGCCCAAATAAATCTGTGAGTCTTTAAAGAGCCATAGGACTCCTTGTTGTTTTTGCAGATACAGACTAACACACACATCCTTCTGAATCTTGAAGAAGAATATGTATTATCTTTTTAATCAAAATTTTAATCATCTCTTCAATAATACTTTGGCATGGATTACTCTATCATTGCTTTTTTTCTTATTCATACATACCAAATATACAGTCTACACAATACAAAGTATTTTTATATATATATTGTGTATATACATGCCTTGAACATGTGACATAGCTGTCTTATTAAAACAAACTACAAATGTCACAGCAGAAGCTTACTAATATTTAGTATAATAATGAAAGTCTGAATCCAGCAAAGAGATCTGGAAAACATTACTTGAGTTGTTGTTATTATTGTTTTATTCAACTTAAAAATGTTTTGATAAATATTTTTTCATTTTTGTAATTACAAGTTTAAATTTGTCTTCTGTAAAAGTTCATTTTGTTGAAGAATGTACTAATACATAGTAGAAAAATTACCTTAAAATGTTACAGCATGTCACCACGCACAACCCAAATTTTATTATTTTTCAAGTCTCAGATAAAAGCTCAGAAAAAACAAGTTGTCAAGAAAAATAGAAATGGAACTGGACAAAACAAAAAGTAAGATTTGGGTTCTTTTAAAATGTTTTTAATGTATAATTAAATAACTTCCATTGGCTTGGTACCACTGGCTGTGTTGAGACTAGCCCCCAACTTCGAAGGAGGCATGGTAGTTAGGGTGTTTGGAGATTACTAATGAAGTGCTGCAGTGCATATGCAGCACTTCATTAGTCTAAATTTCCCCTGCAGCAGCTTCAAAGTGTGAAGCTTCGAAGTGCCAGCTTGCGTGTAACCACGGGTCAGCCGCAGGTACTTTGAAGTGCCCGTGCTCCTTCAAAGTCCCTTTACTCCTGAGCCACTGAGATTAGTATATCATGATATTATGCTAGACTGCTTCTGTCATTTCATAGAATATGTGTCCTGGAGTAGGAAGAGTGCCTGCTTTCACTAACAATATAAAAGTCACAAAGAGGTAACTGTCTTAGTTTGTATCTTCACAAGACAAAAGCAGTCATGTAGCACTTTTAAGACTAACCAGATCTGAAGAAATGGGTCTGCTTCATGAAAGCTCATCTCCTAATAAATTATTTTGTTAGTCTTTAAAGTGCTACATGACCGCCTTTTTGTTTTGTTACTATACAAATCAATGCAAGAACACTGCTGAAGAGAAGACATTTACCTCCCTGTGGCTAGAAAGGTTTCAATGGGGAATCCTGAAGGAGAGGTGTGCATTAGTGGAGAATTAAGGAGGACCCTGAAGGAAAAAATATAAACCCTTTTTTTCAGAGCATAGAAACATTGTTAAGCATGATTTTAATCATCTTTCAGCAATTCACAGTTATTTATCTTAATAAATAATTTACTGTTAATGATAATTGGCTAGATTTTCAGCAGGCTTTCATTTTTGTCCCTGTGTTGATGCAGATACAAATAATAAAAGCGGTGTATTTGTGTGGAAGGAACAATTAGGTCACTTGAATGTTGAATTATGTGATTTGTGGGTACAGTAACGTATTGAATAGCTATTGTGACAACATCAAGCCAAGCAACTACTAATCTGGTGAGAGCTGGAGGGCAGGTAGTTTCAGGAGCAGAGGGTGGTCTCCCTCCCCCAAGGGAAGGTGACAAGCCAAAACCCACACTCAGGAAGGCTGATTGCCTGGATGCAGCAGATGGGGAGCTTTACCCAAGACCCAGACCAGCAAAGGAGGGAAGAAGTGCAGAGGCTGGCAAGTGGAAGAAGGGCCCTTGTCACACTATATTATCTAATTTAGCCTGGGCAATTTTGAGGAGCTAAAGTTTGAAAATTTGGCTCATTTTGTGTCTAAATTTGAATTTTTAAATCTATAAATAGAAATTGCTTCTCATAACACATTTCTTCTTACTGCTTATCCAAACCCTGGAACAAAAACTCTAACAATAAACTGGGACAAGCAGATTATTGTTCCTGTAATAACTATTGTTGACAGGATATGGAAAGGTCTTCTTTAGAAATTAATATGTAGCAACTACCTATTGGGAGAGAGAACCTAGAAAAATATGTGAATAAATATATTTTAAAATGCTCTTTATGCATCATTTGTAAGTTATATTAAATATGTAAAAATCTTTTTCTAGGAAATGTATGTTAAGATGTTCTCTTGAAACAGTGGTTTCAGATGACTTCCTATCAAAGGGAAATCTGAGTATGTATAAACTATCTGTTTAATTATGAATATCCAGTTACTTTAAATAATATTTACATACATTTAACACATTGATATAGCTAAGCTATTGATTTTCTTTTGTGTTGAAAAGATTGTCTTTAATGAACTGAACGATATTTTAGCATATGAACCATGTGTCTACGCACAGAACAAAAAACAAACTCCAAGACACCTGTTGCTGTAATGTTAAACTCTTCTTAATCAGTGAGCACATGTACATTCTGCTGTAGGAGTATGTGTGCCCAGTGCACTCTAATCAGAGAATTTTGGTAGCAGTAGTAATGGGTGGCTCAGGCACCCCTGCCAACCTGGTGCTCCAAGATGGGGGTATGAAAGGAGTGTAACTGCTGCCTCCTTCTGAGTTCCATCTTACCATTCATCTCAAAGACCAGGATTCCTGTTGAACATCGATTTTCTTTACTTTTCAGATTTTAAAAATATGGTGTACATTTTTTTTCATAGCTTTAGTGCTGTATTTTAGTTAGAATTAGTTGGCTAGTTCATTCTGCGTGCTCAGGGTTGTCTGCTACAATGCAGAAATCACCAGGATTTAAACAGTGTGTCAATTGCATGTGTATCACTGGGCTTGATAGGTAATCTAGGTGTTGTGTTAGAGACAGATGTCCATATGTACCTCTTTCCCAACAAAGACAAAGAAGTCAAAGGAATGATATCTCAGTATTCATTTGCTTGAAAAGTCTATTCACCCCTCTCCAGAGCTTGACCTTGACTACAAAAAACAAAGGAAGGTTCTTCAATGTGGAGGGCACTTCTGGATGTTCTGGTCCCCAGAACAATTTCTAGATAAAAGAGATCTCCTTCTCTTTCTCTTTCTCTTCTTGCAGCTTCCTCAAAGCAGAGGACATTTATTTCACTATCTGAAGTTGATAGATCATCTATGTCTTATACTTTGTACCACAAATTGGACAGATAATCTAAAAGTCCTTTGTTACACCAGTATTCAGCAGTACTGCCTTATGTAGCACTGTCAACTTTGGCAAGGCCATCAAGGCTGGTACTTCTGTCGTCTCTATCAGCAGTTACTTCTACTTAAGCACTGTCAGGTGCTGTCTGGAATACTACCTCCAATTCCATTAATAGTCATGATACAAGAATTCTTTGCAACAATAGGTTTATTCTGCCTTTGTGTGGCTAATTAATTGTCCAGTATCAATGGCACCAGTTTCATCTGCATCAACATTGCCTACACAGGGTATGTTGTCTGCTCAGTCAGCACTCTTGACGCTTTCTGTAGTGCTGGCCCCATTAATGCAATCATTTCATCCTCTGCTACAGACTCCACCTGGACAAGTAGAGCCAGCTTTGACATTTTGAAGTACTGCAGGTCTAGCAACATGCAGCACCAGGGCTGAAGAATCTGCTGAACCCCACTGGAGTAGCTCCGCCATTTCTTGAAGGGAGTTATATCATCTTATCCTCAGATCTGAACCATGACTAACCCATTTCTGCTGCAACATCTTTTAGGTCATGCTACAGGTCACATTCTAGGAGTACTGCTCAGACCTGTGTCATGGAACAGGACCTCTACACTTATTCCACTTTAGTGTCTGACCACTGTGGGCAATACAGAAATTAGATTACCCACTCTTTCCATACTGGGCATTCAGGACTTCTCCCAGAGTTTGTAAATACCCATCTGCAATAAAGTTCAGAAGAAAGTCTGCATCTCAAGCACCCATTTCTGTTAGGGAAGACCCCATTCAGTCCATCAATTATCCCTAACATTGGGATCAACTGAAGAAGAGCAACATCAAAAACAATGCACATATTAAAATATTTGTAGGTTATTCTCTGCTCTTCAGGGAGACTGTGCTCCAGTGACAAAGATGAAATAGTTCAAACCTCAATAAGATTATAGATTTTTTTTCCAACCAAGACCCCAGGATATCTCCAAATAAAGATCTAAGTCTCCTAGATCAGTGGTTCCCAACTCTTTGAGTAGTACAGCACATTTCAATGAGACAAACAATTCCATGGCACACCCACTTTTTTCAGCTGACTCAATTGCTCATAAACATCACATTTACTTAAATTTACTGTGGTTACAGTTTTACTAGAGAAGTTTACATCTTAGTAGTGTGTACAACAAGCTAGACAAGGATCAAATGTATTTATGTTTCAAATCCACCACAGAATACAGTGTCTTAGACAGCACACACACTTTCAAAATCTGCCAACACCATGCTAGGGATGTTCAGTAAGTGAGTAACTATTGAAAGCAGGCTCCCTTCCCCACCAGCCTGTTCAAGCTAGGATGTGGCATTTAAACCGCATCCCAGCTTCAACAGGCTCCCACCCTAACTTTCCTGCCACTTCCTACTGCAGGGAGTGGGGGTGGGCTCCCTGCCAGCTTGTTCGGGCTGGGAAGCAGCATTTCAGTTGTCTGGCAGCGTGAACAGGGCCCTTCAGAATAGTGACAGAAAGGTAGCCATGCTAGTCTGTATCTTCACAAAACAAAAAAACAGTCATGTAGCATTTTAAAGACTTAACAAAATAATTTATTAGGTGATGAGCTTTCATGTGTCCCACCTAGTAAGTTATTTTGTTAGTCTTTAGAGTGCTACATGACTGCTTTTTTGTTTTGGGAGGATCCTGCAGGGTCCTCACTTTCTGCCCTGCAGTGGCTCTGCAAAGCCACAGTGATGGGAAATTGATGAAATTTCATGGCACACTTGCACAGTTTTCATGGCACACCAGTGTGCCACAGAACACTGGTTGAAGATCACTGTCCTTTACTTCTACCTTTTAGCCTTTACTTTTGTTGACTGCAACCTCTCCTCACTAGTCTTCAACTTTAGTAAAGCCATTATTCTGATGTTTTCATAAAGGACAGCACCCCAACCAGGACATATCTCTCAAGGAAGCCCGCTGCCAGCTTTGTTCACATATCTATTCTGGCGATACCACCACTGGACCTAACCAGGTTACTCTCAAAATCACGGGCACATTCTCATGCTCCTCAACTAACATCATATATGCCATCATGTACCAACAATGCCCAGATGCTTTGTATAGTGGACAGACTTCAAACTCTCTCAGACAAAGAGTTAATGGGCACAAAACAGACATCAAAACATTCCTGATCCACAAACCTGTTAGTCTACATTTTAATGGAATGGGCCATTCTGTTAATAACTTAAGAGTCTGTGTTTATTGAAGAAGAATTTCCAGTCTGCTTTACAAAGAGAAGCCGCTGAACTCTCTTTCATATTCAAATTCGACACATTAACACGTGGTTTGAACCGGGATGTAAACTTTCTGGGACATTATGGCTACGTCTACACGTGCACCCAACTTCGAAATAGCTTATTTCGATGTTTCGACATCGAAATAGGCTATTTCGATGAATAACGTCTACACGTCCTCCAGGGCTGGCAACGTCGATGTTCAACTTCGACGTTGCTCAGCCCAACATCGAAATAGGCACAGCGAGGGAACGTCTACACGCCAAAGTAGCACACATCGAAATAAGGGAGCCAGGCACAGCTGCAGACAGGGTCACGGGGCGGACTCAACAGCAAGTCGCTCCCTTAAAGGGCCCCTCCCAGACACACTTTCATTAAACAGTGCAAGATACACAGAGCCAACAACTAGTTGCAGACCCTGTATATGCAGCACGGACCCCCAGCTGCAGCAGCAGCAGCCAGAAGCCCTGGGCTAAGGGCTGCTGCCCACGGTGACCACAGAGCCCCGCAAGGGCTGGAGAGAGAGTATCTCTCAACCCCCCAGCTGATGGCCGCCATGGAGGACCCCGCTATTTCGATGTTGCGGGACGCGGATCGTCTACACGTCCCTACTTCGATGTTGAACGTCGAAGTAGGGCGCTATTCCCATCCCCTCATGGGGTTAGCGACTTCGACGTCTCGCCGCCTAACGTCGATTTCAACTTCGAAATAGCGCCCGACGCGTGTAGACGTGACGGGCGCTATTTCGAAGTTAGTGCCGCTACTTCGAAGTAGCGTGCACGTGTAGACGCAGCTTATAGGGGCTCTTTGGCATACTTGGCTTAATCTAATTCTTGACTCGCCCCACCCCACCCCTCTGCTCTCTGATTTGCTCACCTTGAAAATTTTTTTTCTGATTTGTCAACTTTTATTCCTGTTTTGGTTCTCTATGCCTTAAATATTGAGTCTGTTCTGGTATGGCTATGGTCTGAAGAAGTGGGTCTGTCCCATGAAAGCTCACCTAATAAATTATTTTGTTAGTCTTTAAAGTGCTACTTGATTGCTTTTTCGTTTTCTTATTACTCCAGCTCAGTTAGAAGCAGGAGTACAAGGTTGTCTCATTGCAGTGCACATTGGCACTGGACTCGCCACCCTGAGGACGAGAATTGGCAAGTGTCCTCCCAGGGCGCAACCCAGTGGCCCTTTTGGACCCTGTGGGCGGTCCTTGAAACACAAGGGCAGGCCTTGGGACTGCCTATTAGGGTGCCCAGCACTCCCAGGTGCCGAGGATGGCACCATCAGCATCACTGGGGGCATCTCCACGGGAACAATCTTAGGGGCCGACGGTGCCGGAGGTCCCTTTGGTGAGCTTGGCAGTGACGCGGTACCATCACAGTCGGCACCGACTCAACTTTGGGCACCACCTTTGCAGGCACCAGGAACCATGGCACTGTTGGTGATGGCACTAGCAGGCCTGGTGCCATCGCAGGTGCCAAACTACCCTAGCAGGCCCATAAGGCAGCCCACGTGGTTATGGGGGGCTCCATCCCAGCGCTGAGCTTGGCACCACAGACCACAGTGTCAGGGACTCAAACAGGGGAATTTGAACCTCCAATGCTGGTGTGCGTGGAAGGTGTGGGGATGTCCTCCTCCTCCTCTTCCCCAGATGAGGTCTTGGCCAGATCCTCAGCATCCCCAACAATGGAGGATGGCAGGGCATACCAGCAATTACTACACAGGGTAGCCCAGGGCCCAGGTGTACAGGCAGAGGAAGTCAGGGATGATACAGACCCAGTGACAGATATCCTCTCAGCATCTGGACCCACCAAGGTAGCACTGCCCTTTATTAAAACAATTGCCAATATGGCAAAGACAGTCTAGCAGACCCCAGCCTCTGCCCTACCCATGGCCAGAAGGAACAAGCACCAGTACTTTATTCCTGCTCAGGGCAATGAGAACCCTTTTACCCACCCTCCCCCAACTCACTTGTTGTGGATGCATCAAATCATAGGGAGAGACAGGGGTTTCAAGGCCCTTCCCCTAAAATCAGAGAGGCCAAATGCCTAGACTTACATGGCAGGCAGGTTTATTCATGCAGACGCCTTCAATTAAGGATTGCTAACCAGCAGGCTGTGGGTAGCAAATATGCGTATAACACGGACAGCTCCTTATCCCACTTCTCGGAGCTGCTTCCACCAGAGAACAAAACTGATTTTAATGCTATGGTAGATGAGCATAAGCTCATATCTAGGGCAGTGCTGCAGGCTGTGCTGGATGCAGCAGATGCTGCCACTAGGGTCATGGCCTCGGGGATAGCCCTGCGAAGGGGAGCATGGCTATAAGTCTTGGGTCTTCCCTACGAGGGCCAACAGACTATCCAGACCGTCCCTTCAAGAGGCCATCCCCGTTTTCTGAAAAGACAGATAAAAGGCTACACAGCCTGAAAACCACCTTACACTTGCTTGGCCCGCACGCCCCTGTGACTCAATGACGGCACTTCACCCCAGGCCTCAGTTTAGACAATTCCTGCAACAACACTGGGATACCAATAGGAGGTGGGGCCACTACAATAGGAGACGTCAGGGCCAACAGACTCTGGGCCAGAGCCACCAAAAACCCACGCCGGGGTCTAAACAAAAATTTTGATGGTGCGGTCGGGAGCAGCACACTGCTCGCCACCCCAGTTCCAGCTCAGCTTTTGTTTTCATTCTACCTATCCCCCTTCTGCCATGCCTGGTACAGCATAATGTCAGACCACTGGGTCCTATGCACAGTACAAATGGGATACACTATATGATTTTCTTTGCACCCCCCTTCCACCCTCCCTCCCTGTCCCTCTTCAGGGACCTCTCTCACGAGACTCTGCTCAGGCAGAAGGTGCTGTCCCTCCTTCAATAGGGGGCTATAGAAAGATTTCCCCAACAATTTTGGGGATGGGGGTTTTATTCCTGTTATTTCCTAATCCCGAAGACAAAAGAGGGGCTAAGGCCTATTTTGGACCAGCGAAACCTCAACAACTTTGTGAAAAAGATAAGGTTTTGTACGATATCCCTGGGCCTAATTATTCCGATGCTGGAACGAGGGGATTAGTTTGCCACTCTCGACTTACAGGAAGTGTATTTCTACATTGTGGTTTATCCATCCCACAGGGAGTTCCTCTGGTTCGTGGTAGTGAAGTGCCATTATCAGTTCACAGTCCTTCTGTTTTGTCTCTCCTCCACCCCACAGGTCTTCACCAAATGCATGGTAGGGGTGGCAGCCTTCCTGCACAGGCAAGGGGTGCACCTGTTTCCCTACCCAGATAATTGGTTAATCAGGGGTCGCTCACCTCACCCAGTGGCACAGGACAGGTGGCTGATGTGATGGACATTCGGCACTCTCGGTCTCACAGTAAACGAGGTGAAATTTGGTGCTGACCCCCACACCAGTCATGGAGTTTGTAGGCGCCCTACTAGGTGCAGGGCAGGCCAGGGCCTTCCTGCCTCAGAACAGATTTCAGGCTATGGCATCTTGCATGCACAAACTGATCAAGTTCTACACCATGATGGCCAGAGGCTACCTCAGTTTGTTGGGTCACATGGCAGCATGCACATTGGTAG
This sequence comes from Carettochelys insculpta, assembly GCF_033958435.1. Lineage (NCBI taxonomy): Eukaryota > Metazoa > Chordata > Testudines > Carettochelyidae > Carettochelys > Carettochelys insculpta. The sequence continues at coordinate 204,440,730 of NC_134138.1, read as the reverse complement.
TCCAGCATACCAGGTTACAAATGTGTCCCTTCCAACTGTGGCTTGCTTCGGTGTACCAGCCTGTCAGGGACAACCTAGATGCATTAGTGACAGTCCCTCCATGGCCGTGTCTACACTAGCCCCAAACTTCGAAATGGCCACGCAAATGGCTATTTCGAAGTTTACTAATGAAGCGCTGAAATGCATATTCAGCGCTTCATTAGCATGCGGGTGGCTGCGGCGCTTCAAAATTGACGCAGCTCACCGCTGCGCGGCTCGTCCAGATGGGGCTCCTTTTCGAAAGGACCCCACCTACTTTGAAGTCCCCTTATTCCCATCAGCTCATGGGAATAAGGGGACTTCAAAGTAGGTGGGGTCCTTTCGAAAAGGAGCCCCATCTGGACGAGCCGCGCAGCGGTGAGCTGCGTCAATTTTGAAGCGCCGCAGCCACCCGCATGCTAATGAAGCGCTGAATATGCATTTCAGCGCTTCATTAGTAAACTTCGAAATAGCCATTTGCGTGGCCATTTCGAAGTTTGGGGCTAGTGTAGACGTAGCCCATGAGTGCTATTAACACTACACTGGTGGCTGGACACTCATTTGGTCTGCATGGGAGCGCCCTTCAACCCTCCACAACCCTCCCTCTCTCTAGTCATGGGTGTCTCAGACTTGGGCTGCGGGGTGCATTTGGGGGAGTGCCAAACCCAGTCTCTGTGAAGCAAGGAGGATGCCTGGCTCCACATAAATCTTTGAGAACTCAGAGCCATGAGGCTTGCATGTGAGGTGTTTCAAAGCAATTTAAGGGGTCAGCATGTTGCTGTGAGTACAGAGAATACCACAGCAATGTATTATATAAACAAGCAAGGAGCTGCGCACGCCTCTCCCCTGTGTCTCGAGGCCCTCACGCTCTGGGAGTTCTGCATTCAACATCCAATTCTCCTGAAAGTGTAATATCTACCCAGGGCCCACAACTCCCTGGTGGACCATCTCAGCGGGTCCTTCATGGACCATGAGCGGTCACTATATCTGGAAGAGCTGCATTTAATTTTCCAGAAGTGGGGATGTCCCCAGGTAGACCTATTCGCCACCCATCTCAATGCAAAGTGCCAGATGTTCTGCTCTTACCAGAATCAAAGCCCGAGCTCCTGGACGGATGCCTTCAGCATCCACTGGTCAGGCCCTCTGCTGTACGCCTTCCCTCTGGTGCCACTCATCCACCAGACCCTATTAACAATTCATTCAGACTGGGTATTGGTCATCCTGTTGGCCCCAGTGTGAGCTCGACAACACTGGTACCTGACCCTCTTAGAGCTGTCTTTCTGCCACCCAGTGGCACTCCCATTATGCCCGGACCTGTTGACACAGGAGGAGGGGAGACTGCACCACCCCAGTCTCCAAGTGCTACATCTGACAATGTGGGAGCTCCACGGCTAAGGGCGGTGGAACTCTCGAGCTCGAAGCCTGTGAAAGACGTGTTGTTAGACAGCAGGAAGCCCTCCACAAGGGCAACATATATAGCCAAATGGAAAAGATCTTCTATCTGGGCAGCTCAAAAGGGGTTATCCCTGGGGCAGGCTCCAATACCTATTGTTCTGAACTACTTGTTGTCCTTGAACCAGAAAGGGTTGTCACTGTCATCTGTCAAGGTGCACTTAGCAGCCATTTCAGCCTTTCATCCTGTGACGAGGTTATCATCGGTCTTTTCAGACCCTGTGGTAAAAACGTTCATGAAGGGACTGGAGAGGTCAAGCTGCAGATGTGACCCCCCTCTATCAGTGTGGGACCTCAATTTAGTGTCATCAAAGCTTACAGGGGCCTCTTTCAAACCCCTTGCCTCCTGCTCCCTCTTATTTCTCAGTTACAAAACAGCATTCTTGGTGGCCATTACCTTGGCCAAGAGGGTGTCAGAACTAAGGGCTTTGACAGTGGACCCACTCAACACCGTGTTTCACAAGGATAAGGTCAGGTTGAGACCCCACCCAGCATTCCTGCTGAAGGTGGTCTCCCCCTTTCATGTCAACCAGGACATTGCCCTACCGTTTTTTACCCAAAACCTCATGCCTCCCCTAGGGAGCAGAATTTATATACTTTGGGTGTTCGAAGGGCACTGGCCTTCTATATGGGCAGGACCAGACTCTTCAGAACGTCTCAACAGCTGTTTGTTGCAGTGGCAGACACAGGATGAGGGGTCTTCTGGTCTCCTCCCAGCAGATCTCCTCCTGGATAGTGGCCTGTATCAAATAGTGTTACAAGCTGGCAGGGGTCTCCCCTCCACTGATCAGAGCTCACTGTACCAGAGCACAGGCTTCCTCAATGGCATACTTAGCCAGGGTTCCTATCCAGGACATCTGTAGGGTGGCTACTTAGTCCTCAATTCATATGTTTACAGTGCATTACGCTTTGACGCAGCATGCATGGGAAGACTCTGCGGTGGGCAGGGCTGTCCTACATTCCTTTCGGGGCGCCAACCCTGCCTCCTAGGCATTGGCTTGTGTTCATCCAACTTGGAATGCACATGATAAATCACTCGAAGAAGAAAAGCCAGTTACCTGTTTTGTAACTGGTGTTCTTCGAGATGTGTTGCTCATGTCCATTCCAAAACCCTGCCGCCTTCCCCACTGTTGGAGTAGCTGGCAAGAAGGAACTGAGATGGGGACAGGTCGGGTAGTGCATATATGGGTCACCATATGGGCACCACTCTAGTGGGTGCCACACTGACCCTATGACTACTGGTTAGTGCAAACAGGTTCCGGCAACTGGGCATGCACCAATGCACACCCAACTTGGAATGGACATGAGCAACACAACTCAAAGAACACCAGTTACAAAACAGGCAACTGTTTTTCCATTTTTCACATTGAAGTCACCCATCAAAATCAAGATATCCTTCTTTGCTTTCTGGTTCACAACACTTTGTAGTTTCTCATAGAAATCTATCTTACATTCTTCAGCTGCTTCATTGGTTGGTGCATACCATTGCACAATCAGTATCTTCTGCACTTTGATGTAGAATCTGGCTGTGATGACGCATGATGATACTGTTCTCCACTCCATTAAAGCACCAGATACTTCTCTTGATAACATCAAGCCCACATCTTCTGTGCATGGTGCACCCTCTTCTTCATGTCCTGAGTAGATGAGGGTTTCACCTGTTACCAGGAGTAGCTGCCTAGATTGCATCCATTTTGCCCCCCGCAAGCCCAAAACTGCAAGCTTGCACTGTTTCAAGTCCACTGCAATCTGTGCTGTCTTCTCTACTTGATACAAGGTCCAGACATTCCATGTACAAAACTGGATGGTTGTCCTGGATGCTCCTACTATGCTTCATACTTATTCCATGTGGATTGCCAACTCCTCACATAACTTGTATAGTTGTAGGTTTATGTGTAGATGATTCTATAACTTTTGGGTTTTTTTACAGATAGGATTGTTAACCCTAAGCCAACTTCTTTTACCTCAGGGAGAGCTGATCCAAATTTGTCTGGTCTCTACCCTATGACCTGTCCACTTTGGGTGACCCTTCCAGGAGCAGTAGCTCCCACTGGCATAGCTCTTTGGGTCATTGAGACACACAAGCCACCTCACCATGACAAGGAATGGACCATGGGGTGGATATATACTTACCTACTCCCATAATCCTGCCTCATAGGCACTTCCTTAGGTTTGTGTTGAGGGGTACTCACTGTCAATTCACAATGCTCCTCTTTAGCCTGCCATCAGCACTTTGGGTATTCACCAAATGTATGTTAGTTATGTCTGCCATCCTACGGAAAAGGTAAGTTCAAGTATTCCTATATCTAGATAACTCATTAGTGAAGGGCCATTCCAGGGTCACAAGAGGATCAACATGTCAGCCTGATACAATCTACCTTCAGCTTTCTGGGGTCTCCTCTTAAACACACAAAAGTCATCAGTTACCCATACTTGGAGAATGGTTGGAGCACTGCTGTACTCCAGCCAGGCAAGAGCATTCCTATACCAGTATCAAATTCAGGCCATGCATGACATCATAAAAAATCTCAGAGAGTTTCCTACGACCATAACATGGAATTGTTTGTAACTCCTGGCTCACATGCATCTTGCATGTATGTGGTGCCACATGCAAAGCTAGGACACACGCCTGTCCAAGCATAACTAGCATCTATTGATTGAGCAGACATAGCACAGGCAGGGTAGTCACACTTCTACTGTGGGTTCTGAAATTTCTTCAGTGGTGGTTCGACTCCCAAATGGTATACCTTCTCCAAAACACATCCCTTGTTATGTATGGTCACCAGTGCATCAGCAATGGGGTGGGAGTGCACTTTGGAGAGCACAGAACTCACTTCCTGTAGATTCCAGAGGAGCTACTACGTCACATCAATGTCAGATAGCTGAGGGCAATTTGTCTGACTTGTTAGACTTTACAACCTCATCTGGAAGACTGATGCTTATCAATATATATGGATGCTATGACAGTGACCACCTCTTCTACACATTTTTCCTATTTTACTTGTTCATGAGGTCCTCCTGAAGATTTGGAATGACAGAGCCTTGGTGATTCTGGTGGCACCAACCTGCCATGACAGCACTGGTATGGTACACTGTGGGACCTATCAGTAGCTACCCAAATCACCCTATGGTTGTTTAAGACCTGATTACTTAGCATCACGGCTGGTTCCAGCACCCCAATCTTGGGTCTCTTCACCTCACAGCCTGGAATCTGCATGGTTGAACCCATGAAAATGCACCTGCTCAGATCCCATTAGGGAGGTTCTTCTTGGCAATAAAAATCCACTGACCAGGGCTACCTACTTAGCCAAGTGGAAAAGACTCTCAATTTGGTGTTCACAGAGCCGTATTTCTCAAACACAAGCTTTGATTCCCTTTATTTTTGATTACCTGCTAAAACTGAAACAGCAGGGCTCGTCACATTCATTGATTAAGGTTCACGTAGCCACAATCCTCGCTGTTCATCCAGGATAAGTTGATTGCTTCATCTTTGCTTACCCGATGAAGCATTAATTTTGCAGAGGGCTTGACAGACTATCCTCAAATCTGTTGAAGCATCCTGGCTTGGGATCTCAACCTGGTACTCTTGAAGCTGATTGGACTTCAATTCAAACCTTTAGTAACATACTCACTACTTTCTTTCTCTTCTAAAGTGCTTTCCTCGTTGCCATAACTTCAGCCAGAATCATGTCCAAGCTCAGGACACTCACATTTAAACCCCTTTCTACCATTTCTGAAAGGACAAATTTCAACCTTAGATTTCAACCTCAAATTTCTGTACTAACCAAGACATATTTCTTTTATACCTGCCTAAGCATACTAAATTCAGAATTCCCCATAGATTATCAGAATTATGCTTTCAATTATTTTGGATCCTCAGAACTCTTTTTTTTTTTAAATAGGCTCCATGACATCACAATTAACACATATACTCTGGGACTTTCTGTGCTACCACCAATTCCTCATAAAAAGTAGAAAAGAAATAGGCTTTCATCTTCTCTCAGCTCTATCCTACTAAGGCCTCTATGGGGACAAAATCTTCATTTATATGACTAGATACTGTAAGAGTTTGGGAAAATACCAGCAAACAACATAAGATATGCAATATAACATTGTATTTTTCAGTTTTGTAAAAACAAGTTGGGTCACAGTTCATATGACAGATTACATAAAATATGTGTGTGTGTCTATGTAAAGCATGCTATCCTTATTCATGGTAGGCTTTACTTATATGATTAGTCGAAGGAAAACACATATTAATGATTTGGAAACGCTATAAAATGTTATACCAAATGTATTGAAGACAATATAAACTACACCTAATAAAAATAATCATTGAGCTACCAGCCAGAAACACTAGTAATATGGATTATATTTGTTACATGAGAAGAAATGAAGAAAAGCTTTGTGGACCTTGAAAGCTTATCTCTTTCATCAACAGAAATGGGTCCAATAAAAGATATTACCTAACCACCTTCTCTCATATCCTGGAATGAGCATGGCTACAACATTGAAATAGATCAGTAATGGCAGACTCCAGTAAAAGACATCTGTATGTTTTATGAAGTTAATACTGTTGTGCAAACATCCATGCAGGCTATACTGCACAGTTTGACCAGACAAGTTGGTCTAATAATTGATGTAGCCATTTCTGAGGGTAGTGTGTCAAACATTTACCTGAGAAGGCTTTCTCTTTGCAGCATCTAAAGCATTGGTAAGGTGAGATGAAATAGTCCCACCTCGAAGTTACGTTAGTTAAACCATACTCCAATCTGAAGGTTACACTTAGTTTTTTTAGCATAACTGAATTTCTTCATAATCTCATTAAAGTTGTCCACAAAATGTCATGCTTTAAAACAATTTCCTGTGTTGTTTTTTAATTCCAACTTTTCTTTAAAATAATTGCATTAAATAAAATACTTTCTAATACTTTCTAAAATACTTTCCCGCTAAAATCTACATTGAAACAAAAACAAAAAAAGTTTTTGTCAAATACTGTTAGTTTGAATTTACCTAATTTCAGATCAATGTTTGCAGTAAAAAAACAAAAAAGTTATGCATTAGAAAAAAACAAGACAGATGAGAAGGGATTGGTTGAGCTTTCTGATGATAGCAATGTCTCTTGTCCATGTATGGAAATATGGGAGATGACCTACTTCCCCCATGTTTCTGCTGCCTTTAGAAAGGGCTGCTTGCAGCTGCTACCATCCTATTTCTGGAGGAATGAGAAGAAAGGTGACCTGTTTCCAAAGAGCTCTGCTTTAGCAAATTCTGTTGGCATTGGGAATCTTGTTGCATTTTGTATCTCCTTTATGAAATATTCTATCCAGAAAACTCAAGAAATATATTTTGTAAAGTAATTTAACAAATTACTTTTTATTTCTGTTTTTAATTTTTTAGGTAAGTTTCTACCCCTATTCAGTATTACAGGGCTATACAGATTGCAAGAATTTTGCCTGTCAAAATAGCTCTGTTAATATTCTTCACTTATTCTTGACAATTGTGTTGATTTCAAATAATTAAAGACCAAAAGATAATTGTGTTCACATTTGAAGCCATTAGTTACTCTGGATTTGCACTGGTGTCAATGATAGTGGAATTAAGGAGTTTTACCACAGAAACCTATTTTCTTTTCCATTTTTGGAGTAATGATTTTTTCTATAGATTTTCTATTTCTCACCCACAGTTCTAATGGGCTGAGAAATAATATTTCATTAATAATGCATTAATATACATATGCATTTTAGCTAAATTATTGATTTTGTTGTTGTATTAGCTGTCTCTGAGACAGAAGTTATATTAAAAGAGCTAGAAGAAATTCTCAGGTGCGTTGCAGACCCTTTTAAAACATCTGGTGGCTCGTATGGAAATGGAGAGGGAAAAGATACAGGAGAAAAGGTATGAATTATGCATGGTATTGCCACTAGCTAGTTTCTGGAAATATTTGTAATTTTAGTAGAATTTATGATAGTTCTTAAGAAAGAAACTTAAATACATATTAATCTACAATATATTTTAGAGTGCATGTGTCTGTCAGTCAGTGCTATGTTTATTCAAGGATTCCACTTAATAAGATCTACAGCAGCAAAATTTGGTATTCAGCTTTTTCTTCCACCAACTTTAACCAAGGTCAGAGTTTGGCTTTGCCTGGAAAGTGGAAAATGCCTGAAATCCCAGAATTTTCCGTAACACTTAAAGGACGGGGCACCGATGAGAGTGATGACATACAGTGAACTCTTTCAAATCCAGCATTCATGGGACGAAGAAGTTGTCAAATATTCAATTATTCTGGGTAATAGGCAGGTATACCTAACAATGTATAACACTAAATTTAAACAAGATTAGATATTGAGAAACAAACAAAAATGTATTCAGAGTACTTTAATTACCAACAACAGTAATATTGTACACTGTGAACTTATACTGTATTTTATGTATTTATTTGTATTTACTCTCACTTTGTTGTACTTATGGAAAACATAACTCAAATTTTCTTATGGTTAAAATCTCAGTTATTGGAGAGTTCTGGATAATAGAATGTCAGATATGAAAAAGATTACTGTACTTCAGACTCACTACTGGGGGCAGCAAGTGCAGAGAACAGCTATATTACAGAGTGATCACTGGGGGCAGCCACAGCAGAACAAAAGTGGCCACATGGAGAACAGGGCTCTCCACCCTGCTGGGAGAGGTAAGTGCCCCTCTACATCCACCATAGCGCTTGGCCACAGCACCACGCAATGGGAGCCCGGCTGCCTCTCTGCAACTCCGACACACAAATAGCATTCCCCGCCATGCCTCATGAGAGGCTGCGGCCACAAAGCCTGATCCTGGCCCTCCTGCTGCTGCTGGGCCAGGGAAAAAAGCTGTGATCCCAGCTCTGCCTCCCCTGCTGCTACTATGTCAGGGTTAAGGAAAAGAGCCCTGTCCCTGGCTCTAGCCAGTTATCCCCAAGTTGATAGTGGGGCTAGGGAAGGGCCTCCTAACAAGGAGCCGAGCCCCAGCCTCCCCTGGAGTGTGGGAAGGCACCTTCTTGAACAGGAGCTAAGGCTGGGACTGCAGAACTGGTCTGCCTCAGTCCTGCCCAGCTCTGCCTCCCACCTCAGGAGACACTGGGGCCAGAAGCCATGATCTGGACTCCCGTGAGGAGATGCTAGGGCTAGGCAGCTTGGCCCTGATCCCGGTGGACCAGCTCCACCTTCTCCAGTGTGGCCACTCTTGGTAAGCCCTCTGAGACCTTCCAGCCACCTGCTATAAGCTCCATATCCATTGGTCTTCTAAAGTACAGACCCATAAGAAAAAAGAAGGAATGGTGGGCTGATGGGAAATTGATAAAAATCACTTACATCATTTTATAGTTCCAGTGGCAAGTTATAGGCTTATCTTTGAGTAACGTGGACCAGAGTTGAAAGGAAGCTGTAATGTCCAACATAGAGAATTGTTGTATTCCAGAGTTATCTACCTTGTTGGATTGCCACTCTTGTGGCAGTCATCATCATCATCAACAACTATGGGCTCAGTGCCCATTGGTGTCTGATGCCTCCCACACTATTTCCTTCCATCTTTCCCTGTCCAATGCAGAGTGGCTTAGTTTCTGTAGACTAGGTCCACACCAGTCTACTATATCATCTACCCATTTTCTGTGGGGTCTGCCTCTCCTATTTGAACTATCCATTATGCTGAATATCAGGATCTTGATTTTTCGTTTGTCGTTCATTCTGCAGATATTCCCGAAAAGCTGCAACTTCCTTTGTATAACCTTCTGCAGTAGGTTCACTTTTGGCTGTATCTTCCTATATGATTCCTCATTGGTGACCTTCTGCATCCATCCTGTTCTCAGTATCTTTCTATAACAACTCCTCTAGAATATCAATATTCTTCTCTTCGAATCTTTCGTTTTAACCCATGTCTTACATCCGTACAACATACTGCTGAATACACAGTTTTTCAAGATGCTCAGCTTTGTTCCTAAGTTAATCACTCTGCTGTTCCAGATCTTATCCTTTACCTTCAAACTCTCTCTTGCTTTCGCTATTCTAGTCGCTATTTTCTTCTTACAGTGTCGATCATACATTATATTGCTCCCCAGATATGTGAACTTCTCTATGTTCTCTAGTTCGATCCCATCTACGCCGACCTTCCTTTCTATTTCCTTGTCTCCAAATACCATTGTTTTTGTTTTATTCATGTTCCTAATCAGTCCATACCGCTTCCCTTCCTTGTTTAGCACCTGCACTGTTCTTGCTAGCTTCTCTTCGCCTTCTTCAATGATAACTGTATCATCCACAAACTTCAAGTTGTTGATTCTCATCCTGTGCACAGATATCCCTTCTACCTCTTTCTTGATCTTGTCCATTGCTCTCTCTAGGTGCATGATGAAGATGCTCGGTGCCATCAGATCTCTTTGTCTCATACCTTTACTCGTTCTAAACCAACTTCTAACTCTCTGCATGTATACACCGCTGCCTGCACATTGTCATTTATAGCCTTCAACAACCATATCAGTCTGCTGTCCACTTCACACAACTCCAACACCACCCAAGTCACTTTATGATCTATACTGTCAAATGCCTTCTGAAAATCAACAAAGCAGTTGTAGATGTTCTTGTTCTTTCATCAGCCTTGCTCTCCTATAAATCTTAGTGCTGATGTCTCCTGTATGGTACTTCTATCTTTACTGAATTCTGCTTGTTCATCCATTAGATGTTCTTCTATCAGCAATATCAGTCTCTCCATCAGTTTCATCATCAGCACCTTGCCTAGATGACTTCTTCGGGCAATCATTCTGTAGTTCTTGCACTCCAATGTACTTCCTTTCTTGTGCATTGTCACTAGCATGGATGTTGTGCATTCCTTACATGCCTTCCCTTTTTTACATGCTCTATTACATAGTTGGTGTATTTTCTGAATCATACTTTCTCTGCTGCATTTGATCGTGTCTCCCTTGATCTTATAATTTCCAGGGCTGTTGTTCTTCTTTAGTCATTTCACTGCCGTTTCTACTTCCTCCTTCGAAATATCAGCCTTGCTCTCAATGTTTGGCAGAGATATTTCTTTCAGTTCTTCAATCAGTCCCTCTTAGACACTCAGGTCCAACTATGCTTTGTATAGAGCAGTGCAATATCTCATCCATCACTGCACAACTTTCTCCTTGTTCATGAGCACCTCATTGTTAAATATACCTATCTCATTGAAGTGGAAGAGACCTCCAGAAATCATCGAGTCCAGTCCCCAATCCAGGACCTATCACCATCCCTAACAGTTTTTTTTAATCTATTTGCCCCTGTTCCCTAAATGGTTCCCTCAAGGATTGAGCTCATAACACCAGGTTTTGCAGGCCAATGCTCAAACAACTGAGTGATCCCTCCTCACACTGAGCTCATCTTTGATCACCATCTTCTTCAGCTGCCACTTGCTATTAATATTCATATTCATCTTTTACACGTTCCTGGTCTTACACTCACCATAATACCTCTCTATATCTTCACATGGCTACTCTAACCATTTTGCCTTATCCTTTCTGGCCACTTTCCTTACCTCATTGCATTTCACCCTATATTGCTGTTCCACCCTCTCGGAAGCATCTCTTCTGATCTTCATTGCTCTCTTCTCTTGGACCAACTTCAGTGTCTCCTGTGCAATTCACTTCTTATTGTTCTTCTCTTCTTCTGGAATAGTCTGCTTAATTGCCCCTTCTATTGCAATGGCTATCCCTTCAACTCTCTTATCTAAGTCTTTCTGTGCCCGCATTCCTAAACTTCTCTCTGAGTGCTGCTCTGTATGAATTCCCTATTTCTTCCTCCCCTAGCCTTGCCATATCTCTTCTTTTCTTAAACTGTGTCTTATACTTTCTCTTGAGTTTCATCTTGATGTTTGCAATCACTAGACTGCGGTCCAAGTCCATATCCATTCCGTGGAAAGTTTGGCACTGCTGTACTGACGTTACCCATCTTCTTCTTATCAAGATAATTTGTCATGTTCTTGAACTTCCTGTCATTCCATCGCCATGTCCACTACCTGCAGTCCTTTTGTTGGAATCTGTTGTGGCAGTGCTTCCGACTTATAACTCAGAAGGAAATTTACAAGTATTGTGAGCTGTTAAGAATTCATAATAAGTCTTACCATCACTCAAACTGTCTTATTCACTGTCATAACACAGCTCATTTCTGATTGTTCTTGGGGATGGAACTTCTTGCACTTTGGTAGGCAAATAGAAGATGCCACCAGTTTGGTCACTTTTATGCATCCTCTCTACACGCATACATGTCATTCGTAATTTGAAAGTTTGATGTATCTTAAGATGAGACATGATTTAGAGCTGTGAAATGGTGCCATGTTAAAATGACCTCTTTGAAATATTTGGATTTGTTTCTGTTAGTTTAGTTCTGTTAGACTCTATTATTTCAGCTTTTTGCATCCAATCTTTAGATCCTGTCCTGCACTATCTGCAGTTTTCAGTTATTGTCACAGCAATCAAAGGATTCATTTATACTATTAGCTTTGTCCAATCATTTTAGGACCTGCCTCAAGTACTCAGCTGTCAGTTAACCATATCTATGGACTTTGTCTCCAAGTATCACTTATATGACAACCCTAGCATTTATGATGAATGCTCTTCATTTATTGGTGTTTTCAGCTTGAGCTGGTGTCCTAATTCAGCTTTGTCCAGTCTTCTCATAGTTCCATCAGCATGCAAGAGGAACATAGACACAACTCTTATGTGGATACTATTGGGGGTTCTGCACACCCCATTCTCTTTTGGAGAGGTGTGGGGTATGATCTCACCAGTGTTACTGTGTATCAGATTGTCCTTTAGTTGAAAACAGCATAGCTTAGCAGCCAGAGTCACCTGGGGAGCAGCAGCCAGAGCGGAGCACTGTGGGGCATTGTGGGTTACATACAGGAGGCTAATAAATTTGATTTTAAGACGTGGCATTTCAACACTGGCCTTTATTCAAACTTTTAAATTTGAACTTAACGCTGCACCCAGCAGGTACCGAAGATTTTATTATATCAATATTAGTGCTCCCTAAATCAAGATAATGATATTTACAGTGAAGACAGTCACATGGTAATATCAATCTAACTGCCTTAAATTCAAATTTATCTCATATTGTAGATATAGCCTTAGTTTCCCTTTGCTGGGCTTTGTTTACTAAGTTTTGATTCCATGTGCAAGATTAAGATAAGCTTTAGGTCGAAATGGTTTTGGAAGTGATAATGACATATTTATTGGTTCCTCTTCTGAGAAAAGTGTGTACTGGTTTGTACTTAGAATGGTGGGATATGCCTAGTGCCTCACATAGCCTTTTACTTGGCCAAATTCTGTATGCAAGGAATTGGGATATGGTTGCTCTGAGGCAAAAATTCCCAGTTGAGCCTCACCATGTCCTTTTTTTTCTTTAGAAACTTTGTACTTCATGGGGATACAGTGTGCAATTATTTGTGTATCCTTGTGGGAATTTGCCATGTGAGTTTTGCAATGTGTATTTAATGAAAGCTCCAGAGAACAACTGCTGTGATAGGAAAATTTTCAAGTATATTCAGTTTAGACATAAACTGTCCCTCTAAATTTACCTGTTTAGTTTGTTCTTGACAATTACAAAATCATTTGTTTACATACAAGGGCTTTTCCCTTGCAACATTTCTCCTATTCATTCTTGCAATAAAGTCATACTGTAGTCAAATGGTCTCCCATATATGAGACCAATATTAATAGGCTTTGTATGTGAAATCTGGAAGCTTGGAGTTGCCACCCCCTCTAACTTCCTCTGTCCTGTTTACAAAGACTCAGCAGAACTGTTGCATGACATGGGTAGGGAGGGATTTGCCTGGTTGGCTATAAATAGCCTTAAGTTAGTCTCCCCAACCCTCAACTAAAATAATCACTCCATACTACTGCAAATAGAAGATGATGTCCCCCAGTGTCTCCCATCTTGACAACTATTTCTTAGAACCATAGGAATTGACCAGAGGTCCATCTAGTTCCAGTCCAATCACCTGAATGTTGATAGTGACCTCGACCTACCAGGTGCTTCAGAGGAACATGTAAGAATCCTGTAAAGGGCCAATGTGAGATAATTTGCCCTCTCTATTAGGAACCAGATTAGAAAGGTATTTTGGCACCTAACGATACAAATCTCAGTGGGTGTTTACAAAAGCACCTAAGTAGATTAGCTATCTAATTCCTACCCTGCCTGTTTAGGTGCTTTTGTAAATGCATTCCAGATGCCTATCTACATCGTTAGGTACCTAAATACCATTGCGAATCAGGTACCAGGTCTCATCCTGATTCTGGAGATTGACTTAGTCTCTGAAGCACAAAATTTAATATTCTTTCCAAACTTTTTATGATTACTTATAAAAACTTTGGGTATTCTCATAGCCACATAAATAACCAGTCTTTTTCTATCTTATGTTCTTGACCTCAACTTCTTCCTATTCCAATGAGTTCCAGAGATTAGTTTTACAAAGTACTTCCTTTTCTTGATTTTGAATTTTCACTTTTTAATCTCACTGATTATCTCCATTGTTCTTTTATTATGACACAAGGGCTGTGGCCACACTAAAGAGTGATTTCGAAATGGCTTATCCCTATCCGTTATTTCGAAATAAGTGGCATGGAAGCAACTACACACGAAATGCAGATCAATGTTGCGATCTGCAACATTGAAATGACTCCCAGTCATTTCAAAATGGAGCAGCTACACAGCCACAGCTTCATTTTGAACTAACAGTGCAGGAAATGGTGAGGGCAGGGTCGAATGGCCGACATGCCCTTCCTGGAGCATGGGCGAGCCAACCCCTTAAAGGGCGCCTCCCAAACACATCCCCACATGACCCCATGCTTAGGACCCTGGCTGCTTGCAGCATGCGACCTCCAGCACAGCACTCAACAGAGCCTTGGTTAGCCACCACACCACTGCCTGCCATGGACCCGCAGCACTTCACTGACGGGGACACCTTGGACATCGTGGCCAGCCTGATGGCCATCCTGACAGCATGCCATATGAGGCTACGTGCTGCCAGACACACAGCCAACTTCCTGCAGGCTCCCCCCACGCTGCATCCGGAGCACCCCCTGTTCCAGCCCTGCTGTCGCCTCTGGCGGTACCCCACCAGTGGAGAATGGTGGGACGACATCATCTTAGGAGAGTGAGACAACCAGTGGGTCTGTAACTTCCAGATGACTCGGGCCACCTTCATGGAGCTGTGCCATTGGCTGGCACCAGCACTTCGCCACCAGGACACCCGCATGCGGCCCGCGCTCCCCCTGGAGAAACGAGTGGCCATCACTCCGTGGAAGTTGGCCACCCTGGACAGCAGCTGCTTGGTTGGCCACCAATTCGGTGTGGGGAAGGCCACCGTCGGGGTCATCCTCCTGGAGGTAAGGCACCCGAGGCCACACACCCAAGGTTGGTTCCTGGGGAGGGGGGTCCCTGGGAGGGGGGAGTCCAACGGAGGGCATTCCCAGGGAGCGGGGCCCCGGGGAGTGGTGTCCCGGGGAGTGGGGATCCCATATGTTACCACACACCCACGGGCGCCTGTGCCCTCTACCCTACAGGTTGTAACTGCCATCAACAGGATCCTCCTGCGCTGCCTGATCCACCTTGGGGACGTGGACACTGCCATAGCCGACTTCCCACAGCTGGTATTCCCCAACTGCATCAGTGCATTGGACAGCACCCACATCACCATCCAGACCTACCACACAGCCAGGGACAGTACATCAACCACAAGGGCTACCACTTTGTCGTCCTCCAAGCCCTCGTGGATGCCCGCAGGATGGCAGAGGGCTCCTACATCCCCCCACGGGAGCTGCCAGTGGGGGACATGACCATGCCCCATACATCATCGCGGATGCTGCCTACCCACTCGAGCCCTGGCTAATGCGCCCTTACACG
Source organism: Carettochelys insculpta (assembly GCF_033958435.1). Taxonomy (NCBI): domain Eukaryota; kingdom Metazoa; phylum Chordata; order Testudines; family Carettochelyidae; genus Carettochelys; species Carettochelys insculpta. The sequence continues at coordinate 204,425,356 of NC_134138.1, read as the reverse complement.
GGACACACCAATGAAAGCCAGGACCCCTTCAATGCACGCCTCAACCACTCCAGGAACACCGTGCAGCGGGCATTCGGCCGTCTGAAGGCACGTTTCATGTGCCTCCTGATGCGCCTGGAGGTAGGTCTGCCCAGTGTGCCTGCAGTCGTGGGTGCCTGCTGTGCACTGCACAACCTTGTGGAGAGCAAGCAGGAGCTCTTTGTGGCACACTGGGCAGCCGAGGCCGTGCCGCACTATGAGCAGCCAGGTGCGGTCCCGTGTCACCAGGTGAACCGGGACGGGGTGCGTGTGCAGGAGGCCCTCTGGGAGTCCTTTGCCCAGGTGTCCCCATGACCTGGCCACAGTCACTCTATGCAACCCCCCGCCCTGGTTCTCACACCTGCCTCACCAGCACCACCCTTGCCATCCCCACCCGAGGCAGGACACATACACCATTAAATAAATTCAAGTGCTATGTTTGGAACAGAAAGAACGTGTGACTATTTACGGGGTGGGGGAACTATTTACATGGGGGACCGGGGTGAACTATATACATGGGGAGGTGGGGGGCCTCAATCCTCTGTCAGAGTGGCTGGTCAGCCACGACGGCCCCTGGAGCTGCAACCACCCTCAGATGGGGCAGGTGGAACAGGGAGGTAGGGCTGGACTGGGTATCTAGGGGCTTGGACTTGTGGTGGGGAGCCACAGATGGGCAGGGCTCACCTGGCCACAGCCAGCGCACCAGCTCCCGCCGCTCAGCTGGAGTCATGTTGGCTGGGGGCAGAGCTGCAAGGGCCGGGGGGACAGAAAGGGCACGGGGGGGACTGGGGAACAGGGAGGAGCTGAGGGAGACGGGGTGGTGGGGAAGAGGGAGCGGCTGGGGCGGGGGTGCGGGGAAGAGGGGGAGGCTGGGGCAGAGGGAGGTGGTGGGGAGAAGGAGAGTACCAGGGAGGAAGTGGGGGCTGGGACAGAGGGGGGTGCTGCAGGAAAGGCCATCCATGGAGCGAGCGGCTGGGCCAGGTGGTTGGCACCAGCCTGGGTCAGGGTGTGGAGATACCCGGCCACCTGGTCCAAGGCTGCCCACTCCATGGAGAGCCATTCCCGCAGCAAGTGCTTCTGCTCCCGCCATGCAGCCGTGTGGGCTGCTGCCAGATCATCTGCCCAGCTGCAGTGGTGGCTCCTCCCACCACGGCACCCAGTCCAGGGAGGTGTTGCCCCTTTACCCTCCTCTGTTGCTGTGGGGCTCCTGAGCACGTCCAGGGGACTGGGGTGGCTGGCAGATGCCGAGACTGCGAAGACATACGGTGAGAGGGTGGTGCCTCACTATTCACGAGCCTGGGTACCATGGGCCAGCGGCCTTGTCCCCACCGCCATCCCACCCTGCTTGTGGTGAGGGGCTCTGGAGCAGCCTGTCTTCTGTGGGGTCCATCAACGTGGGGCCATTAGAGTGGTTGCCCCAGCCCTCCCAGGCTTCTGACCTCATGGCAGCCCATGGCCCCATGTGGGCCCCACCCGGCAGCGATGCTGGCCATCCCTCGGTCCATGGCCTGTGACCGTGTGCCCAGGCCTGTACTGACTGTGTCAGGGACTGCCCCCTCCCCTGTATGACCAGTGCACCCCACGCCCGGTTTTACCTGAGGGTTCCTTGGGTGGTTCAGGGGAGGCCCGGGTGGAGGTAGCCTGGCTAGGGCCCTCAGAGAGCTGGGCCATGCACAGTGGTCCCTCACTCCCACTGTCACTGTCCGCAGTGCCAGCAGCTACTTTGGGGTCTGCAGTGGGGGGTAGGCATCGAGGGTCCTGGCTGGGGCTCCTCTTCCTGCCCCTCTGGCTCCACCGTGTCCAGGGTCTCTTCGAGTGGTACAGCCTCCCTGGGTCCCAGCAGCTGATGGAGCTCCCTGAAGTAGGGGCAGGTGGCTGGCACTGCCCCTGACTGTCTGGCTGAGTCTCTTGCTCGGGCATAGCCCTGCCATAGCTCCTTCACTTTGGAGCAGATCTGGGCAGGGGTCCGGAGGGGTGGCCCCTTGCAGTGAGGTTGCTGGTGAGGCGGGCGAAGGCCTCTGCGTTTCTGTTCCACCCCTCTGTCCTCCTCCCCACAGACAGCCAGCAGGTCCTGGACTTCAGCTTCCAGCCAGAGGATCCCCCTCCTCTTTGGGGGCTACCAAGAGCCCTGGGAGCCCTGCCGCCTGGACCCCTTGGCTCCACAAGGATCCTGGGGGTCTTGGCTGCTGGCCATCGGTCCGGCCACAGTGGGGTGTCACTTTCTGGGGGTGCTAGGGAGTGTCATCTGACCACCTCGTGCTCCTATGGCTGCCAGCACACACTCAGCTTCCTGCATGGGGTTTCTGTGTCCCTGCAGCTTTAAGGCACCTGCGGCTGACAGCCATAGAGCTCTGGCTGCTGGTGGGAGGGGCCGGTTCTGTGGAGGACTTTTCATTTTGAAATGGCATCCAGGGAGCGGTTACACACATTTAATTTCAAAATTAACATCGCAATGAGGTGTTATTCCCAAAACGGGAGTGGAATAACGATTTCGAAATGAATGCCTTTTAATTTTGAACTTAATGTTGAAATGAGCAATTGCGGGGTAGCCGTTCTGCTCATTTCGAAATTGCCCCTCATTTCGAAAATTATTTCGAAATGAGCTGCAAGTGTGGCCACGGCCAAGGAGAATAGAAATTTCTGATCTGCATTCGCCACAGCATTCATTGTTTTACCTATTTTTACTGTGTGTCTGATCATTTGTTTCCTTTCTAAGGTAAACATTTGCAATCTTTGCAATCTCTGTTCTTGATAGACCTTGATCATTTTCGCCACTTTTCTCTGAGCCCCCTCTAATTCTTTGATATCCCCTTTGAAATGGATAATGCTGCTTTTGTAGGCCTCTCTGAAGTTCCCCATAGTCCTGAAGTTCCCTTCTAGTCCTGACTAAAATTTTTGTTATCTAGAAATGTTGCTACCTCACTTCCCACTGCAGCTTTCTAGATAATTGCTAAATATGTTGACATAAGACCTTGCATAGAACTTTAAGGAACACCACTGATAACTTTTTGCAATGATCAAAAATTGGCCATATAATCTTACTTTTTACTTTCTGTCTCCTAGCTACGTTTTGATTTATGACAGTACTTTGGTTTTAACTTGGTAACTACTTAGCTTCTTTAGTACAGTAAACTCTTTCATATCCAGCATTCTATCATCTGGAACTCTCAAATAACTGGCATTTTAACCATAAGTAAATTTTAGTTATGTTTTCCGTAAGTGCAATATAGTGAAAGTAAATACAAATAAATACAGCAAATACAGTATAAGTTTACAGTGCACAATACTACTGTTGTTGGTAAATAAAGCACTCTGAATACATTTTTGTTTGTTTCTTAATGTTGAATCTTATTTTTCTTTAGTGTTATGCATTGCTAGCTATACCTCTCTATTATCCAGAATATTTGAATTTCTGGCAACTTCTTGGTCCTGGGACTGCCAGATGAAAAAGAATTTCCTGTAGCTTCTTTTGAGGACTTTGTTAAAGGCTTTTTGGAACTCTCAGTAAACCATGTAAAATGGTTCTCCTTTATCCTCTAAGAATTTAGAGAATCATGCTATTTTTTCTTTGCAGAAACCTGTACAGCTTTTTAAAAATATAAATATATCATTGACTACCTATTATATTGTCTGGAGGCACTGAGTTTAGGAAGAAATCGCTTGAACACAGAGTGCTGCAGTTACAAATTTTCCATTTCTTCCATCACACACTACAAGGTAGAATGAACCAAAACCAGATGGGCTAACCCCCTAACAATCTAACTCATTTAATTTGACAATGCAGTACACAAAAATCTATCATTAGAACAACTCAATACACAACATCTTCTTCACCCTTTAATAAGAATGTCCCCTTAATAGAACAAACTTTAAGTTAGGGAATGAGGGTAGACTTCCTCAGTTCCTAGCTAACCCCTGGGATTATTTTGCCCCAATACTGTGGGTTAGCCTTAACTAAGGATCCAGCCACTGAGGAGGCCTTCTTTCCCTAGGTAGATTAGAGCACATCTGGTATTCTTACACCCAAAGGTGTTATGAGTGCAGACTTGACTGTGGGCTCAGGACTTGAAGCGTAAATGGATGAGGCTTTCGAGTCAACCTGACCAGGAAGGGTGTGTGTGTTTGCCACAGACACCAATGGAAGAGGAGACTCAGGAACAGGCGACTATTGACTCGGTATCTCACTGGTAGTGGTGAGGTCCGGCAACTCAAATGGAGATGTTTCTTGGGGACAGGCATAATCTGGAAACAGCTGATCTACATGCTGCCACCAGATGAGATACTCTGCTGTCTGGACAGTGTAGGAAACAGGTCTTGTTTAAGTGATGATGGCAGCAAGGACCCATTTAGCTCCAGAAGAATAGTCCCAAGCCAAAAACAGCTGTCCGGGGCTAAAGATTTGGTCTTTTGCCCTTGTTGAATGACTGATGACTTGGCCTTACTGTTGACATTGCACAATTTGTTGTGGTTCAAAAAGTTTCAGCAAATCAAAGCAAGTGCACAGCTGATATCCCATCATTTAGAAAGTCCAGAGACACTTGGTTGTAGCATGAGGTTTGTTTCCATAGAATGAAAAGAAGGTGTCCTGATGCTTTTGAATGAGTGGCTGTCCCTGACCAATTTCAAAGCTTGTTTCATTGTCTGCACAAACCTTTCAGCTAATCCATTGATGGATGGACAATACAGTGCTCATGTGATGTGATGAATCCCGTTTGCTTTAATAAAATTTCCAAACCCCTGAGAGATGAACTGCAGACCGTTATTAAGTTGTTCTGGCAGACCAAAACAGCTAAAGATTCCACAGTTTTTGGGTATTATGCTCAACGGTGTTGGACAGCATTATAGAGACTTCTGGGCATTTATAATGGGCATCTACCACTACCAAGGACATTCTTCCTTCAAATTGGCCAGCAAAATCAATGTGAATACTATGCCATGGTTTTTCAGGACAGTCCCATGGGTACAGCAATGCCAACTGGGGTACATTTCTTACACCCTGACATGAAATACAAGCTCTTGCTTGCACTTCAATGGCACAATCTAAGCCAGGCCACCAAAAATAGCTTTGCACAATTTCTTTTATGTGCACTCTGCCACAGTGACCTAAATGTAACAGTTCTAATGTATGTGGTCTCAGTAGTGTTAGAAGAATGGCACGCATTCACCACAACAAGGACCCAGAATAGATCAATAACTCTGTCCTCCTGGACATGTAGGGAACAAAGTCAGGTAAGACCTCAGAGTCCTGTAGAGATATTCCATGCATCATTGGGTCTATAACTTGGGACAGTACGGGGTCAACATAAGTTCTCTTGAGCAGCAGTGATGGGTGTGTTCTCTACCTCTTCAAAGTAGATTTCCTTCTGGCCAATATCTTGATGTTTGACTGGCAAAGGCAACCTTGAGAGACCATCTGTATTGCAATGCAGTGTGGATTTCCAATATCTGATTTCATATATATGTCCAGAAAGCAACAATGCCCATCAGTGCATATGACTAGCAGCCAATGGCAGAATACAAGTGTGTGGACCAAAAATTAAAGTGAGAGGTCAGTGAGAAGTGTAAATTTCCATCGAAAGAGTACTGATGAATTGTCTGAATCTCAAAAACGATTCCCAGTAGTTCATGCTTAATCTGTGCATAGTTAGTTTCTGCCCTGCTTAAAGTGTGGGAAGAAAAGCAAGTTGTCTCTTTTCTCCAGAAGGCATAATGCATGACAACACTGCTCCCACTCCATGTGGACAGGCATCACAGGTCACCTGTAAAGATAAGGATGGATCAAAATGCATCAGGACCTCCAAGTTTACCAATACACATTTAATTTTGTTAAATGCAACACCACACGGTTCAGTCCACTTCCAGGCCCAAGAGTTCATGAAGTGGTTTTAGCAGTGTGGCTAACTGTGAGATATACTTTCTATAATAGTTCAATAGTCCTAGAAATGAGTGAAATTGACTAACATTTCAAGGGGATGGAGCCCCCACAATAGCCGTAACTTTTTCATGGACCATAGTAAGGCCAGTAGTTTCAATGATGTGCCAAATATTCAAAACGGGGCTGAAAGAATACACGCTTATCTTTGTGGATTCATAGGCCATACTTTTCCATTCTTTGTAGGGTAGCCTATATGTTCTTAATTTGATCCTCCTCATTCCTACCAGTGACCAGGATATCGTCAAGATAGGAGCAAAGCTGGGGTAGACATTATTCTGAAGTTTAAGTGACAGTAACGATAAAGTCCTTTATGTGTCACAATTGTCAACAGCTCTTGGGACTTCACATCAATATGCATCTGTAAATATACTTGTCTTAAATCAATCTTGCTGAACATTTGTCCCCCAGCCAGGCCTGCAAAGAGGTCATTGACATGGGAAAGAGGGTATGGCTCCTCACACAACACTGGATTAACAATGACCTTAAAATCTCTGCAAATCTGAAAGGAGCCATCTTTGTTCAATATTGGAATGATTGGAGTTGCCCATGGGCTATGGGTAACTGTTATTAGGACTCTATTTTTGACTTTGCTTCAACTTTTGGCCTGATGGGATCCGGCACAGTTCTGGCTTTCAGGTATTTTGGTTGGCTTTCAGGTTTAACGTTCAATTTCATGGTGATTCCCCTCATATTTCCCAGATCCACTCCAAAAACAGCAGCGTATTTCTTTAATAGGTTGGTCAGACCTGTTTCTTCTCTAGTCATCCTGTGCACTTCTGCCCAGCTGGATCTTCCAAAGCCATGATCTACCCATTAAGGCTGGGTAATGGCCTTAACGCAAACAATGGAAATTCAGTAGTCTGCCTACTGAGTTCCAACTTAATATCAGTAGTGCACAACAGGGGTACAGCTTCTCCTGTATATGTCTTTAGAATGATGTTTGTTGCCTTTAGTGACAGGTGTTTTAGCTTTTCTTTATATAGTGTCTGATACCAGTGAAACTGCTGCAAGAGTGTCCAGTTCCATGCGTACAGGTTTGACATCCAAAAATGATGTGACCAAGTATTCATACGAGCCTGCTGCTAAGCACAAAACATGGAGTGGAACTTCTTCAGATTGGATGTCACCTTGATTATTCTGAGTCTGCTCAAGGGTATGCAGATTTTCCTTTTTGTTCTGCCAGACTGCAGGTTCCTTTTTTTTTTTCTGTTTACAGATGCACCCAATGTGTCCTGTTTTCCCACACTGCTGACACACTAGGTCCTTACACCAGCATTCTTATGACCACAGTGGTAACATTCCTGGCTCCCTACTCTCTTGCGGATAAGGTTTTGGGACCCCTTATGCATCCTAGGGGGTGCTCTGAGGTGTTGTGCTTCCCATGTGGCCAATTACCTGGAGACCGCAATATCAATGGCCTTCTGTGGGGTGTGGTTCTGTATACACACACTAACCTGTCATATATGGCTTCATTGAATATCTCCTTAAATTCACAGTGTACAAAATTCTACAAATTGTGCAAGTATTTCTCTTTCTTTTTGGTCTGTTTTGTGGAATTTGTACCTTTCTGCAATTACCAATAGTTTGTGGGCATAATGTGACCCCAGGATTTCCACAATGTCACTGGACTACTTAGTCTCTGGCTTAATAGGGTGCAGTAAACTGTGTAGCAGGGAGTAGGTCTCTGCTGGGAAGGGAAGGCACACTCAGGGCCAAGCCAGACCCTCTTTAAACCATCCTCTGGAACCCCTGATCATGCATCTGACAAAGCAGGTCTTTGCCTGTGAACACTTATGCTCCAAATTATCTGTTAGTCTATAAGGTGCCACATGTCGTTTTGTTGCTTTTGAAGGTACAGATTAACTTGGCTACTCCTCTGATACTTCTCAACAAGTAGATTCACTTCCACATGTTCAAAATGGACCCCACTCATGCCCACCATAGCAATTATCACTCAAAGGATAAGAAGGCAGCATATTGCTCACATTCTTTTCCTTGTGGCCACAGACAGTACCTTATGTTTCCTATGGTATTATGCAAATGGAGTACAAAACCCCTTCTTGGGTGCTGTGAGAAACGGGGGCATCGGTACCCTTTTTTCATTAATTTTCTGATAAGCGTTCCCTTCCTATAGAAATCAGACACACAACTGACTGTACCCATTCTTTAGCAACACGTATTTAAATTGGAGAAAAGCCAGTGCATCTGTAGACAGACAGTAGCACAACTGGGGATTTGGCTGGACCCACACTCTGCATAGCCTCTTTCTCCAGTAAAAGATAAACGTGGATACTTGACCAAATATAAAAGATTTTTCCTATTCTGTGTTCTTTCATGAAAGTCCTATTATGACTTTTAGTCATTTAATTTCTTGCATACACTTACTCTTGTGGGCAAAATTTCATCTAAGGTGCCTGGCCTATACCTACTGAGTTTCCCTACTCACATTCACAGTTCCAACTTACACACTGTAAGAGTTCTTCCACAGTAAAACTTCTCTCATATGGAGGTTAAATCTGACAAGATTCACAGGCAGTATCCACCAAGAAACAAAATAATGATAGATACCAGCTTGAAGGGATGGGAAGCTTATACATTTCAATATGATGCAAGACCACGGTCACATATGGAGTCTCATTACATTATAAACTGCTCCGAACTTCATATTCACCTAGTCCTTCAGGCACTCCTACCCCAATGAAATGCCAGACACGTACTTGTATTCAGAGTCAGCATGTCTGCCCTAGCATATATAAATAAGTGGGGGGTGGGCACAAGGTTCAGTTCATTACAGGTGGAAGTCAGATCTAGCTGTTGTTATAAAAGGGAAACAATTCCATAACAGATTGGCTCAGCCTCAAAAGGTGGAATGCTGTCTCCACCAGACAGAGTTGGACCACATATCCCAGACCTTTAGAAAAGCAACACTTGGAGAGGGGTTCAATTTTTGTCCCTGTCTCTAAAGTGTCACTATATTTCCTGACAATTAAGGTCTCCTTTCTAGTGGCTATAGCACCCATATGAAGGGTCTTGGTTATTTCTCACTAGAAATTACATTTTCTCCTATAATGAAATGATGGTTTGACGGACAGACCCATCATCCATTCCTAAGGTACTATCTTTCTTCCCCTAATCCCAGGAAATTTTGCTCCCCTCTTTTTGCCCAAATCCAGACCATCCAACGGAAGTGCTTGTCTTACTTAGATGTTGAGAAGGCAAATTAAGATTTTATGTTTACAGTACAAAATCATTCAATAAATCCTCCACTTTGTTCATTGTAATTCAGTACATAGCTAAGTAGCGAAAAGCTTCCTGGTCCTCCATTGCAATGTATATTGGGGGCAGGAGAGGTTTCCAAGGAATGCTAAGGGATTACCCTCTCATTCAAGTTTAAAGCCCATTCCAAGAAGATAATAGTAGCTTCATGAGACATTCAGTCCAGTGCACTATCTGTACAGTTTTGTAGGACTTGGGTGTCTCCGAATACATTGGCTAATTTCTTTATGATTAATAAACTTCAGTTGGGTGAAGCAGAATTTGGCAGAATTTTGGCTTGCTCTTAGCCATAGCTCACTCTTAGCCAAGTCAACAATTGGTAATGATAGGGTGGATTGGTAGGACATGTTGAACTTCTGAAATCTGGTGCTCTCTTGTCCAGCAACATCTGTGGTCTGGCAGGACCAGAGAAGTTGCTTGAGCAGAGAGTCTGGTGGCCCCAGAGCAGGGGCTAGCTAGAAGTGGCAGCCCAGCCACAGAGCCACAGCTGGGTCTGGGGAGTTGCCACTGGGCCTGGGGACCAGCAGCCCTGCAGTAGTGGGGGAGCTGCTGGCGAGGTTGGGGAATGACAGAGGAGCTGCTGCAGCCAGGACTGGGGAGCAGTGGCCCTGCATTGGTCAGGGAACCACTGCTAAGGCTAAGGAACCTGGCAGCAGATCGGGGTCATGGCCAATGAACTGGTGAGCCATGTGACAGGAGCGGAGGCCTGGCTCCCAGCCCTGCCATGGCTGCAGGTCCCAGCCTTGCTGCTGTGGTCACAGCCCCTGGTCTTTAGCTCTTATAGAGCCACTCTGGCAGGGCTGGGAGCGGGGGCCATGGCAGCCATGACAGGGCTGGGAGCTGGAAAAGCCAAGCAGGCAGCCCAGCTGGGGCAAGAAGCAGGCTTCTCATTCAGCTGGAAGTGGAGCCAAGCAGTCCAAGTGGCTGATAACAGGGAACCACCTATGATCCAGCAAATTCCCTTGTTCAGGACCAGTCTAGTGTTGGATCTGTACCGTTACAAAAATTTCATGATTCCTGAAATTATGACCCATCTCTTAAAATGAGAATGAGAAAATTTGTCTCTTACCTGGAAATTTTTTTTCCGAGTGGAACATGGGTCCATAAGTTCATTCCATTCTGTATAATTTCATCTCCTTCTTTCAGGAGGTAATTGCTCAATAATGTTGCAATGTTTTCTTCCCTCTTAGGGGCTACGTCTACACGTGAAGCCTACATCGAAGTAGCCTATTTCGATGTGGCGACATCGAAATAGGCTATTTCGATGAATAACGTCTACACGTCCTCCAGGGCTGGCAACGTCGATGTTCAACATCGACGTTGCGCAGCACCACATCGAAATAGGCGCAGCGAGGGAACGTCTACACGCCACTGTAGCACACATCGAAATAAGGGTGCCAGGCAGAGCTGCAGACAGGGTCACAGGGCGGACTCAACAGCCAGACGCTCCCTTAAAGGGCCCCTCCCAGACACACTTGCACTAAACAGCACAAGATACACAGAGCCGACAACGAGTTGCAGACCCTGTGCATGCAGCATGAATCCCCCGCTGCAGCAGCAGCAGCCAGAAGCCCTGGGCTAAGGGCTGCTGCACACACTGACCATAGAGCCCCGCACGGGCTGGAGAGACAGCGTCTCTCAACCCCCCAGCTGATGGCTGCCATGGAGGACCCCACAATTTCGACGTTGCGGGACGCGGATCGTCTACACGGTCCCTACTTCGACGTTGAACGTCGAAGTAGGGTGCTATTCCGATCCCCTCATGAGGTTAGCGACTTCGACGTCTCGCCGCCTAACGTCGAAGTTAACTTCGAAATAGCGCCCGACGCGTGTAGCCGCAACGGGCGCTATTTCGAAGTTAGTGCCGCTACTTCGAAGTAGCGTGCACGTGTAGACGCAGCTAGGGAGAGCTGATGGATAACAGTATTCTTACATTTAATCAATAAGTTATTAGTTTATGTGTTTTTGTCGGGTTAGACAGTTCTATTTCTTGATTGTTGAGCAGATTTACTGCTATGGTTAATATGCAACAGTGTTTTATTCACATATGATGTCAACTTTGAAAGCAACTCTCTGGAGGGACCATTCATTATGGAGAATTATCTAAACAGTAAGTTCAGCCAATCAAAATACTTGGTTCCATCTCTTATAACATGGAGATTGAAGAACCCATTGAGTTTATGGATCCATATCTCCTACCCAGAATTACATTTTCTGGGTAAGTGATTAGAGAGGCTTTGTGGTGTCTGCAATTGAAGAGAATGTGTACTGTGCACTGACACATTCATTCATCTCAGAGTCTTTGAACCATAGTTTGATAATGTATCCTTGCACAGTGTAGGGTGGCATTGTTTCCCTTCAATTTGAGAAACACTTCAGAATATTCTTGATAGAAAGTGGTTTTTACATTAAAACTTTACATATTATGGTCTCAGTAAAATGATAATATATAGAAGAGATGTTCCTTCTTAAGGGCACACGTACAGGAAGACTCACTGTGCAGTAAATTATGGTGTAAACCTACAGCGCTCTAGCATGTCTTGCACTAAGGCTACATATTCACTACAGAGTTCTTTCAAAAGAAGCCCTTCCAGCAGCTCTTTTCCAAAAGAACTTCTTTTGAAAGAGTGCATCCATGCACAAAAAAGCAGATTAAAAAAAAGAGTATTCTGCTCTTTCAAAAAAGAGTTTCCACACAGCCCCCACTCTTTCAAATGAACAGGCCAGGTATAGAAAAATCAGGCCCCATGAGGACTGCTCTTTCAAAAAAAAAAAAAAAAGGGCCTGCAGAACGTCTACACATGTTTTTTTTTGAAAGACGCTTTTGAAAGGGGGCACTCTGTCTATGTCTACACTACAGAGATCTTTCAAAAGAAGCTCTACAGAAGATATTTTCTGAAAGAACTTTCGAAAGAGTCCAACCACACATAAAAAAGTGGATCAAAAGAGAGATCTGCTCTTTTGAAAGAGAGCATCCACGCAGCCCCCCCCTCCTTTCAAAAGAATGGGTCAAGGATCAAAAATGAAGACTGTTCTTTCGAAAGAAGGGACCTGCAGGGCGTCTACATGCATTTTCTTTCTAAAGATGCTTTTGGGCACTCTTCCTGGAAAAGGAAGAGTGATTGAGAAAAGAGTGCCACATTCTTTCGATTTGCCTCTGAAAGAATGTTTTTTGTGTTTCAAAAAAACTTTCAAAAGAACTTGCTAGTGTAGGTGCAGCCTCCTGAAACATGAAAGGAAGAGCAATTTCAAAAGGAGCACTGAATTCTTTCAATTTACATTCGAAAGAACACTTTTTGCTTGTAGATGCTCTGCAGGATCTTTTGAAAGAGCCCCCTTCTTTCAAAAAATCTTTCGAAAGAAGTGCTAGTGTAGATGCAGCCTAATAAATGTCCAAGGGCACTAAAATTTTTCTTGAGTGCATTGGCGTCCTATGACCTGAAGCAGCCGTGTGTCAAAGGGACTAGGGAACTTTTACTGTGCATCAGGAAGATTCACATGAACAGTTAGTGTGGGTCTGCACAGAGCTGCCTCCAGCATCACTGCCAGCAGAGCTATGCAAAATGAGCTTCTCGGGATTGCAAATGGCTTGCCATTTGCATACCCCCAAAACTCATTACCATAGCCCCGCCAGAGTTCGGCATCGGCAGAAGGGGATGCCAGCACTGCAGAGGCCATGTGGATGTGCCTCTGCCTGCTAAATCCCCCATCTGTTGCCAGTCCTTTATGCCTCAAACATTTGAAGCATAAGGCACTGGCGACAGAGAGGAGTTTAGCCAGCAGAGGCACATCCACATGGCCTCTGCAGTGCCGGCACCCCCTTATGCCAACGCTGAACTCTTGTGGGGCTATGGCGATGAGGTTCAGGACGCCATTTGCAATCCCAAAAAGCTCATTTTGCGTAACTCTGCCAGCAGTGGTGCTGGGGGAAGCACTGTGTAGACATAGCCTAAGTATATGGCCCACTGGAATGCTATAAATTTGTACTCCTGGTTTATGCATGCTGCCCATGTAGACTTACCATGATATTCCTCCAGCTGCTTTACCTTTACAGAAAAGTATATAGTGGTGCAGGAATAGTTATTATAAGTGGGGATGGAGAGGAAAGGGTGCTAAAACCCACTGAAGACACCCTGTATCTGATGGAAACCACTTCAAGACAGAGAGTGCTGCCATACCACCACAACCCCTGGTTTCAGCACCTATGTATGTTCAGGCAAATTCATACTTTCCTTATGATGGGACTTTTATGTATATTTGCAGTATGGATTTACATGTTGACTGAACTTGGTAACAAAGCATACTGCTTAATGTTGTTTTAAAGTTTAATATCTAGAAAATGTGTATTTGCTTTTCAGGTAACTAAATGCAGCACAGAGAGTACTGAAGGAAGCCCAGTGGAAAACTACACCCAAGAAGATTGTATTATTATTGATGGGATACCTTTCAAGGCTGGGGAGTGTATTGAAAACATAACTAACAAATTTAAAGAAATAGATTCTTTAATGTCTGAATTCCAAGATAGCTTGTAGCACTTAAAAGTGGAACCTCTCTATGTACCTTTCCATTTACTCGTAGACTCTTAAGTGAATAATTTGCATAATTACAAAGGCAATTATTTTATTTCAGTGTTAAAGGTTATCTGATAACGTAGCTAACAAAATTAAAATATATTTTCAAGTTTATAGGGGAGATTTAAAAGTAAATACCCATTAATAATTTTGTTGCTATTTAGATGGAATAGTTTGTTATGACGACTCAAAATTGTAAATAATTGAAAACTAGATTGAAAAATAAAAGGAGATAAGTTTAGTGTAGTGATTCTGAACGCATCTTGAGTTTTGGAGGCATACTGGCAAGACAGTGGATCTTCAGATATTCAGGAAGAATTGATTTAAATAAATCCTCCAGTAGTTGTAAATTGTATTTCAGCCTTGTCATTTTAACTATATGGCTTTCCCTACTATGAATAATTGATGGAATTTGTTAATCCTTTGATCTGCTTGTGTAATTCACACTGGGTTCTATTCAGCTCACATTGTCCTCTGGCTAACTCACCTTTGGGGGTTGCATACTATTCATAAGAATACTTCATTCTTTTTCCAGAGGCCCTTGGATATTCACACTTGTAGGATCAAGTAGCTTGCACCAGGACTTGCAGAACCTTCTGGAAAAGAATGTTCATCGAATTGCCTCTCTCATCCTGGAAAGTGCTGAGGACATAAAAGAACAAATGGTCCCACCTGTTCTTCATTTCCTTTCTAACAACTGTAGGTAAAGGAAACTCAGATTGCATACACTGCTCTCAGTGCTTCCTCATCAGGATTGCTTTTCTCTCTCACGTTTTCTGTCCTTTAGAAGCAAAATTCATTTGTCAGTTAGTGAAGCTTTTCTTTTTAAACAAAAGAGGAGATGCTTATATGGTATGGGCTTTATCTAGACCAATAGGAGCAGGTTCAGCCACCTCTCATTCTGCACTAATTGGGGAGCTCCTCATACCCAGTTGAGTAAGTTGGCACTGAATAGCTGCGTCTACACGTGCACGCTACTTCGAAGTAGCGGCACCAACTTCGAAATAGCGCCCGTCGCGTCTACATGCGTCGGGCGCTATTTCGAAGTTAACTTCGACGTTAGGCGGCGAGACGTCGAAGTCGCTAACCTCATGAGGAGATAGGAATAGCGCCCTACTTCGACGTTCAACGTCGAAGTAGGGACCGTGTAGACGATCCGCGTCCCGCAACGTCGAAATTGCCGGGTCCTCCATGGCGGCCATCAGCTGGGGGGTTGAGAGATGCTCTCTCTCCAGCCCCTGCGGGGCTCTATGGTCACCGTGGGCAGCAGCCCTTAGCCCAGGGCTTCTGGCTGCTTCTGCGGCAGCTGGGGATCTATGCTGCAGGCACAGGGTCTGCAACCAGTTGTCGGCTCTGTGTATCTTGTGTTGTTTAGTGCAACTGTGTCTGGGAGGGGCCCTTTAAGGGAGTGGCTTGCTGTTAAGTCCGCCCTGTGACCCTGTCTGCAGCTGTGCCTGGCATCCCTATTTCGATGTGTGCTACTTTGACGTGTAGACGTTCCCTCGCTGCGCCTATTTTGATGTTGGGCTGAGCAACGTCGAAGTTGAACATCGACGTTGCCGGCCCTGGAGGACGTGTAGACGTTATTCATCGAAATAGACTATTTCGATGTTGGCTGCACGTGTAGACGTAGCCAATAAGTCCAGTGCCTGTTCTGAAGAGTGTTTCATAGAATCCCATTTCTGCTCTGAGCAGAATCATCTCAGACTGCATATACCAATGTCCCTCTGCCAGGTACATTGGACAAACTGGACAGTCTCTGCACCAAAGGATGAATGTATATAAATCAGACATCAGGAATGGGAATACACATAAACCTATAGGGAAAAACTTTCACCTCCCTGGACATTCAATAATCTATTAAAAGTAGACATTCTTCTACAAAAGAATTTTACCACAAGATTAGAGAGGGAGACATTTGAATTGAAATTCATTTGCAAATTTAACAATTTAAATTAGACCTCAAAAGAGATCACAACTACGTTATGTATTACAAGGGCAATTTCCCCACCTTTGAAGTTTGAGGGGAAAGGCACACATTCTAATTAACATTCTTCATCTCCTGTTCCTGCTAGTGACAGGTAACCATTTTTTTGTTCCTTCCTATCCTCCCCTCCCCTATATAAACCCTGGTTTCTAATTGTCAGCGTCAGTAATCTGAAGAAGTGGGTCTATGCCTCGAAAGCTCGTGACCAATTAATTTGTTAGTCTTGAAAGTGCTACAGGACCGCTTGTTATTTGTGAAGCTATATACTAGCACAGTTACCCCTTTGAGAATAATTTAGTTATTACTTAGCTCCTTGCTAGTCGCTACTTAGTTTCTTTACCTTTTCCTTTCTTCTTGTTAAAATGAAAACAACAAACTTTTTTCTTTCTTCTCCCTTGAATTGTGGCTGCTGCTACTGTGAAGACCTTCAGCAGAGCCTTTTTGAGGGTGAACTACTCTGACAGGAATGCCAAGTTTCCCGGTCTTTAAATGCAGCTGCATCTGCAAGCTTGCAGTCCCTGTTTCCAAAGGTCATGGTTGGTATGTTTGCTGCCTAGTTGAAACATTTCACAGAAGTGTTAACATTATCTCAGGCTTACAGCTAGAGGAAGATGGGCTAGAGACTTATAGCTCAACATCTTCCTTATGGAGAAGTCTCTGAGGCCTGCGTTGGAGCCTGGAACTCAGGACCCCCTCCCTGCGACTTGCTTCAACAACCACAATGGCAGACAAAGATCCTTCCTCAGAGCAACCTGCCAGACCTCATCCTAAGAGGTGGGTACCTGACTGCACCACAGGAATCAGCCAAAAAGAGCCATTTCTCAGGCAGGCAGCAAACACCAGCCCAGATCTACTGTAGGCACCAGGAGCCTCAGCAGCAGCAAAGTGCTGGTACCAAAAGGAGCCAAGGACTCCATAGGCTCCAACAGAGGCACTAAGGGGAAATCAAAATCCTATGTCTCAGCACCACCCAGGAAGACACAAGACTGGCAAACATCAGTGTGTCAATGTTTCAACAGGTGGCACTGGTTCAAACAGCAGCACTGCTACACGTGCCGTGTCTCTTACTCCCAGAGCTGCAACAGAAAGTGCTGCACAATGCTCCACAGCACCTAGCACTGACAAGCATGCAGCCACAGAGCCCAGTCACACACGGACAGCAGCAGTTCCTCTGGCAGATGGACCTGACAATCAGCTCTGCCCCGATTTCTCTATCATTGGTAGTGGTGTGGTCAGAGCACCTTTGGCACAGAGTCTTCTGTTACTCCCATCCTCACCCAGTCATTATTTGATCAAGGAAGAAGAGGGCAAAGTCGAAAAAGAAGCTCTCACCTCACCATTCGCTCTCTGCCAGGAACCAGCCAACACAGAAACCCCCCCTGTGAAATATTATACTGACCCAGCTACTGGTAGGGGCACAGACAGCCCTGGAGTCCCACATACTGCCCTCATCATAGTGGTCGTATTGGAGTCCACGGGTACATGCCGGGCGCAACAGGCACCAACCATCACTCGGTCAAATAGTAATTAATTTCAATTCATTTTAAGTTATTTATTTTTTAACTTTGACTTGTGGGGTCATGAATAAATGGCAATGTACTGAGGCAGCAGTTCTGAAACTATGGATCAGTTGTGGTCTAGACAGTGATTGCTGGTGGTCAGCATAGCGCTGGCTGTTCTCCACATACCTCACAGCTGCAGGTATGTGTTCTGCTCAGGTAGTCTGAACCCAGCATACCAAATCCAAAGCATTTTTCCTTAAAATACCATTAGGATGTGCGCTCATGCCCTTAGAGCCTCTTCCATAGTTATATAAGGGTGGCACTGCTCTGACTCCCCTAAGTTCCTTTTCACTACTCATATCTACATTTTGAACATTTAGTACCATTTTATTGACAGTTTTCTGCCATTTCTTTTCCATGTAGTTATTCATAATGGCCTTAGTTACCTGTGGTTACCTGTCACTAGTAAGAACAGGAGATGAGCAAGTTAATAAAACCAAAAATCAGTCATGTAGTACTTTAAAGACTAACAAATAGTGGGACAGATCCACTTCTTCAGGTCTAGTTAGGTAGCACTTACTGAAACGATGCCCTCACTGGGGATTAAACATGTTCCTTTGTGTGGGATTACTATCCCCAACAGACTATTGTGCTTTGTGGAGGAGCTTGTTAAGGGGAGATCTTCATATATAATTCCTTTGAAAAGAGTACAAAGAGATTTAGAATTAAATATGACACCTTCTTGAATAGGCAATCAAGTACATGTCAGTGCAGGAGATCTCTGTTGACTATCAGGCCCCTCACATAGCTCCTGAGCTAATATGGACTGGAACTTCTCCACCAAACTCAAGATTCCTTGCTCGGAAGGAAGAGGGATTCCTTTCCTCCTTCACTGGGCCCCCTAAGAACAACACAAAATGGACAAAGGCCACTCCAGAGCTCAGGGAGATTTGTCTTCACCTTCACCTCAGCATCATGAGTCTTGAGATACATGGGGACAAAGATGGGCCATCAACCAACTCTACAGTACTGATGTGGGACTAAGGGGACACAGTACCATCAACTCTAGTATTGCCTTGAGGCATCTGTTGAGTTAGATAAGGGTTATCATAATAATTTTTCACTGTGTACCGGGAATATCAGATTTGCTTGTGTGTTCCTGACTCACCACTTAATTGCGAACTTTTGACTGAAGTGGCAATCATCCTTGATGTCCTTGCCCGTCCCCCCCAGTTAATGGTAGAATTACTGTCAGCTCTGTTTGCTAACACCTCAGTTTTCCCGCGGTGCAGGGAGACAGTCAGCTTCCCACTTGGCATTGAGGATTTCATTAATGTGAATAGAATCTTTGGTACAGGTTCCGATTACCACACCATCTGCATCTGCGAGCCTGGGACTAGCTTTATTTTTGATACTGTGCTTGTTTAAGATCTAAATATGAGTACAAGCCTGGTGCCAGCATTCAAGAAGCCCCAGACTATATATTGGACCACAGATGATACAGGGTACTTGGATCAGAACCAGCTCCCCTGTCACCATCAGACTACTTAGACTGGTCTCCACGTATGAGCTCAGAGGCATCTCCTTCTCCTGCCCCTCTTGGTATCCTTCCCCAACGCTGCTGAGGCACAAAGGGTATCACAGTAACTACTGTCATCAATATTTTGTCCACAGTCGAGATAAGGGATCCTGGTCCAGTTCCTAAGAGCCACCAGTGCCACATCTGTATCTGCAGTGGTCTCTAGGGAATCTCCAGGAAGCCCTTTGTTCAGCTACATCCTGGATGTCTGCTCACTCTAGGATAAGATCATCTGGACCTCTGGTAATCTTCCTGCCAGAACCACTGCTTCTACAGCCATTGGCAGAGGGAACAAGGGATTCTGTTCGTCCCATGCAAAGCCCACCTACCTCTTCTTCCTCATCACCAGTTTATGCTGAAGTGATAAAGTCTTCATCTCTGGTACTGGAGGATTTCTGATTGTTTCAGGATCTGCATAGCACTGGCATTAGGTATTCAGGCCATGTTTGTTCAGGAATACACCCATAAATTGGTGGACATCCTCCAGCTCTTGGCTTCTGTGAGAACTGCCCTTTCTGTAAATGAATCCATATTAAAGCCAGCTAAATTTTGATTCATCCCTGGAGTGACAGCCTCCCCACTTTTGGCCAGGAGGCCTGTGGAAATCTTATTATTTGCTGAGCTATCCCCTTAGACTGTGTAGGATGTGGTTACTTTGTTAATATTCACATCAAACCATACTGTCAAAAGATTCTATGTACCTATTGCAAAGAGGAGTGCCATACCTCAGAGATTGACAGGGAGGGCCAGATATCCCCACATGGTCAGAATCAGGGAAGCTATGCCCAGAATGCCAGAAACAGAGGGATGGGATAGGAACAGAAAGTATAAAAGGCAGGTTCAATTGACGGGAAGCCAGCAAGGGAGGCAGACATTTCCACCCTGCTTCTGGAGCCCGAGCCTGCTGGGGCTTCTTCCACCCTGAGGAGTAATCTGTGCTTCCTGAGACATGCTCATGCTGAGGAGTGGCTGGGGTTACACCCTGAAGTGTACCCAGGAAAGATGGTGGACAATCCTGCGATCCAGTTATGTTCTTAGGGGAGGGTAGGAAGTGGCCCAGGAACAGCCAACTGCAATCCAGCTGGGTTGCTGCCTACGTCCAGTTCAGCAGCCCATGCAGAGTGCCCACTATGGGTGCAGTTTGCTTTCTGGCCATCTTGCTCCGAAGGTGGGTAGCTGCATTCTGCACCAGCTGAATGTTCTAGGTGCCGTTCACTGTTGGAGCCAGGCGGTGTGCATCTGCAGTAATGTAGTGCACATCTAACAAAGGAACGTACGACCAGCTAGAGAAGGCCAGTCATATATGAAAAAGCTGTTTTAAATTTAGAAAAACCTCAATTTGTGACCCATTTAGACCCTGTGCAGCGCTTAGCTGAGGGTGTGGTCAGAGACATTGCCGGTACTTTAAAACATACTACTTCTCTCTTTGAAACAGCATCATTGCTGTCCAGCCTGGTTTTTAGCAAGCCAGCTTTCTGCCATTTCCATATCTGAGTCAGAAATTGGAACAACAAAGTAACTGCTCAGTCCCATAAACATGTCTTATTAACATCTGCATTAATAATCTGGAAGTGGAGGTGGGAGGGTTAATGAGCAAGCTATCAAAATTCACAGATGATACTAAATGCAGACATAAAAATACTACAGAAGAACCAAGGAAGATAGACATACAGGAAGGAAATAATAAAAGGGCATTAGATTTTTCTTGGAAAATTTGAAGCTGATATATGTATCCGATGGCAAATGTGAAATCCAGATGTTCAATTAGAATGAAAAGTCTGGAAAGCAGAAATTCTGATTGATCTAGGGATGATAAGCAGACTTAAAGGTACACACGTGTTTGAATTGGCATATGACACAAAAAGGCCAATTTGATTTGAGAGAGACCTATGCCAGTACTGGGAATGGCAAGATGATGTTGATGATAATAATAATAATAATTAATAATTTTACAATGTTTTCCTGATTGCCTGCAGTGGGGGTATGTTCAAGTTGTATCATTTTTCAGGATAGCACATCCTGCCTTCCCAAGTATATTTGGCACAGTCTTTCAGCAGGCTGCACAGGAAGATTCTGAATCATGACCCTTCTGACCTTTTCAGCTGTATGTCTCCAATGGAGAACTGGAGGGATCAGTCCTTGTGCTCTGAGTGTAAGGACCACAATTACGATTATGATAGGCTTCTTACATACGCTGCACATACATCTCACCTGCACTTCATTTGAAGAGATCTCACTAATTTTAGTCCCAAAGTTAACTATGTTCCATGCATATGTATAATCCTTTTGCTTTTATTGCTGAAAATGATTGACATCAGAAATTAAGCATCAAATAACCTAAGGCTAGACAAGAGTCATAGTCACTACAGGAATGAGTACTACAGCATTTTAAGTTGTGTATGTGAATAATTTATGGGTGTCATTTTGAGTCATTAGTACATTGTGCATCACAAATTTGGCATCAGCAGGTTGAGTTGTACAGGTCCATCACATTGCACAAGTCACTCACTGTCTGGACAATATTGTCATAAACAGGAAAGTGATAAGTCCTTGTCTTTCATGACACCGCATATGGAATATTGTAAAAGAACACTGTCAGCACTTAAAAATAATACAGTTAAAGTTGAGCTCTGTGTAGAATCATCTTTAGCAGAGGAAGAAAATATGGAAGGAATTCAGAGAACAACAAAAAAGTGATTGAAGTAGATTTGTTTATGAAGAAAGAGTAAGAGTTGTATGTATGACCTGAGTAAGTGACAGCTGCGATGAATATTATAACCGTCTACTAACATCTCAAGGGTGTAAACACCATAGATGAAGATGTTGTAACAAAAAGAAAGTGGTGTTATTTGCACAGCTATTGTCTTACAGGGATTGTGCTAAAGGATGGCAGCTTTAACTTGCATCAGGATTTTTGGAGAGATTCTGGATCAGTGTACCCCCAGGCTCGCTCCTCACGCCTTCCTTAGGACAATATTAGTTATCTCCAGATCATAGGCTAAAAAGTGGAGTAGAGTTGGGGACAAAAAGATTTAAAAAATGGAACAGATCACTGGTCTTTAAACTACTGAAAATGTACTGCATCATCACTTTGTAGAGTCAGTGGCAGTATGGACCCAGGAGTGCAAGGGTCACACAGAGAACACCAATCAGTAAGTCTCTACTTCCACAGCTCTTTCAGCTCTCAGCCTGACTCCATAGTATTACCATACAATGGCTGTGGCCACACTAGGAAGTGACTTCAAAAGGGGTAATCCCGATCCATCACTTTGAAGTGAGTCGCTTCGAAATAAAGCGACTACACACAAAATGCAGATTGATGTTGCACTCCTCAACATCGAAGGGATGCCCCATCTTTTCAAAATGGAGCAGCTACACAACCTATAGCTTCATGTCGAAATAATGGGGCAGGAAATGGCGAGGGCAGGGTTGAATGGCTGACAAACTCTTTCTGGAACACAGGCCAGCCGCCCTGTTAAGGGACCCCTCCCAAATGCGCCCCACCATGCACATGCTGAGGACCCTGGCTGCTTGCAGCATGCGACCTCCAGCATAGCATGCAGCAGAGCCTTGGTTAGCCACCACACCACTGCCTGCCATGGACCTGCAGCACTTCACTGGTGGGGTCATCCTTGACATCATGGCCAGCCTGATGGCCATCCTGGCAGCATGCCATTTGAGGCTATGTGCTGCCCACCACGTGGCCAGCCTCCTGCAGCCCCCCCACCCCACGGTATATCTGGAGTACCCCCTGTTCCAGGCCAGCCCTCACCTTTGGTGGTACCCCACCAGCAGGGAATGGTGGGACAACATTACCCTTGGGGAGCGGGACAACAAGCAGCAGCTCCACAACTTCCACGAGTTGGGCCATGTTCATGGAGCCATGCCAGTGGCTGGCACTAGCACTTCACCACCAGGAGCCTGCACTACCCCTGGAGAAACGAGTAGCCATCGCTCTGTGGAAAGTGGCCACCCTGGGCAGCAGCCACTTGGTTGGCCACCACTGTTGGAGTCATCCTCCATGAGGTAAGGCACCTGGGGCTCAGGCACCCAGGGCAGGATTGCAGGAGGGGGGTCCCGGGGTGGGGGTGGGGGTCCCCCGTATGCTACCACGTACTCATGGGTGCCCACGCCCCACCCCCCACAGGTTGTCACCGCCATCAACAGGATCTTCCTGCGCTGCCTGATCCACCTGGGGGATATGGATACTGCCATGGCCGTCTTCCTACAGCTGGGATTCTCCAACTGCATTGGCACACTGGCCAGCACCCACATCGCCATCCGGGCCCCATCACACATCTGGGGACAGTACATCAATCAAAAAGATTATCACTCTGTCATCCTCCAGGCCCTTGTGGATGCCTGAGGACATTTCATGGACATTTGTGTGGGCTGACCAGGCAGGGCTCACAATGCCTGCGTCCTGTAGAACTCATGTCTTGGCCGCAGGATGGCCGAGGGCACCTACATCCCCCCATGGAGGCTGCTGGTGGGGGGAGGGGATGCAACCATGCTCCCATGCATCATCGCCAATGCAGCCTACCCCCTCCAGGCCTGGCTAATGCGCCCCTACACGGGACACACCAATGAGAGCCAGGACCTCTACAACACCCACCTCAATCAGGCCAGGAACACAGTTGAGCAGGCATTCGGCTCCTGACGCACCTGGAGATAGGCCTGCCCAGCGTGCCTACAGTCGTGGGCACCTGCTGTGCTCGCCACAACCTCGTGGAGAACAAGCAGGAGCTCTTTGTGGCTCACTGGGTGGCCAAGGCTACACCACACTCTGAGCAGCCAGGTGCAGACCTGTGTTGCCAGGCACACTGGGACAGGGTGTGTGTGCAGGAGGCCCTTCAGGCGGCCTTTGCCTGGGGGCCCCCATGACCCAGCCCTGGCCCACTCTGCGCAATTCCCCTGCACCCACCCCTGCCCCACCAGCAACCCCACCTGCATGCACTCTCCTCACCTAAGGCAAGACACATAGCATTGCTAAATAATGTAACTGTTTTTTTTTTGAAAAACAAAGAACTATGTGATTATTTACAGGGGGGAGGGGCAGGGGTGAACTATTTATATGGGGGGGCAGGGAGCCTTAATCTTCTGTGGGGGTGGCTGGTTGGGAGCCTTGATGGCCCTGGGTTTGGGGGCCATGGAGAGGTAGGGCCAAACTGGGTTTTCTAGGGGCTCAGCCTCATGGTGGGGAGGAGTGGCAGGGAGCCATGGACAGGCTGGGCTCACCCGGCCACAGCCAGTGCACCAGCTCTTGTCCCTCAGGTGGAAACATGGCGGCTGGAAACAGAGCCGTGTGGGCAGGGTGACTGGAAGGGGCAGAGGAGTGAGCCGGGGCACAGTAGGGGCTGGAGTGGGAGGGCTGGGGCACAGGGAGGGCTGGGGTTGGGGCAGAGGAGGGGGCTGGGGGGGGGGCTGGGGTGGGGGGGGGCACAGGAAAGACCATCCATGGGGCAGGTGACTGGGCCAGGCAGTTGGCGACAGCCTGGGTCAAGGTGTCAAGATACCCAGCCACCTGGTCCCAGGCCACCCGCTCCATGGAGAGCCATTCCTGCAGGAAGTGGTTCTGCTCCCACCATGCAGCCCTGTGGGCTGCCGCCAAATTGGCTGCCTGCCTGCGGTGGCGGCTCCACCCTCCACGGTGCCCAGTCCAGGGAGGTGTCACCCCTTTGCCATCCTCGGCCGCTGCGGGGCTCCTGGGCACATCCAGGGGCCTGGGGTGACGGGCGGATGTCAAGACTGTGAAGACATAAGGGGAGAGGGTGGCATCCTGTCAGTCAAGAGACCGGGCACCATGTGCCAGTGGCCTTGGCCCCACCACCATCCCTCCCTGCTTGTGGTGGGGGGCCCTGGGGTGGCCCATCTGCTGGGGGGGGCGGTCTGTCAATGTGGGGCTGTTAGAGTGGCTGTCCCAGCCCTCCCCACCCTCTCAGGCTTATGATCCCTGTGGCAGCCCATGGCCCCATGCAGGGGCCCCCCCCCTGCACATGTGGGCCCCACCCTGATGGCAATGACACTCATCCCCAGCTCCCTGACCCGTGGCCGCATGCCCGGACCCATGCTGGCTGTGTTGGGGACCGCCCACCCTGCGCACATGGCCAGGGTACTCCACGCCCAGTCCTACCTGTGGATTCCTCTAGTGGTTTGGGGGAGGCCTGAGTGGAGGTAGCCTGGCTGGTGTCCTCCGAGGGCTCCACGATGTAGAGTGGTCCCTCGCTCCTGCTGTCACTGTCCCATTGCCAGCAGGTACATTGGGGCTGGGGTAGGGGGGGCTGTCAAGGTACATTGGGGACGGGGGGGGGCTCTTCACCCTGCCCCTCTGGCTCCACCGTGTCCAGGGTCTCCTTGGGTGGGGTGTCCTCCCTGGGTCCCAGCAGCTGGTGGAGCTCCCTGAAGTATAGGCAAGTTGCTGGCACTGCACCTGACTGTTGGGCTGAGTCCCTAGCTCAGGTGTAGCCCTGCCACAGCTCCTTTATTTTGGAGTGGATCTGGTCGGGGGGGGGTCGAGAGGGGGTGGCCCCTTGTAGTGAGGTTGTCAGCAAGGCAGGCGAAGGCAGCCACGTTTGTCTTCCACTCCTCTGTCCTGAGCAGGACATCCTTGTCCCCCCAGATGGCCAGCAGATCCCAGACCTCAACTTCAAGCAGGAGGGCCCTCCTCCTCTTTGGGGGCTGCCCAGAGCCCTGAGAGCCCTGCCGCCCAGAACCCTTGGCTCCATGGGAATTCTGGGGGTCTTGGCTGCTAGCCATCGGTCCAGCCCAGGTGGGGTGGTGCTGTCTGGGGATGCTTGGGTGTGTTTGGCCACCTCGTACTCCTATGGCTGCCAGCACACTCTCAGCTTCCTGCACAAGGTTTCTGTATCCCTGCAGCTTTAAGGCACCCAGAGCTGACAGCCATAGAGCTCTGGTTGCTGTCCAGGGTGCCTCTGTGCTCTAGGGAGGGGCTGGCTCCGTGGAGGACTTTTCATTTTGAAATAGCAGCCAGGGGCTACGTCTACACGTGCACCCAACTTCGAAATAGCTTATTTCGATGTTGCGACATCGAAATAGGCTATTTCGATGAATAACGTCTACACGTCCTCCAGGGCTGGCAACGTCGATGTTCAACTTCGACGTTGCTCAGCCCAACATCGAAATAGGCACAGCGAGGGAACGTCTACACGCCAAAGTAGCACACATCGAAATAAGGGAGCCAGGCACAGCTGCAGACAGGGTCACGGGGCGGACTCAACAGCAAGTCGCTCCCTTAAAGGGCCCCTCCCAGACACACTTTCATTAAACAGTGCAAGATACACAGAGCCAACAACTAGTTGCAGACCCTGTATATGCAGCACGGACCCCCAGCTGCAGCAGCAGCAGCCAGAAGCCCTGGGCTAAGGGCTGCTGCCCACGGTGACCACAGAGCCCCGCAAGGGCTGGAGAGAGAGTATCTCTCAACCCCCCAGCTGATGGCCGCCATGGAGGACCCCGCTATTTCGATGTTGCGGGACGCGGATCGTCTACACGTCCCTACTTCGATGTTGAACGTCGAAGTAGGGCGCTATTCCCATCCGCTCATGGGGTTAGCGACTTCGACGTCTCGCCGCCTAACGTCGATTTCAACTTCGAAATAGCGCCCAACACGTGTAGACGTGACGGGCGCTATTTCGAAGTTACTGCCGCTACTTCGAAGTAGCGTGCACGTGTAGACGCAGCCAGGGTGTGACTACACACATTTCATTTTGAAATCAACATCGAAATGAGGCATTATTCCCAACATGGGAGTGGAACAATGATTTGAAATTAATGCCTTTTTATTTCAAAGTTGATTTCAAAACCAGTGATTTGTGTATAGTCGCTCTCCTGCTCATTTCGAAATTGCCCCTCATTTCGAAAGCGCTTTCAAAATGAACAGCTAGTGTGGCCACAGCCAGTATATTTTATACAAAGCTATCGTATGTGTTGGGAGGCCTGGAAAGGCACCCTCAGGCTGCACACCCTGCGTGGGAGTGAATGCGGCACGGGAGATGGAGTAGGAAGAGGGGAATGAGGGGAGTGGGGAGGGGAGGAGGAATGGAGAGGGGGAAGGGGAGTGGAGAAAGGGTAGTCGAGGAGCGGGAGGGAGAGTGGGCCATGGGAGAGGAGGAGGAGGAAAGGGAGCTATGGAGCTCACCGGGGCCCAGATGTGCTATCCCCCCCACCCAGTCGCTCCAGTCTCCCCTAGTGCCACAGGTGGTGCATGCTATCAATGCGATCCTGCTCTGGAGGCTCATCCGCATCACCGATGTGAACGCCTCCATAGCTGGCTTCAACACGCTCAGGTTCACCAATTATTTTGTATTGCTGGATGGGACTCACATCCTCATCTGGGCCCCTGAACACAGCACACCACGCTTCGTGCACAGGAAGGGCTACCACTCTGTGGTCATGCAGGCCCTGGTGGACTTCCCAAAACAATTCCTGGACATCTATATCAGGTGGTTGGGCTGGACCCATGACGCCAGGGTCTTCCAAAACTCCAGCCTGTTCCAAATGATGGAGGTGGGCACCTGCATCCCCTGTTGGGAGTTGGCTTTGGGAGGGGGGGGGGGTGCACAGATGCCTCTGTGCAACGTAGAGGATGCAGCCTATCCACTCCTCACATGGCTGATGAGGCCTTACACTGGGCACCTGGAACCCACAAAGGACCTTTTGAATGCCTGCCTCACCCGGGCATGGAAACCAGTGGAGCTCGCCTTCGGGCACTTGAAGGACAGGGTCTGCTGCCTCCTAATGCAGTTAGATGTGGGGAGCCCAACATCCCCAACATTGCAACCACTTGTTGTGCCCTCCACAACCTAATGGAGTGGAAGGAGGAGGACTTCCTCCCAGGTGGTGGGGGCGGAGGCCCATGTGAACAGCTTGGCATGGCCTCCAACCATCAAGTGCATGCGGACAGGGTGCGTACGCAGGAGGCCCTGCAGGACAGCTTTGCCCATGGATCCTAATGACGCTCCCCAGGGAACCCCGAGGGGGTGCCCCTAGCCCCACATCCCTACCTCCCCCTTCTGCCACCCACCCCCAGATCGCACACCCAACAAGGAGGGACATGGGGTGGTGCTTAGAAATAAATATTTACTTTACAAAGTAGAACTTGTGAAAAAATAAACTTGTGTAAAACAACAATTTACAAATATTAATGTTACTGACTATGTACAGTGGGGGTCCGGGGGGACATGGGGGCCGCTGAACTGGGAGGGGGCATCTCATCTGGAAGGGGTGGGGCTTAATCTGTAGCAGAGGTAGAGTGCCATGAGCCATAAGATCCCCTCTGAGGGTCAGGGTACCCCTCGGGGCTGGGTTGGGGGGGCCGAGATCACAGGGAGGTAGGAGGTGGAGGGGCTGCTGTGGGGTGGGGGCTCAGCAAAGAGGGCTTGGTAGGCATGGGCGATGGCCATGTCCACTGCCCACCACAGGGCCTGAGGAGGACATGGAGCAGGGGTTCAGGGGAACCGGGGTGGTGGGGGCAGGGAGGGAGGGAAAGCACTGGCTGCGGCAGGGAGGGGAGTGGTCGGGGCCATGGGTGGGGTGGTTTAGGCCTCCACAAGGTCCATCAGATGGTCAACCTGGGCCAGCCACTGGTCAGATGCTGCACCCAGTCCCAGTGCCACTCCTCTTCCACTGCAGCTGTTGCTCCACAATGTAATTTTGCCATTGGACGGCAGCTATGTAAGCTGGTAGGGTGTCGTCTTCTGGGTGTCGTTGTCCCCTCTGGACATGGGCACACCCTGCCAGTGGTGCGCTGCCATCTCTCGGGGCGCTGCTCTGGGTGCCACTGGCTCTAGCTCCTCCATGGGGCTGTCTGGGTGCATGGGGTGGGGCTGGCCTGGCCCTTGGATGATGCAGCTGTGGGACAGGGGTGAAGGAGAGAAGGTGAGTCCTTCCCACAGCATGCCCCCGCCCCCACCCCGAGGCCCCACCCCAGCACCCCTGTGAGCAGCAGCCTCCACCCCGGGCCATGAGCCGGAGCTGTCCCGGGTGTGCATGCCCGTGCCCCTGCATGCTGGGGCCTGCTACATGGGGATCCTGTGGTGTCAGGGGCACCAGCCTGACTGCTGCCCCCACCAGCCTGAGGGGCTAGTGGCCTGGTGGGGGAAACAGCCACAGAGGGGTCCCAGCATGGGTGTTGGGGAGCCCAGGTGCAGCCATGCCCTCCCCAGGGCCCCCCACGGGTGTGCAGCTTGTAGCACTGTCTACAGGGGCAGGTGCTGCATGTTGCCCATGGCTCTGCCCATGAGGCGTGAGCCACGGTTCCCGACAGTGGGCCTGGGATCAGGCTGTTGGATGTGGGGCTGTCCTGTTCCCACGCTTGTTGACAAAACCCTCTTGGGTAGACCCAGCCACTGAGAAATGTCTGAACTGCTTTTGCTGACATTTTCCAAAATAAGAATGCACCATGAAGCAGACACCTTCTGCTGCTGCTGCTTGAAGAGTTAAAACAGTTGTCAAAGCTATAAGCACCTAAAAGTAGATTATAAACTAACAGGAAGTTTTCTGAGCAACTAAACAACTGGCATCTGCTTTGGATCTTCCTGCTGATTGACTCCTGACCTCTCCATTGCTTCCTGCTCCTGGTTCTTGTCTTCCTAGTCCAGCTTCCCATTTAGTACCAGTTCCTGCTGCCCTGCCCTACTCTAGGTTCCTGATCCTTTCTTACTTCTGATGCCATCTTTGGCTTTGACATCTGGCACTGAGCTTTGTCTTGGTACTTGATGTCATCTTTGGTGTTGACCATGGGCTCCAACCAATAGGCCCATGCTCCAGTCATGGCAGTTGTATTACTTTAAGGGGGGAGAGAGAGCGGATAAATGGAGTATTCATCTCAGCAGAGAGGGAAAGTTGTGCATTTTTGCATGGATTAAAGGTTGCCTTTCCAAATTAAAATTATCATCCAAATATTGGCACAAGAATAGAGGAGAGTTTTAAAAAAGTCAAAAGCCAAACTAAACACCATGATTTGATTTTATTTTTTAAAATATCTCATGATTTTGGGGAGTCTGAATCATAATATTGGGTTTTGAAGTTGTCAGTTCTGCAGTATTTAGTGTAGGGTCTGGGTAATGTACAGTAAATAATGCAAGAGAACATTATTGAATGATGAAATAAAAAAATGACTAGTTATCCATTCAGCTTTCAGCATCCACTTTGTGATTTATGGTTTTGTAAGTAATATCTATTCATTCCAACAGAAATGTAGACTAATATTTTCAGATATGCCTAAAAGAATTAAGTGCTGAATCCCACTGGAGCTCAGTATGACTTGGGCACCCAATTTCCTTAAAGTCCTTTGAAAATTAGTATATACTCTTAGTATATACTCTGAGGAAAAAAAAAACCTCATAGGTAAACATTCATATTAAATCATAATGCAGTAGGATCACAACATTCATGAGAGATCGGTATTCAGACCCCTTGCGAATGTTGATTTTTGCAAATGAGGGGAGGGGGCTCGGAGCCTGGGAAAGCAGCGACTGCTGGCACTCCAGGGAAGTGGCAGCTGCTGGTGCTTCTGACCCTGGAGCCCCGGGGAAGCCACGGCAGCCAGCACTCCTGCCTGGGGGGCCCGGGGAAGCAGCGGTTGCTGGTGCTCCTACGCAGGGCCCTGGGAAGCAGCATGGGTGCTCCCTGCCCTGGAGATGCTCGCAAATAATTGAATTCTTGAACATTAAGTTTGTGAATGTGGGGACCTTACAGTATAGCGAAGATGAAAATGAGTAAACTGGAAGAGAGGGGGAAGTAAATGGGTCAGATATTTTAGCCATCTAATTTTTCCTTCAGACTGGTGAACACCACTGTGTCACCTTTATTAATGTATTGTATGTATCAAACAGAGTTGTGCTAGATGGCTAGTCCCACTGAAGAGAACTATCATTCGCCGCTTTTGAAAGCAGGTAACTATGTAGTTATCTAATAAGTATAATGTATATTTAGAATGTACATGATGCCCCAGTTTTTCAGCAGAATGCATACATGATCCCTTACTCATCTTTCAGTATGAACTATTGAATTATAACTCCACTTTCCACTTAGAAGGGAGTCATTCCTCTCGAAGAGGAAGGTAAAGTGGCCTGGGGCAGCTTTAATACTACAGGAGTGGCAGCAGGGCCTCTCCCTTTAGGAGTAACAGGAGTCCACCTTTATTTAGTGTAGTTGCTGGGAGTACCTACATAGGAAATTGGACTAGGCCCACTGCACCCTGATCCTCCTGCCACATTCAGAGTCTTGTGTTAATGTTATGGGATCCTCTGGATCGGTGGAAGGTGAAAACCTGTGAGCACTGTCATTTCAGGCTCTCTGCAGACTTGGGCCATGACACATGCGCTGCCTAAATCAGTCTGAATTTATTTTTTAAGCTTGTCTTTGCAACCATAAGGGATAAAAAACTTATTAAGATTACTTTTTTTACAGTGAAAGCTGCATGTCTGATGTAATCACATGATCCCAAGAGCTCGGCCAAGAGCATGCGCCTGTGGTATCTAAACCCTAGTCTAGGCTTGCCTACCATTTTTAAAAGAATTGGGTACGTTACTAAACCAAAACTAAACTAAGTTACATCCGCCCCAAAAGACAGGAAATGCCACTCCTCAAGGAGGCCAGACCAGCAAAACAAATGCGTGTGTCTGAGAAAGAGGGAAAGGGCTTCTGTAAAGAGGGGCTCCATGAGCATCACAGGCCTCACAACCAGCTGGTTGGTAGTGCTACTTTCCGCAGTGTAACAAGGAGCAGTAGCCTGTATGCCACATTTGTGGTCCGTATTATAGAAAGTCATTTTAAAAAAAGTTAGAGCTAAAGCTTCATTTCTCAATGCTGCAGGATGAACTGACACTTGAAGGGAGCTGGGATTCAGGTTCACTCGATGTTAAACTCAGCCTGCCTCTCAGGGTCTCTCTGTAGAAAAATGAGTCTCAAAGCAAAGCCAGCTGAGATATAAAGGACAGTCTATATTCAGAGGGAGAGCTGTAGGGCATTGGCAGGTTTCTATATTAAAGCCGAGCATCAAGGAATTGCGTTAGAGAGGCTAGGTGAAAGTCCTGGATGGGACACACGCTGCATAGGTGGCAGCGGGAATGACCACACCGCAGGATCGGGAGTGTGTATTTAGATGCTGAATTGTGTTTGAGTTTAAGCAGTAAATTTAACGTTGGGGAAAGGAAAGAAAATACTGACACAGCTGGCCAATGAGATGTTTGATCAATTTACATGACTGGAGAACTGGCAGACTGATACCAAGACTGGGGAGACCCCCATGACAGTCAATTTTAATTCATGACTCATATGCTATTCATTGACTTGAATTTATCTAGGGCAAAATTTTGAGCCTTAAATAAATATCAATGCCTCACACACATTCTTGCAAACGTATTTAAAAATCAAAGGAAGTGCCAAGTTTAAAAAAATAATGAACTTGGCATTAAGATTATAAAGGCCTTGCAAGTCAAAGTCAAGGATACACTTAAAAGAAAAAAATAACTAAGCATTATTAATTAATATTCTACTTTATTAAACATATTTTTAAGTAGAAGCACCGTATATCCTCTATTTAAAAAAAAGCTGATTGGAATTACAGTAAGTATGGTGCATAAGTTGCAGAATGGTACACTGAGTCACAGTCTTCTTGGCCTTCAAACCACTAACTAACAAGTACATTGAAGGGCGCATAAAGTGAAACAATGCCAATTTATTATTCACCAACATCATTTTCATTATGTAATTCCCCTACCCCATTTGGGATTTGTACAACTGGTTCCTCAGAAGACTGATTTAGACAGAGGATGTGTGCGGATGCACCGTAGTCTGCTATTTCGAAAGAGTGGGTCCATCATGGCCAGCCCAAGCAGGGCTCTATGGTTACTGCTGGTCACGTTTAAAGATGTAGGGACATAGAAACCCCATAGCAAGAAGCTGAAAGTGCTGCCAGCAGGGAGAGCATGAGCTCTCAACAACATGCCCTCCACAGCCACCGATGCGTCCCTGAGCCCCTGCATACCGGCCAGGAGCCCCCCACCCCCTCCCCAGGGGTCCCATAGTGAGGCAAGCCAGGGCTCTCAGGAGCTGAGCCAGGGCCCACAAAAAGGGGACCCTCCTAGACAGTGGCTGAATTGAGGGACCTTCTGGGACTTTGGCAGGAAGAGGAGGTCCTCCTGCAAACAGGGGTCTGTCACCAGAATACTGCCTCATGCATTCAGCTCTCTAATGGCCCCTCTGCCCAGAGCACGCCAGCTGTGCTCCAGACCGAGCATGGTCTAAAGTAAAAGAACTCTGGCAGGTGTACACCGGGATGCAGTCAGCTGATCGGGGGCACCAGCCACCTCATGACCCCACTCTGAGAAGCCAGACTGCCTTCTCAGCCCGAAGCAAGTGACACCCATGGAGCACAACAGGGACATGGCTGACCCACATCCAAACATGTAGCAGGAGCCAGAGCCACCCAGTGAAGAGGAGCTGGGATACTCAGGAGCCAACATCCCCCACCCAAGGGACTAGGAAATGGAGGTTGACAGAGGCAACAAGGGATCCAGCCATGGGTCCCTTGTCATTGCCATCCCTCTGGGTTGTCCAGCCGGGATCCCTCCAGCTGGACTTCTCCCGAGTTCATGGAGGGGCCAGCAGGTAGGTACTGGGCACGCTGGAGGCCTCAGGACCTGTGGAGGGGGAGCCTTCCACTACCACAGCCAGAAGGGGGCCATTCAAACACATGGCACTCAGCACCTGCCCCCAATGCACAGTGCCACATTCTGCACACCTGGGGAGGGATTGGAATATCATGGAAGGACAGAGTGACCAACACCGCCGTCCTCAAGCAAGCTGGAATCCCAATCATGCACACCCTCCTCAGGCAGCGTCGACTCCGCTGGCTTGGCCACGTCCACAGGATGAATGATTCCAAAAGACATCCTGTATGGTGAGCTAGCCTCTGGCAAAAGACCTCCCGGACGCCCCAGTTGCGCTACAAAGATGTCTGCAAGAGAGACCTCAGAGAGGTAGACATTGAGCTGGACAACTGGGAAGAACTAGCAGACGATCACAGCAGATGGAGGCAGGGGTTACACAAGGGCCTTCAGAAGGGCAAGATGAGGATCAGACAGCTAGCAGAGGAGAAGCGAGTGCACAGAAAGCACACTAAGGACTTGCCACCACATCTGCAAGAGATGCAGCAAGGACTGTCACTCTTGTGTGGGTCTTCATAGTCACAGTAGACGCTGTAAATGAAGTCCTCAGTTGAAACTCTAAAGGGCGTGATCCATAGTCTATGCAGACTGAAGGATGCCTACTACTGGGGAGGGATTTGGGGGGGCTGACCTAATCCCGTACAAACCCCACCATGGCGGGGACCCCTCCACAAGCAGAATCCCATGGAGCCCCCCAGGCCATCGGACATAGGCGGGGGTGGGCCACTGGAGTGGGGGCCCTGGCCCCTGGGGTCCGGATGCAGGATTTATGGGCCATCTCCCCTGTCCCCCTGTTCCCTTGCATCTCCCCAGGTCCACCGTCTAGGGGCTGGCCGAGCCCCATCCAAGGCCAGAGAAAAGGAGCGGAGGGCCAGGACTCCACATCGTCTCATGCCTACACACAGCCATTGCTAGACCAGATACTGTTGCCAATGAAGGGAGGAGGAGATGACCACAAACACAGCTGCCCTGCAAGACATGATGGCTGTGCTGTGGGACTGGCTGGCAATGGAGCAGGAGGGGCACGTGCAGGTGGCAACCCTCACCCGGGCTGTGGCCACCCGCCTCACCCAGCCTCCCTCTCCCTCATCAGCTTGCCCTGCAGCACCTCCAACCCCATGCAGTTCCCAATCTTGCTGCCCTGCTCCTGCTCGCCCTCCCACCCGCTGCCTGGGTAGCAGTTGGCCAGTGGCTGGTGGCCAGTGGCACCCAGGGTGAGCTGGCCTCTCCTCCCCCATCCATCCTGCATCCCCACCACCCATCCACAAACTCTGAGCCCACTGTACACCTCCCACACCCCTACCTCCCTTTGGTCCCAGCCCCCATGGAGACCCTAGACCCAAAGCGGTAGGGCCTCACGCAGCTGCTGCAGCTCCTGGCCCTGCCACCAGTGGCTGAATGAGGCTCCCACCCCCACCCCAGGACCCTCCTCCAAATTTGGTTGCCCCTACCCCCACCCCAGGACCTCTTTGTAAATAGTTTTCTCCCATTCCCCCTTGTAAACAGTTTAAGGTTCATGTTGCACTGTTTTATATTGCTTTTATTATTGTGGTTTACTTAAGGGTTTATGATTCAGCACCACTCCTGTGTCCTGTGTATGATAGCAGAGTAGTAGGGGGAGGAGAGAGGTAGGGGGTGGCAGGAGAGGGTGGCTAGGGGAGGTCACTGTGGCCCCTCGGTGAAGGCCTCACGCATGGCCTACCTGACCCACACCCCGGCCCATTGTGCCAGGCAGCAGGTGGCTGCTCATACCCAGTGCAAGTCTTGGCAACCCACCCCTGGATGAAGGACTCCTGTTTACTTCCCATAATATTGTGGAGAGCACAGCAGGCTGCCACCACCATGGGCATGTTGGGTAGGCTGACCTCCATCCTTGTAAGGAGGCAGCAAAAGCACCTTCTGAGGCACCCGAATGCCTGCTCAACAGTGTTCCT
Source organism: Carettochelys insculpta (assembly GCF_033958435.1). Lineage (NCBI taxonomy): Eukaryota > Metazoa > Chordata > Testudines > Carettochelyidae > Carettochelys > Carettochelys insculpta. Next base: position 204,389,861 of record NC_134138.1, on the reverse strand, counting down.
GGCCTGGTTCACATGTGCGTTAAAAAGGTCCTGGGGCAGGCCTGTGTGTCCTGTGTAGCGCCACATGAGCTACGGGAGCAGGAGGAGGTAGGCAGCGTTTGCCCCAGTGCAGGGGGGCATGGCTGTGTCCCTGACCAGAAGCTCCCACAGGGGGATGTAACTCCCCTCCTGAATCCTGTACCGGAGCCACAAGTTCCTAAACACACAGTTTCTGCCCGCTCAGCCCACACACACATCCATGAACCAGCTTTTTGTGTCCACAAGGGCCTGAAGGACCATGGAGTGGTTCTTGTTTTGGTTGATAAAAGTGCCCATGCTGTGGTCTCTGGCCCAGATGGCAATGTGCGACCCATACAGTGTGCCAAAACAGTTGGGGAAGCCCAGCACTGCAAATCCCATAAGTGTGATGTCCAAGTCCCCAACAGACATGACTTGGTAAAGGAGGAAAGTGTTTATCACCCTGATGACCTGTATGGGGTAGAAGTGGACATGTCCTTGAATACATGGCTCGGTGCTCCCCAGGCCTTTGCAGGGCCCCCATTGGCTGGTAGACCCCCCCCCCATGGTGGATGTGTGACCTAAGCCTAGCTTATATCCAGGAGGACAGCCCCAGTGGTGGTCCCGCCCATCCTGAACTGGTGGCTGACTGACTAATGACCAGTTTCCAGATTGCAATCGCTACCCCCTTCTGCAGAGGGAGTGCAGAGCACATCCTGGTGCTGGAGGGCTGGGGCAAGCATGTGACAGAGTTCCTGAAAGGTCTGCTTTGTCACCTAGAAATTTTGGATGTGGCAGGCGTCATCCCAGTCCCCCAGCATGAGGCAGTCCCACCATTCAGTGCTGGAGGGATAGCCCCACCCTTGCTGGATCTCCAGGGTGATGGGGTGTGAACATAGTCCCTGCCAGATGGCCTCCAGGATGGGGCCTGTGCGCTTGGCCCTCCGATGCTGCTGGAGGACAGCCACAAGCAGCGTGGCCAGCAGGCTGATGACAACCTGGAGGAACTCCTCCTCGGAGAGCTGCTGGGGAGCCATAGCGTCTCTGCTAGAGGTCAGGTCCCTGCACAGGGTCTGCTGTGCTGTGGACAACCTGGCAGCCCTCAGCACATTCAGGGTGAGGGTGTTAGGACTGGCCATTTAAAGGAGCGGCTGACTGCAGCCCCCGAAGGGCTTGGCAGCCATGTGATCCCGTCCACTGCATTTTCTGACTCATTATTTCGAAGGAGTGTTCACAGCTGTATAGATGCTCCCTTTCAAAATGCTGGACCGATCTTTTGAAATAGCGGATTGTGACCTCGATCCGTGTTGTGTATATGGATGCGCAATTTCGGAAGGTAGATGTCGAAAGGATGCATCTCGAAATTGCACTGGAGGGTAGATGTAGCCTAATTTTTTTGGACCATATAGAAGCTGGGAAATAATGAATCATTGCCATGAGCAGAAGAAAAGGGATGACTTTTGTCATAAATTCTTGGCAATTTTCATCTCTCAAAGATCATGGCTAATAATCATTTGTCTACAAATAAACTATACCATCCAACAGTAGTTTTCTGCCTGCAAGTCTAGATCTTATTTATTTCTATTTGAAGACTTCAGACAAAGCTTCTAAAATATTTCCTTTTGACCACCCGGCATCTTTAAAGATCAAATTAATCTTAATCCCTTTAGATACCACATTACTTACAACTTGTTTATCTCAAGGCACGTGCTCAATATCTAGAAATATCAATGCCATTTTCTCTGAAAGCTAGTTTAATCCAGGCTTTAATTATGTTTAATTGAATAGGTTCATTATCTTTTGTAGAAGAGAGAAATAATTTGTGAGAATTTTCACTAAAACTTTGTAACTATCAGACAACTGACAAATTTTTAAGACTGTAAACAATGAGTTCTTTTTAGTTGTAAAGATGCTGAGAGTGAGAGGTAAAATAAAATTTGATTACCATAGAGCAGATGGCCATCATGAGATGGGTATTTATCCAAATGAAACTTACAGATTTCAAGATGCTTCACTCATCTTTGAACCTTCCTGAACCAAAACACCTATTTCTCTATGTAGGAAAATTGTTTATACAAGATGCCTTCTGAAGGGCAGGAATTTGTCTCTTGCAATGTTTAATGCTTATTTGGTAACTATTACTCTTATTTTGGCACAGTGCTCATTTCATAACTCTTCTGAAGACAAAATTTATCTACCAGATTATAGGCAGATAACAAGAAGATTAGTTTGCTAATAGCATTAAAGACCTGATTGCTCAGGCAAAAGTTGTAAGCCTATCAATTTTTGAGATGGAAGTGATTCTAGAAAAACAGATATTTTAGCAGCTTCTCAACAATACATTGGCAAGTTTACATCGATCTTTTCAGAAATCATAAGTCATTTCACCCAATTTTAGTTCAACAATACTTTTTGATTAAATAAGTTTTTTGTTACCCTAAGTACTCTATATCAAACTTGTTGTCCATGATCAGAGCATCAAGATAATTCAAATAAAATGTTCCAATGTAAACCAACTTCCTTTCATCATGAGGCTCTCTGGGGTTTTTAAATACCTGCACCAGTAAGCCTACAATTTCCAGCTCAGGATAGACTCCACCAATGGCAAACCCATCCAGTTTAAATCTCTTTTATACTGCATTCTGTTTGCCCTATCCATTACAACTAGCTCTAGCCTTGCGTCCCTAGATGCACCTGTTGATGTAATATATGCCCAAAATATGACCATCAGTCAATCAGATTCCTTTCCAACTCATTTCATGTCCAATGCTATCAACACTTTACAGGTACCTCAATGTTTATGGATTTTGTCCTTTCTTCCACACGAGACTGTACCCAGGTCTTAAAACTCCCCTTTGTTTTTCATGAAAACCTTTCTGGATGCAACTATTAAAGCTCCTCTTTCCCATAGATATAACCTGTCCTTCTTGTGCCAAAGGGTCAACAGGAAATGAAGAAGGAAAAAAAGATCTCTCTCATTTTCTTGCTCCTGCATATTTTCCTAGTTTATTTTGAAAATATAAGAAGACAGGTTCAAAGTATATTTCTCACCACTGATATCCAGTTAAATAAATGATCACCTTACTCTTATTCAGGGCTGTGTGTGTGCTGGCATGTGTGTGACTATAGATTCTATGGGAGAAAGTGTCTGAGTCAACCCTATTTCTCTCCCTGTTATTAACACTAATTTATTCTCTCTTCTTCCTTTTCCTGTTCCTCTTCACTTTTATTTATAGTGCAGTCACACTCAAAATGTGCTAGGCACTATGCAAAGAGTGGAAGAAACAGTCAGTCCCTGTTCAAAATAACTTGGTCATATAGGAGGAAGGACTGGAGGGAATATAATGTACATTGAACCATTTAGAAGTAAATTCCAAAGCATAATCCATCAGACTGCATGACGTTCATAACTAGAAGCCAAATCTTAGAACCTGGAATGTTCTCCATAAATACCCTCTTATGTTGTTATGTCAAGCTAAATAAATAAATCAGTTGTATGGAGCTTCAAAACTATACAAGCACCATGAAACAATAGAACGTTAACAGATTTAAATCTGACTGATAGCTCAGCATCTGAGATTATTGTTCTAAATATATCAGAATAGTTTCTGAAAGAAACTGTTATTAGTCATGTTTGAAAAGTGCAATTTCTACTGAATTAACATTTACTATGCTATACCTCATTTTAGATCTTTAAGATCTTATAAGGATGAAGGATTAGACATATGTATGGATAAAGAGAGCCTCAGTTGTTGCACTAGTTAGCATAAAACCGAAGTTTTGAAGAGAATGTAAAACCTCATGCCTTAGGACATATGTCAACCATGAATTGATAGAGAATAAGAAGAAACATCCACAATGAGGTAATAATTGCATAATTGTTCCCTACTGGGGTTCTTGCTCCTTCGTTTTTATCATTGGGGGCAAGGTCTTACAGAATGCTGCATTAGTTGCTTTGTTGGTCAGCTCTAACATGAGTAGAGTCTTGTTATAGACTTGTCTGCCCCAAGATATTAGAGACACAAGGTAGATCAGCTCATATCTTTCATTGAATCAGCCTACATTGATGAGAGAGACAAGCTTTTGGGCTCACACAGATGTCTCCTTCATGTAAGAGAGAAAGTGTTGCAATCAATCTTGTTTCTCTACCTGTTACAAACACGACCTCCTTTACTCCCTTTTCTTCCTTTTCCTCTTTACTTTTATCATAATGCAATTGCACTCAAAGGTCGCTTCTACACTAGCAAGATCTTTTGGACTAGCCAGGGCTCTTTTAAAGATCCCATGGAGTGTCTAGATACAAAATGCATTATTTCAAAAGGAATTTGAAAGTAGGTGGCACTTCTTTCGGAGGCCCTCTTCCTCTCCCAGATGAGAAAGAGCACCTTTTTTCTGAAAGATTCTTTCCGAAAAAAGCATGTGTAGACACTTCGGGGGCCCTTCTCTCAAAAGAGCAGTCCTCATGGTGCTAGATTTTTTGATCCCTGGCCTATTCTTTTGAAAGAGCTGGGGCTGTGCAGATACTCCAGAAAGATCTTCTGATCTGCTTTTTTGTGCATGGATGTGTTCTTTCAAAAGAAGTTTTTTTGGAAGAGATCTCCCAGAAGAACTTCTTTCAAAGGATTGCTGTACTGTAGATATGGCAAAAATGTGCTAGGTATTATATATGCAGGAAAAGAAAGAGTTCAGTACTGAATACCTGAAGAGCTTGGTGTAAGCTTGAAAGCTTGTCTCTCTGACCGACAGAAGTTGGTTAATTAAGGCTATGTCTACCTGCATTCAAAAAACAAATCAGTGTAAACTTTAAAGCCTACAAGTGTACTTATATGCTGATTCTACTCCTTTTTCAGCCAATCACTAAGGCCACATCTATACTACAGCAATCTTTCAAAAGATGAACTTTCAGAAGATCTTATTTCGAAAAAGTGTGTCCACACACAAAAATGTGGCTCGTAAGATCTCTATGCTCTTTGGTAGAGAGTGTCCACACAGTCCCCCATTCTTTCAAAAGAACGGGCCTGGGATCAAAAAGTCCGGTGCCATGAGGACCTCTTTTTTGAAAAAAGGGCCCATGGAGCATCTACACGTGCTTTTTTTCAAAAGAAGCTTTTGAAAGGAGGTGCTCTTCCTGATCTGGGAATGGAAGAGGGTTTCCAGAAGAAGATCTGCGTTCTTTCGATTTCAGATCAAAAGAATGCAATTTACGTGGATGCTCCGCTTGTTCTTTTGAAAAACAGCTGGATTTTCTGAAAGAACTAGTTGGTATAGACACGGCCTATGGGACAGACAAGTTTGTTTACACTAGGGGAGGTGATGCTGTCTGCTTCTTGTCTACAATGTCACAAAAGTGAGAAAGGGTGTTCACATTGCACTGTTATAATGCAAGGTATTTACATGATAAATGTGCTGAACATTCATATGTTCCTTCATGCTTTGGCCACCATTTCACAGGACATAATTAAATTTGTGATTGAACCAGAGTTTCCTGTAAGCTGAGTGCTTGAGTGGCTGCTGTGATAGGACAGGGTTTCAGGACACAGCTAGAGAAGTCAACCCAGGGTATTTCTGTTTAAAAGCGGGCCACTTACTGCCCCAGGCTGAGATTTCCTTCTCTCTAAGGTAAATCCAAACAGCCACAACCGTATGTCTGCTAGCCCCCAAGCCAGCCAAAAGCCAAACAAGCAAACCCGCAGACTTCCCAGCTGTTATACCAGCCCAGACCAACAACCCCAAACTAAGGTGAGAGGTTATTAAATCAATTTCACCCAATACCACACAGATTCTTCCAGACCCCAAAGGGCCTAGCCACAGCCCTCGGTCAATATATACGTGGATCTTACCCAAATCACCATGCAAAAGCCAGATCCTTGGTTCTAATATCTAAGGGTTTATTAACAAAAAATGAAAGAATTGGGTGAGAGAGAAATAGGTAAAGTAATACTTTACACACATTAATTCCAGTGATTAATGGAAGCAATCGATGTTATATGCTGACTCTTGAAAGTCGTTACAAACGTTTTTTTGAGGGATGGGCCCCTAGTCCAGATAGGCTTAACTCATGAGAACTGAAGACCAAAGAAAGTACCTGCAAGGGCCCATCTTACAGTTTTTCATATGTGGTGTGAAAATTTTATTCTTCCGCCATAGGTTTTGGCTTTTCACCTGACGTGGTGGGTCATTGTGCTGTGTTTCCATTCATTGAAGTCCCAGTAGGAAAACCCCACCATCACAAAATGGGTTTTGGCTGTTTAGGTCTTTGCTCAGTATATTGTCCTGGCTGGGAAGGAGACCCACCTCCCATTGTGAACCTTGACATTGAAACATTCCTAATACAGCTTCTGAGCTAGAAATCTATAACTTTACATACAAGCATGATACAGATATATAAGCTGTGTACAAAAATTCAGCACATCATTAGCTTTAATGAGACACCTCATATGACCCCCTTGGTACAATATTTGGTGCCAACAGATACAACGGACACATGAAATGGTTTCCCTATCCATACAAAATCTAGTTATGTCACAGCTGCCCAGGGAGATTCAGGTGCTGCCCAGCTGATTACCAGAGTGCCAGAGCCAGCACGTGTTTCTACTGGCGTTTCACATACACACGTGCTTTGGTGCACATAACAACATTTATTCCACTCATAGGCTACGTCTACACTAGCCCAAAACTTCGAAATGACCATGCAAACGGCCATTTCGAAGTTTACTAATGAAGCGCTGAAATACATATTCAGCACCTCATTAGCATGCGGGCGGCCGCAGCACTTTGAAATTGACACAGCTTGCCGCCGCGTGGCTCATCCCAACGGGGCTCCTTTTCAAAAGGACCCCGGCTACTTTGAAGTCCCCTTATTCCCATCTGCTCATAGGAATAAGGGGACTTTGAAGTTGCCAGGATCCTTTCGAAAAGGAGCCCCATCTGGACGAGCTGTGCGGCAGCGAGCCGCGTCAATTTCGAAGTGCCGCGGCCGCCCACATGCTAATTAGGTGCTGAATATGTATTTCAGTGCTTCATTAGTAAACTTTGAAATGGCCATTTGCATGGTCATTTCAAAGTTTTGGGCTAGTGTAGACATGGCCATAGATGGAAAAAAGAGAGGGAACACTGGACTGAACTCCTTGGGGGAGAATTGTATGTTTTCTGCTCTGTGTTTTACCCACATTCTGCCATGTATTTCATGATACAGCAGTCTTAGGTGTTGATGACCGGTGTGCCCTATAAGCTGAGTGCTTGGGTGGCCAACCAGGAGAGATTCAGGTACTCCCCATCTGATTAGCAGAGCTCTCATAGCCACTCACAGCTGGCAGGATGTGTTTCTACTGGTGCTGCAGTTCCACATGTACCTTGGCACATATAACAAAATTTATTCTGCCCGTGGAAGGAAAAAATTAGAAGGAACATTGATGATGATCCAGCTCATGTTGTTTGTTTTAAGAACATTTTAACCAATGAGTTGACAAAATGTAAATAAGGTACTGATGCGAGCTTTCCAAGGATAGCTACAACACTCAAGCCAATGTTTAAGGATATGAAGTGCCTTTCAATATCTGAAAGGAATGGAATGTGGAACATGGTTTTAGAAGCCTTAAAAGAGCACCAATCTGATGTGGAAACTACAGAATCCAAACCACTAAAAAAGTAAATCAACCTTCTGATGGTGGCATCTGACTCAGATGATGAAAATTAATATATGTTGGTCCTCACTGCTTTGTATTGGTATCAAGCAGAACCTGTCATCAGCATGGATGTGTGTCCTTTGGAATGGTCGTTGAAGCATAAACTGACATATAATCTTTAGTGCTTCTGACACATAAGTATCTTGTGACACTGGCTACAACAGTGCAAAGCAAAAACCTGCTCTTACTTTCAAGTGACATTGTAAATAAGAAGTGGGCAGAAATATCTCCCACAGATGTAAATAAACTAGCTTGAGTAACTGGCTGACTGAGACCTAGTACTCAGTGGACTTGTAGGCTCTAAAGATTTACTTTGTTTTATTTTTGAGCGCAGTTATTTTTTTGTACAGAAGTCTATAATTGTAAGTTCAATTTTCATGACAGAGAGAGCGTGTACTACAGTACTGGTATTAGGTGATTTGCAATATAATTACTTTTGTTTTATTTTACAATGCAGATATTTGGAATGAAAATAACAAGTGAATACTGTACACTTTGTTTTCTGTTTTGTAATTGAAATCAATATGTTTGAAAATGCAGAAAATATACAAAACAAATGGTAACAGTGTTCTTTTGAAAGTGTGTGGCTACACAGCTCCAGGTGCTCTTTTGATAGACCGGAGCAGGACATGCTGTGGACAGGGTCGCATGGCGAACAAGCCCTTCTGCGGCCTGCAGTCAGCCATTTACTTAAAGTTCCCCTCCCCAACACCCGCAGCCTGCTTGAGCTGAGGCCTGTCAAGCTGCCGTAAACAGAGTAGAGCCCAGTGCCTGCTCCAGGCTTTGGACACCACTGTCTTGGACACTGTGCTCTAGATGCCATGCACAGTTGTCACACACACACACACACACACACACACACACCCCTCTACTCTGGTGGCCAAGCTGACCCCCTGTGGCCACAGAGTCTCCCCAGCCTGGATCCCAACGAAGGCCCCCCCAAATGTCCCAGCACCTCTGGAGCCACCCCAGCTGCTTGGACTGGTGGAAGCAGCTGGTGATGGGGGAGTGGGACAATGCCAGATAGCTGCAGCACTTCCACATGAACAGGCAGACCTTCCAGGAGCTCTGCCACTGGCTTGCCCCCGCATTCAAGCACCAGGACACCTGCATATGGCCTGCTCTTTCACTCAAGAAGTGGTTGCCATTGCTATATGGAAGCTGGAAGCTGGCCAACCTAGACAGCTTCCGGTCTGTGGGGCACCAATTTGGAGTGGGCAAGGCCACCTTCGGAGTTGTCCTCATGGAGCTAAGCCAGGCCTGGGTCACATGCCCACCATGGGGAGCGGGGAGGAGGCTCCCAGGCAAGGGGGACCCTTGGCGGCAGGGAGCTGGGAGGATATACACGTGCAAGTAATTTCAAAATATCCAGCTCTCTTTTGAAAGAACACAAGGAGTGTCTACAAGTACAATGTGTTCTTTCAAAAGGAAATTGAAGGATCATGGTGCACAATTTGAAATCCCTATCCCAGTCCTGTATTAGGAAGAGCGTCCTCTTCTGAAATTCTTCCAGACTTCAGTTCTGACCATTTTAAACAAAGACCATCCCCTAAACTAAAAATTGCATTTACTCACATAGTCTACTACCAAAAAAAAAAAAGCTATTAATACATTAAGCCTCATGCTTGCTTCTCCTATCTGGTATTAAGGAGAGCAAATGAAAATAAAATACAGTGAAAAAGCCCTAAAATACTATAAGGATGCCTGAGGGATGGCTGGAGCAAATGCTAGATCAAAGCTAACTTGAGCAAGTGCGCTGAGGCAGCAGGGTCAGCAACACAGACTAGCCTGCTGAATACAGGTCTGCCCAAGATCCTGAATGCAGTCTCAAGCAATTAGCCCATATTGCAGTCTCTGCTGCGGCAGTTACATTGCTATTGTTACTCAAGCAAGTCTTACTGCAGCTATATGAAGGCCAGCTTGGATTTGTCTATACATGCTGCTGCAGTCAGACCGCCCAGTTCAAGTTTACTCATCCTCTTTAGTTTGAAACAGCGTCACTGATCAGTGGCAGTGGAGCCATAGTTCCACTCTTCCCTGCCAGGTCAGTTGCAGACAGAGAATTGGTCACTTACTCCCTGCTCTCCTCACCTAATGAGACGATCTTAGCACAACTGTTCAGAAGGGTGAGTGGGAGGGATCGTTTCCCTTTAATCTCGTCTGTGGATGCATTAGACCTAACCACAATTTAGACCATTAAAATGAATAACTATAGATGTTTATTCAAGGAATAGATATTTATTTCTCCATAAACAGGGTCTATCCTAAAGGAAGATTAACCTCAATTTTGCAAAAGTCTCAGGAAATTTTTAAAAAATTCATAAATCAGAGCATCTTCAAATTAATTGATTATGATAAGAGCTTTGAGCAACATGGGGATCTGGTACAACAAGAAGTCCTGTGGTACATTTTAGACTAACAGATATTTTGGAGCATAAGCTTTTGTGGGCAAAGACCCACTTCATCAGATGCATGAGTGGGGGCGGGGTGGATCAGAGGGGCATTTAAAGAGTGGGGTCCCAGTAAGAGGGAGGGCCAGAGCTGACAAGGTGTATTCAGCAAGGTGGAAATGGCCCAGTATCAACAGTACTTATCAAAAGAGGAAAAAAACAAGTCAGATCAGACAGTGGGATGTGAGCCTTTGTCAGAGTTTAATGGGGAGATATTAGCACACAGAGCAGAGAAACTGCCTTTGTGAGCTGCGAGCCACTCCCAGTCTCTGTTTAATCCATGGTTAACGGAGTCAAATTTGCAAATACATTGCAGCTCAGAGATTTCTCTCTCCATTTGATTTTTGAAATTTTTTTGTTTCAGGACTGTCACCCTTAAATCTGCCACTGAGCGTCCATGGAGATTGAAGTGTTCCCCCACAGGCTTCTGTAATTTACTGTTCCTGATGTCTGATTTATGTCCATTTATTCTTTTACGGAGAGATTGTCCAGTTTGGCCAATGTAAATTGCAGTGGGGCATTGCTGGCACATGATGGGATAAATTATATTAGTAGATGTGTAAGTAAAGGAGCCCCTGATGGTATAGTTGGTGTTAGGTCCTGTGATGATGTCACTGGTGTAGATATGTGAGCAGAGTTGGCAGCGAGGACTGTTGCAGGGGCTGGTTCCAGGCCTAGAGTCACTGGTTTGTGATTTGTCGTGGCTGGTGAGGATTTGTTTCAGGTTGGCAGGCTGTCTGTAGGCGAGGACAGGCCTGCCTGCCAAGGTCTGTGAGAGTGAAGGATCATTGTTCAGGATGGGTTGCAGATCACTGATGATGCGCTGGAGAGGCCTTAGGTGGGGGCTGTATGTGATGGTCAGTGATGTTCTCAAGATTTCCTTGTGAGGCCTGTCTGGAAGCAGGTGGCTTCTGGGTACCCATCTGGCTCTATCAATCTGTTTCCTCATTTCCTCAGGTGGGTATTGTAGTTTGAGGAAAGCTTGGTAAAGGGTCTTGTAGATGTTAGTCTCCGTCTGATGGATCAGAGCAAATACGGTTGTACCTTAGTGCCTGGCTGTAAACAATGGATCGTGTAGTAAGCCCTGGATGGAAGCTGAAGACGTGTTGATAAGCATAGCGGTCTGTGGGTTTTCAGTATAGGGTGGTATTTATGTGAATGCCAATGAAGCGGGTCTTTGCCCACAAAAGCTTATGCTCCAAAATATCTGTTAGTCTATAAGTGCCACAAGTCTTCTTGTTGTTCTCGAAGCTACAGACTGACACGGCTACCTCTCTGATACTTGTCACCAAGCAAGGCACTATATTTAGCCACCATGAGTGGAAATCCATCAACTTCATGAAAAAACTTGCACAGATACAGATGTGCAGATAAGCGATGGTCACATAAATACCACCCTATACCGAAAACCCACTGGGACCCCACTTTTTAAATACCCCTCTGAAACCATGCCCCCCCCATCATGCATCTGATGAAGCGGGTCTTTGCCCACGAAAGCTTATGCTCCAAAATATCTGTTAGTCTATAAGGTGTCACAAGACTTCTTGTTGTTCTCGAAGCTACAGACTAACATGGCTATCTCCCTGATGGAGATCTGGTGTTCATCTCCATATCAGATTCCCAAATCACATATAAAATTAAGACAGAGTATAGCAAAGAATCGTATTATAAGAAAGTTTCATTTTCAACCATGACCTCTCCTTGGAAAGCTGTTTGCAAAGCAGAATCCTATAGTGTATTTTCCCACTAGCAAAATGCATGCAGACAATGCCTTTATTGATCATGTTTCTATTCTGCTGCTGCCAGCTATGCTAAGTGGTACCTTATTCATAAATTGTCATGAGAACTATTCACAGAATAAAGCAAAAGGAATGTAAGGGATTGGTGGTGGCAAAAAGTAGGTTCCTTGAGTTGACCTCACAAGAGCAGCACAAGATTTTATGATGACAAAGTTAGATGGATTTTCACATCTCTAAGATTTCTTATACATGTTGGCTGCGGCCACACTTGGCCAAAATTTTGAAATGGCCATGCAAATATTCAGTGAATATTCAGCGCCTCATTAGCATTAGGATGCTTCCAGCCATGGCACTTTGAAAGAGCTGCTTTCAAAAGTGCACAGCTCAGCACAGCTACACTGCGGTCCTTTTTGAAAGGACCCCGCTCCTTTCAAAATCCCCTTATTCCCCACCGCTGAAAGGAATAAGGGGATTTTGAAAGGAGCAGGATCCTTTCAGAAAGGATCCGTGTGTAGCTGCACCGAGCCGCGTGCTTTCGAAAGCGGCACTTTCAAAGTGCCGTGGCTGGAAGCGTCCTAATGTTAATGAGGCGCTGAATATTCACTGAATATTTGCATGGCCATTTCGAAGTTTTGGCCAAGTGTGGTCACAGCTGTTAAGTAGTAACAGAGAGAAAACCGTGCTAGTTTATATACTATCAATACAAAAAAAGCAGTCTAGTAGCACTTTAAAAACTAACAGAATAATTTATAAGTTGATGAGCTTTTGTGGGACAGACCCACTTCTTCAGACCATAGCCATACCAGAACAGACTCAATATTTAAGGCACAGAGAACCAAAAATAGTAATCAAGGTTGACAAATCAGGAAAATATTATCAAGGTGAGCAAATCAGAGAGTCGTGGGTGGGGGTGGGCAGAGTCAAGAATTAGTAAAGCAAAGTATGTAAAAGAGCCCCTATAATGAGCTAGAAAATTCCCATCCCGGTTCAAACCACATGTTAATGTGTCGAATATGAATATAAAAGAGAGTTCAGCAGCCTCTCTTTCCAAACTGCTGTGAAAATTCCTCTTCAGTAAAACACAGACTTTCAGGTCATTAACAGAATGGCCCAGTCCACTGAAGTGCTGGCTGAGAGGTTTGTGAATCAGGAGTGTTTTTATGTCTGTTTTATGCCCATTAGTTCTTTGTCTAAGAGAGTTTGAAGTCTGTCCAATATACAAAGCATCTGGGCATTGTTGGCACATGGTGGCATATATGATGTTAGTTGAGGAACATGAGAATGTGCCCATGATTCTGTGCATGACCTGGTTAGGTCCAGTGATGGTAGCTCCAGAATAGATATGTGGACAAAGTTGGCAACAGGCCTTGTTGCAAGGAAAAGTTCCAGGATTGGTGTTCCTGTGGTACAGACTGTGGTTGTTGGTGAGAATCCTCATGAGGTTGGGAGGTTGTCTGTAGAAGAGAACAGGCCTGTTACTGGGCCTTCTGGAGTGTAGTGTCCTGATTAAGGATAGCTTGTAGGTCTTTAATAATGTGTTGCAGTGGTTTGAGTAGGGGGCTGTATGTATTGACCAGTGATGTTCTGATATTGGCTTTTTTGGGCCTATCTTGGAGTAGCTGGTCTCTGGGTATTTGTCTGGCCCTGTCGATTTTTTTTTTTTTTTTATTTCTCCTGATCGGTAATTCAGGTTTATGAATATTTGGTAGAGATCTTGTAGTTTTCGGTCTCTGTCAGTAGGATCAGAGCAAATGCAATTGTACCTAAGGGCTTGACTGTAAATAATGGATCTAGTTGTGTGTGCAGGATGGAAGCTAGAAGCATGTAGGTAAGTATAGCAATCAGTGGGCTCTGGTAGAGTGTGGTACTGAACAGGCCATGCTTGATTTGCACTGTAGTGTCCAGGAAATGTCTCTCTCACATGGAGTAGTCGAGGCATAAATTGATGGTGGGATGCAGATTATTAAAGTCTCTGTGGAATTCTTCTAGAATCTCTATACCATGGGTCCACATCATAAAGATGTCTTCGATGTATCATAAGTAGAGGAGAGGTAATAGGGGATGAGAGCTGAGGAATTGTTGTTCCAGGTCAGCCATAAACATATTAGGATATTGTGGGGCCATGCAGATGCCCATAGCAGTTCCACTAATCTGGAGGTATAAATTGTCCCCTAATCGGAAATAATTGTGGGTGAGAACAAAGTTACAGAGGTCAGACACCAGATTGGCTGTGGTGACATCAGGGATGGTATTCCTGATCACTTGTAATCCGTCTTCGTGTGGAATATTAGCATACACAGCCTCTACATCCATGGTGGGAAGGATGGTGTTGTCAGGAACTTTTCCGATGTTTTGTAATTTCCTCAGGAAGTCAGTGGTATCTCAGAGATAGCTGGGAGTGTTGGTGGCATAGGGTTTGAGGAGGGAGTCCACATAACTGGATAGTCCTGTGGTAAATGTGTCAATACCTGAAATGATAGGGTGTCCAGGGTTTCCAGGTTTGTGGATTTTGGGAAGTAAATAGAATAATCCAGGTTGGGGCTCATACTTATACATGGGGCTTATACATGTTAATTTGTATAATTTCTTTTAAAATATAACCTTATTTGCAGCCCAGTGCAACCACATATTCACCACCAAGTCCATGGATAGTGACTACAAACAAACAAACACACAAACAAACTTTTACTGAATTCCAAAAGAAGAGTCAAATAATACATGAGATGGTATATGCCAGAGGTCTGCAAGCTGCGGCTCTGGAGCCACATGCAGCTCTTTAAGGACTTCTTTGTGGCTCCTAGTTCTATAATTGGAAAGTCAAAAAAAAAACAACCAACCCCTCTGCTGATTATTTCAATAAATGATGAACATCTAAAAGCCCCAAAATGAACAACTCATATCTAAATAGCAAACAATATGTGATCTCGAAATGTTGGATAACTCTCCCTAGCGTCCTCCAGAGAGACTGAAGTTATGGGAGTGGAAGTCAGGAAGACAGTGTCACAAACACACACATGAAAACTGAGAGGAAATAGAATATGTAAAAAGTTTGTGAACACGCTGCAGCAAACATGTATCACATTACAAATCATTGTGCATGCTGTTCTTAAAATAGTGGTTACAAAAAGTACAGTTTGACATTATTTATTAAGAGCTGGCTTGTATTCACATGCATCACAGCTCTTGAATTATTGAGTTTTTTTACCAAATTAGAAAAAAAATGTCTCTTCTTGCTATTTTAGTTTCTGACCCGTCATAAACCATTAATTTAGATTGTTATCACCTTGCTCATGCTGGTAAAACTACTAATTTGTCCATCAGCAGGCAAGGGTTTAGCACAAGAATAGGGGTCCACTGAACTGCAGAGCCAAGTATATTATGGAGAATCACAACTTTGCTGAACTTAGGTTGTCTCTGTGGGCCCTTGTCCTTAGTTAGCTCTGCTCCCCCAGCACAAATAGTTACCAGCTTTATTGTATAAATTCCTGAGATTATGAAGGAGTTAACAATTAATTCTCATGTAAAGTTCCAGAACTATGTGATCCTTAGGAAAAAAATTTCTGTCTCCTCCCTGGCTGCATGTCGTTCCTTACCTAGCATGTTCTGCGAGATCCTGCAGGACACCAGTCCTGAAGGTAGTGGGGAGATTGCTGCCATAGGATGAGGATCCATGAGCAGCAACAGCATTGGGTGTAAATAATAAAAAGCAGTATCTAAACTATCTGATACATGGGTAGAAAATTAGAAGCCAGTTTTAAAAATGTAGCCTAGAAATTTTTCTGTTTGTATGAAGGAACAAAGAAAAAGGTGAGGGTGATAGAGCTCCAGGAATATGTTTATTCTTTATTCCATACTTTTTGGCTTCATCCCCGGTAATATTATATTGCTGTACAGCATATTTCTTCAAGGATAACATCCACTAAAGTTAGACAATTACAGACCTTTTTGGCTAGAAATATCTGTATGCATGAGAGCTTGAATGTGACCATAGTTCCAAGGTCGTTGAACGTTTGCATACTGTCAGTAAGACACCTTGGAGAACAGAAACAAAAAAATAACTTGGTGGACATTGGTATTGGCCACTTTGAAATATATTATGCAGATCAAATTATTGATAAGGTCAGGGTCATAGTCTTCAAGAGGAAGCAACAACGTTTGCAATTCTCATCCAAGAGAAAAAAATAGTCTGGAGTGCAAGTTAACAAATTCTGCTGAGTGAGGTCCCAAGAAGTCTAAGTTGACAGATGGAAACATTTGATTTGAATTGTCTGAGGGTAACAAAAATCAAAATTAATCAAACGCCAATTCTGGCTAGTAGGTGAAGCCTGAACCAAAAGTCAAGTGAAGTCATGGGATATTAAATGCACCATACCCCATGACATCCGGGTTTACATTTTTTGAAAGGTTGCCTACTGCCTGCATATTTATATTAACCATTTTCAGTTATAACTATGCAGATCCACAGATGAAAGCAATCAAGTTTATTGATATGAAATGTATCTTCATTTCACCCATTATATCAAATGTGCATGGAAGAGGCATGAGTGTGTGCAACAATAGCAATTTCTAAATCAAACATCTAGTTTTATATGCATGATTAAGCAGATGTTTCTGAGAACCTGCCTTCCTAGTAGTCTTATCATAAATGCATAAATTGTCATCAACATCACAGGGTGGTCCAGTAGATAGGGCCAGATTTGGACTCAACAAGTTGGTGTCTGTTTCTAGCTCTGCTATGGATGGATTTTGTAGCCTTGGTCAAATCATTTTACTTTTCTGGGCTTCTGTTTCTACTCCCAGTATTGCCAGTCTTATTATTAGAATTGGAAGTCCTCTAGTGCGTGGTTTCTATTCCTGTTTTACTTTAGTGCCTAACACAATAGAGACTTCATATTGACCTTGCCATTATACCAGCAATATTGCTTTCAAGCATTGACATACATTCTTTCACGTAATCTTATTTTTGTCTTTTATATTAGATTTGTAACTTCATTGTAACTTCTATCATTCATTCATGAAGGCCAGAATTGGTCCAGAAATGTGTTGCTTTTATATTTTAGAGTATGACTGGTTCTGGAATCTGTTTATAGACTACATGTAAGGAAGAGCATAAAATGTACGTTAATGAGCTGTAATATTTACTGAACTTTCAGTATTTTAATGTCATTTCTACCGAAAATGAACAACAGAACTGAGCTAAGAAATTGTTGATTTTGTGCTGTATAGAGTATTAGACAGTGCATATTTAGAAATGTGCCTTATTATGGTTTCAGAGCAGAGAAGCCATAATTAAGTTGCTTTAGAATTTTGTGTTTTGTGCAACCATACATTCACTAGCACCAAGGCATGTTTGGTATGTTAGTATCTCAACTTTTTTGCAATTTTTTTAAACATACCATGGGGAATTTGAACCAAACTAATTAATGTCTGTGTGGATTGATCTTCCATCTATAATTTTGGATTGATATGTTGTTATTTTTCGGAAATGAGGAAGAATTAGAACACTAAAACATATGTTTCAACAGTGCACATTGCCCCCGATACTGTGTGAGCCATAAAATAATAACATGAGAGAAAATCAGCCTCTCATTACTCCTTCCCTCCCTCCCTCTCTCTAATCCATTTGTACATACTCATCCTTCACTATACGAGCACAATTGGTTCCCAAATTTCTGCTTGTAGGCAAACACTCATTGGAGTGACCGTACATTACTATTAAAATACATGTAAAAGTCTCCAATTCGTTCCAAGGGCTTGTAACATGACATCATTGAGTTTAGGTACTTTTCTGATGTATTTGAATAGTTTGGCACCAGAAATAGGATGTAGTGTGTGGATGTAGAGCCGGGATTCCCAACCTCTGGGTCAGGACCCAAACATGGGTCCTGTTGGATTTGTTAAAGGTTGCCTGCTGGGCGGTTCCCAGCTGCATGTGGCTGTTAAAGAAGCCATATGCAGTTTCTTAACACTGCTGCCTCAGGCAGATATCTATCAACAGCGATAGCTGCCATCTCCAGCAGCTCTCTCTGTCACTAGAGATAGCAATTACCTTATGCCTAGGTGCTGAAACCTTAACCCTTGAGTTAATTGCTGGGAGCAGGAGGGCTGGGGGAACCACCCAGCCTAGCAGCCCCGGTGAAGAGGCTGTGGGAGGAGGAGGAGTGTCTAAGGCTGGGGCTGTTGAGGGATGCCGGGGGGTCAAATCCGGGGGGAAGTTTGGGGCGGCAGGGAGAGTCTAATGCTAGGGGTGGTTTGGGGCTGCTGGGGGGGTGTAAATCTTGGGGCAGTTTGGGGCTGCTGGGGGCTCTAAGGCTGGGCATGGTTTGGGGCTGCTGGGGTGGTTCTAAGGCTGGAGGAGGTTTGTGGCTGATGGGCATGTTTAAGGCTGGAGGTAGTTTGGGACTGTGGAAGGCAGTTAAAACCTGGCCAAGGGTGAGGTGTGTGGGGCAGGTGGTCTAATGCAGTAAACCCTGAAGTTACCCAGGGGTTGTTCCTGCTACCCCTGCATAACTCGAATTTTCCTGCAGCGGGAGCGGAGCCAGGAATCACCAGGGTTGGTCAGTTTCCTGGCTCCCAGAGTGTCAGGAGCTGGGAACCAGGGGCAGGCTGCTTCCAGTCTCCCCGTGGCTTGTGGGGCCGGGAAACTGATCAGCTCATGGCTGGTCAGTTTCACATTCATGCCACAGCCAGGGAGGGAACCAGGCTAAGAGCCTTCTCCCTCTCTTCCCCACAGCCAAAGGGCTGTCAGACAGCTGCATGTCTGAGGGAAGGGAGAGAGAAGGCTCCAGCTCCAGATTTCCCTGCCGCCAGCCAGGGACCCCACGGCTGGAGCTGAGCCAGCAGCAGGGCTGCAGGGGTCTGGTCTCCCTGTCCCCCCGGCCAGGGACCCTGCTCATATAAGTGGGGGAAGTTCACTCATACAGTGAATAAAGATAGGTATATATGTCCCTCGCTTTAGCAAGTACTCGTTAAGTAAAGTTCACATTAACAAGGGTTAAGTGTATTTGGGTAGAGTAATTACTGCATTGGCTCTCATGGCAATGGTGGTCTTTGATAAATGATTGAACTCAGACTGCCATATTGCTATTATGAAGATGGGTCATAGGAGGAGCTGTAATGAAAACATGCTGGGTTCCAACAATCTCCAGTTGTGCTTCTTTGGGTTTGCCCTGTTGTAATGCATGCTGTTCCATTTCAAAGAGTAATCGTTTCTTAATCTGCTCAAAAGGGAACATGGAAATAAGACTTACAGTTATAGTTCCTTTTAATATAGAATTACAATTCCTACTGTTAATCTACTTGCAAATTGGGTTCTTTAAAGAAAAAATAAAACAAAACTAGGGATTTTACACAGGTGAAAAGGAAAACCTATCAGGTGAAAGTTGCAGTGAAACTGAAGCCACATTAAAGAAAACTTGTCTCATTTGAATAGATTTAGTCATTAGATTTAAAATTAAAATGGTAATATGGAATACTAAAGAGATAATATTTTCAATAAAATATACACTGAAGACAATAAATCTTTATGTGCTTTATTATCTAAATAACATATCTATTATAGATTTCTGTTAAAAACTAAGAAAATTAAAAGACACGTCATTTAATGTTAGTTATGGTTACTCTCCTCAATTAACCAGATACAAAAAAAATTAGGAAACGCAAAGTTAAGGATTAAGAGAATACAAAGTTAAGCACTCTCAGTTAGGAAAATTCCAGAATGAATGTTATCCATGCAACCTTATTTTGGTCCATTGTGCATATATGTTATGGTACAGTGTTTAATTATATGATCACATGTTTTTTTCATGAGATCTCTGGTTCATTGCTGTGGAGATAGATTGGGTTTGTGTATTAAAGGAATCTGTTGTCTGTAGGATCTCTGCCTCTTTTATGGTAAAAATTAGGTTTGCAGTAAAGGAAGGCAATTGCAGGAAGAGAAAGATGGTCTTTGTCACAGTTTCAAGCCAACTGCAGCTGTATTACTCCTTCATGGCTCACCAAGGGAATCCATTTTGGAGCTCCCAGCTGTCACCTCCCGTGAGTGGAAACCTGTTTCTCTCTCACTCCTGACTAGGAATTTTGGGATTCATCACTCCCTGCCTTACACTGTGATATCCCTAGCAAGACAGATTACCTAACAGGCCAATGGCCACACTGTGCTTTTCTTTCCTAGGATTATGACCAGTATATTGCTCAGCTCCTTTTGCAAACTGGAGATACCGTCTGAGGTAAATAGGCTGAATAATATAAGGACAAGTGCAAAGTACTCCACATAGGAAAGAACAATCATTTTCATATAAAATGGGACATGACTGTCTAGGAAGGAGTACTGCAGAAAGGGGTCTAGAGGTTATAGTGGATCACAAGCTAAATCTGAGTCAGTGTGACAGGGCTGCAAAATATCATTTTGGGAGGTATTAATAGGAGTGTTGTAAGCAAGACACTAGAAGTCATTTTTCTGCTCTTCTGCCCAGATTAGGCTCAACTGGATTACTGTGTCCAGCTCTACACATCACATTTCAAGAAAGATGTGGGCAAGCTGGAAAAGCTCTGGAAAAGGTCCAGAGAAGACCAACAAAAATGATTAAATGTGTAGAAAACATGACCTGTGTGGGAAGATTGAAAGAACTGGGTTTGCTTGAGCTGGAGAAGAGAAAACTGAGAGGGGACATGATAACAACTTTCAAGTACCTAAAAGGTTATTACAAGGAAGAGGGAGAAAAATTATTCTCCTTAAACTCTGAGGACAGGTCAAGAAGCAACTGTCTAAAATTGCAGCAAGGAAGGTTTAGGTTGGACATTTGGAAAAGCTTCCTAACAGTTGGAGTGGTTAAGCACTGGAACAAAATGCCTACCTAGGGAGGCCACCTTTGGAGATTTTTAAGAGCAGGTTAGACAAACACCTTTCAGGGATGGCGCAAATTGGGGTGGGCATTAATTTTTGATGCAGGAGAACTCTAAGGTATGGAAAGTGGTCAAGGGCCACACTCTTCCATGATATTAAAGGAGGAGGTGTTCTGTCTGGGAAGGAGGTTGGGTGCTGAAGGGAACTTGGGGTAAGGGACTGAGATGCAGGAGTGTGTGCAAAGTTTTGGGATGTGATCTAGGGCAGGAGTGGGTTGTGACATGACACAACCCATGATGACATGAGTGGGTTGTGACATGGGGACTAGGGTGCAAGGGTTTGGGTTGTAACCTAAGGCTGGAGGGGTTTGTGACCTGTGGAGAGGACTGGGGTGCTTGGTCTGGGACAGGGGGCAGGGGGAGTGGTAGAGGGCTTGAATTATATGGGGTATTGGTGGAAGACAAGGGCAGAAGATTAGGTTTATGTAAGGGTGGATCCAGCCTGCCGGCTGTATTTTACCTAGCCCTTGTATAGATGGTGCTTGGTCCTGCCACGAGTGCAGGAGACTGGACTTGATGACTTCTCAAGGTTCCTTTAATTTCCAGTGTCCTATAATTCTAAGTGCCTTTATTCTTACCATAAAAATGATTTTATTGTAGAATAAACATATTTAAACAATAAAAGAATGCACATGCATCCTAAAAAGGAGAAAGTTCAGCCAAATCCCAACTCTTTCTAGGATTCTGGTAGGTTTGAATCCTACAACCCACAACTGATTTTTTCCCCTGTGTATAGATTCATCTGCATTTGATCCAGAACCAGAATAGAGACTGGGCAGGTCAGCCATTTATTTATGCAGCTCAGGCCATTTATCTTGACCTTTGTCACAGATAATCAGCAGACAATAGCTCACCCCTCAGGAAATAGCTTCAAAAGTCTAGGTTGTTGCATACCCAAAGTTGGGGAATTTGCATTCTCTCGCTGGGGATTCCCAAGAAATCCACTTAGAACTTATTGTCCATGCCTGTCTGGCACATTTTCAATATTACTTTGGACTCCCAGATCTCAGATTTATCACATCACATTGTATTACGTACAATCCCAGGTCACAATAATACAGAAAGGGTGCGTCTACAGTAACCAGCTACTTCGAAGTAGCCAGCACGTTGAAACAGCACACGGCGTGTCTACACGTGCCGTGTGCTATTTCGCATTGAAATCGACGTTAGGAGGCTAGACATCAAAATCGCTATTCCTATCTGAAGATGGGAATAGCGCCCTCCTTCAACATTCAATGTCGAAGTAGGGCATGTGTAGATGATCTGCGTCCCGCTACGTCGAAATAGTGGGGTCTTCATGGTGGGGTTGAGAGACGCTCTCTCCAGCCCCTGTGGGGCTCCATGGTCACCGCGTGCAGCAGTCCTTAGCCCAGGGCTTCTGGCTGCGGCGGCTGCTGCTGCTGCTGCTGCTGCAGCTGGGGGTCCATGCTGCATTCACAGGGTCTGCAACCGGTTGTCGGCTCTGTGGATCTTGTGCTGTTCAGGCCGAGTGTGTCTGTGAGGGGCCCTTTAAGGGAGTGGCTTGGGGCTTTGCTGGCCCCTTATTTCGACAGAGAGCACTTGTGTGTGTGGATACTCTGCATTTCCTTTCAGGATGGCTCCTTTCGACATCCCCCGTCGCTACTTTGACGTTGAACATCGACAGCACCAGCCCTGGAGGATGTGTAGACGATACGTGTTGAAGTAGCCTATTTCGATGTTCTTACGTCGAAATAGGCTACTTCGATGTAGTGTGCTAGTGTAGATGTAGCCAAAATGTGATACCATAAAGACTTGCAAGGGTATTGCAATCTCATGGTTAGAGCAGTTGGATACCATCCTAAAGACTTAGATTCTATTGCTGCCTCTGCAGCCAAATGTGTGTGAGGTTTTGGGAAATCTCTTTCACCAGACTTTTCCCAGGTAATCACTCCTGCATATAAATCAAAGGCTATTTCATAATCTTTACACAGCTGGGCTGATAGCCTCGACAGGCCTCTGGGGAAGGCAGGAGTGGTCCTGCTCCATGATCCCAGAAGAGACATGGCCTTGGGCAGAAGGGGCGGGGCTGGGACTAGGCAGCCCTCACTGGAGCATGCTGCATGGCACGCTGGCAGCAATTTAAAGGGTCTATGGTTGCTGCAACCACAGTAGCAGCAGCAGCTGTGACTGAGGCCCTTGTTTCTCCTGACCCCAGGGCAGTTGTCCCCTTCCCTGCTATTGGCAGGGTTGTGCATACACACAAGGAAGCTCAAGTAAGGTTGCATAGACAGAGTTCATGCTAGCATTTTCTAATTTGAGAGTTCTTTACAATCATTCCATTGCTATTAATCCTTTGTAATTCCTAATTTCTTATGGTTTAGTTTAGTCTAGAAAGCAACCTTAACTAAATTTAAATTAAGGGTTTTTTTTATTTCTTTCCAGAGTGCCATAAGATCACACAATTCCCATTTATTTTACCATGGATTAAAGAAAGGGATCCATGTTGCTTCTATCACAGCTACCAACACTTCTGGATTACATTGACCCCAGAATATCTTTACTTACATGTGGGATCTTGCTAGTATAGATGGAATTGCCCTCTAGTGAGTCCCCAGTGGTTATTGCTGTCAACCGCTTGTCTTCTCAGAGTCTTCACAGGCAATGTACACAGGATTCTATATTGTCAGCCCTACCCCTCAGATTCATACTGTCAAGCTGCCTGCAGTGGCTCATGACTTTGAGTGACCATCTCAGCGCAGACTGTTAAGCAAAAGAGCACAAATCCCAAACTGGTTGCTTGTTCTGTACTTAGGTTTCACCAATCAAGTGTGAATTGCTGCAGCTTAACATGGAGTCACAGACAGTCCCACTGGATGCTCTGATCTATCTAGCCATTTATGTGAGCTTGTCTTTGTGATAGATGGTCCTTTACACCAAAAATCACAGCACTATTCAGGTAATTCCTAGTCCAAAAGGACCAGTCATTTATCCCATGTCAATTGTGCCTTAGATCTCTCATCAAGGACATTTATAGTCAATCTTATAGCAAGCTAACAATTTATTAACCTGGAAAAAAAGAAGAGTTACTTACAAGTTTAAAGTAGGTAAACATGCACACACAAATGAGTTACAGTCTTATATTTCAAGGTAATAAAGGCTGCTCTAATATAAAAGGTCTGTATGTTCTCTATCATAACCCAACCAATGGAGCTTGGGGATCTCTTGTCTATGTCTAGAAATATTGCCCACTCCAAATTCCAAGAAGCATGGTGATACAGTTCCTTCTGATTAGGCACTCCACTGCAGAACTCAAACTGATGGAACAAATGTGGGCACCTGTGTCCTCCTCATCAGTGATAGGGTGGAAGGAGAGCAGCAGGAAGAGACAATCAGCAGTTTTTCTCCTTTGATGTTTCACAGTGACTCATTTGGTTTCAATGGGCCTTCTTGTGTGGAGAACCAGGAGTTTACTAATAATTGATTCTTTCCTGTTTAGTGAGTTACACAATTACAGAGGTTCACAATGCAATCACCCGATATAGCTTTATATCACGGGTTACAGATCTTATAAGAGAGATCAATACATGCAGTATGCTACAAGCAATTCATCAAGTTTAAACACTAAACACATTCTTACCTACTTAACATCTGTCTTAACAATACTAATACACAGGTGGGCCAGAGTAATTCCCAGCTTTGCTCTTGTCAGTGTTCATTGAAGTGTAGGGCCAGCAAAACACAAGTATGAAACCAGTAAGAGATATTTCAAGCTGCTAAATATGTAGCGTCACCAGTATTCAGAAAACACTCGACTTATGGCTTCTTTTCATAATTACATTCTGAATCCCATTACTTTCTCAGTGGCTTAGGCTTGGTCTACACTAGCAGATTAAATTGAATTTCTAAGGAATCAGGCCATACTACAAGATCCGTTCTGTCAACTTTATGGGCGTCTAAGGTTGACTATTGTACTCCTGCTTTATGTGAGGAATAACACCAAATTCAACCTTGCACGGTCACTCTTAGAGTAGTACAGATGTTGTGAAATAAGACATTCTTGGCCTCCTGGATGCGTCTCACAGTACCCCAACGTGACCATTCTGGCCACCACTTTCAGCTCTGTTGTTATCTAGAGCTGCGTCTACACGTGCACGCTACTTCGAAGTAGCGGCACTAACTTCGAAATAGCGCCCGTCACGTCTACACGCGTCGGGCGCTATTTCGAAGTTGAAATCGACGTTAGGCGGCGAGACGTCGAAGTCGCTAACCCCATGAGGGGATGGGAATAGCGCCCTACTTCGACGTTCAACATCGAAGTAGGGACGTGTAGACGATCCGCGTCCCGCAACATCGAAATAGCGGGGTCCTCCATGGCGGCCATCAGCTGGGGGGTTGAGAGATACTCTCTCTCCAGCCCTTGCGGGGCTCTGTGGTCACCGTGGGCAGCAGCCCTTAGCCCAGGGCTTCTGGCTGCTGCTGCTGCAGCTGGGGGTCCGTGCTGCATATACAGGGTCTGCAACTAGTTGTTGGCTCTGTGTATCTTGCACTGTTTAATGAAAGTGTGTCTGGGAGGGGCCCTTTAAGGGAGCGACTTGCTGTTGAGTCCGCCCCGTGACCCTGTCTGCAGCTGTGCCTGGCTCCCTTATTTCGATGTGTGCTACTTTGGCGTGTAGACGTTCCCTCGCTGTGCCTATTTCGATGTTGGGCTGAGCAACGTCGAAGTTGAACATCGACGTTGCCAGCCCTGGAGGACGTGTAGACATTATTCATCGAAATAGCCTATTTCGATGTCGCAACATCGAAATAAGCTATTTCGAAGTTGGGTGCACGTGTAGACGTAGCCTAGGTGTGCAGGAAAGAGCCCAGGAAAAATACATATTTAATTTCCTGTTTGGCCTGCATTGCAAGTGGAGCAGGCAGCAAACCTCAGCAGCACATGTGTCCATGAATTCTCAGAGTCACAGATGAGGTGAAACATGGAGAGTACAGGAGATCCAGGACTTCAGTGCTGGGGGAGTGAGGTGGTGGGGTGAGATCAGTGCCGGAAAAATATGAAGCAGAAAAGAAATGCAGACATATGCACCAAGATCTCATAGGGTATGGAGGAAAAAGGATACATCAGGGATGCCCAAGAGTACCATGTAAAAACAAAGAAGCTCAGGCAGGCATACCATAAAACACAGGAAGCAAATGGACATTTTGGATCATGAACCCTAAAATGCCACTTCTTTAAGTGGCTGCATGGGATTCTGGGGAGTGACCCAACCACTGCCATCAAAGAGTCCATGCCTACCTCTGAAAAGATTCCTCAGGAAGCCTCTGGCAATAGCAAGGAGCTCATGGATGAGGAAGAGCAGGAGACAACAATGATCAGCAGGTGAACAGAGTAGCGGATCTAACCAACAGCCAGGAACATTTTGTAACATTGGATCTCATCCCCTCCTCCCAGGATGTTTTGCCGCTGGGCCCAGATGACAGGGATGGCACCTCTGGTAAGTTCTCATTGTTAATCATTCATCTGACAAAGTGGGTCTTTGACCACGAAAGCTTACACTCCAAAAAATCTGTTAGTCTATAAGGTGCCACAGGGCTTCTCGTTGTTTTTACACATAAAAATGAACACAGCTACTCCCCAGATAATTGTTAATCATGCTACATGTGTGTTAAGGCAATTGGGCATGATCTGTGGTGGCCACTGTATTTACACAGCCTGGGGCCCCTGGAACAGCTACTTACTTTATCAGGGATGGAGCACTGATCCTCCTTGTGCATCTCCATAAAGTTCTCAGAGTCTCCTCAAAAATTTTTGGGGAGGCCTGCCTTATCCTGCTTCCTCGATAGGACGCCCTTCCATGCCAAGCCATGTCATGGCATCATAGACCAGTGCAGAATACCAACCAGTCTTGTGCCCACATTCAGTCAGCATCTGTTCCTTATCAATGCTTATTATTCTAAGGAGACTAATATCTAGTTTTTGCAAACCAGAGGGATCAGGAAAAGGAACATTAAGCTATTATACGGTAGCAAAAGATGCTCTGCCATGCCTGGACCACCCATCTCCCTAAGCTTCTGGGGAAGGAAAACTTTTGCTCTCCAAGCTAAGTGTGTGGGGAGACCTTGCTCACACAGACTGAGAGAGCAAGGCACACAGCCACAGCGAGGAAAGTGCAAGCTGCTTTGTTATGCCTGGACACGCCCTTCTTATCCTTGAGCTGCTGGAGGAAGGGAAACTTTCCCTCTAACAGCAGGGCTCAGAGTAGAAGCTTGTGGTGACTGCAAGAGACAAAATAGTACAGCTGCATTGCCATGCTTGCCCACGACCTCCCTTTCTTTTCTTGGACACTGGGGGAAAAGAAAGGCTCAGTGTTCCAGCAAAGTGGGAGGAGAAGAACAAAATGACCACCACTGCTTTTCTAATCACAGATTTGAAAGCATGCTCCCAAACTGTGCCTTACCATGGCTGGAAGTGAACCAAGTCAAGCAGGTCCATTAAGATCTCTGTGTAGTACCTGCCGCACAGAAGACACTTATATTCCAAAACTTATCTTTGCATGGAATACATCCCTATTGTTTTTCACAGAGGTTCTTTCATGACATTCCTTTGTGTGTGGCTAAACTTTATATTTTGTTACAGTGTGCTCACCAGTGGGCCCTTTGACCTCCACTTCCCTCCCACCCCCTGCCAGCTGTTAGATTAGCACAGTTCTGCAGGAGAAAATGAACATGGGAATGTAAGTTCACAGAGCACATAGAAGCTCCCCACACAGACAGGGCACAGTTACATGTACAGAGGAGAACCACGCTGGAGGCGAGGCAGGCTGATTGGGAAGAAAGGAGAGTGCCCAGATAGTACAAATTGGAGACCCAGGAGATGTTGCAGCTGATGAGGCAGCAAACAGAGCTCCTTCAGGGCCTGATACAAGAGCATAGAGCCCCACTGCAGCCCCTGCTGAACCATATGACCTCCTTGCCACGTTCCCAAGCCTTCCCCCATCGCTATCCTAGAACACAGGGGAGAAGGTGGGCTGGGAGTCAAAATCAGCCCTGCAGTCAACTTCCAGGGTTGCTGATAAGAGCAGAAGGGCTGACATTGCTCCATCTGTGATGGCAAAATGCCCTTGCTTACCCACTCCCAATGTCCCTGCGATGAACTCCTTTTGTATCCCCCCAAATAAAAACAATTAAGCTGACAAAACCAGTATCTCTATTGCTTGTGTTGCACCATGTGGGGGGTGGTGAGAGAGTACAGGATTTACAGGCAAGCACACATCATTCATAGGGGGATCTCCTTAACAGCAATAGACATGACTGTTAGGTCGCTGTCTGGTCAGTCATAAAGCCGCTTTTCAAAGCTTTATGGATTAGGAGTACCCCTTGCTGTGCTCTCCTTATTGCTCTGGTGTCTGGCTGTTCATATTTACTGGCCAGGTAATCTGCCTTGGCTCTCCAGCTTGGCATGAAATTTTCCTCCTTGCTCTAACATAAATTATGAAGCACACAGCAGGCTGCAACCATGAGGGGAATGTTGCCTTCACTGAGTTCTAACAAAGTAAGGAGGCTCCTGAACCTGGCTTTTAAACAGCCAAATGCACATTCAGCTACCATTCTGCACTTGCTCAGCCTGTAGTTGAACTGTTCCTTACTGTAGTCCAGGCTGCCTGTGTATGGATTCATGAGCCAAGGGAGCAAGGGATAAGCTGGATCACCAAGAATCATCTCCATGTCTCCAATGATGATTTTCTGGTCAGGGAAGAAAATTCCATTCTGCAGCTTTCTGAACAGACTCAAGTTACTACAGATGTGTGCATTATGCACCTTTCCCAAACCT